>NW_021940208.1:21967021-22615025 GCF_001715985.3 Manacus vitellinus | reverse complement strand
AAAAAAAAAAGAAAAATAAAAATCTTACCATCTGTTGCGTTTCCTATAAAGTTTAATTTATTTTTGCTTTAAGGTCAAACACAACAGCACAACAGTGTTTCCACAGGGAAAAAAAAAGTTAGAAAATAAGCATGAAATGTCAAATGTACTTTTTTAGGAATCAGCCTCTATTCTCAAAACTTATGTATGACTTATATCTTGTGTTTTAATCTGCAATTCCTAGTTCCTAGATGCTGATGTCCTTACTGAATTTGGAGCATACCCTACATGTTACATCTCTGAGATCAATGGAGAAAGATAATTAAGGGAATGAGGACCCTACTCCTTGACTGGAATTATATGATTCTCTCTTGTTTGAACTATTGTATGTCTGAAAGGAGGAATGTAGTCACTCTTCTGTTAATTTTCAATCAGTGGCAAATCAAACCTGGGCAGGGAAAGACAAAGTTACCAAGTGGATATACAATAGAATTATAGAATTATAGACTCATAGCATAGTTTGGGTGGGAAGGGATCTTTAAAGATCATCTATTCCAAACCCCCTGCAATGAACAGGGACATATTCCACTTGATGAAGCTGCTCAGAGCCCCGCCCCATCTGACAGTAAATGTTTCCAGGGATGGGGCATCCATGACATTTCTGCATAGCCTGTTCCAGTTTCTCACCATCCTTATTGTAAAAAACCTCTTTCTCATATCTAAATAAAATTGACCCACTTTTAGTTTAAAACCATTACGCCTTACCTTATTGCAACAGGCCCTGATAAAGCTTGTCCCCGTCTTTCTTATAAAACCTCTTTAGGTTCTCAAAGGCCTCAATGAGGTCTCCCCAGAGCCTTCCTTTCTCCAGGCTGAACAAACCCAACTCTCTCAGCCTCTGCACCTAGGAAAAGTGCTACAGCCCTCCAGTCATCTTCATGGTCTTCCTCTGGACCCACCCCAACAGCTCCATGTCCTTCTAATGTTAGAGTTCCCAGAGCTGGATGCAATACTCCAGGTGTAGTCTTATGAGAGTGAAGCAGAGGGGCAGAATCACGTCCCTTGATCTGCTAGCCACTCTTCTTTTGATGCAGCCCAGAATACAGCTGATTTTCTGGGCTGCAAGTTCACATTGTTGGGTCATGTCCAACCCTTCTTCAAACAGTACCTCCAACTAATTCTTGGTAGAACTACTCTCAATCTATTCATCCTGCAGCCTGTATTGATACCCAGGGTTTCCCTGACTCAGGTGCAGGATCTTGCAGTTGACTTTGTTGAACCTCATGAGGTTCCCACACACTTGTTCCTCAAGCTTGTCTAGGTTCCTCTGGATTGATTCCAGTGTGTCAACTGCACCACACATCTTGGTGTGGTCTGCAAACTTGCTGACAGTGTACTTAATCCCTTTGTTTATATAATTGGTGGGGACATTAAGCAATACTGGTCTCCATACGGACCCCTGAGAGACAGTACTTGTTACCAATCTCCATTAGGACAAAGCTGGAAAACTATTCTGGACAAAATTTTCAAAATCACAAAATGACAGAGGTTGGAAGGGATCTTTGGAGGACACCTGATCTAACCACTACAATCTGCCCTGCACAGCAGAAGTAACTTTGTTTTTCTGCTAATAAATCCCTAGAGGTGAATCAATACTAGATGATCAGTGTTTACATATATATTATATATATATATATATATATATATGTATATATATAGGGGTTTTTTTAGAAGAATTTGGTTGTAAAGGAAAACAGGTATGTAGCCATTTTGGTTGTTATTATCTATAGTAATGTAACAATATAAAGGAATAAAGATATCCAAGAAGATGTGTAAGGGGAAAAGACAGAAAGAATAAAAGTAAATAAAGAGAGATAAAGAAAAAGAGATTATATTCATCACCCAGAGGTCTACAACAAATTTGATTGTTGCATTGTCTTGGTCCTTTGGGAACTGGTGGGGGATAGAAGCCCATGAAAAATAAAGTCTGATGGGTTATGACCTTCTCCCCTCAGCCTTTATCTTCAGTCTCCTGGCAGGAGGCTTCTTTGCACAGCTTGCGACAGTAGCAATGTTTTAAGGCAATTAAAAATTCCAATTCCTCACAAGGGTGCACTATACTATGCAGTTGTCAGAACACAACCTCCTAGTTTGAGATTCTACAGTATTCAAGTCATGCACACAAAAATGACAGGTAGGATTAAATATTTAAAGGATCTCCTGCCCCTTCTGCAGTATTGACTGAAAGCTGGTGAAATACCACTAATAACTTCAAATTACTCTAGACACTTGGTTTGTGCAACCAAGGTCGAGTCTGATTCAGATCCAAAATATAAGCATGTAAATTTTAGCCTCTACATTTAAAAGGTAGTATGTGGAAGAATATTTTAAATTACCATTGTATTCAGTGGAGGTCTAAGTGTGAATTCAATTGCTCAAGCATAGGCATTGGTGGAACACTGTATGACAGTGTATCCCATTTGGCCCTCATGTGCATGACCAAAAGAATGCATGTATGCTGTTAGGCCTGTATCATATCTGCCAGGCTTATGTGGATATTTCAAGCACTTAGAAAGTTGAAATAGCACTTGTTATTTATACTTAAGCAACTGAATCCCTGTTTATATATATACTGTGTATAGCAGGGCCTTAGACACTTGGCTTGCATGCTAAACCTATATTAGGTTGAATTTGACATGACTACAGCGTAATTAATATGCTAATGAAGGTGATGTGTTAATGAGAATTAGTATGAATTAGTGCATGAACAATTCAATGAAGTCTTTGGAGGCTATTGAAGGGAGAAAGGGTTTCTGGAATTGTGAATTTATTCTAGACTCCACACAGAGAATGGCTAAACTAAAATATTCTATGTGTTTAGTTCAGCAAAGTGCTTATGAAGTGCTACAAAACTATTATATCTATAAATTGTCTGAAATATTAAAAATGTAGATGTTCTACCCAAGTGTAAGTTCATGAAGCTTTAATGTAAGTGCATCAAAATAAGGATCCTGTGTGCTCAAGTGGCTACTCTCCACAAAATAGCTCATCCAAACATTGGAGGTTGGCTTTCAGACCCCTTTGAAATCCTGGTTGACTGAATTTTCACATTCTGAGTTGTCTTGCTTTTGCTGTTTAATAAAACATTTGGACACATTTTTCCACAAGATAAATTCTGGTTTACAACTGAATCCCCAAGAAATATTTTTTAAAAGTGTCTAGGGGAGAGTAAAATGAGACAGTAGCTGCATGAGTGACGGGGGTTCACCACTTGTCTCTTTGTTCTTGAAGATCTTTTATCCTCTCACCACAGCAGGACTACAAATGTTTTCATTCCTTTCACGGGGACTTTTATTTTTCTGTCTCCTTTTACTGCCTTTACATTACAACACTAGATGACTTAGGAAAAATAAAAAAAATCTAGAAACATCCCAGTAGGAAAGATCAGTAAGTACACTCTCAGTCAGTACGGGTATCTTAAAGGACAAGGTTTGTTCTTGGCAACTAACCATTCCCAAGGGTGCTGCTTGACTGTAGGCAGGAACTACACTTCTGAGACACCTGATTTTTACAGTCATAGTGCTGGAGAGAGTGTTTTTACCTATCTAAAGCAACGGAGATGAGATCAGAGTAAAGTACTGAAGACTTTATCCATAGCTACATAGAAATGAAAGTCCAAATTGAAAGGTAACAGAGACTACATATTAACTCTGATATCTTAAATTCTGAAACTTAAAATGCCTAAATGACTAAACAAGAAAACTGAAAGTAAAACCTTATTAAAATATTTTGAATAATGGAGAAGAATTAGCATTAGGTCTTTGTCTTTTGGACATTATGTACTAGTTAAGATTAAAAAAACCAACCAACTGATGATGATGATTCTCTAGGACTTGTTATTATAGCAAAAATCTTAAATTTCAAATATAAATGTTAGACATTTAAGGTGTAGCCATCTGTCCTTGCTAGGTCTGCTTAAAACGTTTGAAGGTTTATTTCTAATTATATCCCTACTACAAGAGAACAGATGAGGAGGGAGCCAAACAAGGTGCTACCCTTTCAGACATTATACCTAAGATAGCTGGGTATAAAATATGATACATGAATAGAGAGATTTAGATTCAATGGTTATATTAATGCTGATAATCAGAACAGGCCAGGAAACACACTCTTGTCCTGTGGTCAGTTGGCATGTCACAGACTATGTTCAATGACCTAAAATGTATTAACTGTCACAAGAGTGCAAGAAAAGGTATTCTTTGGCCCATATTGTCTCTTAAAACATGTGTGGACATATCTAGGTGAGATTTGCCACAATCTCAAGTTATCCTAAAGGACTTGTTTACTATAGGGGTCAGCATGAGGCAGGGCATAAAATGAACCTAAACACTTGAGAAGAAAATCACTTCCTTTTTTTTTTTTTTGCAAACAAGAATAGCAGAAAAAGGTATATTAGAAAAATCAAATATAGTAGAGCTTATGCAGATTGAGACGTTGAAATCCACTGGACTTCCTCTTGCCCCCTTAAAGAAAGGGGAAAGGCAATCCCCATCTATATGCTGACCAAATATGACAGTTGAATGATAAATGGAGTGGCATTGCCTGCTATAGGATCGAAGGGTCCATCTTTCAGCTGAATCAAAGACTCTGTCACCTATAAGCATCGAGAAACCCCATGCAATTTAAGATTTATTCAGCAGATCCAGAGGTACTTCCATCTTGATGTTTAGGATATATGTTGTTGAGGGTGTTGCCTGCATTTGTTTTGCAGAATCTGACTCTCCCAAGCTATTAGTCCACTGGTACATTTGGTCTCTAGCACCATTACAACATCTTTTTGAACACTTCTTTTTCCTTTCCTAGACTTCCTACAGATGTTTCTTCCTTCAGAACCTGCTATGTGCATTTGAACTAAGATGATATCATGTGCTGTGAAGATGCTATTGTTTGACCTGGGAGCATCATACATTCCTGCCAAAGAAAGTGTCAACAGTGTTTTTCACTTCTGATGGTAGGGGGAAGAATGCATCTGCTTCTCCACGTAGCAGTGGAAGGCTATAGTCAAGGCTAACTGCACGCTTTGCTCATTATTTGAAGGAAAAAAAACCAGTTGTTCACATTTTCAGACTTTTATTATGGTACATTCCCCCGAGATTCAAAGGAGAGAAGTGGGTGGGAGAACATATGAGACAACATGACTTTATTTTTCATATCCTTACTGACCACCAATATTTTTTATTTCACCAATCTAAACATAACCCAATTATTTAACGTGTGGTTTTTTCCTCTCTTCTTAAGCCTCATGTTGTTCTTCCAGGGATTTTTTTCCCTACCTTTACCTCTAAGGTTCAGAGACAAGTACCAGATATTCCTGTTGTTCTTTTACAAGTAGGAAAAAACCACTGATGAAATTTGTAATAATACAATTTCATACTGAAAAGTAGTAAATTTTATCTATTCAATATATTTATTTAATTTTGCCATGTCTTGAATCTTATGATATTTAAAAGAAAAAATACATAATGTCTTCAATTTCTCTTTGTTGCTTTGCTATGCTTCTCTGAGATGGAGGAAGAATCTTTTACTGTCTCAGTAATCACAGAATCATAAAATGGCTGAGGTTGGAAGGGACCTCTGAATGTAAACCTGCTCAAACCACGCTGCTCAAGAAGAACCACCTGGTTGCCCAGGACCACATCCAGACGCCCTGTGAATATCTCCAAGGATGGAGATTCCAAAACATACCCAGACAATCTATGCTCAGTCACCTTCACAGTGAAAAAGTGTTTCCTGATGATCAGACAGAACCTTCATTATTTGAGGTTGTGCCCATTGCCTCCTGTCCTGTCACCTGTCTATGTATTTGTTATCCTTTCCTAAACTAGGTAAGGATAGGCCTTTTCGCTGTTCATCCATTCTCTTCAGGCAGGACCAAAGATTTTTGTTTCTTCTTTTAATTGTTTTGCTATTCTGTCTTCTTTCATCCTGTTTGATAGTGGAAGGAAAGCCTTTGCACCTGTGCCCAAGTACATTCACAGGAATATGACTTAATATAAAGAAACAAGGAGCAGAGTTTTCCGCTGTTCTCTGGGAGTCTTCAGAAGAGAGCATCATAGTCCTATTAACATTCAGTTGTATTAAAGGGAGAATACTGTCACTTTTAGTAATAATCTACATGGTGCCCAGATCTATCTGCTAAATATTCTGAAGTTACAGTCAAATTGTATAGTGAACACACATAAGCTGTTTTTTGAATGTGCAGTCTCAGGTCCTTTGGACTTACCCTATTGGCAGAGAACAATTGCATATTAGATCAAGTCACTCCTGAATTCACTTCACAGCTAAAATCCCTGGCAAATATGTCAGGGCATTTGCTAAAACAACAACATTTTCTGTAACTTTTTATTGTATCCTTGTTTTTAAGATTTCTATTATTTTGGAGGTTACCAACTATACTAAGCCTGTGGTATGGAAGGCAGTTACTGTCTCAGATACAGGAATCTTGTTGCAAGCACTGAAAAATGAGTCATTTGAAATAAACGTGTAACTATGTACACAGCTGTGCAGTAGGTCCTATATTTTCCTGTTTGAAGTATAGTAGAGGCCTTTTCTCTTTGTCTTTCGTCCTCTTTTTTTGTTATTTCTTATTGTAAATGTTAGTGGTGGATCATATCTGATACCATTATAGGTGAAGTATTGTCCCGAATTAAAGGGCTAATTAAGGACAGGAGAAAACGAATTTTTTAGAAAGAAGTAAGAGAAAGGAATTCTTTATCCATGATCCTTTCAGTGCCTACTTTTCTCTACTATCCTTCAAATGGAAGCCATAGCCATGAAATAGAAAAAATTTCTCTCTAGTGACTCATAACCACTTCACAACCACTTTTGCCTATGTTTATTGATATATGTAAAAGACAACTAATAATATAAAAAGATAATTTTAAAATAGAGTTATCCTTTCTCTTCTAATAATTAAAAATCAGGGGAAATGTATGTTTACATCAAGACCTACATGAAGCAAACCTTGTGCTCAAGAATATTTCAGAGTAGAAATCCTACGTATCTCAGTAGTTCTACTGCATAGATTTTTGGAGAATAGCATATCTATGCTGGTGGTGGATTGATGGAGATGATTAAGACAGAAATCCATTAAGTTGCATCTGTATTCTTCCTTCCTGGAGTGTCATATAATGCAATTTCAAGCTGACTAGCTCAGTTAGTAAAGACATTGCTAAATTATATAGTTTAAGTGAAAATTCTTCTGTTTATTTGCATGTGGAAACTCACTGAATGTAACTAATGTTTTTGTCTTAAAATATTAAATGTTGAGAAAGTAAGCATGTCTCATAACTGCATGCATTGACATTATTTCTTCTCTACTTCAGCCAACTCCTAGGCAGTTAAAATGGACTTTGGGTACTCTTTTCTGAATTCTAGCAAAGTAGACTTCAGTCATATTTGATCCATCATGTTGCTACTTGTGACACTAAGGAGAATATTCCATCTCTTACTGAAAAACACTGGGAGTTTTTGCAGCTGATTTCAATAGGGCCTACATAGACGCAGAAATTCTAGCTGGAAACGTCTAATGTGTACATCTATTATTCAGTCAAAACCAACAGAGATCAGTGGAAACATAAACTTCTATAAACTGAAGAAGAACAGGAGAACTTTCCTAATGAAATTTCAAAAGGAATTTCCATTATAGGATATTAATGTTAACTAAATTTAAATCATTAAAAAAATGTTAAATCTGGGGAGAAGGTGTTGGCAATTATAGGTTCGTAATGTATTCTGCTATTTCTATAATAAATGAAATTCTGAAAAAAAGAAGTGCTGTGGGGCAAGGTTATAGATTTATCATTCCTCTGTGTATTCAATTATGCACAGTTCTTATGAGATATATATATATATATATATATATACACCTTCAATAGTATTTATTTCCTGTGCATATACAAGAACAGATCTGTGGGTCTCTGGCATCCCTAGTGAGTATCTTTGCTCTAAAGGAACACTAATGAGCTATCTCCTGAATCAATAAATCTGATTGTTCATGCAAATTGATTAGGATAAAGAAGTTACTTCTATTTCTGTTGTATGAATGACAGCAGATATAAAAGGATAATACTAAATACTCCATCCAAGAAACTAGGGTATAAGTTTACTGCAATTGAGATGGAGAACAGTGTAAAATACAACTATATCACCTTTCTGAATGTTATCTGATATTTTTCATTATTCTAATCTTATTTTTTGGAAGAAATATATTAGATTTATCTCTATAATTTGCTGTGTAAATGCAAACTGATATTGAAAATGTAATCATCAAGATTAATATATGCTTACCTTTCTACTATTGACACTGAATTTTTTAATTAAATAATCAAAATTATTTACTCTTTTTGGAAGATTTGTTGGCAAGATCTTCTCAAATACTATGTGTTCCAAAGAACAATATGCAACAACTAATATCCGATTTATACCAGTTGTTCACATTTGTAAGGGTCATGGCAAACTGGAGGGAATTCAAAGTGAAGTAATACAATGATTGGCACTCAACCATAAGAGGAAAAAAGAGAAGCACAAAAATCAGAGAATTCACATGATAAGATGAGATGACTTTCTGCAAAATAAAGATACATACCCTTAACTCCATAGATACCAAGGGAAACTGAGAGTACTGAGTATCTTGTGAAATAAAGTAGCCTCTCCCTATAACAGAGTCTACTTTTCTACATCACATTTTGGTTAGGATAAAGCTATGATAATTAAAATATTTCAGTGATAAGTGCTAGTGGATATGTATTTCTGTAAGTCAGGTGAAAAATTGCGTACAACCCATTGAGGATTATTTTAAACTAGTAAAGTAATTATTTGGGGTCATAGAGATTTTTGGACATTGTTTGGGATAAATAGTCTTTATTCATGATGTATACAGTTGCTTTTCTGCCAGCAAAGAAACAGATGCAGAAAAGGAAAATGGGAATGGTACAGTTGTTCCAATCAACTTCATTGATAAATGTCAGAGGACTTGCAAAAAACATAACAACGTTTTTAGGCATAATCAAACTCTCCATCTTTTCTTAATATTGTTATTAGAATTGCTTTCCCTGGTTGACTGAAGGGCATTTTTGAACCAATCTTTAGCAGCAACTTTCCTCTCAAACTCTTGCCTTCTTTGTGCTATGCTAATATAACACAGAAATATTTGTATTCAATGAGAACTGATAGTGAGTTTTGATACTAATATGTTGCCAGTTGTCAAAAAAAGTGTGTAATTATGGAAGTTTTACCAAGATAGTGGGATTCATTCTACGGTTAAGAGGCCTAAGAATAGGTAATTTATTCAACATCTGTGTTTAGAAGCCCCAGATGTTGTCACAGTTAAGTTGCAAACAAACAAATTCAGCCTTCGGAGAAAATGGAGAGGTTCTAGTTAGGAACATCCCCAAAATATGTTTTGAAAACTTCTTGAAGTTTTTTGAAAATTGCTTGATCTTTGTGGGTGGAACATCCTGCTTGTTTTGTTTGGACTGTAGCCAGAGTCCTATTCCACCCACAGAAATTGAAATACACTTAGAATACTTCAATATTAGGTTGTTTTGAATGCAAGAATAAGCACAACAATAAACCATAACTGCATAAGCATTTTTAGTCCCAATGGCCCCGTGCTAAAAATAGCCTTGGCTACTGTTGGCTACCGTTGGCTACTGTTTAGCACTTATGACTACTCTGTTATAGAACCTATTCTATGAAGTTTAAGCATAAGGTAATAATAATTCTTGAGCAAATGCTTCAGCCCTGACTAGCTGGTGGCTCTCTGATAGCTCATTTTAGTTGTTTTGTATCTTATATTAAGGGTCTGTGAACTGGGTCCAGTATCGTGACATTGTACAATGAGTAAAGGGTGTTGGCTACTGGCCATGCTCCTGTTTATACGGCCCAGGATGCCCTTGCCCCCTGCTGCTATAAGGGCACACTGCTGGCTTGTGTTCAGCTTGCTGTCTACCAAGGCCCCCAGAACATTTCCAAAGGGCTTCTTCCCAGACCGTCAATCCCAGCCAGTAGCTTTTCAAGAAATTACTCCTTTGCAGCTGCTAATTCCACAATTTTCCCAAGGACAAAAGCAAACCTGTCTGACTTGTATTTCCCCAGATCACGTTTTTGACCTTTCTTGAAGGTAGGTGCATCATTTACCTTTTAGTCTGATCTCCATGACTTTTTGAAGATATTCAAGAGCAGACCTGCCATGATTTCAGCAAGTTCTCTCAGAATTCTTAAATACAGCCCAGAGGGTCTGGCGGGCATTTGTGTCAGGTTCTCTGTAATGATCCTTGACTTGATCTTCATCCACTGCTGTGAGTTTTCTCCACTTTGATCCCTAACATTAAGCAGAGAGGCCTCTGAGAACTTGTTGGTTAAAAAAAAAAAAAAAAAGTGTAAGCTCCTGTTACCATTCTTGCATATTTAGCTGTAAGTGAGCTTTTTTTCCTCTAATGTCACCCATACATGCATGGGCAAGATTTCATTAGGTTCCTCAAAGACTTTACACACTTCCATATGTTAATCAAGTGTCTGCAAAAAATACCCAACCTTGATGTCACTTAACCTCTCCTCTGACTCTGAGATTCACAAACTGTCAGCCAGCTGGTTGTCAGTCTCACAGAATACTTCCATAATTAAAACTGCTGTTGGAGAAGTATGGATCAAGTAGATCCTGTCTCTCCCCACCATTCCTTCCTCTTCAAAGAGGGTTTCAGGGTCACAAACACTTAATCTCTACTGACCACATGAACTGTGCAACCAAGCATTGACCTGTAAAGTCTACCTACTCCTCCCCAGGTCTTCTCTTTTGACAACAGGATGGAGAAGAAGCCACCTGGATACCATACCCTCATTCACTTTTATTTCTAGATCTAAACAGTTCCTTTGGTTACATCAAGAGTCTCCTCCAGCATTATTATTAGCACCTACATGGGTAAGCTGCAGTGACTGATAATATGAAGGCCAGAGGAACCTTAGCAGGTTCTCTGCAACATCCCCGTTCTGAGCACCTGAGAAAAGTAGCAAATCTCTAGCAAAATTCATGTAGTCAGATGAGGTTTTCTCCAACTAATTTCAATTGCCAGTTCTCATCTGGCTTATAACTTCTCAGACAGAGCTTCTTCCCCCTCCTTTGCTACCAGGTCACAAAATCTATGGAGCTGAATATCTCTAGGAAGAGAAGGTGTTTTTTTTCCTTTTGACAGAAGTCATAATATTCTAGATACTATTCCACTAATTGCTGTCTGAGGTTTATTCTGGTCTTTCACTTTTATACACAGTTAGGTGTTCAAGACTTCATCTCTGCAAGGTCTGTGTGATTCTCCTTTAAGACTTTTCATCTTTTGTGGTGCTGTTCAGTCCAATGTTTAAAACTTTTTAATGTGTTTATCATTATTTTCATAAAGAAGTAGATAAACAGTGGCAGACTGGAGTAGCAATAGTTATCAGAGAAAAGTACCAGTAAAAGTAAATTGGATGGTCTGGGTGTACAAGCCAGTATCTATGAGATGAGAAAATGGAAGCATTATAACACAGGGTTTAATATATTTCTTGTCAGTAACAAGTTCAATAAACCTGCAATTAATGAACTCATCATGCTTCATCCTGTCATTACTGAGAAGTACAAATAAGCCTCTCAAGCCATCATGCTATAGAAGAGATCATTCAAACTATCAACCTGAATAATGTCTTTAAAGGAGATGATCAGCAAAAATATCAGGTTTTCATGTAATTTCACAAAACAATCAACTTCACAGACAGAAATTAAGGAGGTTCAATTTACATCATGCTACTCAACAGTTGTGGTAAACCTTTCAAAACTATATAATATTCAATAGCATTTACATAAATATTATCATTACCATTCTAAACTCTGCTAGATTAAAACCCAAGCTCTTGCTAATTCACAAGTCTTGCAGAGTAGAACAAATCACAGAAAAAAATTGAGATGTCTATGGAAACTACATGTGAGTTAATTAACCTTGACTCCCTTCTCAGTTCTCTCAGGCTATGAAAATAGATACTCTTGTGACATTGTTCATTTCACATAGTTTAATCATTTATTTCTGGACAAGACAAATTGTGCCACAGCTTATTTCTCTGTATTTACCATAAAAAAACTAACTGCATTTAGAATACATGTCATTTGATTTCATCCATTTAAAAGTGAAATATCTGGTAAAGAATGGTCTTCAGAACACTCTTGTTGCATGGCTCTTCATCCAGACTTTGATTTCTTTTGTCTGTTTTATTCTAGGACCGGATGAATCGCCCTGATTGTATCTATGTTTTTTTACATCTGGGTGAAACCTGTGATATAATTAGAATAAGCCCATAAAAATTAAGGATAGTAGTCCTTTTATCTAGTTAGCTGCCATCTGAAAAGGATGGCACAATCCCCATGATTCTCGACTCACAGCAAGAACCCTAATCTCCAAATTACCCTCATCTATAAAACGGTTAATTTTGAACTTCCTCCAGCAAACCCACAACATTTCAATGGACAGTAAGAGAGATTCTCACTCATATTTCAGATAGTTTCTAGGAGAAAAACATGACTGAATTTCTGCATACTTAGAAAAGACCTAATCTATCTTTTTTCTGCTCTTTGAATGTGTGATCTAATTATTGGCAAGAGGGTAGATTACACAACATTTACTGTATTTTCTTCAGTCTGCTAAAGTAATTGCTGCTGTTTTGTGATAGACATATCTGAGGCCATCTACTGAGCTTGTCTCAGTATTTTAGCAATAAGTTCTTTCATTTTAGTATTTTGCGTTTTCTAAACTATTTTTTTTTTTATTTTCTGACAAGGCAGAAGCAATTTTGATCATTCCATTAGGTTTTTTCCTAGGCATCTGAAGAATTTAACATGTGAAAATATTAGCTGTCACATGTCTCTTTGATTTTTAAAGCAAAAGTGAAAACTTTCAGGTTGATTTACTTAGTTTAGTATGTAAATTATGTTTCTAATAAAAATTAGCCATCAAAGTTCCATATTCAGTTCAGTATTTAACAGTATTAGGAACAGAGATAGCAAGGTATTTAGGTCAGCAAGCTAAAATTTATTTTACAGTAAGTTCAGACTTAGTTACCTCTGAAAGGAGAATGGTGTTTTTTAAGTTCCTTCTACTTTTCTCCTTTATCAGCCCTAGTCAGGCCATCTCTGGAGTACTGTGTCCAGTTCTGGGCTCCTCAGAACAAGAGAGACATCAACATACTGGAGAGAGTCCAGTGAAGTGTCACAAAGGTGATTAAGAGTCATGCCTTCCCACGAGGAAAGGCTGAGAGATCTGGGACTGTTTAGCCTGGAGAACAAAAGAGTTGGTGTGGGAGGAAAATCTTGTTAATATATATAAATACCTGAAGGGAGAGTGCAAAGAGGATAGAACCAGGCTCTTTTCAGTGATGTCCAGTGAGAAGACCAGAGTCAATGAGCACAAATAAACACAACAAGTTCCATCTGAACATCAGGAAACACATTTTCACTGTGAGAATGACTGAGCACCGGCACAGGTTGCCCAGGAAGGTTGTGGAGTCTCATTCCATGGAGATATTTAAAAGCCATATGGGTGTGGTTCTGGGCAAACAGTTCTAGGTGACCCCGTTTGACAAAGCTGCTAGACCAGTTGACCTCTGGAGGTCCCCTTCAACATCAGTCATTCTCTGATTCTGTATTTCCTGTCAGTTAAATACTCCAATGTTACTAAATGTCATGGTTTAACCCCAGTTGGGAACTAAGCCACCCAGAGCCACTCACTCTTCCCCCCTCCCCCGCCCCCAGTGGCATGGATCAGAGTGTATTAGAAGGGTAAAAGTGAAAAACCTCTTGGAATGAGATAAGGACAGTAAAACAGGGAAAGCAAAAGCCACATGCGCAAGCAAAGCAAAACAAAGAATTCATTCATCACTTCCCATGGGCAGGCAGGAGTTCAGCAATCTCCAGGAAAGCAGGGCTCCATCAGTTACTTGGGAAGACAAATGGTATAACTCTAAATATGCCCCCTGTCTTTCTTCTTTCCCCAGATTTATATGTTGACTATGACTGCATATGGTATGGGATATCCCTGTGGTTAGTTGGAGTCAGCTGTCCCAGCTGTGTCCCCTCCTAACTTCTTGTGCACCCCCAGCCTTCCTGCTGGTGGGATGGGGTGAGAGGCAGAAAAGGCCTTGACTCTGTCAGCACTGCTCAGCAGTAAAATAACATCCCTAAATTATCAACACTCCTTTACTTACAAAACCAAAATATAGGCCCATACCAGCTACTAAAGAAAAAAGTTAACTTTATTCTAGTCAAAATCAGCAAAACACTAGATGACACAGACTACCTATGACCTTGATGACTTCTTAGGAGTCAACTGCCTCCATACAGATGTCTTAAGGTGATGACACTTGAAACAAAGGAATCCAGAGTTGGTGCAAGGAATACAGATCCACTCTAGAGAAGCAGTCAGATGAGCTTTATTAGCTTGATAAGTAAAGCCTGATAGCTTGATCACAACAAGAGATCTTGAAGGGAACCAGGAGAAAAAAAATCAGAGAAACTGCATAAGCAAGACAATACAATATAGACCAATTATTGAGACAGAAAGATAGCTACATTCAACCAATACTTCATGGTTGCCTGTGATATGTTTCTGAAAGTGAAGGAACAATCCATAACTGTCAAAGATAACCACAGAGAAATTTAATCAAAAATCTATCTGCAGGCTAAAACTGTCAGGGCATGTGAGCAGTAAAGTGAAACTATAAATAAAGAGTAGGAGAATATATACAAGAAATAGAACAAAAGATGACTCTCAAAAGATGGATGACCTTGGGAAAAGATTCCTAAATTTGAAAGTAATCTGGTCCAAGAATCACTATTCCCAAATCTAGAGCTGATCTGCATCAAAAATCATCTATGTGATCCATTCTCTATCTATTACATTGGAGAAATTCTGGCTATTGAGAGGGAACAACAAAAAAGCTGTTTTCCTGACATTTTATAACTTTCTTATATACATAGCACATATTATTTGTTTAATGTGGAGAGACATAATGTGAAAACCCACTGTTCACAAATTTTCTGTCCTACCTCACCAAATAAATGTAGTTCACATCAACTTTACAGTTCTTCCTCTCTGCAGTTCCTTATTTTTTTCCACAGATTGTCACTAAAATCAAGTACCTTCAGCTGTCGCTCATGGATATTGATCTTAGGAAACTGTTTCCCTATGAACAGCTTTGGTAACTTCAATGTAAACTCTGATTTTATCCAAGACAGTCCAGACACTACAGAGTAACCACAAATGTATATCTTTTTCTGTAGACCACAGGGCTTAATGCAAGGAGAAAGAGTTGCATTCTTCTTGCTCTGAGCAACATATATTATTGGACTAATTAATTAGAAATATAAACCTACATATATAAATACTTTCTGAATTTTTGTTTACTGAATTAGTAGACTGAAGATCAGTTTTTATATTACTGACTGTTCTACATTCAGAAAAAGTCTTAGACTTTGGAATAATCCTTCACAACGAAGGATAGCATGGATTCTTTTTGAATAGGGAAGGTACATGCTTTTTACCAAAACAATGCAAGAGTAAAATAATGGATGCAGACAGTAGTCCCTCTCCCTCTCCTCTCCTCCCCTCCCCTCCTCTGAGCATTTCAACTGAGATGTTGAAATGCTTTTCAGATCTAGCCTTAGGTTCTTTCTTGTATCTTGAGTAGACAAGGAGAGTATTCACAAAAGTTAAGTAGAGAAGCTTGGTGCATAAAAATTCCTCTACTGTTAGTGGAGACAAGTCGGTTGTTCAAAAAAGTCATTTGGAGCATTTAAAATTAAACTCCGGAAGAGCCCTTGAAAGGTTCTTTCTCTCTCCAGTAATGAAGAACTCTATGAAAACCAGTTGGACAAGAAAAATTCTGTCTTGCATACACACATAATGGTTTCCCAAGTAATTTGAAAATTAGGCAAATATCTAGCAAGAATTTTTAATGGTAAGTGGAAATAATAGTAAACTATGGAGTTACGAATGTCACCAGCACACCGGTTCTATCTCAGTTTCCCAAAACTAAACGGAAATTAGTCTTCTCCTGTCGTTCTTTCCTCTTCCTTTACTCTTGTTCCTTTGGTCATTACATCATTTAAGAAAGTCGTATGCATTCCTCCTAAACAGAACCTGAACCAGGATGTCCCAAGCATCATTTTAATAGCAAAGCCATATCCAATAAAATAGGTATAAGCTTAATGATGTACATATTGTGAACTCATATGAATAAATGATTAAATTATAATTAGGAATAAATTAGCTCGGCATAGGTTAAATAAAATAAAAAAGAAATCATTTTGCACTTTGCACTACAACTATCAGAGTTTTATAGTTGCTTGATAAATTTAATATATAATAGACTTTCCTGAATGAAAAACCTACATGTTTCTCTGTCCTAAAGCTTTGGAAGACCAACCATATAAACAAGGAAAGTTTTCCCTTGTGATACTCACTTTATTCCTGTTTGAAAAACAAGTCAACTAGTGAAAGAAAAAAATGTATTGAGTTTGAGAAATGTGGATTATACTCTGTGTGGTTTCATGAAGAATGAAAGTGTAAACAGCATAAATACATTCAGACAATTAGACATTTCTCTTTGTTAAACAGCAACAGAGTAGCATAAGCTCTGATACTTTGGAAGGGGGAGGAAATCCCAGGGAAATAATGGTTTCCTTTATTTGCATCTAACTGTAAAATAGTAAACTGTAATAAAAACATCTTTAGACTGACATTTTTTCTTTTTTATAAGATGTGTTTATTTGATGCAAGAACTTTTTTGGATAATTACTCATTATTGATGAAGAGCAAAATAAGTCTTCAAGCAAGGTCATATATAATTTATAACTACATATGTTTCAGCAGCTGCCAGGATTACGCTGCTATACATGTTTTATATTTGCAACATTCTTCTTGATGTTAGAAAAGACATCTATTTCTCTCTGAGGTAATCTTTCCCCCTCAAATCTTTACAGTTAATATAAAAGAAAAGTTCCCAATTTGTGCAGGAAATCAAAAGAATCACATGAAGTCATGTTTTATATAACAATATTTTAAGCAGAAAAATAGCTGATTCAGTTTTAATATTGTGAAGTGGAAATGATATAAACCTTCTCAGCTTTATAATCTGTATGGAGAACAAAACATATTTAAAGTGTTTTCCTACTAAACTATAACAGAATCCCAAGAACAAGGTAAAGAGGCCTAAATTAATACAGACTTCACAATCAAAAAATAAGAAAGTATAACCTCAAAAAATGAATGTGCTTAATCCCATTGTTTCTTTGTTCATTAGCTGCCACGTAAACAGTGTCTACTATTAAGCTAATGAAAAATACTGACAATATTTTAAGATTTTTTCCCACGGGAAACATTTATATGTACCATTCTCAAACTATGACAACATTATATGTAATAAGTTAATATACTATTTGAAATTAAAACAAAACAAAACCATACATTGAGGATGCATAACATGTTTAGAAATAGAGAACTTCTGAGAACATGAATTTTTAATTGCCTTTGTGAAAAGTTCTGATAAGCTATGACTGTATAATTATTTCTCTACACTCAGGATGTGCTAGTACTACTTTTCCTGATTACAATGATATTCTAAAGCTTAACAACTCAGTGTACTGATGAATATTTGTAATTGGAAATGTGAAATAGCCTAAAGCTGAATTAATTATGGGTTTTATATGTACATGATAAGGAAATGTCCATATACATATGTAGTTAAAAGAATATGAAAAATGAATCATTAAGATGTCTACAAAATATGACAATAAAGGTTACACCTGCAAATATAATTCAGCCCCCAGGCAGATAAACATCATGTAATATGGCACAATAATACCATTAAAAGCTATTTTTTTGCTGCAGGACAGGCAACATTTATTTCTCTTTTTCCTTACTTTTTGATTGCTTTGTAACTGTAATATTCACCAGTGCATCATTTTATACAGAAAAGAGGGAAAAAGTCATAGCACAAAAAATATTAGTCCCCCCCTCCCTGAAGTCATTGACAGGCTCAAGATCTTTACAGGAATTTCAGTTCACTTGTCATATGGACTAATTCAGTAAAATATAGCACTAAGGTGGCTGTTAACTTCTTGATTAGCCCTACTTTACAGAAGACTGGAGACACTGAGAGTTGTAAGTTAATATCACAATATTTTTTTTTAATTAAAAAGGAACACTGAATTCAGGAGGAATATTTTTGTGCTGAAAGTCTGGAGAGAAGTTTGTCTGATATGATATCTGCTACACCCCTTACTGTCATCTGATTTCTTCTGACACTACCTCTCTATTCTCAGTGTTCATTCCTGTTTTTCTTTTCTGTTGCCATTTCCACAATCCCATGCCCAGTCTTTTTGCTTCCTGGGTTCTATTCCATCTTTACTATCTCCTGCAATTACTTAATTTGGTATCTGCATGTCTCCTTCATTGATGTACTTCATCATCCTCTCCCACAATCACCTTCTCTCTCTACTAAACTTCACCATTCCCCCCTCCCTGTTAATATACTTCTCTAGTCTTTTTTTTTCCTGGTCTTCCCAACCACATGAGCCCACACATCTCCTCCAATTTAGAGTTGCCCTCCAATTCATACTCGGAAATTCAAATTAACGAATGAGAATTTTTTTTTGTTAATCTATTTTTCAGCTATCAAGCAAAGTTAAAAAAAAGTTCTACTGAAATGAATGGTAAATGTTTAGAGTTCAAATTTAGCATGTATTTCAGTCTTTGTCTTAAAGCTTGAACCAGTTCTTAAAAAGCAATAAGTATGACTGTACTTCAAATATGCAGAACAAGATCTTTTCCTCAAATTCCATTAAAAAAAAAAAAAAAAGTGGCTGTATCATTAGGCAAATATCCAGGATGGGAATTTTAAGTCTGAATGTTTTAACACTGGTAAAATTAGAGTGATAGAAAACCTGATTTTCCTATGTACAGCATCTAGGAAAATAAGATATCTACACCGCGTATAAATGGAAGATCATCACTATGTGATGAAATAAATTTTGTTTAGAATGAAGGAATTATTGACAGGTTAAAACTGGAAGGTATATCTGAAGATTATCTAATCCAACCTCTCAGCGTTTAACCTCAGCAGACAGCTCAGTTCCATATAGTTGCTCACTCACTCACTCCTCCACAGGGGAATGGGCAAAAGAAGAATTGAGGGGGTAAAAGTGATAAAAATCAGGGGTTGAGATAAAGACAGTTTAATAGGAAAGGAAAAGCTATGCACAGAAGCAAACAAACCCAGGAATTCATTCACCATTTTCCATGTGCAGGCAGGTGTTCAGCCATCTCCAGGAGAGCAGGGCACAACAGTAACTTGGGAAGACAAATGGCATCACTCCAAACATTCCCCATCTTTCTTCCTCCAGCTTTATATGGGGAGATAATGCCATATGATATGGGATATCCCTTTGATTAGCTGGAGTCAGCTGACCTGCCTGTGTCCCCACCCAGTCTCTTGAGCATCCCCACCCCTCCTCATTGGTGGGGTGGGGTGAAGAGCAGGAGAGGCTTTGAGGCTGTGTAAGCACTGCTCAGTAGCAATAAAAATTCTTCTGGGTTATCAATACTGTTTTTCTCACAAATCCAAAAGACAGTACTAAACAAGTTTCTTTGAAGAAAAATAAACCCTATCCCATTCAAAACGAGTACAGGAACACAAACTGGAATCTAGAGAAGGCATGGGTAAAAGTCATCTTCTATATTACTGTCATAAATAAACATATCTTTCCTTGTATGATTTTTTTTCAATAAGGTTTTATCTATCATAGATGAGGAATCAACTGTTAGACATAATTATGATATTATATTAGAGTGCTAAGAATATTTTGAATCTCCCTCAGCTTACGAAATAAATGTCTGCTCCTCTTTTTGAATGAAAATAAAAATATAGGGGAGATTCTGGCTAACTCAGTAAAATATGCTGTTATTGATTCTGATCCAGTTGTTGGCACTGCATTCCCTCCCCACTGGTACCACAACAAGAGAAAAAAAGAAAAGTTTAATTTAGCTCTTAACCTTCAGCCCCTCTGAGGAATGTGTCATCATTTCCATGTGTTATGCCAATTGATTTCTTATGCATTATTTTACCTTCATCCTTGAAGTGGTTTTGCCATGTTTAAAGCAATTAAAGCAAATAGAAAGTAGAATTGCAGAAATCTGAATGGAAACCTTGACATCAAGGAGTGAGTAATTATATGCCCTGGGGTAAAATCCTATGACAACAGAGGTACTTGAAGTGGGACTTAAGTGACATTTATTTGTGTATGTCAAACTTCAGTTTTCTATTTTCCTCTTCAACAGCTGTCTGCTTATTATAATTTGACCTTTGAGCAGTTTTAACAAGTCTAAGGACCCTAAAGCTAAGCTATAGTCAATCTATTAAACAGTTATATTTTTACCTGAGTCCTGTGAGAGGCCTTATTAAGATCTCTGTGAAATACAGAGAATGTTATCACTAAAAAAAAAATAAATCTATGTATATGTGGTGCATGTGGTGATCAGAGCTCCCTGAGCAAACAAATTCATCATTCAGTTCTTCCCTCTGTTGTTGAAAGTTTAACTCACCAAACTGGAGGCAATTTGCAGGACCTAGGAGTACTTCCACCTGTTTTACTGAGACTGTGGCATTGCATCAAGTTTATAAGACCGCAAAAGAAGCAGAAAGCGCATCCTATTCAGCAGTCTATTTCTTAGGGAATTACCTGGTTTAAAGAAATCCTGATTTACGGTCCCCTAGGTCTTACTATATATATACCTGGCATATTAGACTAAAAGTCTCAGGAATAGGTATGAATAACCACCTATCCTAAATTTCACTCAAAACCTCTCCTTATCTTTCTGTTCCTGTAAGAAATGTTATTTTTCTCATCCAGTACATTCCTAACCCTTTGTCTTTAAGACAAAGACTGAAATACATCCTAAATTTGAACTCTAAACATTCCCTGGTGTGTTTCCTCATATTTAATAAGAACTATGATACAAGATAGATGGATGTGTTTTATGAATTGCAGATGCTTTAGATAGCATTTTAGAGGACACATGGGCAGTTTCACTCAGATCCTGTCCCATGTTGCTCAGACATGATCCAATCTATTCTGGTACCTGCTAGCTTCATTAGCACAATACTTTCCTCAGGACAATACTCTCAGAATAAAGAGTACAATAATAAGAACCTGCCTTGTCTTAAAGTACAAAACTCTTTTTATGCATTGCACATAGAAACCAGTGTACTTAATTAAGCCCACACATCCAAGAGAGATCAAGGATTCCTCTGTCTTGTCAAACATCCATAGAATTATATGTCTTGGCATCTCACTTCTAGATATTTATATCCTGGATTTGCTTGTTACTCATTTTTGGTGTTGCAAGGCTAACACTTTTCCTTGGTATAATGTCTATATGTTTTGTTGGAACAAAACAGACAAAAAAACAAAACCCCCAAAAAACGAACTTGCATTGTTTTTGCATACAGTATGGAGAAGATGTTTTCTCAGAGATAGAGGTATCCAAATCACTACATTAAAAAAACTTTTAGTACTCATTTGTAAAGGCAACTAAGTGCACAAGAACCAAGCAACTAGTTTCTTAGTCCTTTTCCTAGTTCTTAACTCTGATGGTAATATTCCTACACTCATATGCATGGAACAAATATTTCAACACTAATATACAACTCAATATGTGAATACCAGGAGTCAACCTGTTTTATTTTGATGATTTGCTAAAACTACCAAATAGTAAAGCTTCTCAAAAGTCATAACCTGTTAATATTTAACCAAAACAACTAATTTTAACCTAATGGATGCTAAAAATTCTTTATAATTTAAATATGTTTCTCTGGAAGGATGATGCTTTCCTTTTAAAATTTCTTTGCTTTCTTCTTCTTTACTTTGCTCTTTATGTTTTGACAATATTGTTTCATCAGTTAATACTTGTGAAAAGTGAGTACTGCGTTGATATATAAAAGTATCATTCCTCTTCACAGTCATGCACATTATTACATATGGTGGCAAGGTTTCAGATACTGTTCTAAATAAAGAAAAAAATAAGTGTTAATGTATAATTGAAAATCAAGTTTAGTTATGACAAACTGCTTAGATTTCTAAATAGTTAACAAGAGAAGTTTTGCTTATTTATTCTGTTAAGTACTCTCCATATAGGAATTAGGTAGGGACTAATACACAGATTTTCTAATAAACATGCATAAAATGTTCACAATTTTCATAATCAATTACCACACTTACCAAAGAATTATTAAATAAAGTTGTTAGGTAATTAAATTATTTGCAAAATATGAAGGGGTTTATGTAATAGTTCCTGACTCTGACTCTAGTTGAAAACCAATGATCTTAGGGAAAAAAAAAATTCCAAAAAACAGACCTATGGAACATTACCAGTTTTCTGGATTGCTGTAAATGACATCTTTTCTTACCAATTACTTTGTTGATAGCATCAATGCTGTTCCTGCAAACACATATTCATCCTAACAACAGTATGCTATCATTATCTTTCACAGAATAAGGGTGTATAGAGATGGATTTCAAAAAGTGATTAGGTGAATAGAGACATTAAAAATATCATCTTACCACCAATTACAACAAAGACAATGATATACTTCTTGGTATACTACACTACAGTCCCTGTAGAGATGGTGTCTGAGTTGCTTTAAATCTGTCCTACTACCATCATATCCTGTGACAGCATCAGCTGCAGAGCTATTTTACGTGTCAGAATTAAGTAATATGTGGATTGTTTGTGTATCGTATTACTTATTACACTACATGTACCAGTGTTTTCCTTCATGTTGTTTTCTTCATCTTCTCTTTCTCCATTCTGTTTTCTTATACAGTGATTAATGTATCTATGCTGAGAGTCCTTAAGATATACAAAGCATGGTAAAATGGTTAAACAAAATAGATACCTCACTGTAGACATTTACAAATAACTTAGAAGACTGATTTGATGTTCACACATTCTGCTCTTGGTGATATCTGCAGAGAGCTTTTAGGAAATGCCAGATAGTATGCTCTGACAAAATAGCTGGCCTGCTGAATTTAAGCTCTTCACCTGATGCACTTGGAAGTGGTACGTGCAAAGCTGTTCTTTACATGTTTTACATACAACAGTAGGATTTTTTAGGTTGGAAAAGACCTTTAAGATCATCAAGTCCAACCATTAACTTAGAACTGCCAAGTCCACCACTAAAGCATGTCCCTACATACCACATTTACATAGCTTTTAAATGCCTCCAGAAATGGTGGCTCAACTACTTCCCTGGGCAGCCTGTTCCGATGCTTAATGACCTTTTAGGTGAAGAAGATTTTCCTGACACCCAAGCTAGTCCTTCCCTGGTGCAAGGCCATTTCCTCTTGTCCTGTCTTATGCAGTGTATACACATATGAGGTTTAAAGTCATTATGCAAATGTTCCAGAGCAATATGTCATGTCAAACAGTGTACTTACTCTCTTTTTCAATTACTAAAAAACTACTTCCTGTGCAGAAATTAATCTACAATCCCAGAGAGGAAAAGCAAATTGTGATCTGATTCTCTGTTACACCAATAAGTCATTACTGTGACAAATAGGGTAAGATGTGGTTCTTACCACACTTGATATTACTAAGCATGCATTTTGTCTAATGAATGTCTAATTACAAATATGTGAACAATACAAGGAAAACAGATTAGAACCCAGCATCTCTTATGTCTAGGCTCTCAGAAATCTGTTCAGATGCCACAGCACACAGACAAACACAGTTTATTCTGGGATTTTCAGAGATGTTTCCGAGCAACTTCCCCTGAAATCAACAGTATCTCAAAATATAATAGCAATAAAAACAACAGCAAAACCAAACAATAATAATCATTTAAAAAAGTTGTTTGGGTTCTAATTGCATAATTTTGAATGTGAAAAATAAATGATTGCTTTACCAGAGTTCATTAGAATACCACAGGTTAATTTCTATTTAATTACAGTGAGAGTACTAGGATTTTCTACCTGTAATTTAGGTTTTAAACATAGTATAATAAAACACTGATTATTTCATATCAGTTCATTAGTATTAACATATTAGTTACAGATAGTAACATTTGTAAAGCTGTGAAAAAAATCATAATCCCAGTTTTCAAAACAATATTATTGGAATAATGGTTAAATTAATGATGAATACTATCCATTTAATGGTTAGTATTCATCATTTCCTTGTTATTAAATGTTAAAAAAAAGTTGAAACATATTCAGCATATGAACGCTTATTAAATAATTTAGCATGTAAGTAGCAGGAAGACAAATAGTACACATGCATTAAGGGCAGATAAATCTGGTGTTGCTTTTTTTTTCCCTCCAGAAAGAAAACACTGAGCTAGAAATAAGGCACAGATCTGAATGCCTTCCAACTTAGCTGTATAAAAAAATATTATCGTTCTATCAAATAATTTTCTGTAAAAGTTCATCTGCTTTTTGAGAAATAAAATTAAATACTAACTTTGGAGTTCTAAATTCTTCTGGGCATTCCTACTGTTCCACTCACAAATTTTATGGCAAAACAGAAAACAGCATATACATGGACCCTAGAATTATTTGTTTTTCTGGTTAATGATTTAATAGTCTAATAATCCACATTTCCTGATTAATTCAGAAAAGTCTCATTAAAATTAATAAAACCTGTGTAGGAGGTTTTTCTGTTGTTTTTTTTTTTTTGTTTTTTTTTTTAGTTGGTTGTTTTTGTCATGCCTATCCTCTTCCCCTCTCCCCATGCAATTACCAGATCCTTTTCCCTGTAGTTATGTTCAGTGTTTCTCTTGGTCCCACCTAAGAATGACCATTGCAGGCTTCTTCTAGAAGAGAGGGGGCAGGATTACACTGAGTTATCACCACTCTGACTTTTCTGGGCTTGTGGTAATTGTTTCTTTCACCTCAGTCTAAGGCACATCTGGATTTAGTTTTATAATTTCTTACCACATTGTATTTACTTCATCAGCACACAGCTGTACACCTGAACTAGATCCAGTCAGGAATACCCTTATGATCTGTGAAGAGACACTCATCTGATGAGTCTCTAATGGCAAGCATACATATACTGCAGGAGCTGGTAATGAATACTCCTAACCTCCAGCTCCAGAAATCTGTCTTCAGTAGGTGACT
Source organism: Manacus vitellinus (assembly GCF_001715985.3). Classification (NCBI taxonomy): domain Eukaryota; kingdom Metazoa; phylum Chordata; class Aves; order Passeriformes; family Pipridae; genus Manacus; species Manacus vitellinus. Next base: position 22,589,794 of record NW_021940208.1, on the reverse strand, counting down.
GGAAGAGAGTCTTGTTATGGAATTCCCTTAACACGTGCAAGAAACGTATTCTTGAACAGTTACAAGATCCGAAGGCCTATAACAGGAAGTCAGATCTTTTTTTCTTTATATCTGGTTCAGTTCCTACATTTATTGCATTTTTTGAATAAGAGTAAGCAAGTTTTCCCTTGGAGTTGCAGACAGCAGAGAAGAAAACCCATATTATTTTCATACAGTATTACAGTAGAGGAGGCAGGCCACACTCCCTCCAAAAAAACCCCCATAATAAAAAGTTATAAATAAATAAATGCATACCCACCTATAGAAACCACATATGAGAGTGTACTGGATTGTTAGCATAACTAGTACTTCCAGCCTGTATAAATTTTAAACCACTCTGACAGCTTCTCCTGTCACAACTTTTGCAATTGCAGCAACATGTTATTCGTCACTTGGTTGCTCATACTGAATAAAGGGAAGTTCAGGAAAAGAAATTGCTTCCTCACATATTTATAATATTAAAAAAATAATTAAAAAAATGTATTTTAGTTATTGCCCTACATTTACTTTAAGTATTATACAGCAGAAACTCAAAAAATTCCATTTTTTATATCCATCATACTTTTTATATAAAACATTATACAAAGATATAAAGTTATTTTTTGACGCAACTTCTTTACATTCAGTGGATACCATTTTGCTCTTTATTTATTTATGTTTTCTTTCCTAGATGTAGAAGGGAGCTTTTTTTTAATTTTCTAATCTCCATATCATCCCTAATTCAGACTATCGGCTCAATTTCTGCTCACAACAGGTGATTTTCATAACAACCCCTTATCAGTATACAACCGTACAGTTCCATTTAGCAAATCTTAACAATGTGATTTCCCCATAAACCTAGTTTCTAGGAAAGACATAAAGCAAAACTGTACAAACTGTTCTTGTAATCACAGATTATCTAACAAATGGCTACTGAGAAAACAAGATATTATGATATTACCAGAAGCTATAATTGTTTCTTGTATTAAAGAGTACTTTCAGGAAACCATGACAGTGTAATGTTGGGGAGCTGCTGTCGTAGCAGTAGTAGTAGTAGTAATAGTAGTAGTAGTGGTAGTAACAATAGTATCATTGCTAAATAGATTTCCTGAAGAGTGAAGCAACCAGAAATAATTCCAGTCATCACTGAATCGAAAGAGAACAATACAGATTCCTTCAGAGGCAACCATCAACATAGTATTTCATTTGCCATCATATTGTTTTTATATACTTTAACTTGGAATGTTTTTACTTAGTGGAATAGTGGAAATGATAGGTTGTGGTAATTTTTTAAAGAAAATAGTAAAGAACTGAAACACAATTTTATATGGTTGATGGTATTTATCGGTTTTCAGTTTGCATTCAAATGCTGATTTTAGATACAATAGAATTCTTTTCGTTTTCACACTGTAGTTTTGGTCATGAAAGATAATTAGGTTGTAAGTTAGAAATCAGAGCTCAAAACAACCTGCATTCTCCATTCTTTGCTTCTAGGAAAGCCCCTTCTAAATCATAGTTTTACCGCCATATGATTAATATTTTTTTTTCTATTTTTAACCTTTGAGATATATATATATGGTTGCTGGTCCTTAGTTGGATAATCACATGAATCTCAGCTGCAAGAGCTGGAGGGGTTGCTTGTGAGACAGAATATCACTACTCAATCTGTTATGATCTATGTGAATGCACCAAATTGCTCTTACTCTGTGTCTGTTCAACTCTGGAAGGTGGTTTTGTCTGGTTTTTTGTCTGTTTAGGAACTGATGTCCCAGAGACAAAGAGACCCACGACACATTTCCTGCAGTCAGAGACCTGAACAGATAAAGTCCTCCCTCAGGACCTTCATTTTGGATGAGCTCTCTAATTTGCAGAGACATACTGTCCAGCTAGTGCTAGGAACTATACTCTGCTGCAAGTAATTTATTTTGTTTTACTGTCTCTCTCTAGCAGTCCCATGCTGTCTGAACAGCTCCTCCAGGGTCTCTTCCACGTCTTCTCATGCATTTACTGTCAAACTTGTTTGCTCATCCTGGTTGCCACACTCATCATCAGTCCACTGCAATAGCTAAGACAGTGTTCCCTTGCAATTGTTGAATAAGTGTCTGGCATTGCCTAATCAGTTAACTTGTGAAGGACACATTTATAAGGAAACAGCAGAAGCAGAAACTGTTTTCAAATAGCAAATAACTTTCACAGAATCAGAGAATAATAATAAAATGGTTTGGATTGGAAAGGACTTTTAAAGATCATCTAGTTCCAGTGTTCCTGCTGTGGGTATTTTCCACTAAGTTTTCAAATGCTGCTCCAAACTGATCTTGAATGTTTTCAGGTATGGAGTATCCACAGCTTTTCTGGACAATTTTTTCCAGTGTCTTAGCACCCTAATAGTAAATAATTTTTTCCTTCATCCTACCTACTAAGTCCTTGTTTGTTCACTGTGTTTCTCATCAGCAACATACAGACTAACTTTAATATCACCTATTTCTTTTGCAGCCATGGATAACTGGACATCAAATAAAACTGGACAGAATATTCAGGCCTAGTTTTCATGGTAAAATTTTTTCTAGGTAAACTTAAAAGCAAAACTTGATGAAATAATGTGGTTTCCTGTATTGATTTACTAGATACATTCTTCCTTTGAAATTCTAGTTTTATTGAATTCAACAGCACTACTCTAATTCTATTATGTTAAGATTCAGAATGTCCAACAATTAATCCTAAGAGTTCACTGTTAAAGCAGCAGGAAATAAGAATATTGGAAAGCAAAATTTTAAAATACTGATTTATTTTTCTATAGCAAGCTCAATTAAGTGTAATGCATGATCTCTTAATAGTTGGTTTCTGTTTTCAATACAGAATGCATGCTCCTTGATTTTCTTTTTTTTTTAAACTTTGAAACAAATGATGACTTTATCCAAATACAGGTTTCACACAAGTGTTGCAATTTCAAGTACACAAAACCCACTGTTTTACTGATGTATGTATTAATGCATAAGTACCTTTAATAGAAGAAAATTCTAGAATTACAATAAGTCCTTGAAGTGTTTGTATGTTTGGTGAATAACGAATGACTTTTCATTTTCAGTACTGCAATATCTTGTGAAAGAATTTTTATCTTTGCTCAGTGGGCTGAAAATCTGCTAAATTGTACTTCCTTAACTCAGCAGTGGCATCATTGTCCTTCTGAAGCTGTTGGGATGGATAGTCCAAGAAATTGCCTGTGCATTAAGTTTAAATTAGCTGTCATTATTATTCAGAAAATAATGAGATTGAGAAAAAATCATGTCATTAGCAACAGCTTTTGCATTAGTATCATATTTTCTAGTCTGTTTACTGCTAAATGTAGAGTTTACCTAAAGAAGGACTAAGAGGAGAAATACTGATAAAGGAATTAGGACCGAACATGTAAAATTATCAGAATATTACTTTGCTGTAGCATAAGAACATGTTTTTTCAGAAGTAGGGTATATGACCTTTTATGTAAACTGTTTTTTTAAACCTACAATAGGATAATACTTTATATATACTTAGCAACCACTTTTCTTTAGAAAGAAATTTATCACTGTTGAGGCCACCACACGAAAACATACCTGAACTGCCAAATAAGAAATGAAAAGGGCTTTGTCTCTTTTTCGTGAAAATGCCTCTCTGCTCAGTGTGTGTAGCTAATAGCACAAAGAAATCTTTCAAATTCCTAGGGCTGCACAGTCCTCCTTCTGTAGATAGATCATAATATCATCTTTGGTTGATGAATAGACAAACTTAAAGGAAACAAATTTGGGCACAATATTATTTGTACCGTTTATCACAGAGTCCAAATACAAAGAGGGGACATGTAGCAATTAGAAAGAGAAAAACCCAGTAGTTGGAGAAAAATTAGTACTTTGGGGATTTTATTAATTTCACCTATATAAAAGTGTATAATTGTCTAATATTAACCATAGATATGCCCTGTTTTCCTCTGCTAGTGGTAAAGTAAGATTAAACTGTTCTTTTTAGATGTAGTGTCAACATTTGAGCTACATCAGTGAAGAGCAGAAGCACAGGGTGAACTCATGAAAAAAAAGACATCAAAAGCAGACAGTTTGGAATAAAAGGCCTTAACAGAAGGAACTCAGTTCTAGAGTAGGATCTAGTAAGGATGGTAAGCTTGGGAAGAGAAAATTTATAAAAAGAAAAAATCTCTTAATAATGGAACTGAGAAAGACTATAAATGAAAATTAGAACCAATGTGAGATCAAAGTATAAAATAAAAAAAAGGAAAAGGAGAAAAAGCAAAAGAAAAATTGAATGTATAAATGTATCTACAATGTTTAAATTAATAAAAATACTATTTCTAAAAAAAGTAAAGTGCAATATTTGCTCTTAATAAGCTGTCTATATGTTAAAATGTGAGTTGTCTGTAAGAAATATCTAATTTTGGACTATTTTTTATTGTAAGTTTTCTACAGAAAAGAAACAGTTCCAAATCCTAAATGCATAGGTATGTTTGAAAAAGGAAAAAAAAAAATTATTTATTTCACTAAAGAAAAAGATTAAGTCACGACAGTCCTTCAATTGTTTTTCATTTTACATTTTAGGTAAAGACCTAAAACAGAAATTCCTGTAGTCTGATCCACAGCTATTCTTAGTTTCCTAGCAGTCTTCAAGGCATTTCATCTGCCTCTACCATTAATGTCTGAATTTGAGAATGTAAAGGTTACCTTTCCTGCTACCAACATGAGATTTATATTTTAAATCTACTGAACAGGACATATTCTTATTAATACTTCTACCCCAGTACTCTCCTAAATTGTAATGGTTGATGACTCAGGCAGACACTAGGCTAGTATTAAAACATATTTCTTATAAGTGAGTCAAAGGAGATTATCCTCCAGCCTTTGACTTCTAAATTAGATATCTAAATGTTGTTAAAATTGGTTTATAGTGATGCCTCAGAGAATTTTTTTATTTTTTTAACTTTTGTAGATTTTAGAAGTAGTTGTGCAGTGAATGTAGATTTTAATGCAGCTGTATTATATCCCTCACCCTTAACATAGTAGTTACACATAACCAACCCTTCTCCCCATTTCATATCGAACTTTCTAAATTCCTTTAGTTTGTTTAGACTTCCCTCAAGGTAGGCCTTCATTCTGTTTAAGAACATTTGCACCCTGGCCTGAACCAGAAGATATCACACAGACAAAGACACCTTCAAGCTTTGGAGGAACTCCAAGGACTGTACGTGCTTTGAAGAAGATGAAGATGAGGAAGAAGTGGTCCCAAAGACCCCAAACCCAATTCCCAAAGGGGTATGTCGAGGGGCAGAACCGAGGGTGGGCAAATCTGGGATTGGATGGACTTTATTGTAAAATCATAGAACACTGTCTAGAGGTGCCTGCGCCATGTGTGTTCCCTGGGCCTCAGGCCTGAGATTAAAGGACTTACTCTCTTTATTTTATACATTAAATTGGCCTGGAGTCTTTTTCCTCCGCAGTCTCTTAAGGCAACAATAGACACAGATAGATACATGGAAGTAACTTGAAGCTCCCTAGCCTAAGACAACTGTACATCAGTCAGATGAGAACACTGAAAAGACCTGTATCCTGACATAGCACTAGATGGAGATCAGGACATAATGCTGATATTGAAAAAGTTATCAGATATCTAAGTATGGCAAAACGAGTCAAGGCTATCCTTTAGCTTTAAAGTTAATTGATGTAGTTCCTTCATTTTACTGATTTTTTTCCCCAAAATTACAAATAATTATTAATCATGCAAGCTATGTTATGAGTCTGACTTACTTCCAGGTTTATGCTAGTTAGAAGCTTACATCAGAAGGTCTTCATATGAAGTACAGGTCTTAACTCTCATGCCACTCTCTGCCACTGCAGATCTACTTGAGTCATTCAGGGATATCTATGGATCTGTTCAGTTTAGTTTTTTTTGGCAGTCAGAAATCAGTTCAGCTGCCTGAACACAGTTTTTTTGAGACAAGTTATCTAAAAGATTCAAGAGACAGTTAGCACATATGATTGTGGGTACAAAAACTTTTCTGAAGTGGCATCTGGAAGCCAGGTGGGATAATTTAGGACATCTCAAATGACATTTGGTAGGAAATATATGGGCGACTGAACTGAGACCATAATGTCTGTATGGCCTTTCTTCAGCTGCCTTTTATTTTATCACGCTGAAACTATATATGCTGTTAAAACCAACAACCAAAACCTGTGATAGTAGATAGTGTTACAAATTCTTCTGAACATTTACCATGTTATAATATTATGACTCTCTTTTCATACACACATAAAACAGTTTTTCAGAGTTCATTTATAAATCTAAAGAGAAGAGCAGTGTTAGAGTAAGAAAAAAATTAAGAAAGTCAGTGGAGTAAAGATATGTTTGAAATGTAAAATGAGATGGCAAACTGATGAAGTAGGGAGGCAAGGAGAGGTTGTTCCAAATGGCAATAGTAACAAAGCTTCTAATACCTGCATGGTGAGTGCAGATGGGAGAATATAAGCAGAGTAATTAATAATCACGGAAAAAAAAAAGAGAGAAGTCAAAAAGCATGCATTGGAGAAGGTTGATAGTAATCTTAAAACACTCTCAGCAGAATATAAGTGGGAAAAAGTAGAGATGAATTGTACTGAATGCAGGAACAATAATTATCTTTTGTCTCAGTTTGAAGAGACTGGAATGTTTGCTAAAGAGGATGAGTTATGAGACAGAACAAACTCCTCTCTCTCAGCAATTGTAAATCCAAAATTAAGGGGCTCTAGTTGAGGAAGTATGGGAAAAAGGAAGAAATAACAACCCTTTATTAAAAGATATATGTATGTTGGCAAAGACAGTAACAGAACACAAAACCAACTAGACAACAGTCCTGTACCCAGCAGTCCACTTCGAACAAAAGAAACAGTCTAAATACTTTTCTGTCCTTTAGCATGGTTCTAATCATGGTTGGCAGGGGGTGCTGTTGAAGCACTGGAGGTGCATAGCCTGCATTACTCTGTCGGTGACCATGCAGGAAGTCTGGGGGGGGTCTCAGATCATGGGAGAGGCCGGAAAAAGAATTGGGAACCCTTCCCCCAATGGAAGAAGAGGAAAAGAAAAGCAGTCCACTCCCCACGGAACTCACTGTTGTTCTCAGCTGACAGTGTTTCAAGGCTCATCCCTTTCTCCCAGTGAGAACAAAACTCTCCGATGAAAATGCAGCAAGTTCAGGCTGGAGGCAAGGGCAGTGTGCAAGCAAGCTGAGGCCAGTGGTCAGGACTGACCAGGTCGAGAGCAAGAAAAACTGACCTCAAGGTTTTTTTTCAAATTCACACACACAGACCCTGTCTTGGTTTGAGAGAGCAACCCAAAACTCCTCTCTCCTTTTTGAGAAGGCCTGCAACAGGGCCAAAACTCCTCTCCCCTCACTCCAGTCTCCAATGGACCATGAGTCAGGAATGCGGCTCTGCCAGCCAGATCTTTTGTAAAGCTAATCACCCACCCTTCCCCCTTCCTGTTTGAATTCCGTCTTTTTTAGAGAGGGGTAGGAGAAGAAAAAATTCCTCCTTGGATTTTATAACCTATAACATCTTTTCATGTGAATAGCTGTGATTACTGTTCCTTATATATAGTTGTCTTAATTTCTTTATATGAGAAGTTTGACCAGTTTGGAAAGTCATGGGAAGAGAATATGATTGTGTATTGGGTATCACCTAGAATCCAAATGCTACATAAAAAGAAGGAGAAATGCATGTTGATGTCACATTCAGAGTCCAATAAAAACAATCACAGAGCTGCGTGCAACATATAACACAATCCAATCAAATCAAACATCAACAGCCTGAGAGAATGTGTAACATACAGAAAAAGTTACAAGAAGTTTAATAAATTAAATCACTGCACGATCGTCAAAAGCTACAAATAGCAACAAAAGAGCAAAACTGTGGCAAATTCCCTGCCTCAACTGATTTCTGCATTAAATACATAACTAAAATGTCCTACAATATTTGAAAAATATTCCTGAAAGGAATTAGGGTATGAATTAGTTTTAAGAAGGATTAAGAGTTCTTTCTGTCCTTCTATAAATAAGGATATTAGCAAAAGAAAGCCGTTAAAAGCACATTCATGGCTATATAAGTTTATGAAAATTAATCTTGCATAAATATATAAATATATCTCAAGTCAGAAACAAACAAACAAGCAAACACATTATTGTGAAAAGCATCAAATTAAAAATAGGTGCCCAATAAAATTAAAATCACAATATTGTCTTGGTGCATTGACAAAGGCATGTGTGGAAGGAGTGAGAGTAGCAAAACCAATCTGAGCAATAGTGGGGATGTGACATTGAATTAAGGCTGGTTCAATTTGGACTTTTTGCAATTTTTACTCCTAGAAAAATTCTGATTGTGTGATAAATAAGGCTGGAAATTGGGTCTGGTTGGCCTGGTCCATATGGAAGTTTTAGGAAAAATGACAAGACTTGTAATTTGTGGAGAAACTGAAATAATTAAATACATATAAAAATTGATATCTAGCACTACTTACCAGTAACGAAAACTGTGGAAATGGAAAATTAGGGATTTTTTAAGCTTAATGGTACTTTTACCAGTACCTTTGGAAAAATCATCCATATATATCCCAGAAGACTGTTTTGTCAGACAACCATAGGGGTTTTGTTCACCCTTCAAAAAATTTCTAGAAAAATAAAAATAAAAAATGCAGTATGCAGACAGTTGTATATGTAGCATATCTGGGGGAAAAATGTTGTGGGGAAGGGGAAAGGAAGATGTTTATAAATTGAAACCTTCAAAAATTTTGGCAGCAACATGCACGAGAAAAACATATCCAGCAAAATTTGCACAGCTTAAGAAGTACTGAGTAAATAGTCCTGAGGAAAAAAATCCCTAAAAACTAAAGGAACTAATTCTTTAAATTCTTATTTTACAACAATACTGCAATACCACACAATACAACAGTACTGCACACCCAATTGTCTGTCTATCTTCTGGACTATATTATTCTTCAACTGCTACTTCTCCATGATAAAAATGTCAGATTGCTATTTTTCACATTGATGGAATTGACAAAAATTTGGCTGGGATTTTCATTTTAGGCATTTGCACTAAACAGAAGCAGGCAATTCTGATGTATGAGTTATTTCAATAAATAAAGATGGTGCTTCTGGGTGAGATAAATTTGCATTGAGAAATGCCTATTGACTATACATACTACCCTGGCTTACAAACGCAAAGCAGACACAAGCATTTTAGGTGAAAAAATCTATGTATCTAGATGCTTACATTCAGAGGATGATTTTCTTTGTAATGAATCTATACATTATTTCCTACTTCTTTCTATATTTTTAGTAATTAATCTGAAGGAAAGCCCATCATATTAATTAAAAAGACATAGAAAAAAGAAACCTTTCTAAATATTCAAAATTTTACATCTTTCATTTTCCAGGCATAAATTTACAATCCTTTAATATAAACTGAACCTATTTAGGAATTCAGAAAAAAAAAATGTAACTGTAGATATATTGTTTAGGTATTTGACAATATTATTTTTTGTATTGCAACACTTTAATAGTCAGTGGATTTTTTCAGATTTGCAGGGGTAAAATGCTTCAGAGTTGTGTCTTTTACACATCCATTTCATCCCCCAAATTATGACATTCTTCATTTAAAATAATTTCCTACTTTGTCATGTTAAATAGAAGTCATCAGATAACTTCTAAAGTTTTCTTTCATTTGCTGGTTTTCTTTCTCTCTTATGGTGCCTGGGTTTTTTTTAGCAACTGCTACTTTAGAGGGCAATCTTGAAGAATGAGTATGACCACAAATATAACAGATGTCTCATAAAATTAACTTCAATTGCTTCTATATGACCTCTGTTGAGGAAGTAAGACTCAAATTGAAGTCAGCAAGAGTAGCTGTAGATTCTGCTGTTAGATAACAGTGACCTGCATTCCCAAGGGTAGTGCCCATAAATAAGAGAATTGCAGTCCTGCAAACAATAAATGTGATTAATGCCAGAATAACTTAGCAAGCATAGCTTTAGCCACATAGTGATGTGACATCTTGGGTCAGAAAGAATAGATTCAGTAACAACAATTAAAATTTATCCACCAGGTAAGCAAATCTCAGCTGGACTCAGGAGAGAACCATATACTGAGTTTAATGCTATAATGATTTTATCATTGGGGGTTTATTCCCTTCCCTTCAACTTCTTACATTAAGTCTCTATTTCTGTAATTATCATATACTTATATATTTAGGCAGAATATATTTATCTATATATATGTATAAGTTTAGGTATCTAATGATTAATCTAAATGTCAAAAAATTTTCAAAAGTGCTCTCTTGTCCTTGCAGCTCTTTTTACAGAGCTGAATCTCAGGGTATAAGAGATGTCTGAGAAGGAGATACTATTGAAATCACTACCTAGCATATTGATAAATACAGCTATGGCAAAATGGAGCTGGCATGGTCTAATGATCTAAGTATTTACTCAGCTTCTTGAGCAGTCTTTACAGATCTGAAAAAAGGTTTTTGCTTTTGCCATTATATATCTCAATATATGGGTATTTTAGGTGAGGTGACTGAAGAGTAGAAATGCTCAGACTTTTGAGGTCAAGATAGTCATTAGAATACAAGGGCAATGCCCATATAACTTACGGATTTAGCTTGAGTGATATATCAAGACTACTACCTTACCTTTGATATTTCTCAAGCAGTTCAGTGCTCAGAATTTTGTATGGATGCAAGGAAGACAGACGCACTGCACTCTAGTAATGTCTTCCTGACTCTTTTCTATCCCATATTTTGCCCAGATACTTAGAAATGTACTTTTTACATCAACCCAGATGAAAGTTGGTTCATCCGTATATTGATTTACATTTTCACTTCCAAAATTACTTTATATATGGACCAGTTTCCAAAACTGATTAGCTAAAATAACAGATTCACCATTTGTTTTCCAGATCTCTTGAGGTCCTACTATTATTGTTCTAAACTGGAACCAACCCCTATCATGTAAAATCATTTAGTGTTGTCAGATACAATCAATTTCACATAATATGAAGCAGTTGCTAAATCTTACTAGAAATTGTATTTTTGTTTAATAATGGAAATCACTTGTGTACATCCATTCTGGTTTAGTTTCTTATCACCTTTTTACTGGTTGCTGGCAATGCTTAGGCTTTCTTAGAGTTAGAAAAGAATATGGACCTTTTTTTGGAAGCACCATGGTCAGTTTTGTTAAAGAATTGATGTGGATTAAGTCTCCCAAGACAGACTATTAACATAAAAACCTACCATGTTTAGAAGTGCTGCAATGATATTTTAAGGTACCATGGCTTCACTGTGTATTTAGACTGACTGTGTCTCATACCCATATGTCCTCCAGGAATAAAAATTAGTATCCTGCCCAATATCATGGATAATTTCTGAAAAGGAATTACATTATTGCTCCAGAAGTCAACACAGAAAAATATAACTTCCACATCCTTATAACAGATGGCATAAAGCCAAAAAGTATAATGCTATATACTAGTTGCAACTTTAATTCATAAGTAATTTAAATTCATCAGACACATGATGCAAGGGGTTCTTATAAAGCACAAGAAAGGAGTACAGAGTGTAGACGTACAGTCTGATAGGTATAATACTGTCGCTATTAGTACCAGCTAACAGGATTTTTATTAACACATGCTGGAGTTCTGGATTTGCCAAACTCTGTCTGAACTTGTGTTGGTTTATTTGCAGTTTGTTTTAGCTTGCTTAGTTGTAACAGTTGTCTAATGGCCAGTGGCTAAAATATAATTTGTCTAATTTTTGCATAGCTTTCTATATTTGGATACCTTAACACTTCTTGTTAAGAATTTTGATATATATGCAAAAAAAAAAAAGGTAGGCTGTGTAGAATGACCTGTCCATAACCCTAGAATAGTGATGCTGAATAAAGGAGCACAGGCATGGGATGACAGCAGAGGTTTCAAGCATCTGAGTGTAGGATGGTATGGGAAGTTCCAGGACTGTCAACAACTTAGCAGTGCTCACAAACTAAGGACTTGGGTGAAAATTCATTAATTGACGTAAAAGATCCACAACATTGATGTTATGCTTCTGTCGGCAAAAAAACTGTAGCAAATACCCCCCATTGACATCACGTTCCTCTTGAGGAAGAGTTCAGGATGGTGCATTCTTCCCATGTAACATGTAACATATTTTAAAGTAAAGCTAGAGTGTGAGTAGTTATTGAGCCAAGTATTTATGTTGAATGAAAATATTTGTTATAACTGGAAAATTTAAGTAAGATTTACAACCTGAAATGTTTATTATGAGCAATTCAAGGTGGGTAAAAATAAATAATGTTTCCTACATTAAGTTATGTGTACTCATTTTATCTGTTTATCTTAATTGCTGATGATTTCAATATCCATTTTTTAAATATTTTAGTTTTTTAGTCTAGACTACCCAAGATCCTTATATATCCAAATGATTTATATGTTAAACATTAGACATTTCCTAACTATACTTTGTCATTTTTGTAAAGTTAAAAAGTTTATATTATATAATTTTTATTTCTATAAAAATGTAAATGGGTAATATTGTCCAGACTATTGCCTAGGCAAATTGTAAATTCCTCTTTCAGTTTGCAAGACTAACTCCTGAGAAATACAAAGTCTATAACAGCATAAACTAGACCTCATCATACAGGAGAAATTTCTTTATGTTTTTAAAGTCCATTTTTGTTTTGCCAGTTCTAAAGATATTACATTTTCTCTGCCTTTTTATCAGCTTTTTTCCTATCTTATTGATAAGTTTATTTATACAAAAGAATACAATTTCTTTTGTGTAATTTTAGGTGTTCTGTGGGTCAGTAAACATTAAAAAAAGTGATCTTTCTTCTCTATGGTCTCTTTCATGTCTGTACTTCAAAGGTACAACAAAAATAGTGGCTATTGTTTGTCTGCCTTTCATCATGGAAATTAAAATATGTTGTAAAATGGTGTTTTAAAGTATATGAACTAATCCTTTAAGTTTTTTTTTCATATAACAAAGGAGAATTAATCTTACTTGGAATTATATTAGTATGGTTTTATTGATGGATGTGATATTAAAAACACATTATCATGTATGTCTAATATCACATTACCATGAGTTTTTAAGGATTAAAAAGGATTAATTACCTAAATTTTAGATGCTTTACACAGTCGCCAATGAGAAGATTTATATATTCATGTATTAAAGGAACAGAGAAATCAGAAACTGTTTAAAATATTGCAAGTTATAAAGTGTATGCAACTATTTTCACTACACATTTTTTATTAGTGTAAATGAAATATATGTGTTCAGAAAACATAGTATTTTTTTCTTTCTTGTGCTTTAATTTTTCTGAGTTAATTTATCCTAAATTTGTTCCAGTTGCTTTACCAGATATATTTATAAATGATTTTACACATACACATTTGTGTTGTTTTCAGATTAAAAAAATATGTTTGTTTTACGCTGATATGTTTTTGTCCTGGTGATGACTTTATACTCTCGAAGTATCATATAAAAATAACTGTACAATAGAATTTACACATTTTCTTCTCCATATTTGAAGTCATTAAATTATTTGAGGATATATTCACAAGTGTAAATTGAATGCATGCTGATTTCAGAGATTAAAGTGCACAGTAAATTGTATCTTCAAAGTTATTTTATTTTTGTGTATACCTACCTAAACTGAACATCATTTTCAAAATAAATGTCTGAAAATGTAACCTTTCAAAGTAAATTTCAACATTAAACATAATTATACAATGTAACCAAGTTGGTATTTTAACTGTTGCCTCCCCATTGAGAATGTCTGGGAAGTGGTGAGTTTATTTTTATAACATATTTTAAAGTTTTTTTATGTTTGGCAATGAAGTTATAAAAAATTTCAAATTACAATAATTACAATATTTCTTTTCAAAGTCTGTGCATTACTATAATTATTTATAAGGTAAAAAGTATGGCTTACAGAAGCCTAAACAAGATGACAATATTTCTGAGAATTCTGAAAGCAAACCACTTAAGGTTAGAAAACAGCAGAGTCCTGATAAACAGTTATCTAGTGTGATGGAAAGTTGGCTTAAAATGAAAAACTATTCTGTAAAATTGCATACAGTCTGTAACACAAGAAGCTCATTATCATCATGCACAGACCTAACATCACCCACCAGACCCATTGCCAGGCACGTGTAAGTCCCTCAGCCAAGACGATGGTGCCTTGGGGAAAATTTTGCTAAGAAAGGGTAAAAACTGTGCAGACACCAATTCCACCACTTCCCTGGATAGTCTGTTTCAATGTTTGACAGCCCTTTTGGTGAAGATATTTTTTTTAATATCTAACGTAACAGCCACCCCTTCCCCCTCTTGCAGCTTGAGGCCATTTTGTCTTGTCCTGTCACTTGTTACCTGGGAGAAGACACACACTGACCCCTACTTTTCAGGTAGGTATAGAGAGCAATAAAGTCTCCCCTCAACCTCCTTTTCTCAGACTAAACATCCCCAGTTCCCTCAGGTGCTCCTGATAAGACGGCGCTCCAGACCTTTTATCAGCTTTGTTGCCTTTCTTTGGAATGGCCTTGATCAGTGTATGTCCTAAGGGCATGGGAAAAAAATACAGACAAAGGAAACCACATTATTTTTGAGTCTTGTTTACTTATGGTAGTTGTAACAGAGGAAGACATAAGATAATATGAAGGGAGCTAAGATGGCATAATATAATAAGAAAGAAAAAAAAAAAGGAATGAAAAAGCTAAATTTGGGGAAATTTATTCCTAAATCCAGAGGTTTTGTAATTTGTTCATTTCCAGACACATTAAAATTTCTAGTCCTGGTTTTTTTTAAATTTTCTTTGCAGTAATTCTTATTATTCTTTGTATTTGTATGATTGCATTGCCTGTTCTTGAACACTGCCATACCTTGCATTTAATTACACGCTATGCATATTATTTGATGTTGAATACAGATGAACCACTAATTTGTAAAATATCCTTAAATATTCTGGACAACAGTCAGATTTATCAGCAGAAATGTTTATGAAAAACATAAATTTGAGCACACACTGTGGAAATATATATCTGGAAAGATATTTTGTTTTTTTTTAAGTCAGACATTTGCAGTATTCATCTTTAAAATATGTAATGGTGAAAAAAGTGTAATTTATAATGGGATTAATTTTGCCTATAGCTATTCAGAAGTTACACTGGTAGTGCACACCAGACATTCAATTACCTACAGAACCACCTGTAGAAAGGGATTCAACCCTCCTCACTTTGTCACTTACATTTAGAGTAAATGTTACCTTTTGCAAGATGCCCCTTTCCATTGACTTTAGAGGACATCCAGATAAATAGCTTACATTATGTGCCTAAGTTTTAGACAGCATCTTGGTAGATGAATGTCACTTTACTCAGCTAATGAATATTAAACATTCTCAATTACTATGTATTTATGAACTAGTGCTTGATACTGTCAGATGCTGTGAAACTTAAGCATGCTGACAGGAAAGCCTGTAAGGGAGTGAAGCTTCCAGTCTTGCCAGAATGCTTGTCAAAACTGTGGTACCATCAAATAAATTATCCTGTAAAAAAAAGGGCAAATCAATTGAACTGTATTGTATTGCATAGTTCTGACTTCTATAAAAGATATTTTTTTAATTTCATGTACAAGTTTTGTGCATTCAAAATTCAGAATAAATTTATATTTGTATATCTCAAATAAATATCTGTTTAAAAAACTTCCAACAGATGTAAAGGTACTTCACCATGACTTGAGAATATAGTTATGCAATAATTTTATGAACTAAATATGTGATCTGGGCAATACACTAAAGCTATTTATTTATTTGATAGGAGACAAATTAGAAATTAATAAAATTTATATTTTAAAAGCCTGTGGGGGAAAATTGTCCCTTCCAAGTCTGCCGCCCACCCCCTCCCCCTTACCCAAGCCAACAAAAAGCTAGCACCGCTACTACCAGGACAACATACCCTGAAAGACTGATGAAAAATTACATACCGTGATGAGTTGACCCCGGCCCCCCTCTATCTCTGGACAGGGAGAAAATAGAAGGAAGGAGAGAAAATTGTGGATTGATATTCTGACAGATAAATAAGGAAATTAAAGGGGGGGTGTGCAAACAGAGAAAAACAAGGGATACATTCACTATGGTCCATTGACATAGAGTTTAGCCGCTCTCTGGAAAGCAGAATCTCAACAACTTGTAATAATTGCTTGGGAAGACATGATAACCATGAGTGTCCTGCCTTCCTCATCCTTTCTCCAAGCTTTTATTGCTAAGCATAAAGCCATATCAGATGGAAAATCACTTTGGCCAACTGTTATCATTTGTCTCAGCTATGTTTCTCTCAACTTCTTCCTCAACCCACTCACTGAGGAGGACTAAAGTGGGAGAGAAAGCCTTGATGCTATGCATCCACTGTTTAGCAATATGTGCTACCAACACTGGTTTAGCCACAAATGCAAAGCATAGCATTTGTACGGGCTGTTATTGAAGAAAGTTAATTAAATTCCATCCACAGCCAGCATACATGGAAATTGCAGAAATGAAAGATATTGCATTCAAAACATATCAGAACCTCAATTTCAAAAGAAAAATGAGAATTTAGAGGTTCCTTTCTGTGTGGGAAAGGTCAAGGGAGTTAAAGAAACTGTATTATGTCTTTACAGGTCAGCTATGAACATGCTAAGAAATCTGACAGAACACTGTATTTAATTTTAGTGTATAATTTTCCTTTAGATTATTTTTGTTCTGTAAAAAATGAACCATTCCCTTATTGCTCTGTAAAAATTATTTTTTTTCCTTATAAAGATAACTAGTTAATTTGTTATAAGTATCTCTGCTCCAACGGGAAGAGGGAGGACTAAGAACTCAAAAGATATACATGAAGTGAGAACCACGAAGAGCAGAGGAAGAACTGACACTCAGGACAAAGTATCACACTGAAAACTAGAGCAATTCTGTTATAAATTGAGGACAAAGATTGCATGAAATCTGAGAAATATTTTTCATCAGAGCCATTCAAAATCAGATCAGTGGTTAACGTGAGCCATATTTACATTTATTCCAGAAACTGTAAAAGTTTCAAGAAATTAAAAAAACCCTAACAAACAAAAAAAACCTAACTACAAACTGATCATTGCTGCTAATTTATATGCAGAAATTCCTTCTTAAAATCTTGATTTTCTTTTAAAAACAGTCTTTTGAAAAGATTAACCAATTGAGAATGCCAGGTGATGTCAATTAAGTTAACTTTACTGTGTTAAGAAAATTAAGCTAATACTTACCTATTTTTTTCATTTAGCTCTGGACTCTGATATTGAATGATTTGTAAATACAAAAAAAAAAAAAGCTTTATTTGTGCTTATAATATGACCATAGCTACACAGCATGTGTTGAGGCTTGCTCTCAGACTAGGTATTCTTTGATAAAGTTATACATCAGACACTTCCAAATTAATCTATGATAATTGTATGATTTTTATGTGGAATTCAAGGAAAGAGATAAAATGTATCAAAAAAATTATTCACTTTAAACTATTCAATTATTTTAAACACTAGAGGAACAATTTGTGAAAATTATCTCTGTAGCTTCTAAAATAAAAATAGTTTTTCCCCTGTCATGATTTCCATTTAAACTAGCACAATAAAAACCCATTAGCATGAAAAATTATATACAACTATACAGGTATTTTAAAATATTAATCTATGATATTGCATTAAAATATAATATTTAGAAAAAATGATTTATTTTTTAATATTGACTAGCTTGCATGTAAGTTCAAAGTCTGATATTTTAACCAAAATACCTTTCTCCTTGCTCCTAGAAATGGAGGGGTTAAGTGATATGAGAAAAATAAAGGACTGTATTAGTAAGCTGTTTCACATACTTGACAAAGAAAAACTGTGGTTTATCTTTGTTCAGTACTGCTTTCATTATATATTTGAAAAAATAAAAGGTATTGAGAAATTAAGTTGAAGTTCGATGATGGTAGACATATAAAACCAGACTTCTTGCACATTATTGCTATTAACATTATTATTACTGTTACCATTATTTAGATTAATGTGGCAATAAAAAGAAGGAATTAAAAAAAAATTGGGTGTTCTAAAATCAATTAAACTTTCAATCATAATGATGACAGCACAGTAACACTAAGTTCTGACATAGAAGTAACATATTCATAGATCAAGTAATAGGAAAAAAATTACCATTCACACAGAAGTAAATTTTCAAATTTCTCCAAAATAAATAGTTCAGCATTGTACCCTAAAAGGCTCTTTGGCAGACAGGATTACATATTGTGATAATAAACTGTGAAGAGAATCAGAATTAAAAAAAATGGCTAGATCTCTCCCAGTTTTTGGGTTCAATTGCTATTTAAAGTCCTTGCACATAAAACTGAGATTTGAAAAACTGCTGTTCATAGGTTTCTAATTTGCTACGTACTTAAATCTTTGCTAGTAACACCTCCTAAAGTTTTTCAGACAAGTCTAAAACTTGCTAATTAACAGTAATCAAGGTTAGATCTAAAGGAGCTTTTAATACACTAAATACTGTGAGATTTAGGTTCTTTTAGCTCTTGTCCCTTTTTTATTTGCATTCCGTCTCTTCAGTCATGGGAATCATTCAGTAAATTAGCAGAGAATGTCACAAAGCCACTAAATCAGCTGAGTTACAATTTGAGCGAGAAATACTGTGTTGAGGTATTCAGTATTTTTTTTTGAGGGGGAAACCTAACTGGAACACAATTGAGAAAATTACATAGTTGATTTGAAACAATGGGGCCCAGGCTGTTATTATCTTCCAAAATTTGTAGTGAAAGGAACTAGCTAAGAAGACACTGGTTTTCCACAACACAACATTTTACCTACTCAATAACAAAAAAGGAAATGTGAACACAGTGATAGATCAAAATTTATTGAAATTAACATTTTTTTCCCCTCTATAGAATTTCCTAGCTATCAGGTTATTATTACAAAGCATGCATGGCAATGGAGGAGTCTCCATCAAAATTGTTAGCTCAAACAATGGAAAAGACGGTTGTTTATGTTTTAGCTTTCATGTTGTCCTGCTAGCGTAGAAGCCTGGGGACACTGGGAAGCTACTGTTGTATCAAAATATGTTATTTAAAATAACTTACTTTTTCCTGTCTTAAAATAACAGTATCAAAACAGCAATAAAATCAAACACAATATTTTTCCCCCTTTTTAATTTGAATGTGCCCCCACAAATGATAAAACCTCACATTCTACCAAGACCCAAAATAGCAATTTTTTCTTTTTTACATTTGTAACTGGATGATCAAATTATTCAATCAGAGTATTCTGGGAATAGAGTTAAACAATTGGCTCTGAACTCATCTCCGAAGCGATATTTTAGCAAATGCAATTTGTTCTTGATTATCTCGTTCCATTTCCTTATATTGGTGTTTGGACACAAAATCTTATTTCCCTTCTATTTATTCATTTATTTTCTTTTCCTGCCCCACAACTTCAGCACCAACTGGGTAAACTAGTATGCAAGGAAACCAGACAGGACTTCATTGCAGTGAAAAATTATTTGGCATACAGAATAGCCACAACTTAGAAGATTATATATTCATTACTTTCTGTCATCTGATGGTTCTTGTTCTGGCAGGAAGAAATGACCCTCAGTTATGGAGACCCATGGGAATTTTACTTTTTGGTAAAACTTGAATAACTTTTGCCAGAATTGTCCTTTAATATACCCCTGCCATGTTATGAAGCACTAGGAAACATAGTAGCTGGGATAAGATAAATAGTAGTTTGATAAAAGATGCGAGTAGGTAAAGTGGAAGATGTGAAAAACCTAAATAAAAACTGGCAAACTTTTCCTCCTTTAAAACAGAAAAGACTCTGTTTGTTCCCATGCCAGTTGTTATAGCTAGCCAGCAGCCTTGCAAGATTTTATAGTGGAAATTTTGAAAACATATGAACATAGATTTTCATTGAAACATTGTGTCTCTACTAGCATCACTTTTGAGATATGAACAGTTTATCAAATACAATTCAATTTGAAGTGAGAGAACGTTAAACATGAGAAACTAATGAAAAAATTTATTTTATCCTAGTGTAAAGATGTGTTCCAGAAACCTAAGGAATGAAAAAGATAGTGTTTCAGTTTTATAAATATTGATTGCTATGTTTGGTACCCAACTTGAACATCTGTATCTATGCCTTGGCCAAG
Source organism: Manacus vitellinus (assembly GCF_001715985.3). NCBI lineage: Eukaryota > Metazoa > Chordata > Aves > Passeriformes > Pipridae > Manacus > Manacus vitellinus. The sequence continues at coordinate 22,569,526 of NW_021940208.1, read as the reverse complement.
CATCCTTATGGGATATTGAACACATATTGTTTTAATCCAGTCACCTCACTCACTATTAAGCCAATTGATGCCGTGCATCAAACATATTTGCTCAACAGTATTGCAACATATCCTGTAATCTTTAATTATCAAATTTGTCCATTTTTTTCCTGAAATTTAACAAAATGCCTAGCAATCACTTGTATCTAATGAGAGTAATTCATAAGGTTCTACATGAAAAAACACTAAATGATCTTACATTCTCATAGTTCATACTTTGAAGGATGCATCTTGCATAACTAATCATAATAATATTGAAATTAAATTACTGTAAATTTTGTTACTAAACTTAAAGACAGTAAAATATAGCAACATTGTTTTTTAGGACAAACAGAGTTTTACAAATCCCTGAAATCTACTTGAAATTTTGAATTTCTGCGCAAATGATAATAGTGCGACTTTAGTTGTAATGTGCTTAGCTTATCACACATCTATCAAAATCATTCTAATACTCTAACTTATTTTTATTGAATTTAGATGAGAAATTTTCCAAAACTTTCCCATCTGTGATATATCTCTAACAGTCTATCAAGGCAAAGTTAGCGAATCTTTTTTTTTTAATTCCTGAAATGTTGTAAAAATAATAGGACACAGTATTTTAAGGTGTACACCTATACCCCTAAAATTCCTGAATAAATTTTGACTCTTTAAGGGTTGTATATGTGGTTCCCAAATGATTATAGGGTTACAAAGAAGATGTCAATGCCTACCACTGGGAAAAAAGGAAAAAAATTATCTGTATAAAAGACTTATAGAGTTTATTTTAAGGATTCAGAAAAGAATCCTGAAACCCACTGGTAATCAGAAGCATCCAAAACAAAACGAAGGACATCCTGAATAGCTGAAAGGTAAGCAAGTTCTCCATATAAGGTGGTGGACTGGATCTGACAAAGAGCTTCGCAAGAAGAAAAACAAAGCAAGAAGTAACCAGTTTAAAGTCCAAGTGATACAGATATGAGTCATCCTTAATTTCAAGCTTCCATTTAAACCTGACCAATATAATTACCTGAATTTTGCCTAAAGTAACTGGAAAAAATTAGTGATAATTGAATATGCAGAATATATGTCTAAATTTCTCTCAACAGATTGTCTCTCAGACAATACTGTTCATATCTTTGAACAACTGAAGTTTTACATACAGTACCCATATCCTTTCATTTATTTGTTCATTCAGAGTCAGGAAGTCTTGGAAAGTAGGCAGAAAGTGACAGAAAAGTTACAAAATTACTTTTTTTTCTCCTTACCGTAAAAATATATTCCTTGAACATTAACTCTGTAGGTAGACTTGTGTCACAAAACATGATTTTTTTCAATATTTAAAGCACTTAAAAATATAAAGATTTAAATATAAATGGCAGATGAAACAGAAATGAAAACCATAATTTTAGCTAGGAAGAAACATGTTGGTCTGTCTGATTCCTATCTACAAATAAAATATGATTGACATTTGATAACTGAGTTTTTCATAATTGAAACTATTGCCAACTTATTTCTCCTATTGGTTGTATATTAACACTTTTTGATTACTGACAGCATAAACTATATTTTGATTTTTGGGTTTTTTTCTGTGTGTTAAGGACAGTAGTTTTAATTGAGTAGCTGCATCATTTTATTTTTGTAAAAAAGTTTAAAAATATCTTTAGATGAATAGAGTGCTCTTATTAGAACTAGCAACAAAATAGCTTCCACGATGTTTCATGAATGTCTATCTGATACACCTTTCAGATGATCACAAGTATTCATTTATTAATTTATTAATTAACATCTACAAACTAACATATTATTGAGTTTTGAAAAGACAAATCCTCTGTCATCTTTTGCAATGAATTAAATAAATGAAATAGTTATACAGAAGATTCGTGGGTACACCACCAAAAAAAAAAAAAAGAGACTTTTAATGGCAAATGTAGTACAATAGGTAATCCTATAATAAAGATACCAACTGTCTTGTAAAATATTGTCTCGGAGTTTGTTGGAATGCATAACACTAGACTGAACAAAGGGAGTCTTCACGAATACATGATACCTGCATATGATAAATATTCATAACGTATGTAGTATTGTTTCCTACTTAATGTTACAAACAATATTTGAAAGCAAGTTTCAATTACATTGTTTGTCTTACTCATGAAAAGAAAGCCTTTATTTCTAGATTAATGTATAAAACCACAACAGTCCCTAAAAAAAAAAAAAAAAGAAAAGAAATAGAAGACCACTCACATGTTCAAGAGTGACCTTCCTTCAGGATTAAATCCAGTATCATAATCTTTCTCAGTTTTTGTTGTTGTTGTTGAGGGTTGTTCTTTGTTTTTTTTTTAATTTAGGGTAAAATCCATGAGTGTCTGCTATTATAGCTGATGAAGGAAAGATGTGGTAAACTGGTAGAATCATCTGTTGCTTAGTAAAACAACATAGTGGTGTCAAGACTGACATTGTGAATCTCTAACTGTCTAACAATATATTCCTCTAGAAACAAAAAAAAAAATAAATTACTACTGTAGAAACTAAAGAAAATAATTCTTAAATCTTTGTGAAAGATTGCTTGTGTGTCAGAATTAGAAATTAGACAAAAGTGATTTGCAGAATGTCACTATGATTTCCACCTCCTTAGAAAAAATAATATTTCTTCTTCTAAATTTCATTTATGAGTTATAGAGATGATAAAAGGGAACAATATGTGCAATGCCATACAGGCTTTTTCTGAAGATTATGTATAACATTTTCAGCTTAATAAACTCAGTGTGTGAACTAATTGTTTCTTTGTGGCTCCTAATACCTTTATTAGTTCAGAAGTTTACAGTAAACAGACAAACAGATAAAAGATCTTCGGAAAAAGCACTGATATCATCTAGTTCCAACCTCACTCCCCTCCACCATGGGCACCTCCCACTAGACCAGGTTGCTCAAGGCCTTATCCAACCTGGTCTTGAATACTGCCAGGGTTGGATCATCCACAACCTCCCTGGGCAACCTGTTTCAGTATCTCACCACCCTCACAGTAAAGAATTTCTTCCATATATCTAGACTAAACTTCATCTCTTTCAGTTTTTACTCAATAATTCTTGTCCTGTCACCACAGTTCCTGATGAAGAGTCCCTCTCTGGCTTCCCTGTGGGCCCCCTTCAGATACTGGAAGATTGCTCTGAGGTCTCCACTCAACCTTCCCTTCTACAGGCTGGACAGGTGCAACTTTTTCAGCCTGTCTTTGCAAGGGAGGTGCTCTAGTCCCCTTATGAACTTCCTGGCCCTCCTCTGGACTTACTCCAACAGTTCCATGTTCTTCTTATGTTGAGGGCACCAGAACTGTACACAGTATTCCAGGTGGGGTGTCACAAGACCAAAGTAGCTGGAGAGAATCATTCCCTTTAACCTGCTGGCCATTCTTCTTTTGATGTAGCAGGAATTCAGTTGGCTTTCTGGGCTGCAAACGCACAGTACCAGCTTGTGTTGAGTTTTGCACGTCCTTTTCCAATAGGGTTGCTCTTGATCAATTGTCTGCCCAACCTGTTGGTGTGCCTGGGACTGCCGTGATCCAGTGTAGGACTGTGGAGGAATACATTCAGTGCAGGTAGCTCAGTGTGCAGCTGCAGTGCAAGTTGCAAATTGAACTCTGGGTGGCAGAAACCCCAGTCCAAGGCGAGAGGTCCTGAAATGCCAATTGTTTGCATAACAAAGGGCATGGGACCTGTGGGCCAGCCAGGTTACCAAGAGCTCAGAGGCAAGGCAGGAGCTGCCAACCCCTTAGACTGTGAGGGTAATAAAAGCCCAGGAGTTCCTTTGTTTGGAGTCTCTCCTCCATCTGCCCACCTTTCAAGCATCTCAAGTTTCCTCTGAATGGTATCCCTTCCCTCTGGTTCAGTGACTGCACCACACAGCTTGGTGTCATCAGTGAGTTTGCTGAGAGCGCACTCAACTCCGCTGTCCATGTTGCCAGCAAAGATGTTGAACAGTATCAGCCCCAGTACTGACCCCTGAGGGACACCATTAATCACTGCTCTCCACGTGGACAATGATCTGTCTATTACTTCTGACAGGTAACAGAAAGGAATTATTCATATGCATTTGAGAAACCCAATTGGTATATTGTGGAACTGCTGAATCTCTATGTATGGGAAGTTCAGTCATGCTGTGGACATCTGCATGCATAGTAGGAGGTATTCAAAACTATTTGAAACTAAGCTAAATAGTTTCACAGACTGGAATGCTTTAGTGAGGCACCACTGTGTGAATTTGGCTCAGTTTTGCTTAGAAAATTGTTGGCAATCTGTAAGAAAGTTCAGACCATAACAAAATTTTAAACATATTATTGATATGATAATAGTTTGTGGGTCAAGAATTCAAGAGAGAAAATATGGACATGAAAATGTATAAACACCTTAGAAATAGGTAGAGAATCAGAAAATGACATCTCAGTAAATGAAGATCAGCATATTCAAGGATGACTGTAAAATGCCCACAGAAGCCAGAGACAGGCTGCTCTAAATGAGAAATAATATTATGTATGCATAATTACATAAATATATAATGAGAAATAAATGAAAAACCAAATTACAATTATTATTGTAAATTTTCTAGTAGGGGTGAAATACTTTCAGGTTTTGTTTATCTCCGTGAATGCACCAGAACAACCACATCAAACACTAAAAACCACAACAGCTTGACCCAGCTCTCTCTGATGTAATTTACCTAAATGTGGATTGAATTGGAACTGGACTAATTAGTCAAAGAATACAAAGTAGGTGATTTCTACATAGTTAGCCATTGAAGGGGATCTTTAAATAGGAAAATTCACACCAGGGTGAAATACATGGGATTTTTTTTATTTGCAGGTTTAAAATGCCTAAAATCCATCTGGTATCTAAACAAGAACCTGTTCAAATAAGAGGTTTGTGAAGTTGTAACAAAACAAGCTTACTAATTGCTTGTTAAACATTGTAAAATAACTATCTATTTTCCCCCTTAAGGACAAATATCACATAAAGCTAAATGCTGTTATTGAAAACACATTAAAATAATCATGGTCTTCTTCTGCCTGATGGGAAAATACTTTTTTGTATTTTTTTCAAAATTGGTTTTTTTTTTTTTTTTTTTGTTAGTAAAAAACCTATCTGTTACAGGCATAGGCTGATTTTTCAAGAATTCAAACAATCGTAATAGAGAAGAGCAGATAGACTTTGTAGTTCTGTGTTTTGGAGACTTGAAATTCTGTACATATCACTTAAAGTATTCACCTAAACTTTACTGATTTTAATTTGTATACTGAGAATTTGTGTTTAAAATATATCAGGACTAGAATGGCTATAAAACTACCAACCCAATTTACTCATTCAACTAATTTACTCATACTAGTATATTGAAAATATATATGCAGAATTACTTTAAAAATAGAGCATGCATATGGGGGGGAAGATATAATAAAATTTTCACATTGAATAACAAAAAAATTACAGAAAATTGTGCAATCATTTGGGACTTCGTTTCTCCCCCCAAAATCTCTTTATTTCTTTCCAGTTTATTTGTTTGCTTGTTTTATCCATGACAGAAATGCTATAATGATGGGAGCATTCATATACCTCTAAAAGGCTTTCTTTACTTGGTAGGTAGTGCACTTTTGAGAAATGTTGGTTTTGAACACTCTCAAACTAAAATAAGAATTTGTTCCTCATCTTCTAGTTTTGGAGTAACTTCTATAAACATTTTATAGAAAGGATGATAGCTTTTTTTTCTTTGTTCAAAAAAAATAAGGAAATAGCATTATTACTTCTTAATGAGGGAGCCCAGTACCATTACTATGTGTCAGACATGTTTTGAATGCATTATAAATGTAACAATTCCAGAAACAAAGCAGAAGAATACATTATTTCTTAAACTGAGATAGTGTTGAATTCTGGTTTAACTCTTAAAAAGATCATTGACATTTACAAATGCAAAAGTCTCAAGCAATGAAGAAGTTCTTGAAAGTACACAGCTTAAATATTTGCACTGTTAGGCAGAAACAATGCTTTACAGGATTTTTTTTTTAATTAGATACCATAATTCTGCTTATACTAGGTATAATTGTTTTATTTTGTTTCCATATACAGGATTTAAACTTGTCATAACATATCACAGTGTGTTCTCATAATGAACAAGTTGAGATATATATTAACAACATTGTACATTCAGTAGAAATTGCTTTTGTGTATTGTACAAGGTTTCAATATCCTTGTAATTGAGGTATTCAGATTCATGCTGGCAAAGGTTCAAAATCAGCTTATTTAGTTGCTTATAAAGCAGTCATTCTGAAAACAAAAAACAGTCCTCCAATACTGTTGTTGAGATCTCCTATTGGAAGTTCTTTATTTGCGGGCAAGAAGAGTGGCTCATGGAGCTGAAATAATTTTGTAAATACAATATTTGTGAAAGAATGATGAAAAAAAAAGTACAAGTATTTTCTTATATTGTATCTTCATATAAAGCAAAATGAAGCTAGATATATGTTGCTAATATATGTTAGTGAATATGTGGCAGTGAGGAAAGGTAAAGTTTCGCACCACTCAGTTTCTTTTCAGGCTTGTGAAAGGCACTTTGAACTAAATGAAGCTCAGTCAATGTGTTTCACATGATTAAAAGGATGAGCACAGTCATTAACAAAACTGACTAATGGACTAGAGGGTTCTAAAACTCCCAAATGCCATGATGATGAAATGAAGGCATTTTCTTATTAATTTTCCTGCACAGATCTTAGCTGGAGAGCCAGGAATCTGTTATTACTTTGGAACTTCCCAGGCTGTGTAGGTGTCATGGGTGTAGAGTGATATTGCTTATTCTATGACTATCACTCCTGTCTTTTGCATTCTAGCTGTAATATAAAGGGTAACCTCTGCTTCGTATTTCATAAGTTAAGATATAAACTTGCATTTAGTTTTGTGGTGTTTCAGGCTATCCCGCTAGTTCAGTTAAGAGATAACATAAACTGTGCACTGATCAGAATTCAAAGATTAAAAAATTGAGAGAAGGTGCATACATAGTCTTCCTAGACACACACTTCATCTTTGACCAGCTAAAGGATATTGCTATTTATCTAGTACATAAATTGACAGTTACTTAAGGTTCTGTAGAATATAAGTTCAGTTTCTTACCCAGACTGTTTCTAAAGCTAACCCATGTTGCTGGGTTAAATATTAGAGTTTAATAGCAACAGGTAAGCATCAAATACTTAATTAAGATATGTAATGCCATATTGTAGAAGAAGTTTCTAATCTGATGCCAAATTCTGACAGTTCTTATATGAGAGAGTATGATTTATCAAACTACATTAAATAAGGAAAAAGTCTATTTATCAGTTCATTAACCCTGAAGTTTGTATTTTTACATAATACATAATACAAAATTCGTATTTTTAGTAGCGAAGACTGTAAAGTGTTTTCCGATTTACTTAATTCATTTTTCTACTATATAAATTCAGAAATTGATTATCATACAATTATGGATCATAGTCTTAAAAGTTTTTATATTTCTTGTGGCTATGATTGTATCCTCACCACATTAAGAGTTAAAGATTCTCCTGTAATTTATTCATTACCTGTATTTTCCATCTGGTGTATTTATAAATACCTGTTTCCTAGCCTCCATTGATAAAGTAGTAATAGCTCCTAGCAGAAGAGTTCCAGCATACTATATTTGCATATAGTTTGTATCAGCAATAGTGTAGCCAGCAGGACCAGGGCAGTGGTCGTCCCCCTGTACTCAGCAGTGGTGAAGCTTAAATCCTGTGTCCAGTTCTGGTCTCCTCACTGAAAGAAAGACGCTGCGGTGCTCGAGCCTGTTCAGAGAAGGGGAACAAAACTGGTGAGGTTCTGAAGCAGCTGAGGGAACTGTGGGTGTTTGGCCCAGAGAAAATGAGGCCCCAGAGACGGGGTGTGTGTGTGTGTGTCTGTGTGTGCACATATGTGTGTGTGCAAGACACAATGACATCTTATCACAATCTGCAACTACAAGAAAGGAGGTTTTATTGACATGATGATTAATCTTTTCTCCCAGTAAACAGGTGGCAGGACCAGAGGAAATGACTTCAATTTGCACCAGGGGAGTTTTAAATTAGATATTAGGAAAAAATTTTTCGTTGAAAGGGTGGTCAGGCATTGGTGCAGGTTGCTCAGGGAAGTGATAGAATCACCATCCCTGGAAGCAATTAAAGGTGCTTGGATGTGGCAACTGGGGACACAGTATAGTGGTGAACATGGTGATGCTAGGTTACCGTTGGAATCAATGATCTTAGAAGTCTTTTCTGATCTTAACAATTCTATGATACCACAAATAATGTATCCTTCCATTCATTCCATTATGCAAAGAACTTGGCAACTACAAGACAAGAAACCTATGAATGAAAAAAAAAGATTTCACTGGGCAGTTTTGTCACTCAGACTTGGGAGATGGGTTTTCTGGCCTTGATCATCTCTATATTGAATGAATTTCAAATGATTCTAGTGCTGTGGATTGGGAGAACCTCTGAATACAATGATTTAGATGACAGAATATGTTTTCAGAAATCCATGTTATATTGTGATGCAGTGTCACTGTTAGAGAATAATCTGCTATTATGTGGATACCAATTTAAGAGTTTGATAGTGGCAAATACAAGTATCAAATAATTTTTGTAATCTGGTCTGGAATTAACATCCCAAAAAATGTTAACAAATTATAGCAATATCTTAAAATATTAGTTGATTGTCTCTTAAATGTAATTAAAACCTTAGTGTAAACTTTTGTAGTTGAGAAATAACTTGCTTCTTACCAAGTAATTATTTTCATTATTGGTTAAAATTCACTGTGATTAAACAATCCACTAAAAATTAAAGAGAGAGAAAGAGAGAGAGAGAGAGATCAATCCTTAAAATACATTGAACTTTAAAAATAAAATAAAATAAAATAAAATAAAACCCTAAATAAACCAAAACAAAAAAATCAAACTCTTTAAAAAGGGTATTTTCTAACTTTGGATACAGAAGGAGTCAATAGCATCCAAGTTTCAATTATAATTTTTTTCCCCCCTAATAAAAATTAACAAAATTCCTGAAGTGTCAACACAAGTAGTCTGTGTATCTGCAGAAGTAGACAAGTAGTAACAGCATCAAAAATTTCATTCAGTCACAAAAATAAACAGGTATGATTTGCAAAATAAGCATTCCTCTGTCTAGCATACCTGAGAGATGTTATTAGATCATGTTAATAAATCATGATATTTGAGAATACAAAACTAGTGAATGGAAATGGTGCTTCTATTTTACAAATGATTGATGTTGGAGAAAGAAGTCAAAAATCCCACCTCTTTTGAGGTGACTACAGTACACAATTTCTACATTTCAGGAAGATGTAGCAGTCACATGACATTTGACTAATCTGGGACAGAGTTTTCTCCCAAGGATTTCCTTTCTGTATGCAGTAATTAAATACACAGAGATCTGGGGGGGTGAGATCTCAGCTGGAGGGGAGAAATACTCCAATGAATATATGTCTGTTTTATTCAAAATGGAACAGAATCTTCAGACATTTCAGAAAACAATATATTATTTATAGTGCTCCAATTCCCAGTGTTTCTTCAATCATTGTTAATTTCTCTGCTCAAAAGGTTATTGTAGCTATGAAGGATGTGATCATATTTTTAGTATAGGCTTTTTTTTTCAAGGAAAAAAATAACTTTTTTCCATACTTATTTCTAGAAGATGAATCAAAGAAATTATTGGAGAAATACAGAAAATCACATAGACTACAAAAGTATGACTTAATGTCCACATTCGGATGAGCAGTCTAAGAATTAGTGTCCCTATAAAGCCTACATAAACAAAAGTCTGAAGTTCCACAGGTACATATGTCCTGAAGAAGAACAGGTGTTAATCATGTAAACAGCTACTGCTGGCATGCCATTCATCTTACCCAGGTTTTGAGTTCTACAATGTAGATGTTAACATTCAAACTAGTTGTCTTCTCACATCCTGCACTGGAAATGCTTATGTATTTGAATTGACTAGTTTAAATGAGATGACTAAAACCTGCACATAAGATGTTAAGCAATTTGAATTTTACGTTAAGAGTCCCCATTTCTCTATCTTTTGAAAGATTCAATTTACCAGATGTCTTAAAAGAACACCTAACACTGAGAGCAGTTGTCAAAACGAAATTAGAGAAGATGGTGTTCCTGTGGTGACCTACCCCTCTACAGTTTCTAACATAACTAGTAATTTGAGCTTTATGTCAGGAATTGATCTAGATCAAATCAAGCATTGTATAATCTACTGACTGTAGATTCTCCATTCATTGTGCCCTGTTTTATTCTAGAAAGAGGTTGGAGTGTTATTTTATTTTTAATCTGAAGACTCCCAAGAGGAAACCGATGTTTTCTCTTTCCTTAGCTCATGTGGGTGAATATGAACAAAAGGTCTGGGTTTTATCAGCTTCTTCCCACCTACACATGGAAGCTTCCTGACATGCTGATTTTCAGGCTAGGCATTCTGAATAGTTGAATTCCTCTCCACCCTGCCCCCATGCTCACTCTGTACTCCCCTTTCTTTTGCAGCCTGCTGCCCAAAGAAGTGTATTAGCTTTGCTGGGGTAGAGTTAATTGTCTGCACAGTGGCTAGTATGGGGCTGTGTTTCAGGTTTGTGCTGAAAACAGGGTTGATAACATGGAGATGTTTTTGTCATTGCTAAACAGGGCTTACACAGAGCCAAGACCTTTTATGCTTTCTGTACTGCCATGCTGGCAAGAAAGTTGGGGATGTGTGGGAGGCTGGGAGGAGACACAGCTGGGACGTATGACCTAAGCTGACCAAAAGGATATTCCACACCATATGACATCATTCTCAGTATATAAAGAAGGGAAGAAAGAGGAAGGGAGAGGATGTTTGGCATAATGGTGTTTGCCTTCCCAAGTAATCGCTATGCATGAGGGGCCCCTGCTGTCCTGGAGGCAGCTGAACACCTACCTGCCCATGAGAAGCAGTGAATTATTCCTTGGTCTGCTTTACTTGTGTGTGTGTGCATTTTGCTTTGCCTATGTCTTTATCTCAATTCAGGATTTTTCCAGCTTTTGCCCTTCTGATCTCTCCTCGATTCTGCTGGTGGGGCAGTGAGTGAGCAGCTGCGTGGTACTCATTTGCTGGCCGGGGTTAAACCTTCACTACAGTGAAGGAGGAATTTTTCATTCTGATTGCTAAAATATCTCTTAAAAAAAGTGATCCTCAGTCTCTAAAAGAGTAGATATGAAAACTGACCAAGCAGTGTCAGTAATGACCTCAGACAGTCAACACTATTATAGTCAGATTCTGGCTGGGGTGAAATGGTTCCTGGGTTCTTTACTTATTCTGTGTATATGAAGGTCATAATAATTCGATTATAATGAACATAATTTGATGAGCACTGTGCAACTTTTGTGGTATGAGATTTTTAGTCAAAACAGGGACACACCAGGAAAGAGACATATCTGCTAACTCATGGTCATAGAGTGATATGCATAAATTAGCAATATCTTTTCAAATAGTAAGAAAAATACTCAGCACTTGGTAAGCATAGTTCTCACTTAAAGCATCTAACAAACATATACTTACTGATCGATTGTAGAAGTAGAACCTATAAATGTGCTGGATAACATCATCATATCAAATGAACTAGTTCATTAAAATAATGTAGAGGATATTCTAAAGTTACGGTCAGTAAACCAAGACAATTTTAAAGGGAAAGGAATTAAAATATCATAGTCTATCACTAAATTGTCCTTTATTTCAGCTTGAGGTCACAAAAAAGCCAATGTAGGAACATATCTATTGACATGAAAAATGGCAATGAGGGCCAAGGAAAAAAAAATATTTTCTCCAATGTACTATGCTGGCAAGTTTTATTTGTTGACATGTGAAGCATATCCCAAATTTAATTTATTTTGAAAGAGGAGGAGAGGAGCTAAAACAATGCAAACTTTATTCATGAAATTATACATACAGAAGTGCTATATAGAGTAGGTTGACATTACATATTTGTTATATAAAGTACCTAAACTCATTCAAGAACAGACACAGTATTTCAGGGCTTTCACAACAACCAAGTACTCACTAAGATACAGACAGAGCTTTACATAGTACAGATGTATGAATCTTGTAATATTTATTTTCTCTCTAGCATTGCAATATGACTCTGCAATTAGTTAAGAAATAAGCTAACTATGAGCCATAACTTTCCTTATTGTTTGTAAGTGAAATAGAGAAAAAAAAAGGAAGACAGAAACACAGAAAGGGAAGCAGGGAGGGGAGGGGAGGGAAGGGGAGGGATGGAGAGGTAGAAATGTAGTGAGATTACAAGTATCTTACTATTAATTACACATTAAAAACAAGGATCTGAAGTCACCTAAGTGTCAAAACATGCAAGAATGTAAGAAGATATAGAAACTTTATGAGCAGCAAAGAATAAGATGGAAACTCCAAAACCATCAAGAATCAGCCTGTTCCAAAGCAAAGCTGTTGGCAGGCAGACAGGAGCACACAGTGGTGTTAGCAGAGAAGGAGGATCCTGACTTGCCTGAAGTATATATTTGTAAGGATTTTAATAACTTATATAGAGTAATAGCTTACATAGACTGAAACATATAACTTAAACAGTGAGGCAAACATGTTAAAGCAGTATTTAATTGTGAGATACATGTAAGACAACTCTGGCAATGGCAGTAAAAAAATAATAAATATAGCAATTTACAGTCAAAATAGCTAGTAGTAGCACAATACTATGATTATGTTTTTCCAAATCACTGAATTTTCATAACATCTAAGGACTTCAATCTCCTCTATGATTCCACAGACATCCTCGCATGAGTACAAAGATGTTCTGGATAAGGTGTTTGCTTTTTGTGCTACTAGGGTCTTCAATACCTATACTTCTACTGGTGTATCCTTGCAATCTTTAATTTGTTTTTTTCATTTCCTAAATATCCTAGGACCTATGCACATCCTTGTAAACTTTACATCTACAAATTCTCTACATGTCGTTCCTTTTCCCTGCCTCGTCATCTCCAGAACTGATCTAAAATAACTATTCATTTTGTCCTTGTCCTACATCTCATCCCCCAGATTGTGGTTCCCAAAACAGACACAGAAATCAATTCTTTTGCTGTCATTCTGTAGCCACCTTAACCTTACTTTACTGGGTTATCCATTCTGTGCTCTATTAATTGAGTTTAATCAACAATACAGTAGTTTCATTGTAGTCTTACAAAAATGCCAGAATTTTTAATTATGCCAAGTCAACCTTTCTGTTTTCTTTTGTCTTGTCATAACAATGTTGTAAAAAGGGCCATCTCAGCTCAACTGTCTCCAGTGCTGTAGGTTCCAAAGCCCTACTGCCCTTAAGATTGCTCTTACAAAGTGGCACTTACCCCGTCATGGTTTCAGCTGAGATAGAATTTACTTTTTTTCTTAGTATCTGGTACAGTACTGTGTTTGGGATTTAGAATGACAATAACATTTATAACACACTGATGTTTTATTTGTTGCTGAATAGAGCTTACCCTAAGTCAAGAACTTTTCAGTTTCTCGCACCACCCCACCAGTGAGGATGCTGGGGGTAGGCAAGGGTGGGAACACAGCCAGGACAGCTCACCCAAAGAGGCCAAACAGATATTTCAGACCATATGGTGTTGTGCTCAGCATATCACTAGGGATAAAGCTGACTTGGGGGCTGCTACTTGGAAACAGGCTGGGCCTCAATCTGTTGATGGAAAGCAGTTGCTTTTCATTTGCGTTGCTTGTTTCTCTTCACTTTTATTTCTCTCTCTTATTTTCCTTTACATATTATTATTATTACTGTCATTATTTCAATTATTAAGCTGTTCTTATGTCAACCCACTTGTCTTATACCGTTCTGATTCTCTTTCCCATCCCTCTGTGATGGTAGTGAGTGAGCGCTGTGTGGTAGTGACTTGCTGTCTGGGTTTAAACCATAATACTCAACTGAGAGAAGATCAGGAAACAGAATGTCTTAAGTAGGTGATACTAAGGATAACAAAAGTTAAGTTATTAGGTTTATGCTTAATCTAATATCATGTTAGTCACAGTCTACTAATATGTGTATTAGTGATAAATAATTGCTTCACTTTGCTGTGTGAAGAATTCTACCCTCCTTTACGTTTTCTCTCTTAATTTCTCTTTCCTTTTTCTTTTCTCTGTTCCATTTTTCTCTCTGTATTTTTCTCTTTATATTTGTCTCTTTGCCCTTTTTATTTTCTTTTTTTTTGCCTTTCCTTTCTTCCTTTTTTTTCTCTTTCTCTCTTTCTTTCGTTTTCTTTCATTTTCTTTCTTAATAGTTTTTTCCTGTTTACACTCCTTACACTAATTCCCCTTTGAATACACTACTCAGTTTTCTTAGATGGACCCTAGTTACTTAGTATTACTTTCATGAGGGACTCCAGAGCAGAAATAATTAATGTTTCTGACTGAGAAATCATTATGTTTTATGACTTATAAATTTAGTGAATATATACTTTTTGAAGTAACTCTAGTCATTTGCTGGCACTTTCTGATTTTGTTTTAAGAGGGAATGCCATGGTGATACAGTATAAAACACTCTAGAAAAGCTTCCATCAAAATTCGTACATCACTCAAGGCTACCTTAATGTTCTAATGAGATATACATCTGGGGGGTTTAGAGTTCTGCCATTGTTAGGCACTATTTTTAAATCAAATTTGGAAAACCTGCAAAACAGACATGACTAATAACTATTCCAGCAGAAGTCATGTCATATAAACAGCATGTTGGCAAGCCTTGCTTAGAAGTACCACTGTACTTTCAAAAAAGTTATCAATATTCATATATGTATATATTGCAAATGTAAGTAATAACCAGAAGAAAAACAAAAACAAACCATGTAATAAATAGTAGTTCTTTTTTGCTGTTACTCATATTTACATTGTCCTTTGTCCAAATGGCCTAGATACAGCTTTATGCATATTTTTTCCTATATCTAAATTTCCAAAATTTAAATGGAAGAATGCTGGCTAGACGATGTTAAGATCAGTAGGTAGCAGAAGGAAATAAAAAAATTCCACAGAATCTCAGTATGTGAAATTAACATATTTACCAAAATTATCCTGAAACCTAAGCTATAACTAACGATCAATTATAAAACTGAGAAGCAGTTAGAGAGTAAATAGTTTTGCTGAGGGAGCATACTCAGATGAGAAACTCCAAGCTTCTTTTTCCTCTCCATATAAAGGAAAAAAAGTTGTGAAATATGGAAGCAAAGTTTTCACCAGAAATTGCGGTGCACTGAAGCTACTTCTATAAAGTCTAGATAAATATTTTTGAGTCTACAGGCTCAAAACTCTGCTAAAGTTGCAACTTCTATAGTTTAGAAATATCTACTTTCACTATTTATCGTGCAATCTCTTGGATGTCATCAAGTTAAACTGAAAAGCCTATACGACAGGTTTGGTTAGGTTTGGTTTGGATTTTTTTTGTTTGGGTTTGGTTTGGGTTTTTTTATTTGTTTGATTGGTTGGTTGTTTCGCAGTGGGGGTTTTGGGGGTTTTGTTAGTTTGAAAAACCTATGAGACAGTTTTGGTTTGGTTTGGTTTGGATTTTTTGATGGTTTTTTTCTGGGGAGGTGGGTTTTGGGGCATTTTGGTTGGTTGGTTTGTTTGTTTGTTTGTTTGTTTTTCAGAGAGAAATCTTTTCTAGATTCCTGCCTAATAGCAGGAATAATCAGAAATCCAACAACGAAACAAGCCATGAGAAAGTCTGTTTTAAAGCTGGGAACCAGAATACTGACTGCATAGAAATAGGGGAGTGAACCTCAACCAAACTGTGTCAGGAGCCTTGCAGAAAATTCTTGAGCAAATCCTGACAGCCATGTTGGGCCTTGCGCTTAGGATTGAGATACCCATAGGTCAGCAAGAGTGACCACTCTGTAACCCCGGCAGTACGGCAGTAAACAGGAAAAAGCTGGAATGGTCTGGGTATTTACTGCTGCTGGCTACAGTGCCTAAGTACATGTAGCTAGTGGTGGGCATTAATGACAAGATGACATTCCTGCCTGTCAAAACAAGTTATACAGTTTTGTTTGTTACAGAAGATATAAGGAACCACTGGGAGGAAGGTAACCTCCCCACAGATGGGATATGCGCAACCTGTCATGGCTACCCAACAGCAATCTGGACAAGTGGGCTTCCAACATCTGAAGAAGTGCAAGATTAACTCAGTATATGTATTTCTCATCCTAAGTCTATTGTGTTGTTACTATTATTTACACCTCTTTGTTACACCATGTGCTGCTGTGTCTTTCTTAATAAGATCCAGGAAGAACCCTGCACCCCACCTGTAGTTCCCAGTGAAGAAAGTAAAACTAGGTGAGATCTCCTAGATCTTCTGTCATGTCTGCACACAACCTTCCTGACCCCAAAATCTGTTGTTGAAGTCAGAACATTGATTTCTGCGAGAGCAGGATTTCACTCAAGACTTTTTAAAGCGTTTATGGAGTTTACAAAAGGAGCTTAATCCCATCAAAGGTTAAATGCTATGACTTCTAATGTGGTTATTCATTTCTAGTGTTAGAGAAGTTGAAGATAACAAACTCTTTACATATGATGATTTAATGCTTATAAAAGACACTCCAGAATATTTTTAGTAGGAATTACAGGTCCATCTGAGAAATGTAAGGTAAAAATGGTATCTCTGGGAGACAACCATTCTTCTAAAGCAAGAAAAAATCAAAAAGTTTAGAATTATTATTTTTTTAATATCCAAGTAATGTAAAAATAAGAATTCTGTGACTTGAGTAGCTTTCAAGATCATGTAAGGTATATTTTTTGTGAGACACTCAATAAGAGCTCAATAAGAATTTATTTGCAATTTCAGAATTTCTGAGAAATAGAGACATTTCAAATATACACAAATATAAACATGATTCTTCACCATATTTTCCCATATATGTATTTTGACTGTAAAATATATGTCGTATTGTATAAAAAATTGGCACAACAGAGGGGAAGGAGGAGAGGAAGGTTTACTTTGCCTACCGCACTCTGGACAAGGCCACTGAACTTTCCTTCAGAGTAAATGATTGTACAGAGCTGGAAAAAGATTCTGAAGTTTGAGACAGGGAAAGAGAAAAGGAAAATGTAATGAAAAGGGGAAATATTTAGACAGTCAAGTACACAATAAAAACAAATAAATAATGGAAAGAGAGAGACAGGGAGAGAGAAAATTGTATAAAAAAGAAAGAAGCACAGGGTTGTTTTACAGATTCCAAAGGAATTTTGTGGAGTTTACTGCAGCCTAGAAAGTCATTAGGAATTACTGGGCTAAGAAAAGGACTCAAGAAAATGGCCTGGCCTGCTAAGACTGGCATGGTGAGAGAGAGAGAAAACTACTTCAAAAAAATATCTATTTTTACCCTCTTACTCTGAGTTTACTTATTTGAAAAATATAGGTTTTATTTATTGTGTTCAAAAAACCCTTAACTTTAAATATTAAAAATTCTTTCAGTATATTTTATGGTGCTCTGGAAAAAATATTCTGAGCACATAAGCCTCACGACTCCGGCCAATACAAGACTTCCTCATTAAAAACAAAAATAAAACCAAACCAAACCAAACCAACCAACCAACCAACCAAAACCAAGAAAAATTAAAATCTCTGTGCAGATAATGTGAACAGAGAGAAACATGGAGCATATTTTTCATTAATTAACTTCAGTGAAAAATCCAAGAACCTCTAGTGCTAAAAATCACATTATGCTTAGCAGAAGTGAAGAAAAGATACAAATATAAGGCGGACCAATCAAGGTGTGTAGGAATATCAAGAGTACTTTAATAAATTATTTAGTCTGACAGTATGCCAACCATGGCAGCTACAATTTTTCATAATTTAAATAGTTCATTGATCTAAGAGGTGCTAAATACAAATGAAAGGAACTGTGAAATTGCCTACAAAATAATAAACTCATGTATAATGTTTGCATTATCAAACAGCCAAGAAAACAAAACTGGAAAATGTTTTTGTGTGTATCTGATTAAAAAATTAACAGAAGAAGACAGACCTATTTTCTTTACTCCCCAAAAAGAAACTGGACACACTAATAGTATCTTTCCCCACTGAACAGCAAACGTTTCACATTTCACTCAGCTTTTTGCTACATTTGGTACAGTAATCTCTATCAAGGGGTAAATTGACTTTCCTTTTACAGATCATTAGCAGCTGCAATCAGCCAATTCAGTTTGCATGAACTGGTTCTAGATTGTCTCTAAGTTCAGACATGAGTTCATTCAGCTCACCTGTCCAAACCATACCTCACCAGTTTTGCTATAAAGATGCTATGGAAAACAATGTTAAAAACCTTGTTAAAGTCAAGGTAAACAATATCACTGATCTTCATCTGCCAAGCAACTCATTTCACCAGAGACAGTGAATCCGAAAAATCGGTCCAAGAAACTACTCAGAGACCTTTTTATCTTTAAGCAGCAAGGTATTTGTTTATTCAACATTGGGAGCAAGCCAGCTCGCGCTGGACAAACTTGCTCAAAGGTTTCACACAAAATCAGCATTTTTATACAATCTTCAGATGTGATTAAATGCATATTCAAGTGATTACAACATCTATCAATACATATTAATAATAGGCGGAGTATAGGCAGAGCTTGGGGCGGTGCTTCTCTCGGCTCCCCATTTCGAGGGGTCGTTCCTATCTTCATCCATAGGGCAGTGGTCTCTAACTCATCTTCCTCAACTTGACCCTTCTTCCTTTCCATTGTTCTTGACCCGCTCACTGAAGCTTGGAAAAGGCCCTGGCTCCAAGCCTATTCTGCTGTATTTCTAATTTATTGCTTCTAAGTCTATTACATGTTCTTGTACTATGCTCTTCAACTTTGGTCCAGTAAGTAGAACAGAACGAGCACAGATCGTTTTGGATGTTGGTAGCTTGTTAGCAGGCCCAAATTTCTTAGTTAACTCTTTTGGGCCTAGCCTCCTGTTTCAACAGCTAGTCAGGCATAATTTAGGCTTGGTAAAACCATGTTGCTAACCACCTACTCGTTCTTCATCTGCTTGAAAATGATCCCAGACCAGCCCAACTTCACTCCTGCATTCCTTGACTGTTCTATCTCATACTCTCGAAGTAGTGCAGGGAAGATGCAGAGTGGGGATTTCAGTCAGTTCACAGCAACTTGTCTCTGCTGCTGAATATAAACTACTAAATCCATTCCTGGAAACTTGGGTAATGTGTCTTTACTCTGCTGGGGGTTTCATCCCTTGATATTTGCATATCAGAATAGATTATTCTTCTGCTTTGAGGATATTTTACTTATTAACTATCTGTCTTCACCCTTCGAAACAGAACTCAGAAACAAACAGGCTCTGCTCCCCTATCCTGGGATCTGGTACTGCTCATCATTTTGTCCCCTTTTCTCCAGACCTTAAATTTCACAGTCTTCTTTTTGTTGTATCCCTGGTTGCCATCACCTCCTTAACTTTGGCCAATTCTTCTTTAACATTAAGCAACAGATCCAGACTGCTTCTCCTAGTCATTGGTCATGTATGTCAAGGAATTCTCTTGAACACAGACCAAAAACCTTCTGGATTTCTTGCAGCCAGTGGTACCACCCTTTTAACAGAAAGTTCCTGATGGCAACCAGGGACTGTGATAATGAGATTTCTTCCAGTTTTCTGAAGATGCCTTATTCTACCTTGCTTTCTTGACTACATAATAAGAGAAGATGCCTACCACAATGTTACACATGTTGGTCTTTCCCCTGACCTTCAACCATAAGTTCTCGGCTTGAAAAAAAACCAAAACAGCTGAGAAGAGATGGATAAATTGTATCACATACATTTGAGTTTTATGATAGTTTCAGAGGATAATCCGGAGGAAAAGTTTGGCAGTTCATTGAAACAGGAATGTGATTGAGTCAAAGGTATCTATGTCAAATTTGGATACAAAGATCCCTGATACCACTGGAGTTATAGAAGTGATTGACTGAGCCTCATACACAGACAGCAGTTGTTAGAACCTCAAGGTGAAAAAAGAGAAAGGAGCTCTAATAGTAGCAATGGATTTTTCAGTTTGGAAAGAGAGTCAGCTAAACACAAGACCTACAATTGAATTGAAGTATTTTGTTCTTTGTTTCATCATGTCCAGAATTAACTCAGGAGAAATACTGTCTATAAAGGTGTGCACTATATTTTAGTAGTACAAACACATGACCATTTTATTGACTAGTTGATAAGAAGAGAAGTAAGTTTGGTTAAGCAGAAATGTAAATTAAGAGTAGATGATATTAGGCATAATATTGACCATTTTTAGCAGATTCAAGTCCGTAAGTCAAAATTGTTCATTCAAAATTGATTGATTGAACATATCACAAAATCATGCTTAGAGATATTTTTTTCCAAAGGTCATTTTGCTGCCAATAAACTGATTTAAAGGATAATTGTTTTTCTCAGAAATTTTGCATTAAATAGCCCTTTAAAAAATTATGGCAGCATCAAAAAAAATGCTGTCAATGCAAAGAATTATTAGTGTAGTTTTACAACTCTTCACCACAGTAGAAGAGATTTTTATAGGCAAAATGTATTTGTGATTACAGAAATGAACCTGATTTGTGAGACTTAACTGGAGTTAAGAAGCTGTCTTTGATATCTTCTGGACATTTTAAAAGTTCTGATAGAAGCAGAATGATTAAGCATAAGTGATGTACAGTTGGGAAAGAGTAGAGCTCAATAAGCAGCTATCCTTGGAGAAAAAGCACAGAGGAACAATGGCATAATTTGCAGTTGGTAAAATTGACTGAATTGTTTCACATTTTCTTTTAGCTAAAAGCTTGTTCTGCTTTCACTACTACCTTCGGGGAAGAAAAACTATTTTAAAGTCCTTTTTATGTATGGCAGGTATTTTGGAAAACAAAATTCCTTTTCAACCTGTTTCCTACATGGAAATAACCTACATGAATTTATAGTAGTGATATGACTGGGCCATAAATCTGCTCTATATTATCCCAGACATTATCATGATGAATTTTTTTCTCCAAAAGCTCATTCCAAGCAGCCCAGTTCTGTGCTGCTATAGACTACCAATATAATCCACTTATAGCAGTCTATCAGTTAATGCAAAATTTTCTGATTTTCTGCCTTGAGGACAAAAAAAAAAAAAGAAATAGGAAAAAAAAAAAGAAGAAAAAAACTAAGATCACATTTAATACTATATAAGTTTTTCTTTGTGGGATGAGAAGCTCTGAAAATTTGTTACATCTTTACAGGTTTATTTGATTTTATGTTATTTGCAAAATGCAGGAATGCATGTATGGGGTACTCAAAATTTTGGAGGTGTGTTATTAGTCTTGCAGCCACTGAAGTACGATCTAAACCTCATCTACTATAAAATCTGCAGAAATTAAATACTTTTACTTGACAAATGAGAACATGATAATAGTGGAAGCAAGCCACAAAAAAAAATAAGGACGTAGTTTAATATTGTGCCGGTCATAATTTGATTGTGTAGGTCCCATTTTATAGCCAAGATGACTTACATGTTTCAAGATGCTATAATTATTATGAGACCTTTCTGCAATTAATGTCTTTTCTGAAAGTCAGTTCAAGGAGGCTTCACTCATGAGAGCAGTCTCAAGCAGCTTTAGGCTCCTCTTTCACCCTTACTTGCTGTTTGCAGATGAAAAGTATATTACAAGATCAAGTAATAAACATAATTTCCTGAGAGATGCAAATCAGCAAGATATATCAAGGGCTTACTTCTTCTAAGATGTTATTAAACAGCAAAGGTTCCATGATCCATCACTTTCAAGACCACTTTCAGGATCTTCTAGTCAAGTCATCAGCATTACCACTGATGATAGAGCTGGCGGGTCCTGGCAAAACTGCAGCATGCAGGCACGATGTAGTGCCTGCTACTCCTGACTGATAATTTCAAGGACAGCAGAAACTTGTCAGATGTATTATAAAAAGTATACTGTATTATAGGGAGTTCTGACCACACTAGTGCTTAACATAATATCTCATGAAATCCCTAATATCTCATTAAATCCCTTGTTGAGTGTGTACTAGCTAATAGATATTAATTTTATAATTTTAAATTATTTACAACCTACTCTAAAGTACCTTTGCACTCAGCTAAAGTTGTCCAAACAAACTGTCCCACAAGATGGGTGATAACTTCTCTGTAAAGGCTACCTTACCTTCTAGATGTAACAGCTAGCTGAAGTCAGTTAAACCATGTAAACAACAGGCCCTCTGAGACAGTCTTTCTCACAATTGGAGTTAACACTCTTGAAATTTACACTTTCTACATAGATTTGTTACGATATTTTCATTGCAATTGATTCCAAACTGGTATATTAATAATCCCATATGTTCTCTGATAGTACTAATTTCCATAATTTTATAAAATATAACTGGTGATCACATACATTTTCCCTTCCCACACATAGCATATTGTATTAGACAACCCTAGATGAAATTCTGAATCATTTTTGAAAGGTGTTGGGAACAAGGGAAGAAAATAGTTCTTCTTTTTATTAAGTTCTGTATCTGAAACATTCTTGTGAAACCTACTTCTGCTGATTTAAATCTTCTGAGAAAAAAAAATAGAATAACTACATCTAATTTATATTTAAATTAAATGTAATTTTTGTGTAACATTAGGGTGATCATGCTACTATCCCAAAAGTGTCCTTAGTAATTGACAACCATTTTAGTAACTATGGTAATACCAATTCCCCACTCACAACTTTGCAGAAATACTGCAAGTTTAGTAAAAGTAAGATTAAAATCTGATATATTGCTAAGCCTTCCCATGTCTTCTCGACTGCATATGCATTTACCAGTAGAAAAGAGAGTTGTGCATTAGGTAGGTATTTATTTTATATATGAATTTTACTTAATACATATTCTCTAAGGAAAAACTGGGTCTATTCTTTTCATAAGAAGCATAAAAATGCATTCTGATCTAAATTAAGAGGTGAGATCAGCCTATACAAACAAAATAATAAGCCATTCCTTTTTACTCAGTATTGAAATATTATAATTATTTTCAGTGTATGCAGAATCTCCTTATTTTTAAATATATAGAAAGAAAAAAAAAGTTAAATGTCACGTCATTTATAAGCATGTTGAATAGTATGCAGCATGGATTCCTGAGGGAATTCTGGTGATCTCTTTCTTCCTGACAGAAATGAAATTTTGTTCAGATTCTGGTTTTCTTCTTTTAGAACAGGTACTTCTCCATGTTAGAAGCTTGGCTCTTATTGCACTTCCTTTACTTCTTTACATATTTACTATGAGACTTTTTGAGGACCCCTCTAGATAGAATTACTGAATGACTTTTGAAAAGAAGATAAATTGTTTCAATATTTGTTGTTTGCTGACTCCTTTAGTGAACCTTCATAGTATCTATTGGATTTTTTTCAGAATAATTTGCACAAGCTTTCTTTACATAAATATTTAGTTTAGTGTTGCGTTTTCCCCTGAATGACCCGTTCAATTTTTAAAAATTAAGTCTCCTGTTCCACTTCCCAATCATCTGTTAGCACTACTGATTTGAAACCAACTATATTGTACAGCTGGTTGCTCAGCTCTATCTTCCTTGATTTTCTTAGGTTTCTAGTATGATTCATTAGTCTTCGTTCTGTTGTTGTGTAAGATCTACAAAAATGTCAGTTTGCAACAGATCCTGAAACACAACCCTGAAAACAATTACAACACGGGAAACTCTTCCATTTTCTGAAGGGTGAGCACAAGTGCAAAAAAAAAACCAACCTTTTTGCCTTTTGAACTGTGTCCTGATAGATTCCGAGAACTCTGGTTACCAATTGAGTTATCACATTCTATGTCCTTCAAAAAAGATTTTGTATCATTTTTACAACCTGTTCTACAGCTGTTTCCCCAAACTCTTTCTGACTTACTGTGTTGCGTTGTCATTTGCCAAACTTCCTCATTTGTTTATTTATTTAGATACTACTTTGACTTTTTAAAAGGCTCCTTTCTTATAATGACCAGTTAATCTTTTTATTTAGCTGCATAGCTTCTTAAACTTTTTCTTTATGTGACAAATTGTGGTCACTGGTACTTAACATGACCAATTTTTCCTATAATTCCTATTGACTCTCTGGAAGGAGTTCAGTTGCTTAAAAATAGACCCTTAATGCAATCTGAGATATTGCATATGCATTTTGCTTCCAGTTGCCGTGTCAGAAAGCTTAAGATCTCTCGTAGATCCTGTGTCTCATGGGCATATAGCAGCTAGTCTCATGGGCCTGGTTTGGATATTTTAAAAGAGCCAATAAATGCACCAGATGCCAATATCTGAGTAACCGAATCTCACCTGCTAATCATTCTCATATCAATGTGGGTACTCATTATATAATTGTGTCTAAATATTTTTAATCATGGAGAGTATTTTTCTAATTCATAGCATTTTATTTTCTTATTTTATCTGTTGGTTTTTGTTACTTTGTATTGAGCAAAGGCTAGCCCCTTCACAGAATCGTAGAATCATTAAGGTTGGAAAACACCTCCAAGATCCTCAAGTACAACCTTGGATCAAATACCACCATGAGAACTAAACTATATTGCAAACCAAATCATCTCATGAGAGAGACCTAGGTTTGGATTTCTTATGACAGTTTCTTATTCAATGATTGTTTAATTCAAAACAGTCCTAGAAGCTGAAAGCAGAGCAACTAATGGTTCTAATCGAGAGCACTAATAGACTGTTGGGAAGAGACTTCTACTTTCTTATCTTTTCTCTGGCCTTTCGTTCCTGAATTCATAATAGCTCATGTTAAATGGAAGAAATAAGATAGAACTTAAGATAATTTTGTAGATTAATGTTAAGAAGGTCCTGAGTGAAGTATGAAACCATTTAAATGACAAGGAACAACACTTGTTTGTTTTTCTCTATGGAGGATTAGTTTTAGCAGTACCCTGCCATATGGAAAAATGGTTTCTAGGCTTATCTGAAAGATTCTCAAGCCTACTTAACCAGTCCCTTAAACTCAAAGGGGCCTCTACCCTGGATCCTGATAGGATGAACACATCAGCCTAAGTTCAAGATCTGGAGAAACTGACAATAATGTAAAATAAGCCATTCAGCTTTGCCTAGAATCAGAAGTTAAGGATAAGGAAGTGATCTGTATTGCTTGTGGACTATGCAATTCCAAATATTATATAAAAGTTATTTGCCTCTAATGCTTTACAGGCATTCCCACAAATGGCTGTAAACATGCACAAGACTTTGCAAACAAGGTAGCTGTGTCTGAAAGCTACATAGCAGTGCAGCATGACATAATGCTCAAGCCAATGTGGTTTTGCCTTTGCTTTAGATAACTTTTCTGCTTCCAGTGTTTATTTCCATGATAATGATGTTCTTCAGTTTCTATCTTTGATTGCCTTTCTATGCCAAACCGAACCTGAGCATGGCAAACTTGGTCTGTCTGAATCTTCTCAGTCTCCTGGCTCTGGTTAGTTACCTATTTATCCGCACTTCAACATCTTCTTTTGGATACCTATTTAGATATTCTGAAACCTAACTTTAGTCTAAAATAGTTCTGAAGGAAATCAAAACTCAACAGAACTTGACACATACATTTCTAAGGCTAGAAAAGGAAGATAGTATCTTTGAAAAAAATCAAAAGGACTTCAGGTATTCTTAAGTTTAATTTATTTTTGCCTTGGAGTTTGAACCTATGGGATCATTGTATCCTTTTCAGCCTCATTTTAAATATATATATTTCTAAGTGCATCCCCTCATAGGGGATGTCATTTGTTGTTGATAACTCTTCCATGTATGATTTTTTCCAACTGCAACATCTATAATGTTAAATCAAAATTAACCAAAATTCCCTCCCTAAAATAAAGGGACTAGATTGACACGGTTATTTTTTCCTTATTACTATAAAGAATTTATCTGTATCTAATTTAATCTCTTCTATTAATAAATTTCAGTTTCTTTGATATCAAATTAAACCTTTATCTTTTATCTTTTTTTCCTCTTAATTTAATCACTGAGAAATAATACCTGCACAAACTAATTGCTTACCAGTCTATATTCTGGTCTAATAGTTTTCTTCAAAAAATACAACATCTGGCCTTTCCTTTGATAATTTACTTATAATTCACTTACTCTTAGCTTTCATATTTGAATGGTTTAGGTCAGGGATGTTAATGGTGCATGGTTTAATATTTGATTACATACTTTAGTTTTCACGATGTTTGTCCTTATTAAGGCTTTTTATCCCCTTTTCTAATCTTGATATAGCAGCTGAAGCTAAAAGGGATTACTATCCTATTTCAGAAATCTAATTCCCTTCATATATCTTTTAACCCCTCAGTGCTATTCTTTGCTTATGTGTATCTATATGGCTCCAGAAAGTTTCTGCAGTTTGTATATGGTTCCTGCTTAATTGAGCTTTAGCACTATTTCCACTTGCCCACAATATTTTAACTGACTTTATACATGTATTGAATCTCAATGTCATGCTGGGTTCCAATCAGTGGAGCTTCAGTGACTTCCAAAGCTGCCTCTCTTTATTTCCTTACAAATGGTTGCTATTGGACTTTTCAGCTAAAACATTTAATCTGTCTCTTTTTAGACCTTAGGATCTGACAAAACTCCTTTTGCCTTTATTTTTCTTTTGAGTGGCAAGGTTTCTACTTTGTAGGCAGCTGTTGGTAGCATTCAACTCCATGAAACAGAGATCTTTGTGAGTTAAGAAGTTTTATTGTTACCAGAGAGCCTAAGTCCAATTTTGAGCTACTCACAATTATTGCAATGCTATACATTCTGAAGTTCTAAAATGCTTAACATATACAAGTTTTGATTCATTCATGTTTTATTACTTTCTAAATAGAGCATCAACCATCCCCTGTCCAAGAAATGATGTTCACCGGTGAATAGACTTTTATCCCCTACAAATAGCTGCTAGTCTAATGATTTTGACCTAGCATTTCAATACAATCATATTAACTTTTATGTCTCTTTATCTGGTATTCATGGGAAAGAATGAATTAATCATTTTAAGGACTATTTTACAGCATTTTTTGAAATAAACTCTCTTTGCAATTGTACGACATGTCTTTTTAAATGCAAATGCAGTGCCACAGTTTCCTAAGAAGTCTTCTGAAGCAATAGAAGTGATCATATGTTGGCATTCTCAGCAGCAGATTCTTGACAAGCTGATTATACCCTCTGTGCTTGCAGCAGTCACAGCCTGTAATAAGTAAGAGGCTGCAAATTGTAGGGGCCACTCATTTTCCCATTTCACTGTCTGCAGGAACTAGTGAAAGCTGAAACTCTTGTATTCTGCCCTTTCATGTCAGTTAAAATAATGACCAAATTTATTTTTTTTTCTTAGTAGAGTATAATTGAGAGATAGGTGATGATGCCAGGAAAGTGAGATCATTTAATCAAAGGTCAAATTGGTTTCCCACTCCATACACCCCTCTAATCAAAAGCTCTGGTTTTTTTCTTTTCTTTTTTTTTTTTTGTTACCTGCATAGAAAATTCTAAGATAGCCTTGCCATCTACTTGTGTTAATCAGACATTTCCCAATGGTGCTCTGCACAAGACATCCATTTACCTGTTTCTATGACATTTCTGTTTTGTTGTTCTTTGTCCAAGGGCACAGAGCACAGGAGAAAAAAAATCAAAATACAAATGTCTTTTCCGTAATTATATTTCATTATTCCATATTTCTACAGTATTATAGGATAGAGGATTTAAAAATTATAAAATAATTAAAGAAAAAATGATTTTCTTTTTTTTATCTATAAAAGCAATATGTTTAATTTTCTACATACGATAAACAGAGAAAAAAACCCTTTCCTCTGCAATTTAAAGGATACATGAGTGAAAGATACTTTAGAATCTGTCAAAGGCAGGGTTTGTGTTTCGTAGGCACAGAGACTGTTGATTGGCACTCTGCTCAATGCTTTTTTCTCCTGAAACAAAATTAGTATTATTCTGGCAAATAATTTATTATTCTATTCCAACATCTGTTTGAATAAATATTTTAAGTATCAATGGATATCCATTAGTGCTACACTGTAGAGTTACCTTTTTTTTTTTTTTTAATTGCTGTTGCTGCGTATTTGGAGTTAATTCTTGTTTACTATTGTTTCATATCTCTGCTTGTCATGACAGGGTTTGGTACTTTCATTCACTGTCCTTTTTAGGGAACATATTTTCATAATTGTTTCTTCTCTTTCTAACACATTAATGCAGGTCCATCATTTTATAAAGTGCCATTAATCAAGCTGTTTTGTGAGATCCAAATGAAAGGATGGATGCCTAAACAGAACAAATTCACATCAAAAAGCGACTGAAGCTCTGCATTAAAGACTTTCATCCCCAGACAGGCATCCTTGGAATGCAGAGGAGTTACAAAATACAAAATCCAGATTAAAAAAAGAAACTGTGAACAGGTTACAGTCAATCTAATATAATTGGTTTCATATCAGAGGGTCACACCGAGAAAACAAATATTATAAAATTTAAATCAGATTATTTAATTTTGTTTATCGTGTCCAAGAAAGATGAAAGATTGAAAAGAAAAACCCATACTCTAAAAGATGTTTGAACATAGAACATGGAATTTCATACAGGAAAACCAAACACAGATTCTTTCTAGTTGCAATATTTCCACTTCAGTCATAGGCATAAATCTCAAAAGAATAATCACACAGAATTAATCATTGTCACCCAAGCAGAATTTGTATTTTCATTTCAGAGTTTCAGGATTCTTAACAGCAGGACTTTGACATCTGAAGTGTTTACTCTACAATTAAAAGTTTTTGAGGAAAAACAAGGTAATTCTAGGCATAAGCTGCTCTAATACATGTCTAGGCCCTGCAGCTTGAAAGGAACTCTACAGCAGGTATTCGTATGCAATGTACACTTTCATAAGTCAAAAATCTTCAGACCTGTTGCTCTCAGAGAGTGTATGCACAATAAAACTGTTTCTTGATATATTCAGTTATGATCCATTTAAACTTACTTGTAGCCTTGTTTTATAGCTTGATTTGTGGTTGGTCTCAGAACTGATCGGAGATTAAGACAAAAGCCTTGAAAAACATCTTGGATAGTATTCATCTGTCTAAAAAAGAAAGACCTGTTCTTATCGAGATTTCATGAGGTATCTGAGACACTTGCAAGGGACTGGACAATATGGTATAAATACTACAAAAGAGGAATCGTCTTGAAACCAGATGGAGGTTGAGACAGATGTGCTAAATTTAATGTCATTAGACATTGTTCAGATGTGTAAAAGCAGTTACATCACTCACAGTTGAAATATTATATATAAAGCTGTAAAAACAGGTCAAACATACTTACTTATGAAACTTCCTGTCATGGTTTCAGTTCAAAGTGACAATGAAAAACTGGACTGAAATTGAAGTTTTAATTTAATTCTCTTTCTTTTTAGAATAGTAGTTTAAAAGCAAGCTTTACATTCAAGAACAGGTGTTTTTGTGATAACATTTTATATATTTATCTGATAAACCTCCTGTGGTCTATGTGGTAGATATACTACTTGAATAAGTTTTTTCAAGTATGTTCTTTGGCTGACTAAAAAAAATAAATTAAAGCCCACGATACAAATTCTCATTAATTGTCAGAAGAGACAATTTTCTTAAAGCAAGTGACTGTCTTTCCTAAGAGTTTTAAGGATGAAGATGTGAAAAGAAGAAGAAAAAAGGTTCCATTACAAAAAGATGTAATTACTATAATAAAAACTTCCTTGAGATATGTCAAACTGCTTGTTTAAAAATAGTTTATGATATGTCTAGAGAAAGCAAGAAATATATGAGGAGTTTTTTCACCAATTATAAACAAAATGAATAATTGGACAGTTACCTTTCTGAACGTTGCAAAATTATTTAGTTACAGTGTGGTTGATTGTAGAGCATTCTTATTGGCTAATTAGATTATTTTCAATAAAATTCCAGTTCATTCTTTGTCATCTGCTATACAATAGCTCTTGAAGTATGAATAGATTGATTCTCACATGAGATACTGATTACAAACTCATTATTTGCAATTCGATTTAATTTCTTACAAGTTAAGTATGTTAAAATAATATGATTTATTAATTTGAAGACAGAGGAGCTTTCATGGACTCATTTATATTTGTTTTATAGCTCATTCATTAAAAGAAAAATGGATGAAACAAATGAGATAGTACTTTCCTCCTGCATTTCATAATTTATTTCACACACCATTATGCTTCACACCTTCTGTTCAGGCTTGGTTTATGTCTTTGTTTGCCCCTTTAAGTCTCATCTCTTTCATATATGTTTTTAGACTTCTTGAGATGATTTTATATTGATTTTATCCCAAGTATTTTGCCTGATACCTCTCAAGATAATGTTTTTTCATCTCATGATGGGGACTTAAAATCACCCTGTTATCAATAAATGTAAGGAAATCCTTTATTCACTTTGTCTTCCAGCTGGTAGATCTTTACCTGTTAGCAGAGAGGGGGTTTTAATTCCCCAAGTAGATTTCAGATCATGTTATCATTTTTATTGTTTCTTTTTTCAAGTTTGTCTTGTTCTTCCCAAAAGACATTCAGGTGCTCCTATTGCTTTGTACGTTTCAAGAGTTTCTGTCATCATAAAAATCCATTAACATCAACTACATCACTGTCATTAAGCAAGGTACTAAAGATTACCCACAAAATGAAACCATTGAGTACTCTACTAGTAATCTCTCTATCACATGATAATCCTTTATTCAGCTTTCAATGCATGCACTAACCACCATCTTCAGTGAAGATTTCCCATGGGGTACCATATCAAGTGTTGTAAAGAAATCAAGACAGATTAGATCTACCACAACTCTCCTGTCTATAAAAACAGGTAATTTTGTTAAAGAAAATATTATATCAGTCTGACACAATCTGTCTTTCCTAATCCCTCGCTTTGATTTATCCACTTTCCATTCATCTCAATTTATTTAATTATTGTTTCTTTCATAATTTGTTGTGCTATTTGTGGCCTCCCATTGAGGTCAGGCTCTATAGTTGTCCAGTTTATTTTAAATTTCGTTTTTGGAGTCATTGTAGTCTATTCCTGTAAGCTGAAAGTTTGTGCTGGGCGTAAATGGCAAATTTGGGTAGCAGTGGTCTAGAGTGTTGACCTCTGTGAGAAGAGACAAGGATTTGTCCTGTGCTGGACACAACCAGTCCCAAGTGGTTCCATTGGACCCACCACAGAACACAGCTGAGTGTATCAGTAAAGATGGTTGTGTCTTTGTGAAAACATATGTAAGAAAGGGCAAAAAAAAAATTGTAAAAAGTGAGGAGGAGGGAACAACCAAGGGAACAGCAGAGGAAATGAGGGAAGAACAAGGTCAGAGAATGCACTACATGGCAGAGTAACTACCCATGTAAAGGTACCATGCCCCTGGAGGACCTCTGCTGGAGCATATGAAAAGGGTGAGAGACAAGGAGCAGAAGAGAGAAGGAAGAAGGAGAGGAATTCATTGAGCCTGAGAAAGGGAGAGGAGAGATATTTTAATGTAAGTCATCTCTGTTTCTGTGGTTTAGACATTAATGTAGCCTGACAACAACTTATTGACAAAGGTTTATTGAGGCAGTAGGTAAGATGAACAGCAATGTGCCCATATAGAAACTCACCAAATTGTTGATAGTGAACATAGATCATAGGTGATGCCGTGGCTTTGGCAAACTGTCAGGAATACTTGGTGTCCGTGGTGTCTGACAGCAGCAGTCAATCCTGCAAGTTACTTTTGAATGCAGGTGAGATCCACGCTGCCCCTTGGCTCACCAGCAGTAGTGTGATTTGAGAGCCCCACACATGACACTTGGACGGCAACCAGGCCATGCTGCCATGTTGGTCAGGGGGCAGGGTGTCAGTTTGCCAATACCTAAATCAGTAATTAAATATTTATGCTAATTACAGATAAATGAAGCTAAATTTCCACAGCCAAGTCTGTTCTACCCAAAATAGTGCTTGACAAGTCATATCCCTGTTTTTATTTAAATCTGTAAGTTTTCTTAGTCTTCCTCTTTCCTATTTTTTTCCTCTGTCCCACTGGGACAAGGAGACATGACACAGTGCCTGCATGGGTGCTTGGATGTTAGCTGGTACCAACCTACCACAGGTTTATTAAGAATATTGACTATCAGACCTGCAATTCAACCTGTTAGTTCTTCTCTGAACTGTTGAGAGAGATCTGATCAGGATCAGGGCTACAAAGACGGGGAAGGGCCTAGAAGGAAAGCCATACCAGTTGTGGCTGAGATCACTTGGCTGGAGAAGACAGACGGGAGACATCATACCAGTCTACAATTTCCTTGCGAGGGGAAGCAGAGGTGCAGGTACTGATGTCTTCTCTCTGGTGACCAGTGACAGGACCCGAGGGAATGGCCTGAAGAATTTTTTAGGAATAAACCTATCAAGGTGACAAATACTGTCCTAAGTGATATATGGATAAAATGTTCACTGAAAAGAGATGTGAAATCAAACATTTAAATTATATGAAACTGTAAAGGTAGAAGACCTTCCAGAAGAATTATGATGAGGAGAACATAGCTTGTTTTGTTTAAGAGAGCTTTCCTGCCTAGGAGAGGCATCTTTCCCCAGAGACAGATTTTCTATCTCCTGCATTCCAGAGAAACCCTCCCTGATATGAGAAAAAGATAAGTCTGCAGACATGTCAAAGGCCCCATGCAGAGGCCAGGGGTGGGGAGAAAGAAATTATAAAAGCCCTGAGAAGAGCAGAGGGAAAGTCTTTCTCAGACCTGGTGTTTCAAGTGACATTGGGATTAATGTTCTTTTAAGTCCAGTGTTCTCAACTTTGGAAACAAATTTTCCTACAATCCTTCTACTGCCTGGCATTTTGGGCATATCTGCGTGTTATCTTACTTCACAGAAACTAAAAGTGAATTTACGCGCAACTATGCAGATTGATTCATGCAGAGGTTATTGAAAAGGTATGCCATATAGCGTACATGATTACAATTAACATTATGGGGTTTGTTTGCAAACATTATTTTATTTTTGTTTCTCAAATGAATGGAGACTTTGCAACAAATACAAATATTTGAGTGCAATCTGAACACATGCTATTTCTTTCATATTAGGAAAACCACAGAAGCAAATGTGTTAAAGCTCAACTTGGCAAAGAAAGAGGTAGGTTAGGGAATGTGAAAATAATATTTACTGGAGGGACAAGATATTTTTTAAAAACAGCTGTTAAGTGTATCAAAAAAGTAGTTTGAGACTCTCTGACACAATCCCAACAGCATGATTTTGTTGACTTACAGTGTACTGTCAGGATTACACAAATATTTCTTTAATTTATTTTCCCTCTTCACGTATTCCCTCTATGCTCACTAATTGCCCTAGGAAGGAAAAGTAATAGAGACTTCACCTGTTTTTGAGAGCACACATATTTAGACAGATGTTGAACTTTTAAAGGAAAGTAAAGTGCTTTCCAGGTTTCTCTCACTCTAGAGAGACCTAGATTAGAGGGTTTGGCAGTGACCAATTTTGTGAAGTTTAACAAAAACAAGTACCGGATTGTGCATCTGGGACAGGGCAACCCTGGATACACATAGACTGGGGAATGAGAAGATGGAAAGCAGTGCTGCAGAAAGGGACCTGGGACTCCTGGTCAGTGGGAAGTTGAATATGAATCAGCAGTGCCCTGGCAGCCAGGAGGGCCATGTCCGGGGAGGCATCAGGCAAAACATCACCAGCCAGTCGAGGGAGGGGATTGTCCCGCTCTGCTCTGCACTGTGGCAGCCTCATCTTGAATATTGTGTGGAGTTTTGGGCACTGCAATGTAAGAAAGATATTAAGCTATTATAGTGCATTCAAAGGAGGGCAACAGGATCATGAAGAGCCTTGAGGAGAAGCTGTATGAGGAGCGGTTGAGGTCACTTGGTCTGTTCAGCCTGGAGAAGGCTGAGGGGAGATCTCATTGCAGTTACAACTTCCTCATGAGAGCAAGAGGACGGACAGGCAGTGATCTCTTCTCTGTGGTGATCAGTGACAGGACCCCAGGGAATGGTCTGAAGTTGTATGAGGGGATATTTAGGTCAGATATTAGGAAAAGGTTCTTCACTCAGAGAGTGGTTGGGCACTGAAATGGACTCTGCAAGGAAGTGATCACAGCACCAATCCTGACAGGGTTCAAGAAGTGCTCGGACAACGCTCTCAGGCACATAACATGATTTTTGGGGCTCTCCTGTACAGAGATAGGAGCTGGACTCTATGATCCTTTTGGTTCCCTACCAACTCAGAATACTGAATTGCTATATGAAAATATTGTCCTTAAAAATGCAAATAATTTTCAAGCATGTGTGGGAAGTTGTATGCAACATTTCACTATTAAATCATATTGATGGAAAGCCATCTGGCTAAAATGACATAGAATCATAGGCTATGATCTTGAATAGTTTCGAACAAAATGCACTTCCATTTTACTTTTGTCTGATAGGTTCTGTGATACTTCATCATAAGTCATATGGATGATTATTAAAAACTGTTTCAAAGTTTGGTTTTCTTCATGGTTACTGTATAATAACTTGGCAAAAACTCACCAGTTTATGTTAATTACATACTTATAGAATTAGCAAGAAGTATCTTCTGGGTTCTGGCTTGTGAAATACAATCTATACTTCATTATATAGGATAATGAAACAAGGAAAAAATTATTATCCTTTTCCTAATTTGGAAAATCCTATTGTCAAAACACCTGTCATAAAAAATTACTAAAAGATCAAAGCAATTTAGACAAGGTATAGGAAATTCAAAATAGAGATTAATATTGCCTTATTTGGTCCATTATCTCACTTGCTGAGTTTGATTCATTTATTCCTAGTAAATGAACAAACAACACCTTCTAATCCCAATGACTCAGATAGGAAATCGTCCATGCATGTTAGGTTTATCCACGTGGACCAAAAATATACAGATGAATAGCATGTAAGAATTAGCCCAAAGGTATATACAGTGCCATTTCTCTATAGTAAATAAAAAACTATAATGACAGTCTTTTTTTTCTATAGCAAAGGATGCTTCTTACTTTCTTTGGTACAAGTTATACCATCTTAACACATATGTTTGATCTGTAGCTGAAAATTATTTCCCAATCCCCATAATTTCTAAATAAATTTGCTTCTCAGATACACTGGGGAAAAAGGACAACAAGGCCTGATTTTGAATAGCCAAAGTAGGAAAACACTGACTATGGCGGAAAGATAAGCCAGGAGAATCGTTGTTGTGAGTGGGAAGGAAGAGGGTCTCAGCAGTGTACTTGACTTTATGCTGCAAAGAAAGAGGTTCAGTGGTAGCCACAGAGCTGCTCCCAAACACTGTCTTCTGCTGTTGATTGCCAAAACAAGTGTGTGTCTTCACCAGGAGGAAAAAATGTTTGTCATTTCTCAGTACATTTCCGCATTGTTAACATAGCAGAAGATTCAAGATTATACTAACAGGAGGTAAGATGCTGGGAATCTTCAGGTTGGATACATTTCCCTTTTGAGTTTATTCATCATGTAGAAACCAGATAACCTTCGTTTCGACACTGTCTTAAAGAGGGACACACACTTTCAGGGTATGCAGGATGTGGGTACACTGGCTCTAGAAACTTGTTAAATCATTACTGAGATTGAAAACATGATCATTCCAGAAAAAAATTTACAGCAACTTTCTGATGTGTAGAACAAAAGCCTTTCTAGTGTAACAGATTCGTAGCTGGAAGAGCTGGCACATCATATCATCTTTCAGCTTAATATGTCATTGCCCTACCTTCATTAAGAGAAATGAAGATGTGAGGTAGTGTCAGATTTGTGGAGACTCTGTGAAGTTGTCTATCTTAAAAAAAGGAAACATGTAAAGAAGGAATTTAATGAGAATTTCATACTCTTCTGTATTTTTCCATGAAAATACATAAAGCAAAGTTTTGAGATGACAGATTTCATTTTACCATATTTATTACTTAGAAAGAAAGCTTTATCACTCAGATCTGGAGGAATACACCTTTATTTAATGATGGAGAATGTTTTTTTAGGCAACAGTCTCTTCCTATATTTGATGTGCCTTTTATTACCGTATACTGCTCTGTAGGTGTCAAGACCATAATAGTACATTTATTTTACTTCAATCTTTTAGCTCTACAGTGTAATTATTTATTAATTAGATAGTACCTAAAAGTCTTTGGCATTTGGAAACTAACACTACACATTAAATATTCTTCACCAAGATGATAATAGCATAACTTTAGGAAAGTTAGTCTGACATTTAGTATTGGCACATTAATGGAATACTCATACACTATTTGATTGATAAAGAATTAAAAGAATATAATTAATCCCTGCCAGTTTGATATAACAGAAAATAGGCCTTGCCAAAAAAAAAGTGAATTAATTCTCCAAGCACATTAGAATGTTGGATGATAAATCCACTTTATTCTTTTAAATGAGGAGTGCTAAACCGTACTCTCCTTCAAAAAATAAAACTGTAGAATAAAGGTAATGCCTCCACTTAAAGAATTAAGAAATGGATAAGTGAGTTATCAGAAGTGATTATCCATGTAAATCAAGAGTATGTGGTTATGTTTTAAATAATATTCGTCTCTGAGACTGATAATGTGGTTAATATTATATATAATATATAATATATATAATATAATACAATATAATATATATGTTTCATATATGTTATTGCATATTTTATTATATTATTATTATAAAATATTAATATAGTATATTCTACATGTTACCTGAATATATACAGTATCTACTGTGATCCAAGTTTTAACCATTAGCTGAATAAACAGTCTGTGGTGGTAACATTTTCAAATGAAAAAAATATCGGTAAATATTGATCAGAATGGGAGAGTTATACTGAGGACTTGGATCCCACATTAACCTGTATACTGTTAAACAAAATATTGTAGAAACAGAATTGTTAGTGCATAATTAGACACATCATAACCTGACTTATGAGAAAGTGTTTCTGAGACAGTATTGAGGATAGTAATGGTGAGACATATATCTCTGTATAGCATTCTGCAATCATGTTGTACTCAGAAAAATGTTTTCTCATAAATTGCTTTAATCCTTGGCATTATACATGGAGGGAGTATAGAGAAGGAATTTGGGTATATAGAACAGGATTTTACATTTTCTTTCATACAGCACTATGTAGTTAGTACTGAAATATTGCTCAGTCTTCTAATAACCACCTTTTTAGAGTTGTTAAAATATAAAAAGTGATGCCCTGCTTACTCTTCTTACAGAAAACTATGCTGCAAGTGCTGGCAAGCACTTTTTTCCAAATTTGGGACACTGACTGTGCATATGAGGTGAATCAGATCTTAGCAAGAAAAACAAGTTTACCTTGCTCTTTACAATCAAGAAGGTTTTTTTTTCAAAAAAGTATAGCTAAAAAATAAGCCAATTCAACATATGAAAAGAAGACTAAGATTACTTGTTTATTGTTTATGTAATCCTTAGAAGAAAAACAGTAATTTATAAAGGTCTCTTCAGCTTAGAAGAGAAAGGAACATCAAGTAGAAATCAACAGAAGCTGAAGCCAAGCAAATTCTTTAAGGGATAAGACCTAAATATCAAGGAGTGAGGATAATTAAACAATGGAAAAACATTATTTAAGTCTAGTTAAGTGGCACACATTTTTAGTCAGACACAAGTATTGACTTTGATGCAATCTTGACTTTGGGATGACTGCATGAAATGCAAAAAATGTAATCTCTAATACACAGTAGGAGAGAGAAGCCGATCAGATGGTCCTAGTTAACCTTTTATAGAATTATTTTATCTTTCAGTAATCTCAACTGATAACTAATTTTAACTGACCATTATTCATTCCTAAGAGGGAAAAAGAATTCTTAACTGAAGCATAGAATGTTTTCAGTTCATTTTATTGTTTAGGTTTTTTGTTGTTTTGTTTTTTTTTTTATTCTATTGGTATCTTATAAATTTTCTGATAGGCTTTACAGAAATGTATGCAGAAGAGGTTCACAAAAATACTTGTGGAAGAAATACTATGCAAATTTCTTTAAAAAATCCATTTCCATGTCATGAGGGATTTATAATTGACTGCATTAAATTTTATAATAATTCTGATTTTAAATAGCTTAAATTGTTTCCCCTGGTTTTAGCATCAGGACGGTCAACATATTTTGCAGTCAACATATTCCAGATTAAATATGTAGCTATTTACATTCATAATTTCATAAATAACATCTTGTTTAAATGAGTATAAATTCTGCGTTGTGTATGGAACTACATCTGTTGAAACTTAGTTAATTGAGAAGCGAAGGAGGAAATAGATGATGACCCTACAAGTTCCCCTGCCACTACATGTGCCAATGGCATAGAATCACAGAATCATAGAACAGCCTGATCTTGAAGGGACGTTAAAGATCATCTAGTTCCAACCCCCTTGCCATGGGCAGGGACACCTTCCACTAGACTAGGTTTCTCAAAGCCTCATCCAACTTGGCCTTCAACTCTTCTGGGGATGAAGCATCCACAACTTCTTTGAGCAGCCTGTTCCAGTGTCTCATCACCACAGCATTAAAGATTTTCTTCCTGGCATCTTAATTTAAACCTACTCTCTTTCAGCTTAGAGCCATTCCCCCTTGTCCTGTCACCACACACCCTTGCAAAAAGTCTCTCTCCATCTCTTTTGTAGGCTCCCTTCAGGTATTGGAAGTCTACAATTAGGTCACCCCCAAGCCTTCTTTTCAAGCTGAATAATCCCAGTTCTCTCATCCTTTCCTCCTGGAAGAGGTGCTCCATCACTCTAATCATCCTGGTGGCCCTCCTCTGGACTCATTCCAACAGGTCTATGTCCTTTCTGTGATGAGGACCCCAGAGCTGGATGCAGCGCTGCAGGTGTGGTCTCACTCGAGTGAAAGGACAGAATCACCTCTCTCGACCTGCTGGCCATACTCATTTTGATGCAGCCCAGGATGTAGCTGGCTTTCTGGGCTCCAAACACACACTGCTATACTTGATGGTTTGCTTAAAGAGTCAGATTTACCCACTGCTAACCATGTTCCCTCTCTTAAAACTATTTTTTTTCTGCTTAATTAATGCGGTTTCTGTTTCACTGATGTTAGACCATTCAGTATACTATCACAAGGATACGCACATCCAGACGTAATGAACCTGATTCCTGGTGACCACTGGAGAAATTAATTTGTGTTCTCTCTTCTGAAATGGTTATCTGAATTAAAGAAGACACTTATTCAGAAATTCACAGATGTTATATTTGGTAACAGTAATTAATCCTTTAAAACTCTTGAAGCAGTCACAATAACAAATAATCAAACATAATCTGACCAACACAAGTTTTTAAAAATAGCTTTCTTTCTTGTGAATGGAAAAAAGGTATTTTATTGCATGTAATTATTATATTGTTAATATCCATTTTAAAGGTCATTTCTGTGAATTTTTTTTTGTACCTCCTGGTCAGAAAGAGTAAGCACAAAGCTTAAGTCAAATTTCTAGGAACTATTCATGGTTAGGGTATGGATAGCTTTATTAAATACCTTTTTTATTCTAAGTTAAGCAAAATTAATGTGATATTTCATGAAAATACTAGATTAAAACTGCAGTTGAGGACATGTATGCTTCATGACCTTAGACAAGAATTAAGTGTGTGTGCCACCATTTTAAATCACACAAGACTGCTACTAATGCACATGAGTACTGGAACAGGATGTGTCATACTTGCTTCTGTTGTACCCCTTTCTTTTCGTCTGACAAATATTTCATTTATCCATGTAATGTCAAACAGCTCTAACAGCGAAGAACGATAGGGTTCTTTTTTTCAAAATTACGGTAACCTGAAGTTTATGGCTCTCATGAGAGTTCCTCAGACATCGTCAGAGGAAGACCTATGCAGAGTGTTTGCATTCTCCCCATATCATTTATTTGTGGGAAGATCCTTAGGAGTATAGCACTATGTTAGCCCCATTCTCTGAAAACTCTTAAGGATAATCCTCATATAGTAGTGCAATTCTAAGCCCTTGTAATTGCCCTAGGAAGTACTGAAGCACATGCATACATACATGGTATTATAAGGATGTCATAATGCAATTTGAGATGGAGGAAATTTTTTTCAGAATATTAAAAAAAATTTAGTGAGGTTTTTTTTTGTGTGCGTGTGCAACATTTTTAATTTGGGAACTCAGGAATTTACCAAATGGAAGATACCATAGTGAGGAAAACAAATGTCTCACCATGTATTATATCTCAGTGAGTAACAGTATTTGCTCACACGCTGTTTCAAAAGTGCGGTGCTATCCTAGTAAACCTATCTGCACACATATTTTTCATCAGTTTGCTTTTGCTAAGGAACATAGTCTAGATATTTCCAGGAGCTTCATACCAGTCTGCTTACCAAGTAAGATCCTATCTTTCTTGGATATGTTTATGAGAATGCATTTGCACATTAAATTGGAAACACATGAGTCTATTGCTATTCCTCTCTGGAGTACACATACTCCTGATACACAGATTTAACACATGCTTAAGGGGAGAATGATTTGTGAGAGTCTCTTGTTAAAATACTGGCAACACATCACTGAGGATTTCCTCCAGCAAAGGGAACAGATTATACCTCTGTGAGCTGAATGCAAAACTACATGGGGTTTCTTTGTGTTTGTTCACAAAATTACATACACAAACAGCAAGGAAAACATAATTAGAAATAGTCAAACTGGTTAATGACAAAAATATGGAAAAATCTCAAATTCAGAGTATTTGATTTGCAGCAAGAAAATGTCACTCAAACATAAACTACTCAACTAAATGAGAAAGAGGATATAATTTCTGAATATTTAAAAGAAAGATGAAACTTTATTGGGTGAAAACACACGCAGAAAATTACCAATGCTTATTAAGGACCTATTAAGTCACCTAAATTTAGGACCATTTCACAGATGCTCTGGGTCTGCCACCTGTCCTTTAGCAGTTTGTCTACCAGTAGAAAGAAAGGTATGAATTTCTATAGATATTGTCTCATACATGTTTTACCTAGGTAAAGGTCTCAAATACTCTATCAAATAGTACCAAAATTATATTTTGTCAATTATGTCCTTAATTCCTGTGTTCTTATTTTTACCTAGAATGCTTAATTGCCAATTTTAATCTCTTCGCAGACTATTAATAAAAATACTCTAGACTAATAGAAACTGTGCAGGAGACCTTTGAGTACAACTTTGTACTTATAAGTGCCCACATAATATATACAAATACATCAACACTTTCTAGATGTCAATTTAAAATTGCTGTTAACTCCCTTTAAAATTCAGCTTTAAGATAGCTGAGATATCTGAACTTTTCATCTCCAGTCTTGAAAAACTGTATTTTCTATAGTTTGTTTTAAAGGATTATGACTCAGGACACTTATTCAGTCAGAAATGTATAGAAAAAAAGCCAAACAAGCAAAAAAAAAAACCCTCCCATAAATATATTAATATTATCTATTAAAATTGTGTGTGTAGATGTTATTGATAAATATCCATCAGGTTATTTAAAGAACTACAGGAAAGCAAAACACAAAATAAAATGAAAAATGCATAAATACAAAATGATTTTCAAAAATTGTAGTATATTTGTTATACAAGTATTAAAACTAGCAGAAGAACCAGGCCTAGTGTACACTACTGCTTATTGCTCAATACAGGAATATCCAGGTTGGTTCTCAGTTCTCAGTGCCCTGATGTATACAATACCACTGAGTTAGTTTATACTTGCCTTCTGCTCTGGTGCATGCCAACCTACTCCTTTGTTGAAGAATTTCTCTTTCACATAGAATTTGGATTTATTCTTCATTAATAAACCTGTATGGAGTTTGAATTAATATATAAGAGCCAAGACACCTGTCCATAGTGTGGGTGTCCCTATATGGTGTTAAGAAAATGGAACATTCTGTCAAGTATTCTACTAAACATCATATCAGAATTGATATGCACACAGGTACCCCAGATATCAAGCCACAGCTTAGGTATTAAGGAAAATTTATTTCTGAAAGTCAAGAACCCTGGCAATTTACACTGCATAGGAAAGTGCAAGCAGCAAATCTGCTCTGGTTCTTTTGTAACATCTGCATAACTTTTGCATCTGCATAACTTCAAGACTGTATTCTCCCCTTGTTTTATGACTTGCCTGACTTCTTGCAGGGGCCCCTATTCATGTCTGTGAGAACCCTAAATCTTCTTTCAGTGTGAGTTTACCTCTCTCACAAACAATGTAGAGCAAATATACAATGCTATTCATGAGAAAGAATTTCTCTCCCATGCTAGATCTTCCCTAACCACAGAAACTGTCTTGAGTGAATACCTTCATGTTTCCCTCCTCAGAATAAATCTTCCGTGCAATATTTTATCCTAGACATCATAAGTTTTTATAGTATACAAAGTATTTATGAAGTGTATGGTGAAAGGTCACAGAAGTTGTTAAAGTTCCTCATAATTTAAGCAGGTCAGGTTACATGGATGCTATTCCTTGTTTCTCTTAATATTCACCCATATGCAGTCTAAAAGAATGCTCTCACAGCAGGCAACATGGATACCCTTCACATCATCTCTTCATGCAGCCTACACTTCATAAGTTTAAACTACAGAGTAACAGCATCAGTTTAGAGCTGTTTTACAGCTGTTTACAGCTGCTTTACCCACTTTTAGATTTTAAAAAATATGTGAATGGTACAGAAGAATGACCTCTAGATGAAATTGTTATGGAAGGAAAACATACTGAGATTTACATTGTACAACTCTCAAGCCCTACAGCATTTCAACTGTTAGTATCTCATTTTTTTCCCAATTACTTCATAATTGTGGAGAAACATAGCTTTGGTGTTGTGCCTTAAAATCTGTTTTTGTCACCAAAAGCCCCTTAATATCAAGTTAAAAAAAATAATCTCCACATACTAGCTAGTTTTGCTGAATATGACTTTCTGAAAAAATTCTATTACCCAGAGGCCTGTAAGGTGTGAATATGAAAACTGGCAGCAAAAAAATCTGCCTAAGAGAGAGGCAAAAAAAAGTCTACAGTGTTTCTGCTCAGTATAACTGTTGTTATTGCTAAGTATGAACTCTATGGGAGCTATTTCACTCAGGGGACTAGAAATACGATATGGATACTTTTTACCTCTGGGTCATTGTTTCAAGTCTAGCTCAGATTAATAATAGCAAAAATGTATTGTATCATCTGTTGGCTCTGGAATTATATGAACCAAATGATTTGGCAATTCAAGAGAAATCCTAACGGACCTCAAACTCATCCACTTTGTAGTTGCAAACTTTACCAGACAGGTGTCAGTTTTCTTGGCTTAGAAAAACCAAGAAAACTGATACTGTTACTTCACTAGCTATATCACTTTGAAGGAAGAAAAAGAGCTAAAACTTTGCATTTTGACAAGCTGGAGAATACAGTTGTAATCATTTCATAGTCAATAAGTTTAAAAACTATTACGGTCGTTTAAACAAAGATATTAAACTTGAATTGTCATCCCCATTTTTGAGAGTTAAATATCTACGAAGCTTTATTATCTAAAGAACACACTAGAGGTTCAGTTCTTATTGCTTCCTAATAAGGCCTGGGTCTATAATATATATTCTTTGAAGAAAAGCATCCAAAACAGAGCCCTTTATTGCCTTTTCAATTTAACCTTTTCTGTAATACATATCCTATCTTGTATTCAGCAAACAATAAATTGAAGTTGTAAAGTAAGTAGATATTTCACCTCTCAGGCACATGTCTGAATCCCCAGTCCCATCACCCCGATAGAAAATTGCCATTACTTATCTTGGGGTGAAATAACATTTTATAGTTTCATACATAGTGAAATATTTGTAAGAAATGGGCTTGAAAAAGCATCATATTAGGATATGTTATAAATGGGTGGTTGGCACCTGTCTCCAGAATAAAAGTCCATTTCAAAACCTTTCACAACCTGAATAAAAGAGATAGTTTAAACCAATTTTGCCCAAGGCCAAGATTCACAAAGACATTCAGG
The DNA here is from genome assembly GCF_001715985.3 of Manacus vitellinus. Taxonomy (NCBI): domain Eukaryota; kingdom Metazoa; phylum Chordata; class Aves; order Passeriformes; family Pipridae; genus Manacus; species Manacus vitellinus. Next base: position 22,525,438 of record NW_021940208.1, on the reverse strand, counting down.
ATTTTGGATTATTTTTTTCTCTGTTGAATGAGACTTGGTTTCCTCAATGACTTTGGGAAACTGCAGTCTGCTTCTCAGGACTGTTAGCTAATGACCAGCTCTGAGATTAGTTTCCCTCAAGTGTTCGTGTAATGACTGTGATACACCCCATTGGGGCTCTTGGGGTTTAAACATACACTCAAAATATTATTGGGAATAATATACATATGGGAATAATCTAGAGCAAAGGAGATGCAGACTTTGTGGAATAGGATCATATCAGGGAATATTTAAGCAAACAAGACATACCTAAATCCATGATCCATGAGGGATACGTCCACGATTTCTGAGAGAGTTTGTTGATGTCATTGCAAGGAAATTGCAATGTTATTCCTATTTTCAGAAAGGCTAAGGAGGAGGACTCAAGCTGCTACAGGCTGGTCAGTCTCACCTCAGTCCCTCTGAAGGTCTTAAAGAAGCTAAACCTAAAACACATTTTCAGGCACATAAAAAAGACAGTGATCAGAAGTAGTCAGTAAGGATTCACCAAGAGGAACACATACTTGACCAACTTGATGAACTTCTATGGTGAAATGTCTGTCCTGGCAGATGAGGGTGGAGCAGTAGATATTATCAACCCGAATTTCATCAAAAGATCTTTCACACTGTGTCCTTTAAGATACTCATAGACAAGCTGATAAAGTATGGGCTGTATGAGTAGACCATGAAGTGGATTGAAAACCAGGTGAATGGACAAACCCAGAGGGTTATGATCAGTGGTACAGAATATAGTTGGAGACCAGCGTCTAGAGGTGTACCCCAGGGGTCAGTACTGGGTCCAGTCCTGCTTAACATCGTTAATGATCTGAATGATGGGGCAGAGTTCACCCTCAGCCAGTTTTCTAATGACATCAAACTGGGAGGAGTCACTGATGGTCATGGAACCATCCAGAGGTATCCCAACAGGCTAGAGAAATGGGCTGATGGGAACCTCATGAAGTTCAACAAGGAGCAGTGCAAAGTCCTGCAGCAGGGAAGGAGCAGCACTAGACACAAATATATGCTGGGGGCCAACTAGCTGGAAAACAACTTCAAAGGAAAGGATCTGGGGGTCTTGATGGGTACCAATTTGAACGGAAACCAACCATGTGCCCCTGGTGCAAAGATTAATGGTGTGCTGAGCTGCCTTTGGCAAAAGATTGCCATCAGATCAAGGGAGAAGATCCTTCCCCTCTGCTCACGCCTGGTGAGGTCATGCCTGGAGTGTTGTGTTCAGTTCTGGGCTCCTCAGCACAAGAAAACCATGGACATAATCGAGAGTCCAGTAAAGGGTCACAAAGATGGTTAAGAGACTGGAGTATCTCTCCCTTGATAAAAGGTTGAGAGAGCTGGGGTTGTTCAACCTGGAGAAGAGAAGGCTCGGGGGATCTTATTAATATATAGAAATACCTGAAGGTAAGGTGTAAAGAGGACAGAGCTTGGATCTTTCCAGCAATGCCCAGCGGTAGAACAAGAGGAATGGGTCTACCTGTGACACAGGAGGTTCCATCTGAACATCAGGAAATACTTTTTTACTCTGAGGATGACTGAGCACTGGCACAGGTTGCCTAGGTATGTTGTGAAATTTCCCTCCTTGGATATGCTCAGAAGCTGTCTGGACATGGTTCTGGGCAACTGATTTTAGGTGGTCCTGCTTTATCAGAGTGGTTGAACCAAATGACCCTTTTCATCCTGCACTCAATTTGAGAACCAAATTACAGAATAATAGGAGTAGGATTAAGTTTGCTTGCACATGGGTCTTCACAAAGAAGCTGTGTAAATGTGAAGTGCATGTGGTGATCCAGTACTGATTAAGCTAATTAACTGTCTAGACTCCACTGACTTGAACAACTAGGGACAGGAATTCGTTGCTGAAGCCAAGACATCTAGTGCAATTTTCTACAATGTAGATGACACCATTGACCTCCATCTGCTGGTCCAGAAGTCTGCAAGTCTCCTGTAGTTCTTGTGTCACATTTATCAGTTCCATGCTGACATCCTGCGTACTGTCAAAGGAGTAAAATGGTATGAGAGATGAATACGCGAGCAGTTCACTAAAACCCATTTTTTCGATTAACAGTAATGGGAGCTTTGGCACCTACAGGCAGACATGTAATAGCCAAATGCCCACAGTCTGGCATTTCATCATGTCCTATTGTTACAGTAAGGCTTGAAGTAAAACTTTAAATGTGACAAGTTAATTCATAACTGATTTTCTTATATCAGAATTGCATGCACTTGTCTAAAATATTTAACTAAGTTCACAGTAGTATTGATTTATCAACACTATTGATTTATCTGATGATATTTATCTGATGATATATGATTTATCTGATTTATTGATGAAACAGGCTTAAATTAATCTGAATTAAGCTTATCAAGGCAAAAAATATCTACTAACATCTGTTACTAATCTATTTTCCATATCAGCTAAAATTAGGCGCATTTACACTCATTTAGCCAAGCCTACACAACTCAAGTAGGGAACACTTCTCCAAGTTAGATGTAAATCAAATTTTTAGCTGCCTAATGCATAGAAGTTTCTCTTGGCAATCAGGATATCATCAACAAGTGACATTACCTTATGGTATGAAGTATTCTCTACCTAGTAAAGAAAAACAGAGCTTGGTAAGAGTGTATACCATCTAACATGAGAGCCAACTAGCACACTTTTCCAGGTTATGTTCATGTTCCTTCTTCTGGACTCTCCTCATCTTTCCAAAACTTAAAAGTAGCTAACCATTCAGTTTAGATTAAGGAGTTCCAGGATTTGAGGAAAAATAATGAAGCATTGATAAATATCAAAGTTACTTGTCCCTCCCATTTCTCCATGATTTCCCAGGAGTACCTACAGTTATATCTCAGTCATTAGTCATCATTTTTTTTGATGAAATGAGTGTTTTTCATCTAGACCAAGACACAAAACTTCAGTTCTCTTACAGCTACACTTAGCCCTTCGTATAGCCTACTGCTTGTAATAACACACAGATATGCTGTCTGTGACCAGGCAACTTTCCAAATAACAGAGACATTGTTTGGGACAAATCACAAGCAAAAAAAAAAGTATACACTAAAGCAATAAAACTTTTTGCATATATATAAGAGTTAATACTATTTAATCTGTAGAATATTGTCAGATTAAGTCCACAAGTCAGTTAATAGGTCTAGAATGATTTTCCACGAAAGTGATTGGATTTTCTGTTGATTGTTTGCTTTCTGTCTTTCTCAGGTTTTGAATCAGATGAAAATAGTAGTCTTTTCCAGTCATCAGTAAAAAGATAAATCCCGTTTAACCAGTAGTAGAATTTGCGTGAAGTCCCATTTTCCACATCACTGAAATTCCAATTTTCTTTCCAGTGCTTAGTCAGGAATTCAGTAACTACCCCCTAGAAAACATCTGTATCATACTGTATTATTCAGTATATTCCGATGTTGTATTTCTCAAATGTTCCATGTGTCCAGAGCATCCATTGCACCTGACTGGAACAGTCCATCAATATTCTAAGCATTCAGAGTATAGCATCTGGGACACTCATTATTAACCTTTCATTCCACATTTCATTTATATTATAATTTCAGTAATGGCTTTTTAGTTCAGACATGATGTCCTGCGTCAAAGTACATCTTATTAGTGTTCACAAACTATAGACTGATGCAATAATCATGTCAAAGATTTGCTTATCATAATTTCTATAACACTGAGGACCCTAACAGATATTGCAATTGTCTCTGAGTTCTGTATTATTAATGCTAACAGCTGCAAGTCATGCATGTTGCAATAGTCTATGCTGAGACCTACCATATTTTGACATATGACTAATTAACCTAAGTTCAGAATTGGTACATATCTTCAGAAAAGTGTTAAACCACTGTTAGCAGTTAGAAGAGGGAAAATAGTTTCCTTTTAACTCCATCTGGTACATACAGACATTCCAAACTGTTGCTAATAAAACACTGAATCTTGCATGGAGTACATGGTGAAAAAAAATACAGTGAAAAAAAGAGTGAGTAATAAACTACATACTTTGATAATTTCAAAAACAGAACAGAGAAGATAACAAGAAGACAGAAATAATATTTAAAGATGATATTACAGCAGCATAATGTGTTTTATTGAAAGTATGCCTGATAGTTCTCTCAACTAGAATTCCAAGATAACATAACTGTGTATATGTAGGAAAGGTTAGCTGGAGGCAGGATTCTTATTAGGATTTTAAATAGCCCAACAGTATTGGGTAGATCTAGTTTACCTCATGCTGAAAGAAAAAAAAAGAAAATCAAAACAAAACTGACCAAAAATAAGTATATGATTCTTTCAAGATATTTGACAACTTCAGTCCTACATGAGAGAACTCCACAGGTCCTTAAAAAATGTAATGGTTCAGCTTTTAGGTAAAGTTGCAAGGAATTAAATACAAAGAAGAAAAGACAGTATATGACTAGAGACCTGCAGGGATGAAAATTTCCTGGATAAAATCTCAAGGTACTCAGAATAACAAGAGACCATTTATAGAAGAATTATCTCTTAGTAACCAAAGACAGCCAAACACTAGAGTAGAATCCATCCTTGACCTACTTGCAAATAGAGAGGAATTGATTGAAAATTTAAGAAATGTGGAACAGCCACAATGAACTAGCTGATTCTAGACAAACAGTTAATGAGTTTATAAAACAATGGTACAATAATATTGAATTTTAAGAAAGAAAATTAGACTCAAATTCACAACAATTGGTGAGCCAGGGAAATTTCTGGGCAGGTCCCCAGGACGGTGAGATCCAGGGAAGCTTCCCAAGACTTTTCACACTAAGTCATTGGAGCCAGTAATAAGAGACTTCCGTAGCTGATCTGCATGAGTTTATGAAGTTTTCAGTGTTCATGGTCCCACTTAACCACTGTTCCTTTTCCTGCTTAACTCCTTTTCATATTAATATCCCTCCCACATATCTGTGTAACAGAACCACATAGATACTAATACCAAATTTTTCATTGGAACAGCATATCCAGAGTTCATCCATACAAATGCCTCTAACAATTTGGGCGTAGCCATCTGAGAGAGCAGCGGAGAGAAGTAGTAAACCTAGAATTTAAACTCATTTAAAAAATTGAGTTTTCCAAGACAAAATAATATTAATATTAGTAGTACTATTAATAATATTCACATCAATAGGAATAATGATAACAACAATAATAACAACAGCTCATTACATGTCTTTTCCAGAATAATGGTTTGCACTGATGAGGTAAAAACCTGTAAGTTTAGCATTATAGGACTTCTCAGCCTCTCTAGAATCATGACTTTGGACTAGGAATTCTGGACCCTACAGAATTGGGCAACACTCCTGCTTAGGACCATGAGTTTTGAAACCATTGTTAACATTAGACCAACACCATAACATGCATACAGACTTCCTAACATTTACTGCTTTTCAAATCTTAGTGAGATGATTACATTCAAAGACAAAATTGTAGGCAGTGTATGTGAGGGGGAATTCAACTGTGCCTGACTGCCTTTATTTTAGTTATATCTCAAGAACCTTTTTCTATTTAATTCAACTGCAAAGTTGACTAGATAGAGTGTGTCTTATTTTGTGTTCTTTCAGATAGGATGCAGTCCCAAAGCAAGACCTGTCTTCAGGCTTACCTTTTGTGAAGTAGATGCTGGTCAGAGAACAGGTTTATTCCTGTGTACTTCTTTTCTCCTGAGCGTACAGTCATTCACACACCTTACTCCAAGGGTTTTTCTGTACTCCATAAATTTGCTAGATAATCACAGTACTAGCTTCTCTCAGAGAATGGGTAACCTGATAAGGTATATCAGAAACACTGTTGTCTTGTGGGTATTACTAGACCCTCTTCTCACCTGACATACCATTTATGAAGGGTGAAAGCAATGGTCGGGCAACTTGTTGAGCAATAATCCTGACTAAAAATAGTTTTCTCAACAAATTAAATTGTTCAGTTTTGTAGAGAAGGTTTATGCATAATTATTTGTAACATGTAATTTGAAAACCACATCCCAAAGAATTAAATGAATATATTAAAAGTACTGGGACCCATTCCCTGAGTCACATCAATTGATTCCAAACAGCTGCTATCCATACTATTAAATTTTTATACACTCCTGAGAAAATATGGACTTCCCTATTTTATCTATTGGGAATGGCCTGTGACCATCCTAACTCTCAAGAACTTAATATAAATTGTTTGGGAAATTGCTGGAGACCAAAAAACAAAACCGTGGTAGTAAATAATTAGAGCACTTTAAGGTATTTAACAATATGTGTAAATAAGCAATAGAGTTACAGTGTTTAAGAGTGCTCTTCATACTGTTCAGTGGAGACCACAAACTACTGCTTTTACAGAAAAAGAGAATACAACTTTTTATAATTCTTTTCTTGATATATCAAATGCCACATCAGGCAAATGAGTTTGGGGGCTACAGAATGTTTGGAAGGAATGACTCCTAAATTTGACTTTCTGGGGCTAAGATTTGCAGTAACTGTGGTATAACAGAAGAGTGTAAATACTACTGTAGAGGGATGATTACTTTATTGAAGACCACATAGAATACAGTTTTATGGTTTCCTGCTGAAGATCTCCCACCTAGTCAAGCAGACTGCAGGAAGACCAGTAGCTAGGTAGATTGTTTAAGGCAGAACTGTAGCTCAGAAAACTACAGTAATTTTTATCTCATGTTAAATAACCAAATGGAAAACTAAGGTTGTGGCTGTACTCATACTGTTATAACGAGGGCCAGTGCTAGAACAGATATGGCATTAGAAATTTAAATTACACTATAAAGAACAGAAAAATAGATTTTTCAAATTTTAATAGATTGAAAACATTTATTATTTGTTACACTCCATATTTTAACCTAGAAACTACTCAGAGCTGTTATCTTTATCTAAGACTTTTTAAAAGCCTTTTGGTTTGTTATAACCTCAAATTCGTGTCCGGAGAAAAACTACATATTTTTCTCAAATGAGAATTTTTTTTTAATTTAGTACCTGTTACTAATTATCAACTTCCACTCTACATAGTCAGTAGCTTCTTTAGTATAGATATTTTCCATATATCCTACATACATATGAGCCAGGTGAGTGGCAAATGGGCTTTAACTGATGTTGTACAATAAGATTCTACTATCAAAACAGAAAACTCTTTTTTGAAAGGGGAAGACATTGTCTTTATCATCTATTTCAACTCAAAAGAATAATCTTAGGTCCTCCCCTCCTTTAGTAACTCAAATAATATATCTTTTAAGCTCTTTCTGGATTAGGGTGATACAAGTTACATGACTGTCCATTAGCTGGTTGGATCTGATCCACCAAAACAGAGGATCAAAGAGGACATTTTCCCACCTACTCCATCTAGTTCAAGAGTTTCTAGTGACTGTTTCGCTATCACAGTTGACCACTCCTCAAAAGCTCTTGGTGCATCTTGATAAACATATGCACAAAAGATTTAATGTAACTTTTGTTCAAACTGAATCTGAAAGCTCATTCCTGCAAAATTAGTGATTCTGACACCTTTCAATATTAACTTTACAATTACTTTGTGCCTTTAGAATTTTTATAGTGCTATGAAAGATAAATGAGATTACTTTGACTAAGCAATCTGAATGGCAAATGATGTTCCAGTAACAGAAAATAACTCTCAAAGTGATGGAAAAGGCCAGATGAATTAGTTATGTTCATGTGTTAGAGGGATGGGGACATTTCAGTTCCAAATTTACTGGTGATGCTAGCAGAATTCTTCCCCAGGCACCCAAAAATGGTCTTTGAAATTTTGTTTCAAAAGATTGTATGAATTAGAAACCCATATGTATTCAATGCCATAATATTTTGCTGATTGTAGGGCAAAGATGGTTATAAAAATGGAATGTCCTTTTTTGATTTTACAGGAAGTTAACATCTTCATGTTAGATGAAAACTAAACAAAATATAACTAAATGCATTTTGCTTCCTCTGCAGGCAAAACAGTTCTCAACAAGAGGACAGTAAGTTATATATCTTTGAACTTTTGAGATAATGAGTACACATTAAATCGATGGGCATGGTGAGATTATAGAACATGTAACATCTTAAAGCAAGTTTCAAAATATATATTACAAAAAGAGTGTTCTTCACATTACCTCACCCTCTATCTTAACAGAAATGCTCATTGTTATCTTAAACTTTCTAGAGGAAACAGTCTTCACTTTATGTTCTTATTTTACTTTTCTCCTTTCCATACACTGGAGGTGAAAACAAATAATTTAAATTAACAAACTGACAATAAAAAAGGCCTGTTGAGAATCTTGCCTGCTGGTCTTTAAAATGATGAAAGCACTTTACATTATAAGATTACTCTAGTCTCTGAACATGTATCCCAGTTTGAAAGACTGAAAATCTCCCTGAAGTCTGAAACACTTAAATAATTTAGATTAAATTTAAATTGTACTACACTTTATAAACCCAGAACCATAGTCACATCTTTACTGGAAAGCTTATAAAAATTTGAAATGCTCCAATAATTTTAAATCTTGTAGAAGCCTAGTACCTTCCAAATTAAAGTGCTAATAAAAAAAATTAACACTGAAATTTAAATCTCTATATGCTGTGTAGAATGATGTAGAATTATTGAAGCCTTTCAATTTTTTATGAGGTCTCTATGTAGAAGTGAATCAAACAGCATTTTTAGTACAATGGAAATAAGATAAAAAATAAACATAGAAAAATTGTCATCAACATAGCAGTGTAGTATGAGAACTTTTCCAGGGTGCTAAAGAAGCTTTGAAAGAGCAATTGTATATCACAAATTGGATATAGCCGTCTTCTTAAAATATTTTCATAAGACTCAGGAGATACTTTAGGTTCTGATTTTGTGCAAGTTATTTAATTTCTTTAAATATCCGTTTCTCCCTTGTTTATTTAGAAAATAAATTCCTTGGGGAAAGGACTTTCTTTTTGTAATTGATATTCATCTGACTGAATGCAAACAACTACCATGTCAACATCCATATCTAACCTGGTTACCCCAGTACTGCTTCATAGTGAGTGCAGACAAATATATTATTTTTGAAGTCTGTTCATATAATTGTAAACCCCTCAATAAGGTTTAGATCACGGCCTGAAAAAGAGGTCTTCATAGACAGAAAGGGGAGCCTAAAGTCACTACTTTAGCTATTGATTTCAGTATCTAAAGTTAAGGGAAAAGCAGCCAACTTATTATCTTGTCTATTAAGACATCTAGGTATTCCTACAACAGTTATTATGAAAAGTTATAAAAATTTCAAATAGAATACCTTAAATCATCTGAATATACATGCGTTAGGCAGTGAAATCTTTAGAAACAGTGAATATGCAAAGATGTCTCAGTAATATATTCACAGATATATTTCTGAAGTGAAAAGAACAAAGAAAATACATGGGTCATCTGTATCAAATTAGATGTTTTTTTCATTCCATAATGTTCACAGTAGAGAGAACTAAAGAAAGAAACTTACCAGGTATTTTGTGTACTTCATCTGTAAAGATGAATAATTTTCTTACAGAATTAATTATAGGACAACCTGAAGAAAATCCAAGCACTTCCAAAGACTTGATTCAATCTGAGTTTCAGTAATAGACTGAGACTACTTTATTGGATGGTAAAATCCTTCCGGACAGTTGAAGAAGGCTTCAATACAGAGAACCACAGGTTTTCACAAAGCTTGTGCAAATGTCTTATACATATGCAGAAAGACTAATACGTGAGACCTGAAAAAACATATTCCATCTTCTTGTTCCTTTCCACAGACAATCCAGTCTCCCCAGATTGATCTACAGTGATCTGTACACAGTTTTGCTTTGGCTGAGGGACCAGTTTCTAATTACCTTATTACAGATTCATCCAACAGTAGCAGTAACACTTTTGATAGCAGTTACTAGGTCTAAATATCTATAGGCAGAATCTTCAAGTGCTGTTTTTAGGGTATTTTTGTGTGGTTTTGTTTTGGTTTTGTTTTTCCTGTCAAATGTTCCTATTTCTTAGATGTGCCAATTGTTACAAGTGTGACTTTATTCTGCTTACAGAGTAAAGCTACTCTTTCAGTAAGTTTGGGTACTGAGAACTGTTATTATTTGCTTGCCTTTATATTGAAAAGTAAGGATATGTATACGAATATATATGAGGTGAAATCAATCAAACAAAAGAAAGGACATGACCAAAGAAAGGACTTCAGAAATAAATTTATTATTAACTCCATTCAAAATTAGCTTATGTACGAGGGATATGGGGAGTGGGTAAATTATGTTTTGTCAAATTAACAGTAGGAGAAGTCCATTTTCTCTCAGCTATTATGAGATGTCTTCCCTTCTCACGAAGATTAAAATGCCTAAGGACAGAAATAAACAAAAAAAATAGTACATTGAATGTTTATCCATTGAAAACATAATTTCTCAAAATTCTGAAAGAAGACTACGTTTGATTATTTTCCCCATAAACTTGCAAGTATAATTCAAAGTTTGATTATTGCGAACACAAGTTCTTGAGATAAAGAATACTTATAGGGCAAAATACAGAAAATGCAATAACTGAAAAGAGATACAAAGGTTTTGAAAGCTGTTGTCCCTATAATGGAAGAATACCTGGACAGGATTCAAGAGAGCTAGAGTGAATTGTCTCCAAGTTTTGTCAAACAATTGAGTGCTTGACTGCCAAAGGATTCTGTATTCTAGAACTTATTTTACTTTCTACAGATTGATTTTATTCTTGGGTGCACCAGAGAGTATGATTTTGGCCCAGTAGCTCTATTTATGTCCAATTTTTTTACTAATTTGGTATTGAAAAACATATTTTCTTTCTAACATGTTGGATACCCTAGCCACATTCTTATACTTTAGTACTTATAAATGCTCTGAAAAATTAATGTATCATAATATCATTTATTTTACTGCATCACTGTGTATCCTGCTGAGAGGTTAGAGCTGCTCCTTTAAATCCTCTGAACCTGCTGCAACTTGACTGAGTACTAAATGACTGTGTAAGGAAAGAGTGGAGTTACAATCTTCAGACCTGTTGGAGTAATTTATATTCAGAAAGAATGTCTGAGAAACTTTGAACCTAGTTTGCAGGTGCTTAAATATAAGGCAACCACAAAATGCCCTTTCACAGCAAAAATTCATTATCTCAAATCCAGATCCACAGAGGTACAGAGATGTTGAATTCTTCATATTTCATTGCCTGCAAAGAGGAATTAAGCACCTCAATGCCATTGTTGACTGGCCTTAGACAGTGCTATTGACATCTGTGCAATAAGACATTTATGAACTGCAAAGAAGCTGCTCAGAATGCATTTAAGAATCTAACTTTTATGTTGGAGTTGGGGTTTAGGAAGGATGTTTAATGAGGCATCCTGGGAAATGAAGTCCCAAAGTACTCCAGCAGATATGGGCAATGAGTTATCCGTGGTGATTGGTCAAGGGAGTCACATGTTGCTTTGAGGTGCATATAAAAGGTGTTGTGTCATTTGAATAAATAGGATTTGGCTGTGAATCCCCAAGCTAGCCAGGTCTGTATGGTTTATTTACTTAATATATTAATAAGCGATATATATACTCTCAGATACATATCGCCACATTTAGAAATACATGCATCCAGGATTGAATTTTTTACATGTCCTTTTTACAGAATGAATGAATGAATGTCTTCTAGTCTCTTTCCTAATGACTTATGAGGGAATTTATCTTATAATAAAAGGAAATCAAAAGCACTCTTTTGAGTTTTGAATTTATGTGACTGTTACACTGGGAGACTGAAGTGCTATGTAGAGATTCTTCAGTTAGATTGAACATAAGTAGTAATGAAAATATTCAAATTGTCTCACTTTTTGGTGGCTTACAACTGCTGGTAGTTCCTTTCTGTTTCCTAAATCATAATGATGCTGAATATTTTTCCTTAAATAGAACTTCTCAGTAAAGGAAGTTAAGTCTGCATTGCTATTATTATTATTAAGTTTACTTAGAAGGTCCAACCCAAGTGACAACAATGTCTGAGCCTCTACTCAGGTTTGGGCAATTAGCCAACTTAAAATTTATCTGTGTTTCCATGAGAAGGATAATATGTTAATAGGAAAATTATAAGAAAAAAATCAAAACATACAAGCAAACTGTGTCCACAAAAAAAGCAAAGCTGAATTCCAGCATTATAGTTGTAAAATAGAGATAGATTATCCCAAATTTTGGCAAAAAAGTCTGTGATCATAAATATGAGAAATATCGAGATTACGTATTGTTCTTGTTAAAGCAGCTTATAAATGACCACCACCTCCAGCAGTGTCAGGGAACAGGAATTTTTCCTGTCCAGCCACTGGAGACCAGCCTCATGTACCTCAGGGTGTCTGTTCCAGGACAAAGGCAGCTGCTGGATTCTCACATGCACACACACACACACATGCGCGCGCGCATGCATGCACAGAGGACACAGATACAGCTGGTCACACACATGGCCACTGCCCCACATCAGCCCCCACACACAGCACTCACACCACATACAGGCACAGAAGGCCACATCCCCTCTTTCTCTTGGGCTGGCAGAGGCAGAAGGTCACTAGTGCAGCACACACACCACACTGCCCAGGTTCTCAAGCACATGGACATTCACAGATTCCCCAAGCAGCTGTACAAACCCTTTGCCCACCCAGCACAGCTGGACTGCACTGGAGCCCCCTTACCCAGCCCACAGGTCCCTGACTCTCTGGCTGGTCCTGATGGGTGCTCGCTGCACACACACAGCGCTCACAGTCCCTGTGCACCCACGCTCACAGTTGCCCCTCGAAGGCTAGCATGGCCCCTCCTCCTGCCTGATACCTCTCCCTGGACAGGGGACCTCCAGCTCCCTGGCAGTTTCAGTAATTTTTGCCAGAAAATCTACATGCACACCCCACATATATACACCCCATGCACACCTGGTTTGGGGAAGATACAAGACCCTTCCCAAGCAGCTGGAATGTGGGCACACTGGGGCAGTGTCCTACCATCACAACACAGCCACCGACATTCGATTACAAAAAAACAGACCCTTTTATACCCTTTCCTGTCTATTCACTCCTTTTTTCCTCCCTGACTTGCTTCCTCCCTAAATTATTTAATAAATTTTTCATAGTACCAAAGGTCACCTTTGAATATACATATCTTCATGGTCCTCTTGTTTCCCCCTTCTTACTGCTTAGATAGTCCAGGTTGTCTCTCTCCAAATCTGTGCCTGAAGTTCTTAATAGCCTTTTAATTAGTAACTCTATACTTTTGGTCTTTACCCCTGTCTTCCTTGTCTATCAGGTGTATGTCTCTCTGTTATTGCTTTCCCTTTTACTTATTATTCCCTTTTACACTGAGAAAGTCGTTGATAAAATGATTTGAGTGAGGTAGATCTCTCATTTTCCACATACCATTAAAGTTATGTTCTGGTTTTGTCTGGGATTGTTAATTTTTTTCTCAGTAGCTACTTAGGGGCTATATTTTGTATTTGTGCTGAGAATGAAGTTGATAACACAGGAATGTGTTCATTATTGCTGAGCAGAGCTTACACAGCCTCAAGGCTTTTTCTGACTCTCATCCCACACCACAAGTGAGGAGGTTGGGGATGCACAAGAATTTGTGAGGGGACACAGCCAGGATAGCTGTGCCCAGATGACTAAAAAGGTATTCCTTACCATATGGTATCATGCTCAGCAAACAAAGCTGGGGGAAGTCACTGTTACACATGAAGGAGCCCTGTTTTCCTGGAGATGGATGAACAACTACCTGCCCATGGGAAGTGGTGAACGAATGCCTTGTTTTGCTTTGCTTGTGCATGCAGCTTTTGATTTACTTGTTAAACTGCCTTGGTCTCAGCCCAAGAGTTTTCTCATTTTTTGTTCTTCCAGTTCTCTCCCCTAACTCTCTGGGGGTGGGGGATAGTGAGTGAATGGCTAGGTGAAGATTAGTTGCCAACTGGATTTAGACAATGACAAGTTACACAGAAATGTGGATCACAAAACCACCCATTGTAGGTAGACTAGATACTTTATCATTCTTTTTTCAATTTATTACACAAATAATTCCAGGAAAATATACATCTGTAATTGGAAAATTAAGATGTCACTTTTGTATGATAGAGGAAAAATAGTATTTTATGTGAATTGGCTTTTGGGATTACAAGGCTACAGATTAGGCAAGATCATACATTTAGCAAACTTAATAAATCAAATCAATAGAACATCAGGGAATAAATCAACACATCAATAGTGTTACACAGTATTGCAAAGAAAAAAGTGCAAGCAATCATCTTTATATGCATTTGCACTGCAGTAAAAAGGACCCTGTAAGAAAGGAATGTTTTATTTGCTGTCATCTCAGGATTTACCAGGTATTTCCTGGTGATGGCAATTTAGCAGATGACTAATAGGTTGCATAGTTATGGTCAAATAGAGCTCATATATGTACTATTAAATGCAACTTTGTCTTAGTATAGATAAGGAAGGTCATTAAAAAAGAGAGTTTCTGGGTTTTCTTCCAAATAGGTTTTATAAACTTATATCCATATAGCATAATATTAAATGCCTCAAATATTTTTTTGAGTGGGAGTAGAAACTGTTGCTTTTCCTTCACAGTTGCAAGTCCTTAACCTGCTAAGCTAGAGAAGCATTTTCATTGTGAGATTATATCTCTTACTCTTTGGCCCAAATAACCTTTTTAATAATGTCAAAATAAGGGAGGCTACTTCAGCAAGAGGGGCTGACATGCCGTGACTTCACAATAACTTTTACTCTCAGTCTTAAGAATTGTCCTTTGAAATATGAGATTTGGTCTAAGATCCAGTAAACCAAAATCAAATGACATTGATAAAATCAGACTTAGTAAAACTATCTGTATTAATTTTTATAAATGTTTTTTCCAAGCAAATGGACTTGTGGTCTTTAATAAATCGACTTACTATGAGTAGTAATGGTTAAGAAGAGATATCCAAATATTTTTGTGAACTTAATGTATTTGGTTTTCTCCACTGTTTTTTATGGTAGTCCTACTTTTCATTCTCCACAAGCATTCAGACATTTAATCAGAAATTTAATAAAAGAACTCTTTCAATTCTTGTGCTGCTAGAATGTGGCAGAGCAATGCAATGCCCATAATGCCCACATGCTGATCAGTTCTTCTATTTCTGAAGTGTCCATATTAAATAAAACTATTTGGCACATTTCAAAGCACATTTTTAAGTGTTCATAGGTATCCTGCAGCACCAAGGAAAATATCATACTGCACTTACTGAGCTGCTAAGTTGCCATTCAATCTCATTTTATTGTTCCTACAGGCAGTGATTTAAAAAGCAACACACTTTAAAATTACTAGAAGTATATCTGGAAGGCATAATTGTGTTTGATACCATGAATCTATGTAGATGCTGTCAAGGAATATTTCTTAAGAATTAAATCTGACTTATACAGATAAAAATGAGGACAGAATTTTTTTGTTGCTGTTCAAATTACTTCAGCTTCAGCAACAACTCATAAAATGCTAATGGAAAAATTAAAGGAAAAATATGTTATTTAATTTTTAATTTTTATTCTGCATACTGATTTTTTTTTCACTTCTAAGTGTAAAAAATATCAAAACTATAACATCTACAACTTTAGATATTTTAGTCAATGCTTGATAAAGCCATGGAAATCTCAAATCTTGACTTCTTTTCCTTCTTTTTTGAAGTGAAATATGTGTTGTAACTATGAAGTTATAAATAATACAACAGACTGTAAAGAAAAGTTTCATTCCAATTTTCTAAGACTTTAAAACCAGTTAAAATTTGCAAGGATCAGTACTGTAGTAATTGTGTATATATATATATATGTATACACATACATCACAGAATCACAGAAAATGCCAAGACGGAAGAGACCCACTAGGATCATCAAGTCCAACTCCTAGCCCTGCACGGGACCATCCCCAAGAGACACATCATGTGCCTGAGAGCATTGTTCAAACACTTCTTAAATTTTGTCAGACTTGATGCTGTGACCACTTCCCTGGGGAGCCTGTTCCAGTGCCCAATCACTCTCTAGGTGAAGATACTTTTTCTAATATCCAACCTAAACCTCCCCTGACACAACTTCAGGCCATTTCCTTGGGCCCTGTCACTGGTCACCACAGAGAAGAAATCAACGCCTGTCCTTCCTCTTCCCCTCACAAGGAACTTGTAGACTGCAATGAGGTCTCCCCTCAGTCTTCTCTTCTCCAGGCTGAACAGACCAAGTGACCTCAGCTACTCCTCATATGGCTTCCTCTCAAGGCTCTTTATTGCCCTCCTTTGGACAGTCTCTAATATCTTAATATTTTTCTTATATTGTGGCGCCCAAAACTGCGCACAATATTCAGTGTGAGGCTGCACCAGTGCAGAGCACAACAGGACAATCTCCTCCCTTGACCAGCTGGTGGTGCTGTGCCTAGTATGCACTAGGACAGATTTATATATATATATAAATATATATAATATATATTTTATATATATATCAGTATAAATATATATGTATGTACATTATATATATTTTATATATATATCAGTATAAATATATATGTATGTACATATATAAAAATATCAGAATAAGGCCCTTCTACCTTTTATTAGTCAGGCTGGTGGTTTTGCCCTGGTGTATTTCTAGCTTAAATTGCCATAAAATTTGTGAAATTACTCTAGACGTACGGTAGTGAAGGACCTGACCTCACCTTTTTTGTTCAAATCCTGGCTTTGTTTTTAAATGAAATTGAGGTTTGCTCTAATACCCAGATCCCTGCCTTTGTGAAAAATAGAGAGATATCACAAGCTCAGCATAACCACAGTCTCTGCACAGATCTGGATATATGCCAACTTTAAGTGATGTTGAATCATCAAAAATGTCTGAAGAATTGTGAACAAATTTGTCAAGAGATAACAGTCATAATCCTAGCTTAAATTTAAGGTCCCAGCTGCTCTATACTACTAACAGAGTAAAAAGTGAGAGGAAGCCAAGGCACATATGTCCACTTGTCAAGAAATAAGTATTTGAAACCAGTATGATGTCTCACTTGAATATGTGTTATGTATGTATGCACTTTTATGAATGTAAAGAGGTGTTTCTAATTTCATTTTATCCCTTCCTTGTTTTTTACTAGATAACAGTTGTAGTAACTCTGCTCTGGAAAAAAAGAGTGTTACAGGAGTGTCTTTGCCTGCTGGTGGGTGATTTGTGGTGCTCCTGCCTGGTGTCAATTATTTTTATGAATAAGTAAACATAAAGTTGTGAGTGAACCCCTAGAAAGAAGGGTAATGTAGGATATTCAGTGAAAAGCTGTATTGGCAAAAATCCCTGGTCATTTATCTGCGTAAATCAAAACATCTCACCCTATTTAATTGTAGTCAGCTCCAGGACTCTGTCATTATCTAGAGCTCTTCTTCTGGACCTTCCAAGAGTCATAGACACTGCTAAACAAGGGAACCCCTAGTTCATTATTAAGTCCCATTCAAAACAACATTTCAGATATTCCTACAATTCTTTTCTTTGCACTGGATCCTACAATCATTCTTAGAACATTAGTACTGGATGTAGAAGACTTTACATGATAGTCAATATTTTCCACTGAGTTGACCTCAGGAAACACATTAAAGTCTACTTTCTGTTTGAACAAAATAGACTATCTTAGCATTTTGCATTCCATGTTCTCATGGGAACTTGAAACTACAGTGAAATTTGTCTCCACTAATCTGGGATATTTATAGTTAGAGGAAAGTAACTTTTACTTTTGGGTGCTATTAATTTCATCATAATGTAAATGTCAAAAATTTTACTCTTTAAATGTCTGTTTCTGTTCTTCCTTCTAACAGAATACAGAAAAGAAGTTCCAGTGATGATAGTGGTGTGCATTCAAGAAGAATGTCTAATTGTTTGAGTATGGGAATTCAGGAATTTAAAAATACTTTATCTTCTAGTACCTGAACACTGGAATCATAGATTAGGAAACAAAAGGAAACTGATTGCGAAGCCCAGTGATCACATCAGTCTCAAGAGCTGAGAGTACTGCTTGAATTGTTCTTTTTCATTCAGTGATTCTCTAGGATAAGAATAACCCTTGGAGTAAACACCTGAAAGCCTGTCATGCTTCATCTTGGCCATATTGTGTTGGAGACATAAAGCATTTTAAGGAATTCTGGATCTTTAGTATGAGGCAGTCTTAATGTTTCAAAAGTGTTTCTGCTCTTCCATAAAACAGGTTCATGTCTATACCTGACCATCTGTTTTTTAAAGCTATTTCTTCAGTGCCTAAGTTAAGGATAAATCATCTGCATTTTCCTGAAATAATTCAGCAGTTCCTAAATTTTTCTGCAACCTGTTCTTCAGCTTTCAAAAATAAATGTCCTAACTGATTGCTAAAGCCGTTTCTCCTAGTAAAGAAATTAAATTCATTAGATATATAGAATTCCATTTCTTATTCTGTTTTACACAAACCTCTTCCAATTTTCATGATATTACAATTAATGTCATTGCTGCTATAGATAAAGTATGTATTAAAAAATACAAGTGCTGAGAAGCAGATTAAAGTCCATATTTGGTCATGAGAGCTTTTTACTGAAGAATCTGTGTATATCTAATTAGAGACTATGAACAATCAGGTACTTCTGAGTAAAGATTATAAATGGGCATGAAGAAACTGAGTTAGTTTTTTTTCTTTCTACAGTAGTATGGTTTAAAGTTTTGGTTTTATTTTAACCATAATAATTATTTATTTATCAACAAAAAATGGTGATTTGTAGTGTGATATTGGCAAAGTTAATCAACCAAACCAGAAATTGGATGGTGGATTTTGTATTATTTTTTTCTCTCTCTTTTGACTATATCTGATTAATTAGAAATGGAAAAAGGAGTCCTAAGTACCAGTAAAGTACAGAAACAATGAAAAATCCTGGTTTGCTTAAATACTGGTTGATTTATGTTTTTCTATCTGTTTGGAGAACCACAGGATGTGAGTAAGAAATGGCGGAGGTAAAAGTCTTATTCTTTTATTACATTTTTCAAGGGAGTCCACAGTTTGTATCTGGAGCTGAACTGAATGGTCAGATGCTACTGAGGTGCTGTGACCTCAGATCATTCCAATGAGGGTCATTCCAATGAGGATGTTGGAAGTTTTTTGTGTCTATTCGTGGTTCGTGCACATATGGCATTCCCTCATAGTTTTCCCTTTCTCCACATTGCACTGTAAATTGCACTGGGGATCTTGGGCAGAGTTCCAGTTTTAGACATCCATTTGGAACTTCTAGCATTCACCCTGACCCCATATGAACCATGCAAACTTCATAACTTTTCATTATTCCTTATATAATGGGAACCTGCTTGACTGATGCCATTTAGCTATTTCCTTGTGGTAAAAGAGATCTGTACGAAGTAGTGAAGTCAGACAGAAATAGTTTTTTTCTATGGCTCTCAGGATCTATGTATATCTTTATATTAAATCTCATCTGCTTGCATTGCTTCAGTTTTCAGTCTCATTTCCTTTGTATAAACTCCACCCATCTCAGATGCTAAGGCTTCCTGATATGTCTCCTATGCTTCTTGCATCAAGTACTGATCATCTGCCCAGAGGCTGATGAGAGTGATCCGAAAGACTATTCTCACAAAAGGAAGTAAAGAGGGAGAGAAAGGAGACTGTATGTGGTTGTGTCAGTGCACAGAGAGAAGACTGAGCAATTACTTCTCCTGAGCGATTACTTCAGACATAAAAAGTATGCCAAGGAAGTAAATAAACAAAATAGCTCTCTATTGATGGCTTTTCTGCCATCAGAAATAAAGTATTCTTGTCATAAAATAGTACACATTGGGTTTGGGTTTGCTTTTTCTTTTACTGAAAAGAACTCAGAACAAATTTCCAGGACAAAATATATCTACTATCCACTTATCTAAGAAGCCAGACAGCCAAAACCAGTACTCTGTCTAAGGTCTGTAGGATTTCCTATGATCTCCATCCTCCTGAGCAATTACTTTAGATATAAAAAGTATGCCAAGGAAGTAAATAAACAAAATAGCTCTCTACTGTCTTTCACATACACAATTTTTTAGGTTTGTAAATAGACAGAGAATAATAATAATGAGCTCTCTTTCTCAAATTTTCTGCTTTCAGCCTGGTTTCCTGAAGAAAGAAGAGTTACCAGTTTGTTTTGGTGGGTTTTGTGTCTGTCTAAATCCAATTACCTCTATAATTTTTCTCCTGATTTCTGCACAGCAAGAGAGAAATTTTAGGGTACCAAAAATGGTTTTCATAAAAAATCAGTGACCATGAGGAAAAAACTAATTTTAATGTCTCCTTTGAAAAGCTGGCAGGAAGAACTGGACAGTCAGCATATGAGTACTGAAAAGACACCAGCATACATACAGCAATCCAGCACTCAGGCTGGACACACAGGTAAAGATACAAATTATGCTGGTGATATAATGGAGGAAAATGCATTAGAAAAAAGTACACAGATCTTTTGAGAAAGATATTTCACCAATTATGCCACTCATAGGAAACAAGTCTGCTTTATTTAAATGTTTGTTTTCACAGTGAAAAAAAAGTCTGAATAGTTATTATCTGTTCTACTTGGCTACAGCTCAATTTTTGTGTCTCTCAGACTTAGCAAAAATGCTAATGTCTATGTTCTTCACTTTTACTTGTTTTCTCGCTTAAACCAGAGAAAACGATGAAACTCTTTGTGGCTTCTGTTCTCATACTTCTCAAACTCTGAATACAAACTGAAGAAGAGGAACTCTTTTGCCAAAGGCAAAAGATCTTCAGGCTCTTGTAGTCGGTTGTAGTTGGCCTCCTGCCAAACCCCAACAGACCACAGCGAAAACCCTCCAAAGGAAAAATAAAATGGAGTAGCAAAAGCTATAGTAAAAATATATATATTTCACATATATTACAGATATATACCATTAAAATACTATGTACATATAAACATGGGAACCCCAGACAGCTCCCAAGAAGGGGAAGGGAAAAGGGACAAAAAGGGACAAAACCAAAACAGATATGCACACCGAAACCCGGGAACTAGCAAATAAAGAACTACCAAAATGAAATCTCACCATTTCCCTTGAGAAAAGCAGGATCGCACTAGACACAGCCAGCACCCTCCACCTCCCTTGTGGCAAACAACAAGCCTGAGCAGGCCTCAACTCCCAGATAAGCGAGACCAACTGCAGGGACCTGCTGTCACCCAAGTTTGCCAGAGAGAAGAGAGGAAGAGGTCTCTCTCTCCGTCTTATTTATACATCTGTTTACGTAAAGGGATAGAATGGAATACTTCCTTAGTTTTGACCTCAGTTACCAAGGAAGACCTAAAAATCAAACTATTACATAGAATGTCTGTCTAGACATTCTTTTTCATGTTTGTATAATCTGTTACAGTGTCCTGCTTTTCAGATTGGCATGTAGTACATATTAGAGCACCTGCTATTGGAACATGCAGGTGGGTTTTCTTTGGATGGAAACCAGGGAAAAGAGAGCTGGAATATGTTTCATATAGACTTACTTTGCTCTGATATGGGATTAGTATGGAGCTAAAGCAGTTTTAGAACCTGAAGACTGCATTCTTATGTATGTATGTAAATATAGAAATGAAATAAATATTAAAAAAATATTTGCCTATTTTAAAATGAAGACGATGCAAAAAATTTTGTATGATATTTACTAGATAGGATATTTTATAAAGACATATATTTCATGTCTTTCATTGCCTAAATTATCTCACAAAAGGTTAATCATTTGTTATATTGAACAAAACAACAAAAAGGATCAGAGAAGCAATGACAGGTAAAGGAATCCTGACAACATAGTCAATGAAAGAGTACACTGACCCAGTTATTTCTAAAACTATTAAAGGACAATTATTAGATCAATTTCCCTAGTGTGAAGCTCACCAAAATGATTCAGCAAAATAAATTCCCTAGAAAACCATGCAAACTAAATGGGGTTATTGTCTAAAGGACAATAGCATTTCCTATAGGATGTAGGGAGAAGAGAATTTTGGGACAAAAAAAAGAAGACAGGGGATTATTTAAAACTTAGTATGGAATGTCCTGAAAAAGTGTGAAATTTATTATGTGATGTGTAGGGAGAGGATCAAAGGCAGAGATGAAGGTGGATGGGAAGGAACAAATGAGGCAGGGGAAGAGAGAAAAGGGGCTCAAACTCACTGGTTGTGTGTAAGCAACCTGTTGATCAGTGTACTTGTACAAAGTCCTTTGCTGGGTCATTGCAGTCTGTTCTATATTCTTATGAAATTCTGTTCCTTTTTTCCAGGTGCATCTCTGTCCTTTATGTTCATATGTACATGAGCCACTAGCAAACTTCAGCAGCCAATGAGTAGAGTAAGGGATGTGAGTGACCTTATCTGGAGAGGCAGGCTGTAGGTCTGATACACAATAGGTTCAGATTCAAGGAAGTGGAGGAAGCCAGGCTCTGGGCCAAGCTATTGTGGAGAATCACACTGTACTTGTGAATATTCTGCAGGTAGATTTAAACCTCATCAGCTGAAAAGGTAGAACAGAAGTGGATGTACTATTCATGTTTATGTGACCGCTGTTTTGATCTGTGTGACCAGCTGTATTTGTTTGTGAATGAGGAATATATGCTCCGATTCATTACTGACTGAACTTGGGGACATGAAGCCAAAGCAGCTTTCTGTCCATCTGGCAGGAAAAAGAGAACATTGGAATGTGAAAGAGGTGATATTATATGTGCCAGGGAGCAGCAGAAGAGAGTTACTCTGCAAGACAATGCAAGTCAGAAGATGAGGGTAACAGCAAAGCAGGAAGGAAAATTACAAAAATCCAGTCACAGAAAAAAAGAAGAGCAGATCTGGTATTGGAAACCAGGTTCAACCAACAGTCTGGTGGTAAACATATAAGGCCATACACAGCTGCTTGTGGCTTGGACAGGTGCACTCTTCACCAGGTTACAAACTGGCTGAATGGCAGGGTTCAGAGAGTGATGATGAATGGTGCTGCATCCAGCTGTGAGTCAGTAACTACTGGAGTTCCCCAGGGCTCAGTGTTGGGGCCAGTTCTGTTTAATATCTTTATCAATGATCTGGGCAAGGAGATTGAACATACCCTCGGGGAGTTTGCAGACAACACTAAGTTGTGCTGGGGTGTTGATCTGCTGGAGGTCACGAAGGCTCTGAAGGAGGGATCTGGACAGGCTGGATCAATGCACTCAGGCCAACTGTGTGAGATTCAAGAAGGTCGAGGGCTAGGTTCTGCATCTGGGTCACAGAAAACTCATGCAGTACTACAGGCTTGAGGAAGAGCAGCTGCATTGCTGCCCAAATGAAAAGGACTTAAGGGTGTCAGTCGACAGCCAGCTGAACATGAGCCAGCACTGTGTCCAAGTCACCAAGAAGGCCAATAACATCCTGGTTTGTATCAGAAATAGTGTGGGCAGCAAGACCAGGGCAGTGATCATCCCCCTGTACTTGGCACTGGTGAGGCTGCACTTCAAAAACTATATTCACTTTTGGGCCTCTCATCACAAAAAAGACATTAAGGTGCTGGACTGTGTCTAGAGAAGGGCAATGAAGTTGGGGAAGTGTATGGAGCACAAATCTTGTGAGGAGCAGCTAAAGCTGTTTAACCTGGAGAAAGTAGGCTCTGGGGGAGCCTTATCCCTCTCTACAACTACCTGAAAGGAGGTTGTAGTGAGGTTATAAAGATATCCAAATTTCTTTCATGTATTTGACGAAATAAATTCCATTTTAATAATGAAGTACGAAATACAACTTTTCACTACCTTATTCCTCTACTGAATACTCTTAGTCATTTTCAAATAACATCTGTTAAATTATCCCCAAAGTGCTCCGTTTGTCTCATCAGAAGCTACTGTGCTGACAAAGATCATCTTTTCTACTGTCAAGGGCAGGGAAACGTAATAACAAATATTTCAGAACCAACCAATTTTTCCTTACCTATAGCATATGAAGAAAGACACACTGAAGTAAAATAAACATACATACAAAAAAACTGTATTTAATTCCCTTCTCTGTCCAGTATACTCTGGCAGTATACAATTGCAGATGACAATCTACATTGCAGTCAGTAATTTATTGTGCAGTTAGGTATTATGTAATTAAGAAAATGAGATTTCATAAAATTTCTGAAAAAAAGACTAGGCTCTCAGATAGAATTACTACACCTACAGATCTCCCAGTTTCTGTTGACTGCACCTGGTGTTGCATTCCGGCTTTTTTTTCCCTCACACAATCATGGAAGGGGTCAGGTTGGAAGGGAACCACAGTGTATAGTCTGGTCCAGCCTCCCTGCTCAAGTAGCATTATCCTAGAGCCCATGGCACTGGATTGTATCCAGATGGTTCCCTCCAGGGAGGGAGACTCTACAACCTCTCTGGGCAACCTGTTCCAGTGCTTAGTCACCCACACAGTAAAGAAATTCTTTCTCATATTCAGGTGGAACTTCCCGTGTATCAGTTTCTGCCCATTGCCTCTTGCCCTATTAACTGGCACCAGCAAGAAGAGCCTGGTTCCATCCTCTTGGCACCCTCCCTTCAGATACTTACATACATTGATGAGGTCCCCTCTCAGTCATCTCTTCTCAAGGCTGAGAAGAGAGTCCTTTCAGCCTTTCCTTGTAAGAGAGATGCTCCAGTCCCTTAATCAATTTTGTAACCCCTTGCCAGACCTGCTCCAGGAGCTCCATGTTACTCTTGTACTGAAGAACCCAAAACTGGACACGACATTCCAGATGTGACCTCACCAGGGTTGAGCAGAGGGGCAGGATCACCTCCCTGCTGGCAATGCTCTTGTAATGCATCCCAGGATTCCATTGGCCTTCTTGGCCACAAGGGAACACTGTTGGCTCATGGACAGCTTGTTGTCCACCATGATCCCCAGGCCATTCTCCCCAAAGCTATTTTCCAGCAGATCGGCCCCCAGCCTGTACTGGTGCCTGGGGTTATTCTTCCTCAGGTGCAGGACTCGGCATTTTCCTTTGTTGAATTTCAGACAGTTCTTCTCTGCCCATGTCTCAAGCCTGTTGATGTCCTTCTGAAAGGCCACACAGCCCTCTGGGGTATCAGCCACTCCTCCCAGTTTTGTATTGTGAGTAAACTTGCTGAGGAGGCACTCTATCCCCTCATCCAAGTAACTGATAAACAAGTTAAACAATCATCATGGCTGGGCTTCGCGAATGAAGATTTGGGAAGGGCTCTATCCACATTTGTTACAAGTGCGCTGGTGGCTAAAAAGGCCAATATGTGATAGACATGTCCGATTGCAAAAGGCACAGCAGAAAGACTCCCTAGGTGGTATATTCTGCAAGGCACGATTCTTTCTGTATTTCCTTTTCTCCTCAAGAGTGATCCTGCGTGTGTTCTCAAAGGAAGCAGCAGTGTTATAGATGGTGTGTCTCCAGGCCTCCCGATTGGAGGCCAGAGTAGACCAGTTATGTTGATCAATATGACCAAGACTGAGATGTTGTTTCAGGGAGTCCTTGTATCTTTACTTCGGGGATCCTCCAGTGGCAAGTTCACCATAAAGCAAGATCTTAGGGAGGTGGTGGTCCTTCATCCTTGAGACGTGCCCTGCCCATCGCAGCTGTGTTCTCAGCAACATGGCCTCAATACTTGTGACTGCTGCTTGTTCTAGAACAGATGTATTGGTCACATAATCTGACCAGTGGATGTTTAGGATTGTATGGAGACAGTGTTGATGGAAGCGTTCTAGGAGACGCAGGTGGTGGCGGTAGATGACCCATGATTTGGAACCATACAAGAGAGTAGACAGCACTATGGCTCTGTAAACACTGATCTTGGTACTTTTCTTCAAGTGTTTATTTTGCCAAACTCTTTTATGGAGTTTTCCAAAAGGACTATATGCCTTTGCTAACCTGTTGTCTATCTCTCCATCAATCTTACCACTGGAGGAGATGAGGCTACCCAGGTAATTAAACTGCTGGACTGATTTGAGCTCTGATTGGCCAATGGTGATAGGGGGATGATGGAAGACTTCTGAGGTGCAGGTTGATGGAGAACTTCTGTCTTCTTTAAGCTGACTTCCAGCCCAAAGAGCTCAGCAGCATCTGTAAAGCAGGATGTTAAACACTGCAGAGCTGCTTCTGTGTGGGCCACAAGGGCAGCATCATCAGCATAAAGCAGCTCCCGGACAAGATGATTTAAGGTCTTAGTGTGGGCCTTAGGTTGAATAGGCTTCCATCAGTACGATATCAAATGTAGATACCATCCTGATCGAGGTCTGCCGTGGCCCTCTGGAGCATCATGCCGAAAAAGATTGTGAATAGAGTTTATGCGAGAACGCAGCCTTGTTTCACACCACTGGTAATTAGAAAGGGCTCAGAAAGTGCATTACCATATCTGACTTGACCGTGCTGATCCTCATGAAGTGAGACAATCATTTTAAGGAACTTGGGGGGACAACCTAAACATTCCAAAATCTGCCATAGACCTTTTCTGCTCACAGTATCGAAAGCCTTGGTGAGATCAACAAGGGTTACATAGAGACCTTTGTTCTGTTCCCTACACTTCTTTTGCAGTTGTCTGAGAACAAATACCATGTCTGTAGTACTGTTTTTGACTCTGAAACCACATTGGCTTTCAGGTAGAATTCCATCTGCTATAGCAGGTATTAATCTGTTCAAAAGTATTCTTGCCAGGATTTTGCCAGCAATGGAGAGCAGAGTAATACCACGATAATTTGAACAGTCTGATTTAACTCCTTTCTTCTTATACAAAGTGATGATGACTGTATCATGAAGGTCTGATGGTAGTTCGCCTAGTTCCCAACAGTGCACCACAAACTCGAGAAATTTAGCGATTACAATCCTCTGGGATCTGCCATTCATCCGGTTCACAATTCATCTCGTGTCCAATCATCTAACCCACATTTCTTAAGTTTAATTGTGAGGATGCTGTGAGAGCAGAGCTAATTTCTATGTTCAGTGAAACTTATGGTCATTCTCATGCTGTTTTAAGTTGTATTAGATATTTACTGCTGTAAACCACCCTGAAAGTCAGAAGAAGATGGTAAAATGACAGTGTTCAAATTTTCAAATTGTTCTTATCAAGGAACATAGTTACCATGGGCTTCCTTTATAAACAATGGAGACAAGTGTTGTAGGAGATGAATCAAAACTGTGTCTCTGCTTAAACATCCCACTGAAGAAGTCTGTCATACTTTCCTGTATGTAAGAAAAACAGGGACATTGAGCTAATTAAAATCTCAGAAACAAGATGCCTACGGTAGATAGTAAGTTACCAATCACTCTTACACTAGATTTTCATTGGTCATCCTTTCAAATAGGGTTTTCTTTTTGAGGCTGTTGAATCCAGGGAAACAATTGGTCATATGCTTCTACAAATTCAGTACTAGGTACAAATATTGACAAATTATGATTAGAGATGAGTACCAGTATTGACCTGCTATTGCAAATTAAAACAGAAGGCCTACTTGCAGTTGGGGAAACTGCTGAACGGTCATTGGAACTCTTTGAGACACAGGGAGTCACACCAATCAAGAAATAAGAACTGATTCATTTTTTGCTCTTGAATAATGGTGAGAATCAAATCCTCTACATTATGTTTCTGGCTTCTTGCAAAACAGTTGGATTTTTAATTTCCTTTAGCGTTACCTGAAAATAATTCATTATGTTTTTCAGATCAACCAAGTAGCACATCAGTTAAATACTTCAGGAATAGTAGTAGGTGTTTGCATGGAAATACTCAGAGGAAAACAGTGTCACTCCTGCCAAGCAATAATGTGGTGTTATATTCAAGGTATGAATTTTAAAATAACATGTGAAGGTGCCTGAAATGAATGTTTTAGTGCAATTCAATTTATTTATCAACTTTAAATCATATGCATGAAAAAGAAGAGTAAATAACTAACAAATCAATAACAAAGTGATAAATTTACTGTAGAGTACAAAACCCATCAACCTCAAATTTGTAAAAGACAATTCTGGGCTATAAATACTAAGCTCAAATAGCCAGAACTAACAATATCAGAAAAGTGATTATGACTGACATTGTGATCAGGAACACTGCAGATCTTATTAGAAATAATAATTTGCATATGCAGTATGTGTTACAAGTCTGTTGTACCTTTCAAATATGAATCTTCTATGTGAAACCATATCTTTCAAGGCTATTTTTGTGCTAGTCACTTTCTGCCAATATCGCATATAACTACATTCAAAGCCAAATTTGCTGGCATTTATTTTGCTCTCTAGCTCTATTCACATTTCATAAACAGAAAGGCATACAGTTTTAACAACTTGTCCTAGAGGCAAGAGCATAAAAAAGGTCATAAGGAAAACAAAGCATGTTATCCTAAATGAAAATGAAGACAGGGAATTAGGAAATTTTGAAATCTTACAGCTTAAGCTACAACAGAGCAAGGGAACAGGAGAACAAGATGTTCACCTATGTGTTTAAGAAGGGAAGAATCACCTTCTTTCTGAAAGGATTATTTACTTTAGTCTCACAGTTTCTGTGATGCATTGAATGCTTGACATTGTTATAGAAAATCAATGAAATTCAATCTGAGAAAGTTGTGTTGCATGCATTCAAACCTGATGGTTGCATAAATCAGTATTTCTGTTTTAAAAAAATCCTTGGCTCAAAAGAATACCACATTCATTTGTATACCTTTTTACTTTTTTTAATGACAAGTGTGATGGATATTTTATTTTTCTTCAGAGGGACTTTAATTACCAGTTGGCATTTAACTGCCCTGTTAAGCTGAGCAATGAACGATATCTCTTTATAAAAATCTGATCAGGAAACCTGCCTTCAAAGCATTTTTACTTATCGAGTTTTTTCACAAAGGGACACTGAGGTGAAAGATATTTATGGTGATAGAAAAAACAACTTAACCTTTTTTTCATTCAGACTAACTAAAGCATTTACATAGCACAGTTGAAGTATTCCTATTGGCTCTAAAAAAAATATATTATCATAAAATTGCAATGTGATAAAATAATATAGTTTTTCAGATATTGCTAATATTCATTAAAATAATTCTTAGACCAGTGTACTTGATTAGTTAGAAGTTAGCAAAACAACTAATGTTAAAAGGAAGAGGAAGAGATGAAGGAAATTAATCTAATTTCAATACAGTATACATAAGCATTGGGCCAGATGTTCAGGAAGTGAAACTCATATTTGGTGCTCCCAAAAGTTACGTAATAATATTTTATATATGTCTGTGTGTTTGTATATATATATATATATATACACATACATATATATATATACACCACTCATTTAAGGAGACATATTCTAATTTACTAAAAGAAAGTATATAGGATTTTTTAGACCAGATCAGATCACTGATATATCAGATTTTCATGACTAA
The DNA here is from genome assembly GCF_001715985.3 of Manacus vitellinus. Classification (NCBI taxonomy): domain Eukaryota; kingdom Metazoa; phylum Chordata; class Aves; order Passeriformes; family Pipridae; genus Manacus; species Manacus vitellinus. The sequence goes on along the minus strand of NW_021940208.1, from coordinate 22,496,037 downwards.
ACCAATACCTGAAAATATAGGAAAAATGAAGCATACCTATTGTGACATTTTTATCTGGGGAGTACTGCAATGGTATGGGCTAAGAATTGTTTCTCATAATGTAGTGATCATTTACCACCTGCTACAGAAGGTTTGGTTAGTCTCTTGTCTCTGATTAAAACCATAGAGATTGATTTTCTATTAATGGTCTATAAATTTAATTGAAATACAGTGTCATTCTGGGTAGTTTTCTATTAATGGATAGCCTAAAGGAAATCTAAGCCTCATAATGGTTTAAACAAATTTATGCTATGTAAGGTTTTCTGTCACTTCATCATGATTATTTCTGTTCACTTTTCGAAAATATCTCAGACTTCTAAATTGCCATGTCTAGTTCCAATTGTCCCATAACTTTTGTCCTGGAAGACTATGCAGGAAGAGTATAGCTTTTGTTCATAAATTTGCCTATTCTTCTATAGGCTTATATAGCCCAAGGCAAGACTATAGATTTGTACTTTGCATTTATCTTTTCAAGTGAAGAAAAAAAATCTATGAACTTTTCATAGCGTCTCCGAGTGTCTATTTTAACTAACCATCCCCATAAGCACTGGACATTGTGAAAATCTGAAGCACTGGCCTCAATCTCCAGCCTGAAGTTCCATCTGATGCTTTTAACCCAAAAGATGTATTAACATAACGTAACATAACATAGCATAACATAACATAACATTACATAACATAATAATAGAAGACATAGTAAGAGTAAGTCTCTGACTCTCTGATTATGGAGAAAATTATTGCTAAGTAAATGTGTATTAGATATACTCTACTGCAGTAAAGTAAATATATGTGATGAAATAGGCCTTTATTTTGTTGTTCATAAAAAAAAACCCACCACACAATGTTGAAGCTAAAGTAGTATGTTTCAAATTGAGCATATGTGAATATTATCAATATCTATTTCCTAGAATGTTTTTATTTAATTTTGGTTGGTTGATTTTTTTTCTCTATTTATTCCCAGATAATTTTACTTAATTAGAAGCAATTAGGTTGCAATTTTTTTCTCAGAAACTAATGAGTCCGATCTTGAATTTACAACATTAGCTTTAGCATTTAGCTGAGAGGTATGGAATAGGTAATAAATTATCCTATAGAGTAAAGAGCATAATTGACTCTGCTGTTAACATATTTGCATCAAATTTCTGGAGCATATATTCTCAACATACTGGATTAGAAATTTATAAAACTTACACTGATTATTTATATAAAAATTTTTGCTAATTATACTACCTGTAGAGGGTTAAAGGAAAGCATATTGTTTATTTACTGGGAGAGGTTAACTGTATAAACTGTTCTTTTATTTGTGTGTATGCAGATTGCTGCATATAAGTGAACTGCTTTTATAATAATGTCCATGAATATAAGATTGACTTGAGAGACATCAATAAATGAATCTGAGTTGTGTTAAAGCAGTCAGAGAAGTTTGGCTTTGCAGATGAAACTAATAGCTCAAACTGTAATGCTAGAAGTCATTTTGGAACTAGAAGTGGTCTACTGTGAAAAAGCAACAATGAATATACCTCAAAGGGTCAGGAGGTGAATTTAAAGTGAACTTTAATCCTAGTTCAGCTTCCTACTCATTCTTTAGCATTTTTATCATAAGTTATGTGGAGGGTTAAAAATCAATGTGATATTGAAATGAGTAGTTTAGGTATCCTTCAACAAAAATAATTGCCTATTTTCACGTTAATTCAGTTGCTATGCTCACCTTCATACACCTATACTATGTGCATTGCAGCTTATGTTAAAATAATATATTAATTGTAAACTTTTTTTCCCCTCCAGATATGTATGCCCCACTAAGGGCCTCATTTGATTCTTCTGCTTTTTCTCAATTATAACATTCTCCCAAAGGCTATGGTCTTAGATGTTCCAGTTTTATAACTAGGTACCATGAGAACTAAAGCATTATAGCTGGTGATTCTGTATATGCTTAAGATTAAAGTCATTCATGTTTCAAAGGACAGTATCTGTAATGTGAGGAATTTCCCCTATCAGAATAGGATATTTTCTTGCATAGTATTTCCGAACTTTACCCTTAAAAATATACATTCTTTGAGGAGGAGATTCAGTGACAGATTCATACATGAAAGAAGAAGGCAAATATATGCTAATGCCCCAAACCTGGAAAATAAGAGATACTCTTAAAATCTATGTATTCATAGGGAATCTTAAATAATGTTTCATGATGACTTTGGTGACAGAGCATCCCTAAGCAAACTTTCTGGTGGTGAGTGTCCAGCTTTCTTGGCTTTTTGAAACATCTTTTAAACCTTCAAATGACTTAGTTCTGGAAGGTAAATTTTAGAAATCTCAGATAACTAAGAAGGAGAGGAGTTGTTTTTATTTTGAACAACGGTTGAGGATGGAGCTAAGACCAATCAGGGCCAACCTCAGCCATATTCTCACTCTAGTGGATACTTGATGAACCACTTCCTAGAGAGGAAGAAATTCTGAAGCAACTTCTATGTCAATACTTCCCTACTTCAAAGTTTGCAGTGCAGACAAGCTAAAACAACCCTATTTGAACTGACCACAAGCTGCATGCAGAAGAAGGGCCATAGACTGAGAATTCCTGCTTCAGGTTAAGGTAGAAAAGAAATTAGTAGTATATTTTGAAACAAAGTGCATTTGGTACAGCAAATTTCAAGAATCAGAAATAAATTGGAAGTCTGACTTATGGCAGATACCTTTAATTTTACAAAAGCAGATTTTAAAATGTGTGGGCAATATTCCATCTTACTGTTGAACCTTTTACTCCATCACTGCATTCCAGAAAGGCTCCAAAGTCACTAGTACTCATTGAAAAGTGCTTCTACATCCTTGAACCCTGCGATGCCAGCTGTCTGTTCCCTCAGGGCCAGGTAGCTGAAACAAAAACTCACAGTGCTTCCATAATTTCGGTTCAGTAAAGGACAAACTAGACAGCTTGTGCACTTCTTAGAGTTTGTAAGGATAGTTTATTAATTCAAGTATACTTGGATGAGGAAGGTCTTCTTATTATCCAGTCACTTGCAATGAGACATAGATCAAGTAAAATTAAGAAACATGTATAACTTAACCCTAGAGCATTCCTTGTAAGCATATTGTAACAGGCTAATATAAGTTCTGCAGAACTCTTGCAAAAATTAAAATAAATCAGAGTACTATTTTTCACCCCGATTCAAAATTTACATTTCAGATCTTACCAATGAAACTGAATGTCCCTTTCCTTTCTCTAAAACATTTTATTCCAGGCCAATACTGACCTTTAAATTAGAATGCTAGAATAATTTAGGTTGAATAGGACCTCTAGAGGTCATCTAGTTTATTCCCCTTCACAAAGCATGGCTAACTTCAAAGTTAGTTCATGCTGTTAAGTGTCTTGTTCAGTTGACTCTCTGAGCAACCTATTCCAGTGCTTAAATACTCCCTGTGGAGAATTTTTCTCAGATACCTAGACATAATTTTTCCCTGGCTTCAACTTCTGACTTTGACCTCCTGTCATTTCACTGTGAACACCAATAGGTCTGTCTTCTCTATGACCTCCCATTAAGAACTCAAAGACAGCAATCTTGAAAGACATCCCTCTTTAGTTTCACCAGTTCTCTCAGTGTCTCCTGTATGTCATATGCCTGAGCCCCCTGACCTTCTCTGTGACTATTCTGGACTCTCAGTGTCTTTCTTGTACTGGCAAACCCAGGACCTGAGGCAATATGACAGAGTTGGGTCACACAGGAGCAGCATAGAGGGTAATAATCTTTACTTTCAACCTGCAAGCTACATTCTTACTTATGTATCCCAGTATTTAGTTGGTTAATATGTCACCAAGTTGCACTGCTGATTCATACTCAAATTCTTGTTTGCTACCATACTCAAGTCCTTTTCTAAAAAGTTGTTCCTCAGTGGGTAGTGGGTAGTTTGTGGGACTGGAGAGCATATGGTTTATTAAGCTTATTATGTCAAGGACCTTTTATAAGATAAAGTAACAAGGAAAGAGATAAACAAAACATACAGACACACAAATCTGATAAGCAAGGGATAAAGAAGACACTAATGAAGACCAAAATTCTACAGTTGCTAATTGGTGAACTGTTAAGAAACACTAGGCACAGGTTTAAGGAGAGCCAACCTGGGTTTTGTAACAGAGAAGAACGCAAAACTCTAGGACCATGAATGGTATGGATTTTGAGGGGGGATGTGGGACTATGCCAAAGTTCTAAGGAGTGTAGGTGAAGAATTGAGGTGGGAAAAAACAAGAATAAGGAGAGGAAAAACAGAAGGAGAATAGAGAGGGGGATAAAAGAGGCCTGTTGTGAGTAAGTAGGTACCATTCAGTTCTGCAACATCACCCAGATTGTTAATATAGTGCTGATTCCTGAATGGCAGTATGCCATAAGGTCCTGCCCAGCCTAGCAGCTCCCTGAGCAAGCTGAAGTCTGCGTTCACTAGAACCATTTTTTATGCTTCTGTGTGCTTTATTCATTTCCCTCATTAAACTCTTGTTATATCACAGTTGTAGCAAAGTTTCTATCAGCCTCTCCATCCACTATCACTTTTTCTTACTTGTAAGAAGTAGGTCAAACAGAGTGCCTCTCTTAGCCTCTCCAGCACTGTCAAAGAACTGTCTCCAGAGCATTCAAAATATTTGGATTTTTTGCACCTTTCTCTATTGTATTCCTAACACAATCAGGAAGTAGAAGCTTGATATGAGCTGCTCCACCTCCTCATGAGATTTTATGTTCAGTTGGCAAAATCTTAAGTTGCCCTTGGGTTCCTGACCATAAGTCACTCTGTTTATGAATGCCAAATCTGGAGCACATTGTCTTCCTCCTACACTCCAAAAAATCCAAGCAACCTAAAAAAAATATTAATCTCACAGTCAGAATCTTATGAAGTTTCTTTGGCACTGATGTCAAGCCATGAAACTGGAAATACAAGTACAACTGCTAGACACACTCTATGCGGTGAAAATACATGAATTAAGCAGAAAGTAGTAAGAGGGGAAAGAGCAATTGTTATCTATCTTTTGATATAATGTTGTAGAAAGATGAGAATACTTCAGAGAAAGCAAATGGTTCTGCTGCTTGAGACCACCATTTTAACATAATGTCACATGTCCCAACACTGTCAGTGTGACGACAGAACTTGTGATTCTCTGTCATATTAAATAAAATAATACTTCTGTTTATAATTAAGGATTAAAAACCACTCCTCACACCCATTCAGTGTCATAGTCAAAACCTTGTTGTGGCAAAAGGGGACGTACTATATTTATGAAGACAACAATTTATTATTAGCCTAGTCAACGTTTTAAGAACGAATTTGAAAGAGAACAATCTGAAGTGTCAAGACACTGCAAGGGTTGGAGGTTCCCTGTGAGCTGGTATACTGGTAGCATGAGAGACCTTTCCATGGCATCCATTCCACCACCTCACCCAGGAGCAGGGCAGCTGGGGGGGACAGTGGCAGCTCTAGTCCAGGGCATGGGGCACCTTCCTGGGGACAGGGCCTGCATGGCCCCACAGATGGGCCTGGCTCAGTAGAGGGCAGGGCAGAGCTGTGGGGAGCTGGAGATCAGCCCTGCTACGGGGTCACTGGGCCAGGGGCTGATGGCCCTGGGGGGCTGATATGGGCTCCTGTACCACAGCAGGGTCAGGGAGGCACTGGGAGGTGGGCAGGGCTGGTGTAATGGCAATCCAGGGGATCTCACTTACTTTGATAGCAACTGTTTTCTGTTTGATTTTCTTTGAAACACCCATTCTCCTTTAATGCACTGGTGGACAACATTAAAAGGAAAAGTCTAGGTTACAGAGGAGTTCATCAAACAGATCAGATTCAGCAGGATACATCTCCTCCTTTTTAAAAATAATTCTATTTTAAAATATATAACTTCATGTTAAAAATAATATTATTAAAGGTTATTTCATATTTTCAACAAGGTTTTTGGTTCTTAAGATTCTCTATAGAACCTTTATTTGTTTTAGTTTACTTGATACCCTAATTTTAAATTAATAGTTCGAAAGCTCACTTTCTTATATTTGACCCTCCTTGACATTTCCCTATCACACATCATGTGGCAACGCAATAATTAAAAGTCATTGTATTATGACAGCAGAATTATAGAAAATTATTTCTAGTATATATGTCTCCTAAAGACATGTTTTATATCTGTGGGGTTTTTTTATTATTATTGTAAACATAGCTTGCTTTGCTAAACATATTAAATGTAAGGGTGGTCAGGCACATATTTTTATAGATCATATGTGTAGATCAATTATTTGGTATCTGTGATGAGACATAGTTAAAGAAGAGATTCTAAAAGCCAAGTAACTTCTTAAAGAATGGTCTTGATACTAATTGAATCACTATTCCACAGTGGGCGTGACTATATGCTGTTGCAAGATTTCTATAGTTAATCTTAAAATATTTATTTTCTAATTTTATTTTCCAAATTAATTTTAAATATCAGTTAGTGTCTGTAAATATTTAACTGGGAAAAATCTTTTCTTTAAGAAATGGTTTTGTAAAACACAGCTTTACTGCATGTTCATTGAGACAATTTGTTATTCATGTTTTCACTTTTGTCATGTTGAACAAGACTAACTGGTGATATTGATTCATTTTAGATTCTTCTCTTACAACGGCTGCTTGTCTTTTGTAATCTTACTGTCAATTCAGGCTTACAGTCAAACATTGGCATGTACTCCTGCTTTCTTTCCTTTTACCAAAGAATATTGTAGGTTTAGATGCTCCATTTGCACCATATCTTATCCAGCTCTTCAGTTACTGTAATGCAAGTCCAAAGAATCTGATCAATGTGTATAAATCATAGAATCATAGAATAGCTTGAGTTGGAAGGGACCTTTAAAGATCATCTAGTCCAACTCCTTTGCCACATCAGGGACATCTTTTACCAGATTAAGTTGCTTAAAGCCATGTCCAACCTGACTAATACCAGCTGACACTAATCCCAACCCAGCTAGTGTATAACCCATCCCTAAGCAGAGCTCCATTCATTTCTGCTCCAGTCTCGCATATTGGATGATTCTCCCTCCTTGCCTTCCTGTCCTGTCTTTCCTAAAACCCCCTGTATTTATCCATGGTAGCAATCAAGCCATGTGAGCCTCCCACCATGATAAGATTGAAACTGAAAAATGATTGGAGTTGTATGTAGTGTCACTTGTGCATATGCCTACTGAGAAGGTTTATGGTACTGTTATCCCACAGACTGTGCTCAACGGATCCCAGAGAGTGTTAACAGATGGGAAAAATATCTGGGAGTATATTGAAAATTAATAACGTTACCAATCTTCAATCATCAATCCACTTGAAAACTCATTCCATTTCATTTTAGAGATGTAGTGTAGATGCTTCTCAGAAGGGTATCCTTAATCTGTTAAAAATATGGTTCTTGTTTGAAGGTCTTTTGTCTTACTGATCATTCAGGCAACTTATACAAAGTTAAAAAAAAAAGAAAAAGCCTCCAGAAGACAAGACAGACAGAAAGGCTGCATTTTAAGAAGGCTAATAACCTAGCTTCACACCTTTCTCCTCTCTAAGAAGATAGGCAGGCAGATTTTGAGAGTGTGATGGCATACTGTTAGCAAATCTCCAGGTCTCTGTTCTCCTGACAGGCCCTGAGATGTTGAGAAGTAGGCCTAGCAGGTTGACAGATTAAGGGCTGTATGGATAGATGATGATTTTAAAGATGAGGGAATTCTTTGCCTATAGTTCCTACCATTTTCATCCTGACTAGCCCTCAGTCACTCCATTGATTCCACAGAAACCATTTCTATGAACATTTTCAACAGTCAGAGCTAAGAGTCAACATGGAATTAAGGTCACAGAATCTGTGCTATGATGAATTTTGCTACATAGACATTTCTTGATAGATTATTGTTTCTCAAGTTAGTTTGCATTGTATTCTAAAGGAGTAGTAATATCTCATAAGATATTATTTCCATTTTCTGCCTCTAGATAAACAAGTGTTACAAAAATATTTCAAGTAAAATCAATGTAGATGTAAAATACATGCTGTATTTATACAAGAAATAAAATGGTTATTGATGATAAATTTGGGAGGAAAAAATAAAAGTGTGAAAAAACTATTGCAGTTAATAAAAATATTCCTTTTTCATATATTTTATTTAAATCACTAAGTGAAAATATCAGTGTACTCCAAAATCTATACCAACAGGTGGCAAGCCTTTGTTATGCCAGATAGGTACTTTGCCCTTGTCTCATATTTTGTTATAAAGGTGTAAGTATTGCTAGTGTACATATAAATGATTATTTAATCCTCAGGTTAGTTTATCAGCAGGTTAGACATATGTCACATAGGAGAACAAATGTTTTACCATAAAAGGAAAAAGAACGTTCTAGCTGCCATATGATTTTCCTTTAATTGCAAGATTCAAATATGCGGCATGGACAAATCTCTCTGAGATTTGTTGACTCTCTCCGTTTCACCACAGGATACTTCCCTATTGAATTCCAAACAATGGAATTCTGTAATGAAAGGAATAAAACTTCTTTCAGAAAAAAATTGTAAGATTTCTTACAAAAGGTGGTCCTACAAATGATGGACAGTCACCCACAAGAGATACTGCTGCAGATGGAAATAGATTCAGGTCAGTTTGGGTTCCATGGAACAAAATTATTATTTCTAGTACTAAGAGAGAACAGGTTATTCTGAGAATGGTGGGTGAGTACAAAGTGGTTTTGTTGTTCAGCTACGAAAATGGAGTTCCTAAAGCAAACCTGAACAAACAATAGAGGTAGACACCTTATCAGGCAAGTATTGACATAATCAACATACTAAGTCCTGGATCACCAAACAGACACTATGAGGCAGCAGAAAAAATTGTGTCTTTGAAGTATATTTTCCTGTGTGGTACTTCTTTAAAGGTTTCTGTAACGCACCTTTCCAAGAGGAGTATTGTGTCAAGAATTGCATTTTTCTTTTAGGCATCCACTCCGTTGTGTTTTTTGGATGTCAATGTTTATAATAACATTTGTTTCAGCTTGAGTGGTAGGCACAGTCTGAACACACCTTGTTAGTTTCGTTCCTTTGTCAATGTAGTCATCAAAATATTACACAATGCTAGGACAGAGACAAGTCTGCTTAGCAGTGGCATCAGAGCTCCATTGAGTAGATACAATGTCTCACTAACCAGAATAATCAAAAGAAAGGGGCTTTTTGTTTTATTTTTCTCCAGACTGATCTCAATTTTCCTATTTACCCATATTGAGACTGTTTTAGGGTTATTTTTAAAACAACTTCTCTAAGAAAAACCTGTTTTCAAACCTTTTGGGATTTTGGGGTTCTTAGTTATTTTTGTTTGCTGGTTTGTCTTTTGAGTTTTTTTAAATTATTTTAACAGAAAAGATCATAATTTTTTTTTGTCTAGAGATATTTCATTTGAAACGCTTCCTAAATACTCCTAGTACTTTCTTTACAATAGTTATAATGAGAATCAAGATAAAAGAAACAGTGTAGACTGAATTCCTGGTCAATAATGTAATTTATAGTGTGTACTCAGTATTTTATGATGCTTTGTAGGAATTAAATATATACAGATAAAGATAAGGGGGTTTAACCAGATAAGAAGGTTCTACTTGGACAAAATTACTACTTGCTTTCTTTTTTTTTTTTTTAACCTTATAAATACAGATTTTGGTGTTCTATGTGATTCACTGTTGACTATATATGTGTGGTATACATATTTACCCACAAAACAATTTGTTAAAAAAAACCAAACCACATTTATTGTATGAACTTGGTGTATGTCCTTTTCCTTAAGACACCTGAGCACTACAGGTAAATCATAAAATGTAGTTTTAAAAGATAGTCTATGACAGTGTATGTGAGAAATAACTTACTGCAATGTTGTAGGAAGGGGTACCAGAATCACATAGCAGATTTTTATTTTTCCAATGCATTCATTGTAGAGTTGGGCTAAGATTCAATAAAATATGTTTATGTTTTTTTCTGTCCTTTTTTTTCTGACTCAAAATGCTAACCACCTAATTTAAAGACTCTGCTCTTTTCATGATCTGTCATTTCAGGCTCTAATCAGGCTTAGTCATTAAAATCTCACAGCACTTCCTGCGAAAGTAATCAACATGATTTGTTAAGTGCTGACACTGGACTCATCTTCATATCAGACACAAACAAAAACAAGAGCAACTTCCAGCTTAAGTATATGTGTTCTAATTTCCTATGTTTTATAAAAATTCACTATTTTAGATGCAGTCCTAAGCTGTAAGGAAGATATTTTAGAAGAAATAGAAAAATGGACTTTAAATAAAATTAAATAAAATTAGTCTTTCATATGTGAATTATTTAACACATTATGATCTGCTTGTGTGAAAAGCAATACCAAATCATAAGATATCTGCTTTTCTTCCCCCAGGATATAATATTTCCCTAATTTTGATCTCTGAATTTTCTTTAAGATACCATACAATTTTATTTTACTAATTTCTTCCTTTGTCATCCAAAAGATAAAGAAATTATACGGGGGGCTTCACTGAAAATTCCTGGACTGGTTATTCACAGGATGTTAAGAGTCCTTTAAATGTGTGTTCTGTATCAGAAGTTCTATTGAGTATATGTTACAGAAACATAGAGGCACATCTACACAAAGAGGAGCAGACAGCATCTCTTACTTAGTCAGTCCTTTAGCAAATATTTAGGTTGTTATAAATCACTATGATTGAAATTTGAATGACACCTGATGTCACGATTAAAAAAATTCAAACAAATGCTGCAGAATTTTTGAACCCTGAATATGGGGATTTTGAATCCTACATCCAGTTGATTGCTAAGCCACCTAGATTGGATCATTCCTTCTAAAACCAATAACATTGAGGGATTTCATCTAGAATTCCAGACATTAGAGTCAGAGGAGCTTATCATCTCTTCCTAACAAAAATACCAGCCTTTGGTCAGACAAATAGGTCTCCAGATTCCTCAGGGATACATTTAGTTGTCCATACATAGGTACCTAGGTACTGCTATATGAGATGTAGCCCATAGTTTCTGAGACATTTTCATAGGGCTTGCATATTTAAGAAGAGACCTGAGTAGACAATCATGCTTTTGAAGCAGCAAGTGAATGGCATCTCAAAAGGTATTAGATTCTTGTGTGGGATGCTAAAGTGCATCCTAGATTTTCAATTACTGTAGTGGGAGCTTAGACACCAAACTCTCACGTCAGTGCTTATAATTAGCAATCTAGGTCCAACCAGCTTAAAACATCTACAGTCTGGGCCATATGGGTTTGATCCCGCTGTTAGGCATAGGTGTCAGTGTTATCTGAGAAGCTCTGTGATGTTCTGACTTACCAAGTTGCTGCTCTGGAGAAGTGCCAGTTTCTTATGAATGCTTGATCCAACTTTACTGGCTTTATACAGCAGTTCCAAGTGGATCAAACAGTACTAGGAATCTATGGTTAGGAACCACATCCCTGCTGAGGTTAGTTTTCTCCATGGCTGGTAAAGAAGAGGGATTTTTTGGCTGCATTTTTCTAAGAAGCCTCAGTTCCACATAAATCCTAAATAGTAATTTACATACTTGGCTGCATCTAGTCTTTAATCAGTATTTAACACAGGACACTGCTGTCATTTTAACAGATTAACAAAATCAGCTACTTCCCAGTTATCATTATTAGGCATGCTTGATGTATTTTCAAGGGGTTTTACCTTCTAAGTTTTTCCTATTAAGAGATAAAAATCCTCACATGGATTATCATGTATAACTGGCTGTAGGGAGTGCCTGAGCCTGGTGTTAGTACCAGAGGACAGTGCAAAAGACACCTGCATGCAATGCGATCAGGTGAATGATTTGCTCTGTTTAGTGGCAGAGCTTAAGGAAAAAGTAGAGAGGCTAAGGAGTATTAGGGAAAGTGAAAGGGAAATTGACTGGTGGAGTCACACCCTTTCAACCCCAAAAGAAGCTCAGTGGGAGTCAGAGAAGTACTGTCCCTCCTGCCATCAGGTAGATGGAATAGACCCATAGATGGGGGGGAACGGAAACAGGTCCCTGATCAAACAGGTGAAAGAATCCCCTCCCAACTCCCATCGCTTCCCTCGGTGCCCTTACAGAACAAGTATGAGGCCCCGGACCCAGAGAGTCAGGCAGGTGACACTCAAGAAAAAGATCTGTCTAGAATGTCTCCCAGTTGTACCCCCTCTATTAGATGGATTACAATCACAGCTATTAAGAAAAAAAGAAGGGTAGTTGTAATTGGTGATTCCCTTCTGAGTGGAACTGAGGGCCCTATATGCTGATCAGATCCTATATATGCTGTCTTCCCAGGGCCAGGGTGAGGGATATTAACAGGAGACTTCCCAAGACAATTCAACCCTCTGATTATTACCCACTGTTGGTAGTACAGGTTGGCAGTGATGAGATAGATAAAAGACATAGCAGGGCAATTAAAAAGGACTTTAAGACTTTGGGTCAATTAGCTGATGGGACAGGAATACAAGTGGTGTTCATGTCAATTCCTGCAGGAATGAATGAGGAGAGGAATAAGGAAAGCCATTTTATCAATAGGTGGCTAAACAATTGGTGCCATCAGTGGATTTTTTTGATTTTTTTTTTTTTTGATCATGGGGCAAAACTTATGGTACGAAGCCTGCTAGAGTCAGATGGGCTTCATCTACCTAGCAAGGGCAAAAGAAACCTGACATATAAGTTGTCAGGGCTGATCAGAGGGCTTTAAACTAGGTTCGAAGGGGGAAGGGATTGAAACCAGGCTCTTCAGAGATGAGCCTAAGGGTGGAAAGCCAGAGTTAGAGGTGAAATCAGCAGCCCAGCTGAAATGCATGTACACCAATGCACACAGTATGGGTAAGAAACAAGAGGAGCTGGAAGCCATCGTGCAACAGGAAAGATGTGATGTAGTCACCATCACGGAAATGTGATGGGATGACTCACATGATTGGAATGCTGCAATGGATGGCTACATGCTCTTCAGAAGAGATAGGCAAGGTAAGAGAGGTGGAGGGATGGCTCTGTGTGTTAGAGAGTCTCTTGACTCACTAGAACTTGAAGTCAGTGACAATAAGGTTGAGTGCTTATAGGTCAGAATCAGAGGGAAGGCCAACAAGGCCAACATCCTGGTAGGAGTCTGTTATAGACCACCCAACCAGGATGAAGAGGCTAATGAATTATTCTACAAGCAACTGGTGGAAGTTTCAAAATCACCAGCCCTTGTTCTTGTGTGTGACTTTAGCCTGCCAGATGTCTCCTGGGAACTTAACATGTAGCAAAGAGGCAGTCTAGGAGATTCCCAGAGTGTGTGGAGGATAATTTCCTGTTGCAGCTGACAAAAGAACCTACTGGGGCTGGGGTCCCATTAGACCTGATGTTTACAGAGAAGGGCTGGTGGGAGATGTGGTGATCCAAGGCTGTCTGGGGCACAGTGACCATGAAATGATAGAGTTTTCAATACTTGGAGAAGTAAGGCGTCAACAAAACCTCTACCCTGGACTTCCAGAGGGCAGGGTATTCAGGAGGTTGGTTTGGAAAGTACCTTGGGAAACCACTCATAAACAAAGGGGTCCAGGAAGGTTGGACATGCTTCAAGAAAGAAATCTTGAAGGTGCAGGAGCAGGCTGTCCCTATGTGCTGAAAAGTGAGCTGGTAAGAAAGACCAGCCTGGTTGAACAGGGAGATTTTGCAGGAAATTAGGGGAAAAAAGAGAGTCTATTGTCTTTAGAAAAAAGGGTAGGCAACTCATGAAGTGTTTAGGAAAGTAGTTAGGTCATATAGAAAGAAAATCAGAGAGGCAAAAGCACAATTTGGACTTAATCTGGCCACTTCTGTTAAGAACAACAAAGAGTGTTTTTATAAATGCATCAAGAGCAAAAGGAGGGGCAAGGAAAACCTCCATTCTTTGTTGGACATGGAAGGGAACACAGTTATCAAAGATGAGGATAAGGCTGAGGTACTGAACAACTTCTTTGCCTCAGTTTTCAATGAGACAGGTTGTCTTCAGGAACACTGGTTTCCTGGGCTGGTAGACAGCAATGGGGAACCAAATATTCCCCCTGTTATCCAGGAGGAAGAAGTGACCTTCTGAGCCACTTGGATCCTCACGAGTCTATAGGACTAGATAGGATCCATTCTATGGTGATGAAGGAACTGGCAGAAGAGCTCGCCAAGCCGCTCTCCATCATTTATCACCAGTCCTGGCTCACTGGGGAGGTCCCAGATGATTAGAAGTTGGAGAATGTGACACCCATCCACAAGAAGTTCTGGAAGGAAGACCTGGAAAACTACAGGCCTCTCAGCCTGACCTCAGTGCCTGGCAAGGTTATCCTAAGTGCAATCACACAGCGCCTACAGGATGGACAGGGGATCAGACCCAGACAATATGGGTTTAGGAGGGGCAGGTCCTGCCTGACCAATCTGATCTCCTTTTATAACAAGATGACCCACCTGGTGGATGAGGGGAAGGTTGTGGATGTAGTCTGACTGGACTTCAGCAAAGCCTTTGACACCCTCTCCCTCAGCATACTCCTGAAAAAGCTGGCAGCCCACAGCTTGGACAGGGACACCCTGTGCTGGGTTAGGAACTGGCTGGAGGGCCAGGCCCAGAGAGTGGTGGGGAATGGTGCTGCATCCAGCTGCTGGCCAGTTCCAATAAATAAGTGAGTGGTCTTGGAAATTGTTATCTAGTTCTTTTATCACTAACTTGTCTTTAGAGAGCATTAAAGAGATTATAGCATTCTTTACCGAAGTCTTGATTCATGAAATATTTCTTATACTTTCTGCAATTTATGTTAAATGACCACTGGAAGCAAACTTGTCTCCCATGTATTATTTTCCTTATCACATCAGGTCCTATATATTGTGCATCACCCACTTTCTTAAATGGTATTATTCAGTTTTTTAAAATGGGTTTATACTTTTTTTTATATTTATTACTCAGAACTACAATGCTTTCAGGGACTAAACATGATCAAGCAAGTTTCATGGGTCTTTCCATTTTGTCCTCCCTGTGTCAATATTTACTATAATTCTTCCATAATTTTCTAGATTGAAATTTAACATCCACAAGAATTCTGCTGATTATAGCAATAGTAGATTACTAGTACCATTGAATTCATGTTCATTCAGCTCAACATTTCTTACATATATATCTGTTAAATATTAAGTCAAGACCTGCTCCAAATTTGCTCCTGAATATGTTATAGAAGCTAGGAATCTGTTTCACTTTTGCTAATTTGTTACTTCCCTTAATTCTTTTCACTTAGCTCAGGACAATAATTGACATTGTGAAACTGCAGCTATAAAGACAAACAAGATCATCAAATTGCACATAAACACACTCAGATGAAGGATCTTGTCACTGTCTTTGAAGCCACCAACTCCTAATCAGTTGTAAACTGTGATGGTTGTATAGGAAGCTGGCGGGGACCACAGAGCCTGGGTACAAACAGAAGCCAGGAAATGGGCTGCGATGACGAAAGTTGCCTTCTTCTTCCCTTATTGTTATAGGAAAGAGCAACATGACTCCACAGTTTCCTTTACACTGGCATATCACAAAGTGATGTGATAATATTTGATAAAGCCGAATAATACATATTCAGGATGAGAGTATAGTCCTCACCAGGAAAAGAAGAAATTATGTTTTGTACTCGGTTAATTTGTGGTCAGTTAGTACTGACAGTAGAACCAATGATATTAGATTGCTTTTTTGTAAACTTTTTTTGGCCATTTAGGTAGACAACTCAGTTTAAATTACTGCATGAATTTTACATAGTCTTTTTCCTTTTCTCATTCCTTGCTTTTTTCAGCTTTTTCTTTCTAATTAAACTTCATATACTTGTTATAAAAGCCAGAAAGAATAAACTGTAAGCATATTCATAGGTTTCCCATAGGAAAAAAGAAAAAGAAGAAAAAAAAGCAGCTTTATCTGTCACATCAGAAGCTTTAAAAAGCCTAGACATTTTATAATTCCCATGCACTCTTAATCTACTTTGTGCATATTACACACTTAGACTTTTCTAAATTTATTGTAATTAGACCTATGTATTACAAAGGGACTGCTCATATTGCTCCTACCTAATCTCTAATTTATATGCAGAAGAGCAAAGCTAAAGAGTTTAAGATTTTCACATTTAATGCTCTTTTTACCTAATCAAGTTATACAGCTTAGTAGCTTCCTTCCCTGTGGTTCGCAGTGCCTTTTTTTTTTTTTAATAAATCAACATAGTCCTAGGAAGGCATTAATGCTACTTCTGTAACCTTTCTCTATTCACTGAGTGTTCTCTGGGGATACAATAAATCATCACTCAGAAATAAATGTTCCATGAGTAACCCCTTAAAAATAATCAGTTTATAGTTGAAGAACTAGTGAATCCAGATTATGTTTAAATGAAATTGCACTCACTTTGTGTTTTCCTCCATTCTTTTCTCAAAACAGTATTAAAATTTTGACTACAAAGGCTGTGGGACGATGTGTCTAAATAAAACTGGATTAACTTTGTGAACTCCTTCACAGAATCAAGGCTTTGTCAACAGAATTGGTTCTGATGGTCCAAGAGGTTAATTTAAACTTTGATTTTCTCAACACAGCATATCCCACTGAATCATTTTGACAAAGTATCCCCCATCAGCAACTCACATGATCATTTAGTAAAAAGCATAATTTCCTACTGACTGGTTATAATAATTACTGACATGAATTCTTAAAATAAAACTGCTGCTTATCTGCTTTCTTTACCTTAAAATATTACACTCAGAAACCTATAGTACAATGTCTGTAAAGATAGCTTTAAGTCTGAAAACAAATAAATAAGCCCAAGTTAACATTAGTTAATTAATTTTGGGCTATTAAAAAAAATTGCTTTTATTTTTTATTTGGCTTCAGATGTTTGGTGCTTCCTCATCAGATTGAACTATTTTTTCTTTTTTTTTTTCTTCTGAAAACGCTAACAAAAATCATACGGTGTTTAGACATGTTTTTCTTCTCAATTGAGTGGCAAATATTCTATATACAAGGTAACCGAATTCCTGATTTTTTTTTCAGAAAGAAAGAATTTTACAAAGACCATTATCAAGTTGTCATCTGTCATCTTTCCTATATGTATAATTTGACATCCTCTCTTCAGTGTTAGATTTAGGCTTCATTCTTTGTTTGTTCGCTGCTTATATTTATGGCCTTGAGAAAGATATATAGGATATTTATGGAACATTAACTTTATGGAAAATGGTTCAAGGCAGTAGCATTTGGAGGATTAAGTAAGAACAGAGGAAAGAATGAAAGCTTGCCTGTCAGAAAGCATATGAAGAAACGGGAAACAAAATCATGAGTTTAGTTGATAGTATCTTATGAAACACATTCTGAATTATCATTCAAACTACATAACAGCTGAATAAAGGAAGGAGCAAGAGAGATAAAGCATTATGAACTGACTGCAATGAAGTCAGGAGTGTTGTTGAGTCTGGGAAGAAGAGAGGGGTAGGGGGAATGTGTTTTTAGATTTGTTCTTACTTCTTGTTATGTTTCTCTATTTGATCGGCAGTAAACTTAATTAGCTTCCCCAAATCAAGTCAGTTTTGCCCATGACCGTAATCAGAGAGTGATATCCCTCTCTTTATCTCAATCCATGAGCTTTTTGTCATATTTTTTCCCCTGTCCCGCTGAGGAGGGGGAGTGATTGAGCATCTTAGTGGGCACATGGTGGTCAGCCAGGGCCAAATCACCACACTTACAGATGAAACAAACTTAAGATGAATAGTTGATACACCAGATAGGTGTGATGCTATTCAGAGGGACCTCAACAAAACAAAGAAATATGTAGACAGGAATATCACAAAATTCACTACAGAACAAGTAGAAGATTTGCATCTTGGCAGAAATAATCCCATGCACTAATTCATGCTGGGAAGCATACCAGCTAAAAAGCAGTTTTGTATTGAAGGAAGTGGAATTCCTGATGGACTGCAAGTTGACCAGAATCTAGTAACATGCCCTTGCTGCCACAAATATCAACAGTCTCCTGGGCTGCTTTAAGAGGAATGTTGCCAGCAGGGAGATGATCCTTTCTCTCTTCTCTTTCCTGGGGAGACCACATCTGGAATATGGGGTCCAAATTTATCTTCCGCGTTACAAGAGAGACGTGGACACACTGGGCCATGACTATGTCCAGCACAGATTGTGTCTGGTTTACGGGAAGATGGCTAGTGGTCTGGAGCATCTTTCATATGAGGACATGCTGAGTGAGGAGGAGCTTCTCAGCTTGGAGAAGAGAAGGTTCAGTGGGATCTTATTCATGTGGTTTAATAATTGATAGGAGCAAGATGCAATGGGCCCAAATTAAAACACATGAATTTTCACCTGAACTCAAGGAAACACTTTTTTGAGTGTGAGGGTGGTTGAACACTGGAACAAGTTGTGCAGTTTCCACCTGGCAGGATACTGAAAATGTGACTGGAAATTACCACAAGTAAACAACTCAAGTTAACATTGGTTGAGCAGGAGTTTTGGACTAGTATCTTGGTTTCACTCTAGACAGAAGCCAAGTCCCACACAGCCACTTGCTCACTCTCCCACCATTCAGACTGGGGAGAGAACAGTAATTGTAAAAGCTGGAGAACTCATGAGCTGAGATAAACATAGTTTAATAGCGAAAGCAAAAGCCACACACACAAGCAAAGAAAAACAAAGAATTAATTGACTGCTTCCCACGGGCAGGCAGGTGTTCAGCCATCTCCAGGAGAGCAGGGCCCATCACACGTAACAGTGACTTGGAAAGACAAATGTCATCACTCCAAACATCCCCCACATTCTTTCTTCTTCCCAGTTTTATGTACTGAGCATGATATCATATGGTATGAAATATCCTTTTGATCAATTTGGGTCACCTGTCTTGGCTGCATCTCCTCCCAACCTACCATGCATCTCCAACTTCCTTGTCCGCTTGGCGGTATGAAAATCAGAAAAGTGGCTCTGTGTAAGCCCTGCTCAGCAATAACAAAAACATCTCTATATTATCAACCCTGTGTTCAGCATAAACCCAAAATATCGACTCATACTAGCCACTATGAAGAAGATTAATTCTACTCCAGCCAAAATCAGCCCAACTAGGCAATCTCAAGAGTTGCTTTCCATTCTCAACTGTTCTGTGATTCTGTGATTTTTTGCTCTGGGCATGTAAATTTATGGTGTTTTCAGATATGCTCTGAGATTTCCTGTAAAGTGAAAGAGAAACTGACAATCCTTCATTGACTTTCAGAGTGCATTCTTGACTTCTCTCTCTCTCTCTTTATTGACTGTTTAGGGAACTTAGGCAACATCAGAAAACAAGTAGTCCACTTACATGATGAAAAGCAAGGAACTAAACACCCTATAGAGGGAGAAGATCTCTTTCCTAGACTACAATGCTAAGTTATTCTAAAGAGTCTTTGGAGTAGAGGCTAAAGTTCCATGACATCTTCCTCTTTTGGCATCTTTATAGGTGGATCTTCAGAAAACCAGATTCAAAAAGAAAGGGTCAGGAGGTACTCTTGGCTGGGCTATACCATCACCTAGTATTTACTATGAACTTTTGGGTTATAGGGATAATGTCTTGAGACTGAGGCATTGTAGGGTAAAATATTACACAGAAGATTCATTTGTAGGACAGAGTTCTTTCTCATGAATGGTGCTGTGTATGTTCTCTCTGTCTCTCTGTAGAGAAGTAAGTCCCCTGCTGCAAGGAGAGATAAGATTCTCACAGACATGCCTAGGGGCCCCTGCTGGGACTCAGGCAGGCCATAAAACACAGGGGAGAATGCAGCCTTGAAAAGTTATGTTCATGCAAAAGCTGTTGTTATAAAAGCACCAAAATGGATTTTCTGTTTTGCTTTTTCCACCTGCTGCGTGATCATTCCGTGATGTATTGCAGTGTATTAGGGTCTCTGACTTCAAAACCAAACCTTTCCTTAAAACCTTAGCCACAGCCTGGTGCCTGGGGTTACCTGTGTGCATATCAGTTCTCACAGACGAACACAGACCAGATGAGTTACACTTCTTGAGTGACAATTTTGATATCTTATCTGAAACCACCACTGCTGAGATCTCTATGCTTTACTATCATTCCACTCAAAAACACAGGCTTACCCAAAATATTAATGTTCTCCAAAAGTGTGCATCGTATAAATTTTAAGAATTGAATTCAGGGTAGGTGATGCAGATACTTCAGACTAAAGGAGGTTCATTAGCAGTTTAGAAGGTCAACATTTAATCTAAAATTGAGATGTGGTTTTACCTAACTCTTTAAACAAAACAGTATCTCTGTGACTGGGAGTATTTTAGGAACATAGAACAAATGATCTAGTTATTTTTTTATGTGAAGTAGTTTATAATATTAAAATCCACACCTACGTGCAAAAGCTTCTGTGAAGCATCTTTATAAACACTTTTCAAAGATTACTGTTTAAACAAATCTCATGGGATGTTTTTGATATCAAAGATGCAGCCAATGATGTAACTCACAATGCACATATGCCTAATTTGGGCAGATTCTCTTAATGCACCCAGCATACCAGTCATATTTTTACATCCCCCAGGTTAGTATGTATTCAAAATACATTAGAACACATCAAAACTAGACATGTCTGTGCTATGCCTCTACAGCTAAAATGCAGAAAACAGTGGGCTTTTTTAAAATCATAACATCTACATCCTTCTCTACTACACCTAGGTTCTTGGTCCACAGACATGAACTTAGAAAAGAAAACTGGTAAAATAAAAAAAAAAATACTTCATACTTACAGTTAAACCCCACATCTTTTCCCTTGTCGTTGTGAGAGTCCTCTTCACAGTTTGCTTCATTCTGCCTCAAAAACATATCACATTTTTGGTATTGACCTGGTTACAGTGTAAAGAAATGTATCTCTGATGTAAAATCTGCCAGCTGGAAATCAGAATGTTTTAAAAATTGTGGAAGATGACTGACAATAATCTTTGAACATGAAAAGTAAAATATGTATCTCAAATCAGACTTACAAAAGGACACTTTTTAAAAAAAAATTATATTCCAAAGTTGCTTCCTATAATTTAATAAATATTTTACAAGAGCTATGTTTTTATTTTAATTTATTTAATTTTTAGCATTGTTTTAAGGCATTATTTCACAGTAATAATTTTTATTATCCCTAAAATAAATATCTGATATCAATATTGATATTAATGTGAATAGCTAGAAGTTAGAGACATAAAACATATATTGTTTTGGTTGGAGTGGAATGTGTACAGCAAGCATAAATCTTACTATGATTAGTTTATATGATAGAAAGTGTAACTCCAAGCTGAAATAGGGGTTTTAGAATTGGGATTTTAGTAGCCAACTTTATTATATCTATTCTCTAAAAGAAGTCAAAGGCCAGTCCCTAATGGCTCAATTCCTTACGCTTAACCCCTTCCTCTTCTAGGGTTATTTGAAATGCCATAGGGTATCTGAAACAACTACGAGACTGAATCAAAGCCCAGGCTACATTTTTACCATGAAACAAAGACTATAAAATTAGAATTTAATAAGCCTGAGATATAGTTTATTGACCTTGTCTGGACACCAGGTGCCCACCAAGCCGCTCTATCACTTCTCTTCCCAACCAGACAGGGGAGAGAGAATAAGATGGAAAATTACTCATAGGCTGAGATAAAGCAGTTTACTAAAGCAGAAGTGAAAATTTGCGCGTGTACAAGTGAAGAGGAAAATAACACTTTCCGGGAAGCAGGGCTTCAGCACACGTAGTGGTTGCTAAGAAAGCAAATGTTGTAAATAATGAATACCCCCCTTCCTTCTCCTTCCCTTAGCTTTTGTATCTGAGCTGATGCCATATGGTATGGAATAACCCTTTGGCTAGTTTGGACCAACTGTCCTGGTTGTGTCCCTTCCCAGGGTGTTGTCCTTGACTGGGGAGGATGGCTGAGAGACAATGCTGATGCTGTGCCAGTGCTGCTCAGCAGTAGCTAAAACACTAGTTTGTACTTTCTAACTACCAATGCAAAGCACAGCACTGAGGGCTACCATGGGGAAATGAACTTGATCTCAGCCAGACCCAACACACCTGCATAAAATTAAGTCTTCAATACCCTACATTTCCTCTATTACTGCTCCATATGGTCTTCCATAGGTCCTGAGCATAATTTCTAGCTTCATACGGATTTCTCAGATACCCTATAGCATTCCAGATGCACTGGTGGTGGTGTTTAACCCCATTTGGCAACTAAGCCCCACACAGGCACTAACTGCCTCCTTCTCAGTGGGATGCAGGAGAGAATCAAAAAGGTAAAAGTTGACATGAAGACAGTTTAATAGGTTAAGCAAAAGTTGTGTGGACAAGCAAAGGGAAATAAGGAATGGATTTATTACTTCCCATCAGTATGCAGATGTTCAACCATCTCAAAGAAAGCAGAAATATCATGTGACCTAACCAAAACAAGCACAACTGGTCATGTTTAGCCAATTAGATCAAGTTTTCAAAGAAGGACTGTCGCAGGAGATGAAGCAGCAAGGAAAAAATTATAGTGTCTGTATGTACTGGTCCTTGAAGAAACTCCCTAGACTTGATTTAGTTATCTAAGTATGGATTTCTACTGGATTTTAAGATGTCTTCGGGTACCTAAGATCAAAACTGGAAGACATGACACAGTTGGGGGACTTATATCCTTCTGAACTGATAAGTGGAGAGGGAGACAAAATATCCTAGGTTCTGAAACAATACCTAGATCCACCTGTTTGAGCCACTGAATTCAGCCATCTAGACATGAGACTTTCAGAGACCAGATACCAATGCATTGTATGAATTTATGGTAACTGGCAAGTGTCTGGGCTAACATTTGAAACAAAAACAGGAATGAGAACCTACAAAGTTTTCTTAGACCAGCTGAGAATTATGTTCTATAATATTTGCATATAAAAATGCATGTTGTTAAAAGATTTTAATTTTATATCTTGTATAATTAAAGCACCTGCAGATTTGGTCAGTTTTGAGGTGCTATACTTTAGATATGGGACGTATTTACCATGTTAACTACAGAAACCTTTCAATGTATGTGATCTACTTTTATTTAAATCTTAAACAATTTTGACATATTGATGTGTCTCTTTTTTTAACATCAAATTAAAAAAAAAAAAAAGGCATACAACATAAGTAGACCTGTGCTTGTGTTTTACAGTCTTAGTCACTGAAGTCAGCAATGCCTATAATTAACTTATTTCTTCTTGTGGCTAATGTCATCTTTCAATTAGAAGTCTTTCTTTGGTTATCCTAAGCAACAAAAAGTTTTGGGGTTTGTAGGGTTTTTTTCCCTTTTCTGAGATGATTTCACAAATAATTACTAAAATTATGTTAGTTTCTGTAAACATAATTTTTTTAATTAGGCAAATCTAGAATGTCAATCATTGGGACATGGAAATCAGCATTTTGTAAGAAGTTCCCTAGTGTCAGCACTTTACTGACTGTAACAACAAGTATTTTCTAATTTTAGTAGTTAATTTAGCAATGTTAACATAATTTTATTTTTCTTTTTAATATAACAATGAAATTACTTTGTACTGGATAGGTAGCAGAAGGGAAGACCATTCATTTATACATAAAGCTATGTGTTCGACTATGACACTGCTGGAAGGAGTATGCTGATAAATCATTAGAGAAAAATCTGTATTATTCGTTCATTCTGTGAAACAGTAAAACCATTTCTCTTTTTAAAAAATTATTTTAAGGATTTTTTTTTTAGTATAAATTAATTTTTTTATAATCTCAATTCAGACCATATGTGAAGATACATGCTGAAGGAGTCCATCTGTCCCTACTATGCCCAATCCATCACTGAATCTTGCCGTGAATGTATCAATCAGTGTGAGACATACAGATATTAATTACACCAAACTGAATATGTTAGTCACTTGCAAGAATGTGAAATCTGAGTATGCATTTTCACATGGTGACAACATGTTAATAAAAAAAGTCTATATATAGTGGAGGAGTCGAGAAACAGTAGTCTTCTCTTCCCCAGTCTAAACAGGCCCCAGTCCTTTGACCTTTCCTCATAAGTAAGGTGCTCCAGTCCCCTAATTATCTTCATAACCCTCTGCTGGACTCACTCCAGGAGCTCCATGTCTCTCTTGTACTGAGGAGCCCAGAACTGGACACAGTACTCCAGAAGTGGCCTCACTATGGCTAAATAGAGAGGCAGGATCACCTCTTTTGACCTGCTGGCAATGCTGTTCCTAATGCACTGTAGGACACCATTGCCCTTCTTGGCCACAAGGGCCCAAGAACGTGGATATGTTCTGGTTTATGGACCACTTGCTGCCCGGCAGGACTCCTAGGTCCTTCTCCGCAGGTCCAGGTCCTTTCCAGCAGGTCTGCCCCTAGCCTGTACTGGTGTATCAGGTTATTTTCCCTGGGTGCAGGGCCCTGAACTTCCCTTGGTTCAATTTCAAAATTTCCATTCTACCCATCTCTTCAACCTGTAGAGGTATTTTTAAATGACTGCACAGCACTCTGAGGTATCATCATAACCTCTTGTTATCAAAGGGAAGGCCTTGGGGAAATTTGAAGTTCAGGATATTTTGAGGTATACACGAGAAGTACAAACAATGAATAAGGCAATAAAGTGCTTCAGAAAGTCTCTACTGAAGCTACCACCATCACTACTCATGGTTGAAAGGGTTGAGCTTAACTAAGAGTACAGCAGGTTTGTTGAAGTTTAGACAAACTAAGTTTGCAGGCAAATAATATAAGAAGGACTTGTCCAGTTAAGAAAAAGGTGAAATTTATAATGAGGGAATTGAGGAAGATCAGTGAGTGTGATGCAGGAGACTTTTTTGAGGGGAAAAGGGGACAGTGAAGGCACAGAGGTAGTGAAGGACTAGAACTGTTACTGAAATGGGAAGTGAGAGATCTGCAAAGTCTGAAAACTGTTTTCTTAAAGTAAGAGAAAGCATTAAGGCAAAGCTTTTGGAGATGGGAATAATCTGGGAAAGGGAATAATAATGAGAAAAGCCTCTTTTGATTAGAGACCTCTAACTTGATGTAATCATCTAAAAGAGCTGTCAAAAATTATATAATTTTTACAATATAAAATCAAAGCAAACCAAAACAACAACAAAAAAAATCCCTGTTAGTGAGTTAAAGGGAAATCTGTAATAGGAAAAGAAATAAGATTGATCACTGGTAATAAGAAAATTATAATGAGAGCAAAAGTCATGATTACTGATATTGTTAAAGAAATCCTTACTTTACAAAATTTGATGAAAGATCAATATTTGAATTGCTTGTACGGTAATACAAAAGTTACAAGATTATGAACTGTTTATACAGTAATACAAAAAGCACAGAGGCACAGAGGTTTGATGAAATAGAGATACTGATGTGAATACAATCAGAAAAGAGTGTAGATGTAGAGATAATATGTAAGAAACCAGAAGAATGTGTAAAGAGAATAAAGTAATAGCATGGAGAATTGCAAATTTGTTAGAACCACAATCAACCTTCATACCAAAAGAAGGTCTAATAGCTCCCAGTGGAGCACTGCTTAAAAGCACTAGGAAAACCATTACAGAAATCTAGATATAGACAAATATCTTTACCAGCATTTACAAAGGGTGATGCTATTTTTTCACTTGGTTTGGTGAACAAAGACCCATTGTAAGTGAAATGGTGATAAACTCCTTCATTCCATGTGATGATAAGCTACTTTCAAAAACGTTTATTAATTTTGTTTTTATGGAAGTTTAATAATTTTAACTTACTAGAAAAGAGGTTAAAATGAAATAAATTGCTAATTCTTAGAAGAACAATGTTGAGAGATCAAAAGATTTAGCAAATAATTATTCACCAACATTCCATTTTACAATGGATTATTAAGCACAAATAAGTGGAAGGGAGGCCCTGTAGAGATACCTCAACAAGTTAGAGGACTAGGCAATTACCAACCATATGAAGTTCAACAAGGGAAAGTGTTGGATTCTACACCAGCAATGGGGCAACCCTGGATGTATGTACAGACTGGGGAACGAGATACTGGAAAGGAGGGCCATGGAAAGGAAGTGTCCAAAGGACAGCAATGAAGATGGTAAAGGACCTTGAGGGGAAGCCGTATGAGGAGTGGCTGAGGTCACTTGGTCTGGTCAGCCTGGAGAAGAGGAGACTGAGGGGAGACTTCATTGCAGCTTACAACATCCTTGTGAGGGAAAGAGAAGGGGTAGGCACTGATCTCTTTTCTGTGGTGGCCAGTGACAGGACCCAAGGGAATGGCCTGAAGTTGTGTCAGGAAAGTTTAGGTTGGATATTAGAAAACAGTTCTTCACCCAGAGGGTGATTGGGTGCTGAAAAAGGATCCCGGGGGAAGTGGTCACAGCACCAATCCTGACACAATTCAAGAAGGCCTTGGACAGTAGTCTCGGGCACATGTTGTGCCTCTTGGGGATGGTCTTGCGCAGAGGCAGGAGCTGGAGTTGATGATCTTTGTGGGCCCCTTCCAACTTGGCATGTTCTGTGATTCTGAGATGGCATTCCAAGGACAGACATAGAACAATCTCCCTGGATAGCTTGTTTCAGTCTTTGTTGATCTTCATGGTAATTTGTATTTCCTTATATTTAATTAGAATTTATTATTATTTTATGTATCTTGACCTATTGTCATCCTGTCATCACTGCACATATAGCACTTCATATTTAAAATTTATATCATTTTTATTGTAAAGTAGCAGTGAGTACACAACAACATGGAATCAATGTCAAATGGTTATCACTGACAACTCTGGTTCTAGATGTCACAGATCTCTGCTTTGGCTACATTTGCTGTGATTGAAGTGTGCATCACTGAAAAGCCATTCTATAATTGTCTCAACTATTAGGTCTCTGATGGTCTCTGATAGTGTGCACTTGTCTGCTACATTTGGTTATGTCGCTGCTAACATGTCATGTAATATTTAGGAAAATCAGCTTTGCACAGTTATTGTCACTGACATTTTAGGTCTTTCTACCTCTCCACTGGTTCTTGTCACATTATCATCAAACCATCAACTGCATGAATGCAGTCCATTTCTGCTCTTCTTCACTGACTCACCACAACCTGTATCCCTTTTTCCTTTAACGTCTGAAGTGCACATAGGGTATGTTGCTCTTTTTATTATGCTTTGCCTGGTCGGAGAATAAAAGGACCTTAGGCTTTAACAGGATTACTTTGTAGTATTTTTATGTCAGTACTGTCTCATGCCTCCCTTGATGGCTGGACATCATCTCCATATGTTCAACTGTTGTTTGTAGATTTCCTTACTGTTTTTATACCAGTATGAAACACATTTATTTTTATTTTTTTCTTCAGATTAGGATATTCTTCAGGATAATTTTATGCAATGTATTAAATAAAGAGAGCACAGATTTTAGGACTGGTCACTCAAACATTAAATTCATGCCAGTGAAAAATTCCTATATTAAACTGTTTCTTTCTCTTCTGCTTTGTACACAACTATTACGTTTTACAGTTGTACGCTTTATTGCCACTATACAAAAGTACTTCTTTTGTCATTTTGTAGCTTCCTAATTTGTTCACCAGAAGCAGCAGAATTAGTTACTTTGAATAATATTGGGGCCATCTTACCCAGTGCTTGTTACTGTTGATCAGCAATTGATACAACACATATAGATAGAATTGGTAAATTTGAAATTAAGCATCAAAGGAAGACACACTTCTGAACTATTCAAGCCTTACGCATCATTTCTGTCTCTTATTTGACATAAAATTTTGCTAGGCTTCTTCTTTATGTATTGACAGTGAAAATATTTGCAATTTTTTAGTCATATAGTAAATTCTGAGTTTACCAGAAATTATCAGGTAATCAGCTATTTCAGAAATGTCCCATGTTCCTGAACCATTCATTTCATCATCTTGGAGTTATATTAGACCAAAAAAAAAAATTCCCATAATTTGTCAAAGCTATAGTATAGTAAATAGCTTCATTGAGAAAGTTATAGAAGGAATGCAAAGTATCTACGGAGATCAATATGTGGAAACCATGAGGATTTACAGGCACACAGGAGGACTCCATGAACATGAATTCTTTCGCATCCTAAAAAAATATTACTTTAATATTTACTGTTAAGAAAATGAACACTGCATGGAGAGATGAAACAGAAAAATAAGATGTGTCAAGCTGTATTTTTTTTGTCAAAAGGCGTGTTAGACAATGATACCTGGGTGTAAGTACTGTCAGTTCACATCAGCCTGATGCTGGATGGCTTGAAAAAGTTTTGAACTGCTGAAGGCAGAGCTGTATCTGCAGTGTCTATTCATGCATCTGTCAGAAGTGAGAAAAAAATACTTCTTTAAACAAAACAAACAAAACAACTCCTGGTAAAAGGGAATCATGCAAATGATTGATCTCACAAGAAAGATCTGCAAAATTTCCTTTTTTTTTTTTCAACTGTACAATCCAGCTGTTATGACACCACAGTGGTTTTAAAGCTCTTTCAGCCATTCTTCCACTGACCATTTAATTCCTGATCTCAGCTGATATGCATTTTCTTTATTGTGTTTGTGAGCACATGTAGCATGTTTCTGTGGCTGAGTTTTGGTAGTGGGGGGGCTACAGGGGTGGCTTCTGTTAGGAGCTGCTAGAAGCTTACCCTGTCCCATGGAGCCGATGTCAGCTGGCTCCAGGATGGACTTCCTGCTGCTGTCCAAGGCCAACCCAATCAGAAGTGATAGTACCGCCTCTGTAATAACATATTTAAGAACAGAAGATTTTTGTGCAGAAGAAATTCCAGCCAGGAAAGGGTGGAGTGAGAAAATGGGAATAACAACATAGACACCAAGGTCAGTGCAGAAGGAGGGGCAGGAGGTGCTCCAGGTGCCGGAGCTGCGGCCCCTGAGGCCTGTGGTGAAGACCATGGTAAATCAGGCTGTGCCCCTGCAGCCCATGGAGGACCATCTGGGTGCAGAGACCCACCCGCAGCCCATGGAGCAGCCCATGCTGGAGCAGGTGGATGCATGAAAGAAGCTGTGACACCATGGGAGATAGAGCAGGGTCCTGCCGGAGACCTGTGGCCCATGGAGAGGGAAGCCCATGCTGTAGCAGGTTTTTCCTGGACAGGATTTGTGGCCCCTGTGGGGGACCCAGGTCAGTACCGCTCACTCATGAAGGACTGCATCCCATGGAGGAGCGACCCACGGGACAGTAGTTTGGGAAGAACTGCTGCCTGAGAGATGGACTCACTCTGGAGAGGTCCATCAAGGACTGTCTCCAATGGGAGGGACCCCACGGGAGCAGAGGAAGGACTCCTCTCTCTGAGCAGCAGCAGAAACAACAACTGACGGCAATCCCCATTCCCCGTCCCCCTGTACCGCTGCAGGGGGAGGAGGGAAAACATGGAAGGAGAGGTAGGGGAAGGCGTTTTTAAGATTGTTTTATTTCTCACTCTCTGGCTCTTATCTTATAAATATAAGTACTATCCCCACTTTGAGTCTTGTTTTGCCTGTGAAGGCAATCGGTCACTGACCTTTTCCAGCTCTTATCTCTACTCATGAATTCTTAGCTGGTTTTTTTCTCTCTCCTCTGTCCAGTTGCAGAGGGGAGAGTGAGAAAGTGGCTTTAGTGGGTATCTGGTATGTGGCCAGGGTCAACTCACTACAGCACAGAACATATATGGAGTGAAAACCTCAGAATTCTAACCTGATAATGTAATCAGTGGATGCCTGGTCAATATAGTTAGAAAGGTCTGGAGGGCTATTCAGCTCACTGCTAATTCATTTATTGACAGCTATATTTAAAAGTGATGGGTCTCTTTGAATTCAGCATATTCTATGATCCTATGATATTCTAAATTTTATTATTTGAAGCTGTGTTTCAACCATGTTATCATCACATCATAGCTTCTCTTCCCTATCATTGACCAATTAAGCCAAAGGCAGTAATGGTATTATTTGAAGTGCAATGAAGTCATTACACCTATCCCATCATATTGCTGCATTGCTTCTCAGGGTTGCTGATATCGGTCTATTGAAATTTATTTTTATTATTTTTTTTTACACGCTTGGAATCCCAAATGTCCAAGAAGTATCTTAAAATTCCTCTCAATTTTGAGTTCAGTTTAGGAGGTTTTCTGGCTGAGAGAAGAAAAAATTTGCACAAAATCACACCCTGTTCATTCAATTAAGAATTTCTTTCTGCATTTACAGGATTACTAGTGACAAATCTACTATGCAGGTATAATCTAAAAAGAAGAGAGATGTGACTATTTAAAAAAAAAATCAGTATCATATTTTGGTAACCTAACAGTGCCCAATGAATTTTTGGACCTTATGTTCTTTGTACTTGCCTACCTCTAATCCACTGACATTTACATTTTATCAATTATATAACTCTGACTTTTTATCATTGTAAGTTGGGACTGTAATTTGCTGCCTTTCTAAACTGTTTTTTTTCTAAGATGTCTTTCTGTAATTCAGAAAGACTTTTTCTTACTCCAAAGTTATTTTATTTTCTTACATCTCCTTTTTAGTCCTCATATATTTACTCTATAATAATTTCAGATTCTTTCAAATTATATCTTTACAGATAATTTCCTCTGAAACCCAAATAGTTTATTATTATATTTATTAGGATTCTTATCATAATTGTCCAAATGGATTAATAAGTGAGTTGGGTTAGGTTAGATAAATGAGTTGGATTGTTTAAATGGATATTGATGTGAAATGAAAACTAGCTGGAAGGTTGGGCACAAGTCCCGGCTGGAGCCCAATCACCAGTGGTAAACACTAGGGGTCAAAATAGGTCCTTCATTAATGAAAATTGGTCAGTAAATCATCCTCAGCAAGTTCACAGATGATACAAACCTGGGAGGAGTAGTTGATACAATAGAGAAGTATGCTGCCACTCAGACAGGCCTCAACGAGATAGTAAATTGCATAGATAGGAACCTCATGGAGGGATACACCAAGTTCTGCACTAAGGTCACACCAGACCCCAACTAGTTGGAAATTAGCAGTGCAGAGGGTGTCACTGAAAACCAGGAAATAAACTCTCCAAGTAGTTTGTTAGGTTAGAAAGCTGACGTTACTTTATTGCAGCACTGGGTACATAGGGGATAGCTCCACATAATATGCACCTAACAAACCAAGTTATAGTAAGGAAAAAAAATATGTATCCACTACATATTCATTAAATTTCCTGAATACATGCATATATGCTAACTATTTCCATAGACTTATTTGGATATGAGTAGGGTCTTTTGAGGGTCTCTGGTGATCATTTGGGGAACATCCCATTCCCCAAATTTTCCTTTTAAGGCATCAGATCTTCTAACGAATATTTTATCCTTGAGAATATCTCCAATATATGGCCAGGTCACGATATACTTCTCTAATCATCCTTTGTCTGGTACACAGTCTTTGTTTCTCAAAACTAAGGTATTTGCCAGTACATATTAATCACTGGTATAGGTAAATAGGGAAGCACTAACTGTCACAAGACTATTAGTCACAGATATAGGAAATTAAAGCAAAACTAAGCATAAATCTCTAGCGTACGTACTAACCACTAAATGATACAAAATTAAGCATTAATCCCACATACAGGGGTCAAACACTATTGTTCTAAAGTTGAAAGAATTTCCCAACATCTTCCCCCACTGCTGTATAGACCCTTTTAAAAAAATATAAGTTGTTTGGTAACAAGGGTCCTGGTGGATAGCAAGCTGACCAGGATCCAGCAACATGCCCTCACCGACAAGAAGATCAACAACCTCCTCAGCTGCATAGGTCACCAGGGAGATGATCCAGTTTTAGTTTCCACAGTACAACAGAGGCATGGACATACTGGAGAGCAAGTCCAGCACATGAAGATGGTTAAGGGTCTGGAGCATCTTTAATATGAGGAGATGTTGAGTGAGGTGGAATGGCTCAGCCTGGTGAAGAGAAGGTTCAGGGGCATCTTATTGATATGCATTAATGGGAGAGCATAAAGAAGATTGACTTTTCAGTGATGTCCAGTGACAGCACAGGATTCAATGAGTTTTGAACACAACAAAAAATTTTTTGTGTGTAGGTGGTTGCACACTGGAATAAGTTGCCCAGAGAAATTGTGGAGTCTCCACCCTGGCTGATATTCAAAATCTGGTTGGACATGTTTGGGGTAATATACTTTAACTGACTCTGAGCAGGGGTTTTTGACTAAATAATGACAAGAAGTACCTTTCAACATCAGCCATCCTGTGGTTATGTGAAATACAATCTCAAGTTTACTGAAATGGAAATAAATGTGTTAAATAAATAAGATTATTTAGTTTTGTGTAAAAAAAACCCACCATCAAATCTTTCTTTTGCTTTCTAAAGTTTGTCAGATTTTTATCATCTCCTTTATTTCTAATGTGTTCCACACCAGTTTTCACAAAGTCTCTTTACCCTGTGTCTGGGGTACACAGATAAGAGGTGGAGTTTTAACACTGTTTATTCCACACCATCCACCTCACAGTGGGGGTGTGGTTTTCAGCAGGTAAAACTCAGTGCCAGAACCCCAAAGTTTACCATTTTGGTTTGCCAGACTCAGTGGAGGGATAATTCCCCATCAAATCCAGCAGATTCAGTGCCTCTGCCACTCGCCGTTCCTCCCTCCTACTTTCCACTGAAACCACAGCCGCAGCGGAGCCCAGCCAGCAAGTGGCAACTGTTGCTGAAGCCATGGAAAGCAGTAACTGCTGACAAAGCCATGGTAAGATGCAACTGCTGATACTGCTGCTGCTAATGCTGCCTCTTCTGCTACCACTGCAGCCACTGAAGCATCACTGCAAGCTGCGGCATCCACCAGGACCGCTGCCAAGACAACTACTGCCCTGGAGTGGAGGGAGCCCCCTGAACCAGGGCCACCACTGCAACTGCCAGAGCTAGTGTTTTCAGCAGCATAAGTCCATGTTTGGACTAACGAGCTTGCCAGGTACTCCATAGGGAGCCACATGTTCAGAGTGGTTGAGAGGCCAGGCACCATATTGGCTTTGAATGTAAAAATCCCCATGCTGGGTGCTCTCCTTTTGAAGGATTTTTGCTTGTCTGTTTTTGTTTGTTTGGTGGTGAATACCCTTTCTGTAGGTAAACCATTCTCTCTTTTGTACAATTCTTTATTATTATTGTTGTGTTTATTGTGATTTCTTCAGTATTGTGTCTCCAATTTATAATCTCTCAGTATTTTTTTTCCTCTACTATTGAAAGGGGGCAGATTAAGGGGGGGTAATTCCCCCCCCGGGTTTTTAAACTAGCACACCATGCTACCACAAGAAAAATCTAACCTTCCCCCTCTGACCACGTTCTTAATAATAAGGACATAAATACTCCTGTTTCATCAAGGACATTTGCACTCTGTGCAAAATTTCTTCATTTCTATAATTTGTGCATAATGCAATCTTATTTTCTCTCCTTTCCCTTTGGTTTGGGTTTCCAACCTCATAATTTCATATTAATCGGTAAATACAAAAGCTCAGAGAAGAGATACATGATATAATAACTTTATTTTCAAAGTTATACTGAAATTAGTTACCAAATTGTTAAGGACTTTACAGTATCAGAATTTTTAACTATATACTACTTCATAGAATTCGATTTCTTTAAAATAAAATAATATGGAAACCACTTATTCATATTCTGTCTGTATAAATCCATGCATGTTGCTGCTATCAAAAATATTGAGCCCTTGGAAAGCTATTTATCCTAAACTTCTATGGCTTTAAGTTTTGGTGTGTCATATTTCTATTCTAAATTATTTCTGATACTATGCTTTTGGTCAGTGAACTAGTACAAAAGTTCAAACCAGTTCACTAAGACTCGAAACCACTCAGAAAGGAGGCATAAATGCAATCACAAAGGTTAATATAGGATCAAAACTTTTTTATTGTAGCTTCTCATGGTAACAGATTCCTGCAGATTTTCTTATTATCTGCTTAGACTAAACTATGGTAAGCATCCCTCTTCTCCCTTAGTGAGAGTTAATAACCTACTGTGTATGTGCATAGGTACATGGAGCCTGCTTTCCATGAGGTTTGTTAGTAAGGAATCACAGGAAGATATTTAGTTTCTCTAAGAAAAGGAATGAGTAAAATAAAGAGGAAAATAGCAGACAATTCCAGTAACACCACATACAGGCAACTTCAGGCTGTTATCATTGAATTAGATTTTTGCATGCAGAGCCATCCTGTAGCAATACGACTATATGCCATGTTAACATAATTCTTTGGTCATAACTAATGAACAGTACCCAAGAAAACTATTACAATGAGAGAAAAGAGAATCATCCTCCCTCAGATGGGGTGGAGAAAGGTTAATCACCAAGTCCACCTTCTGCTCTTTAGTGACAAAGGCTCAGAAGCACCTCTTAGAAAGCCTGCTGTAGACAGAGTCAAAGCTTAATAGGTTGTACCGAGGTATAAAAGCAGATATTCAGGAAAATTTTTTTTCTTGTAAATATCAACATTAGCATGCTACTGTTAAAATACTGGAAATGTAGAAAGGAATAGTTTTAGCACTCACATTTCTCATTCCTATTTAGTCGGACATAGAAAGTAACTTTATGACAGCACAGAATAAAGTCCACTAAATTTTCCATTGAAATTCTTTATTGATATTTACATATAAATTACTGAATTATCTGCAGAATGTAACAGAAGCATACCAGACTTGGATGTAATTGAAGCAATCCAAAATCAGGAACATTCTAGAGTTTCTTTACAGAACTTGAAGTACATCTACATTGATATATAAGAGCAAATAAATAAAAACTTATTAGAAATTAAATAACTTAATAAGGGAAATTCTAGGATTCTGTAGTTCAACAATAATAATCAGGTAAACAAATATAAGAGAAACCATGACTAATTAGCAGTTCTGCAAAAAAGAATCTGAAAATAAATCACAGTCCCTGTCACCATGGAAGGCAAGAGAATCACATGAATATATATGTTTGCAATGCGTAAGAAATAATTTTGCTTTATTGTCCTAAGCATAGTCTAACTTTATCATCTGCATTTCCCTCCAAATACTGGGACCAAATAGACAGAGCTCTCCCATCAATTCTTAAAAAAAAAAAAACAAAAAAACAACACTCCACTGAAAGCACTGAATGAACTGATATCATTTAGCCTTCAAGAGGAAACAGATTATGTGATGACAGCTTTTATCTATAAACAAGGTATAGAACAAAATGAAAATAATATTTTAATTCTATACTCATTGTACCTAGGAGAATCTGCATCAAAAATCTATTGCAAATTGTACTGTATAGATCATTCAACCTTGATGCAAAGAGATAATTAAAAAAACTTCTGGAGGTATTTTCCAGTCCTACAGTTTCTAAATATTGAAAGTAGGACCATTAAATGTGTATAATTCTCAAAATTAATTTTTACATGTAGGCAATGTTAGTCAGCTGATCATACACCTGTACTGCTGGACAAATGTACCCTGAACAAGACCTGAAAATGTCTACAATAAACACAGGGATCCTTTCTGTGTGGGAAAATGTGTAACATTTTATATTATAATATTGGAGTTTGAAATACATAAGATTAAAAATCTGACATAGCCTTTGAAAAACTAACCCAAATTAAATTTTAGTTAGAAGCTAAATTCAGGATACAAATTCAAAGAAACCTAGGTTTGATCTCCAAACCTATTTTGCTACCTTGGTGCTTAAATTTTTTGATGATGTTTTCCCAGACACATAAAGTTATGTTACAGAGCATGCAGCTTTTTCTCTACCAACTCCCTGAAAGCTTTCTAGGTAGTCTGTGCTGACTGATAGCTCTCACTTGTGACCTCTCGATTTGCAAAGAACAGATATTCCATTATCTAATAACAGGACTACTGTCATTGATGTTTGTACTCTCATTAAGAGTGTGTATAATCACATTAAAAGCATTTTGTTGCTGTCTGGTTTTGATCATTAAATCTACTTACCTAAAGAATATTTACTCCAGCAGCCAAATATCTAGGCTTTAAACAAGTTTCAGACTAAGTATTTTGAACGAGCACTTTCCTTAGGCTAAGAAAAGACTTTGTCAGAATGTGGATCATCAGGGATGAATCTGCTTTTTAGCTCCCAGCTTGAAACAGGGACCCTATGCAGAAAGGAATACAGGTCACTGTAAAAATATGCTAGAGAATGAAAGCTGATTTTATCTTCTTGAAATTATCACTGTCAGTTGGGAGTGGGTTGTTACTGACATATCTGGATACTTCTTTACACTAAATAAAAATTAATAATAAAACAGATCAGTTACAAGAACTCCACATTCTACTCAACTTCAGATGATGAAATTTTTGATATTCATAAGTGTTTATTTTCCCTTTATAGTCATTGCAAAGAAAAAGATATTCATATTTCACGATTCTTTTCATTTAACCGTGGATGCTTCTTTAAAGTTGAGGTGACTTGCACCCTAGACAAACTTCTTTCTATTCAACATAAAGAAATCATGATATGACAAAGAGACATGCAGATACATACAGTGAAGATGTCTGGAAGTAATAGGATGATTTTAACTATTGCACAAATGAGAGAATATACAGCATCATTTTATCTAACCACTGTTCTGAATTTAAGTGCTTAAATTCACATTACAAGGCTTCTTAGACTACCAAATGCTTTACTAAATGTCTATGTAAATGTTCAGCTGCTTTTTAAAGTTTGCAAATATAGATCCTTATACCAATAAGGTGGTTTTCTTTAGAAACTGAAATTTTTGGGTTGCAAAACAAAGTGTTGCATTCCTCCCCCATGCCATAAAAAGCATGGCCAATCTGTAGTTTATTGTTTTCTTAGTCAAAAATAGATGAAGGTCTGAATGGCTAATCTACCAAGCACAACTCATGGCATATCACTTTTTCAAAGCAAATTTTTTATCAAGGTAAAAAATTGCAATGAGTTGACTATGTACACTATTTTATTTATTGTAGCACACTTGTAACATGGAAAAGCCACTAGGATCCTGATGTCTATGGTTGTGTAATCTCTACTTCTAACTAGAAAAATCCAAGATTTGAGATTAATAAAATTCCATATGGAATCAGGAATATTTCCTTATTTCTTATGTACTGACCCTTCTGTGCAGTCTTCAATAATCTAATAGAAGCAAGACCAAAGAAAGGAAACGACAGTACTGTAGTAGTAGTATTGTGCAAGGACTATTGGATTTGTCAGCCAGAGAAAACAAGCTAATAGGATGAAATTAAGAATAGTTTCTTGTTGAGACCAATTTCATCCCCTAACACTAGAATATGTACTGACTGACACTGGGATGCAGAACTGTCGATGATCTAGGCATCATAGAGAAATAGGCACTTCTTATCAAATTGGTCAAGTAGTCTCTGTGTAAAGAATGTTTGAAGGACTGACTGAGCCTGGTTCAGTCACCCAGATGTAAGGTATTTTCATGGGGCTAATCAATATTGCTGAGATGAACAGATCCAGAGATGGCATGTCTCATAGAGAAGCAGGGAATCAGAGTGTGTGGGGGACATTTCCCAAGTCGATGAAGTTCCAGTGCTGAGACACTACAGGAGATGGCAAGGTGAGGGCAACCATTCCCCACTCCCACAAAGGCAGTCCCTGGGGTACCTGAGCAACCAAGAACCTTACAATGAGGAGCCCTGTGTACAGGCTGTGATATATCAGCCATGGTGTGGCATTGATCAACATAACTGGTCTAACTGGTCTACTCTGGCCTCCAATTGGGAGGTCTGGAGACACACCATCTATAACGCTGATGATACCTTTGAGAACACACACAGGATCACTCTCGGGGAGAAAAGACAACGCAGAAAGATTTGTACCTTGCAGAATATACCACCTAGGGAGTCTTTCTGCTGTGCCTTTTGCAGCCGGATGCGCCTATCTTGTATTGGCCTTTTTAGCCACCAGCGTGCTTGTAACAAATGTGGGTAGAGCCCTTCCCAAATCTTCGTTCACGAAGCCCAGCCATGATGATAATGTGGCATAGCAGTTTGTGTGGCAGTTCACACAGGGAATGATGCCTCTCAAGAGAGAGGCATTCCACTGGCTGAGCTCAGAGACTTGAAGTCCACAAAACTGGGCACCATTTTGTGACCGTTTGCACAGGTCAAGGGCACTCATCCTACCTGACCCTCAAGGCAGAATGGTGAGCATTCATTTGAGAGCACAGGCTGCAACTCCAACTGAGCGTTCTGCACCCTCTACCCCAGTGGTGTTCAGTGCCTCCATCCAGATGGAGCTGATGAAGGGAGACACCCATGTACTGACCTGATGTACTTTCTAGAGAGGTGTGCTGCTTGCTGTGGGCTTGTATCAGGGATGTCACCAAGAGAATAGCAAGCCTCATCCAGTCCACTGACTGTTAGCCACTGTTGTTTTTTTGATGTGGGTACTGGTGATACAGCCAGGAGTTTGATCCTGGGAGGGGACTTTTATTTCTCTTTGCTTGTGCACATGCAAGCTTTCTTTTTTGCTTTAGTAAACTCCCTTATTTCAACCTGCAAGTTGTTTTCTGGTTTGTTCTCTCTCTCCTGTCCAGCTGGAAACAGGAGTGGCTTAGTGGGCACCTGACATTCAGACAAGGTTAACTCACCACAATCTTTTTTGGAAAAAACAAAAATGTATATTTTCTTCCCATTAGCAAGCATTGTCCAGCCACTTCCTGAGAAGCAGGACTTCAGCACGTGTAGCAGTTGCTCCTGAAGGCAAACACTGAATAATAAATGCCCTCCTTCCTCCTCATTTCCTAAGCTTTTATATATGAGATGATGTCATATGGTATAGAATATCCCTTTGGTCAATTTTTATCAGCTGGCCTAGTTTTTGTCCCCTCCCAGGATCTTACCCATTTCCAATCTTTGATGGGGGTGGGCAGTGGGAAGTAGAGAGACAGTACTGATGCTGTGCCACCACCATTCAGCAGTAGCCAAACTGGTGTGTTATCAACACCTTTCTAGCTACCAATGCAAAGCACAGCACTGTGAGGTCTGCTGTGGGAAAATTAACTCCACCTCAGCCAGACTCAATAGAGAGGTGCATCTAAAAGAGCACTAGAAAAGTAACTTAAGAACCTGGCCTATCTTATAACTCATCCTCTTTAGCAAACATTCCAGTCTCCTCAGACTGAGACATGAACCCATAAGAAAATGTTGGCTAACCCCAAACTGTTATCAAAACTTAAAGACAAGTAGCTACCAGTTGCCTCATGACACCTCTGCCTGTGTACAGACAAATAAAGCTAAGAACCAAAGATAATTTTAGACTGACTTGAGTGCCATCTCTTATCACAGGTGGTGTTTATAATTAAAAAAAATTGGATTGCTGCTTAGGGTGTGAACTACTGTCTTAGTTTGAATGTAAGAGGATATTTTTAACATTCCAGGTTAAAGAGATTTTTAAATTTTATTGCTTCAGTTCGTCATCATCTCAACTCCGGAAATAAAATGTTAGTAAATTATCCAGATTAAATAGGTAATTTTATTCAATTTTAAGTGGGACTCTTGGTAAAATTACAGTGGTAAGAAATGATATAGAGGAGGGAGGAAAGATATAAACCCCTAAAACCAGACTGTCAGCAAATGTTGTAATATCATACCTACAATATACCAAGTAAGGTAAGATCTAGGCAAAATGGATCCAATCTGTAAACATTATTGTCTTCAGTGACTATGCTATTGCTTAGATGTCCAGGTCTCTTGGAAGAAACTGAGATTAAACACAATAAATACACACATATTTTAGTCTATTTCTGTATTGTTCTTTATAAACCAGAAAATGTTTCAGTGTAAAATGACTATTGATATTACATCTAAACAATTGGATTCATATATTGCACTCTCATGTTGAGTTAGTACTTAACGTCTTTTCAAAATAACTCACAAGTATTGGTTCTTTGCCAGACCTTTAAATGGAACATACACTGTAATTAAAGGCAGTAATAAAATTTTTTTGATTGAACTTATAAAGTTATACTATATGCACATACAGAGAGGGAGGTTATTAAGAAGATAAAATCTTTGAAATAAGATACTGGAATAACTTAGTAATGACACTGTCATGACAGACTCAGGGAAATACTCTGGTTTTAGGATTTAGAAGAAATTCTGCAGGAAAACAATGTTTTTGTACACACA
Source organism: Manacus vitellinus (assembly GCF_001715985.3). Classification (NCBI taxonomy): domain Eukaryota; kingdom Metazoa; phylum Chordata; class Aves; order Passeriformes; family Pipridae; genus Manacus; species Manacus vitellinus. The sequence continues at coordinate 22,455,871 of NW_021940208.1, read as the reverse complement.
CACACACAAAGTGGTAAAATATTTTTTAATTCAGTTCTGACTTCCCTAACTTCAATCATCAGCAAAAACATTGAGTAAACAGCTATATCAAATGCCTATGGCAAACAATATAATCTCTAGGCACTGTTCCTGAAACTGTGTGATAATGGCTCTGGGTTAAGCTCTCTGTTCTGACAGGAATAATTTTACACAGTCTAAAAGATGTTTTAGAGAAAGAATCTGTTGATCAAAAGGATAACTGTCATAATTAAAGTTGTCTATCTTGGAAAAAAAGTTACCAAGAAGTTTTCTTTAGCCCATTACTATTCCAGATATTCACTTCCTACCTACCAGGGCAGATGGCATATAATAGTTTGGATAGAATCTACTGCCATCTGAGGTGTCCATCCTGATCTGCTGAAATCAGAGATCATTGAAAGATTTAGATTGGAAACAACTTCTGAGATCACTGAGTGCAGCAGATGATACATTATCTATGGGATCTTCAGACATTTCTGAAAGACATTTTACCTTCCAACACATACATTCTGTGCAGAACAGATTAAATATCCTCTTAATAGTATACTCTGTGCCATAAGTGGCTGAAAAAGTTACAGCATAAATAGTCTTTTTCTATATTCTGAAGACATACTACTATATATGGTAAATTTTTCAATGAGTTCCAGGGGATCAGAGCCAATAATGCAGAAATAAGATTGAATAAGTATGATTTTGTGGCTATGTAAGTTTTGTTATATAGCCCTGCTCTTTGAAGAGTGAAAAATTATGTTAAATACTTAATATTTGACACTAGTGTTCAAAAATTTTATTCTGTGTAATATTTTGTGATAAATTTTTCATAAAAGTAAAATCAAAACCCAGGAATGTGAACATTTGTCTTGTGAATATTCTGAGAACTAGACCAATGAAATTTTTCTTACTACAGTTCTACAAGAGAGAAAAGAGGAGAGGAAAAGGGAAAGGAAAAATAAAAAAAAGAAAAAAAGGGAAGGGAAAGAAGGAAAGGGAAGTCAAAGGAGAAGGAAAAGAGAGAGAAAGGGAGAGGGAAAGGGAGAGGGAGAGCAACTCATTCCTGGATCCTAGGTAAACTTGCATGTTCATAGTGCTCAGTGTTGTCCCTTTCTCAAAAAAAATTGTCCACATTCACACAACATAGCATGTATACATTCCCTTGGTGTGACCCCTAGATCTTAAGCCATAACACTTGTGTGTGTGTCTGTCTGTCTGTAAGGCTTCTTTGGGTTTGGTTTGGTTTCATATGACACTGTCCAAAACAACATGGATTCTGTAGAGCTCAATGGTTTTATGGCGGGGGACAACCTGCCTCACCACAGGGCTCCTGTGTCTGGAGCACCTCCTCCTTGCCATCTTCACTGCTCTGGTTGTTTGCAGGGTTGTTTCTCTTACATATTCTCACCTCTCTCTCCAGCTGCAATTGGTCTTGCACAGTAACTTTTCCTTCCTCTTAAATCTGCTATCGCTACCACTGTTGTTGATGGGCTTGGCCTTGACCAGTGGCAGGTCCATCTTGGAGCCAGCTGGCATTGGCTCTGTTGGCATGGTGAAAGTTTCTAGCAGCCTCTCACAAAAGTCACTCTTATAGCACTCCCCTCCATCCCTCTCCTCGACACACAAATACAATACATACGTATAATGAAATGTACTTTTATGGAGAGTTCTTTGAGCTATAGTATCATGGTTTATATTGCAAAGAGACATCCACGAAAATTGTTCCATGTATCAGTCAGCAGATCTTGCAGCAGAGCACAGGACCTTGTTTCCCTTATCCATTAGTACAAATATGTTCCTTTGGCATGAACATGTCTAGCAGTGTAGATACAGTTTAAAAAAAAGGAGACTTGAGAGACACTATGAGTCTGTCAGTTCTGTAGAGAGAAAAGTTTGGCTATATGGTTTTCTATAGATATTTAAAAAATTATTGGCAGCAGTGAAGGTAACTAAATAAGGAAGTTCTGGGGAACCACAAATGCAACTGCAAGTTGATACAGTGAATCTGGTTCTTAGCAAAAGGTGTTAGAAAATGATTTCTTAGCCTTGAATTTAAGAAGCACGAAGGTCAAAGTATCTTCAAGTTTGAATTTAAAAGAAATACTGCTAAGAAAAAAGAAAAAATAATGGAGGGGAAAAGTCTCAGTACTATTTATATAGCTCTTGTGTTAAACAGGAACACAAATTCTATATGCCAGGGATTTAAAATAAATCTTAAAAAATAATGATGCCAACTCTTTGTTAAAGTACTCCCTTTAAATCAAGGTTGGTTTAAGGTTGTTAGTTATTTCAAACAGCATGGTTTCTACTTATCTTTGGCTCAGAATGTTTCCTTTTGAATTACAAGAACAAGAAATTAACTTCTCTTCCAGAAAAAAAACTTCCTGGAATAATACTGTTGAAGAAAAACACTTTTGCTTCGATTTTCGGATATGGAGACTGAAACATAATCTGAAATCCAAGGTCATTGAGTTTTGTATCTATGACAGCCATGCAAACATTTTTTTAATTTAACAGCTCTGTTGGAAGACATTCAGAGATACTTTTCTCTAAAGATTTTTATCTATTTGAAATAGGTGAATTTCAAATAGTTTTGAAATAGAAGATTTGTATAGGTTTGAAGGGTCAATAAAAGAGACTCAAACTTACCTCTTGATCTTTCACAACATAATTGTAATTAAGTTATATATATATATATATACACACACTGTATATATTCTTTTAATAAGTACTAAAAACTGGAATGGGCAAGGAAAGCTCTATTTTGATGTATGACAAACTAGTTTCACAGAACTTCTTTACCACTTGTTTTCTTCAGAAATCACACTTTAGTGCAAGATTACTTGATCACACTCAATTTGAGCTCTATACATAGCAGATATCAGACATTATGAGTAAAATACTTGTGCTCTTAAGAAAGAGTCTTCAATTTAGGACTGGAGTATAGCATTGTCCTTTCTGCAAGTGAGTAATAGTATACCTATTTCTTAATAAGAAAATAACTTTCTAGTGTAAGGCAAAACTTCTAATTTAACTAACATTCAACTGAAAACACAATATCCAAGGAAGAAAAACTAAACATCTCTTTAGCTTACACTAATGAAACACTTTCAGCCACTAAGTGTAGCACTTTCAAGTTTTCACACTCTGATAATTTTTGCATTTTGTTCATCTCTTTCCTGGGTTCACAGCGGTTCAGCTAAGTATGATCAAACACATGTTGCTGGAACAGGTGTGATTTATGAAACAACAACATCCTTCAACAAAAAAAAAAAATCAAAAAACCCATTAAGTGTAGTATTTATGTTTACACCTGCTCACAAGACCACTGCCAGGCTCATTTTCATTTGTGAAGCATGTCAAATATGCTATGTTGTTATAATACAGACACCTGTTTTAGTGTCCTGCTTGTGCAGTCTGTTGAATAGGTGGGAAAAGCTAGCACGGATGCTCCTGTCAATAGAAACTTCATGTTTCACAGTCACTGCTTATAGGGGTAAAAATAATTTAACAACACAAATAAAACAAAACTGGACCCAATTTTAGATGTACAGAAGTTATAGGTCTAATTTAGTTTTATAGTCCCTGACAGCTTTATAGCAAATGAACTCATATTTCTTATGAGATATTTTTGTGGAGGTTCCTTCTTCTTCTTTACTACAAAAAGAATCTAGAGTGATTGGCTTAAATCTACACATTTGACTTCTAGATTTCTGAAGATAGTTTGGGGAGTTTTTTCAAAAAAAGCAAGAGAAAGGTGTCTTCCGAATTTCCTCTTAAATGCAATGATTATTTTTATGGAATTATCTGTGATTTGATTTCCTGTAGAGTACTTTATTGACTTTTACCAGTCATGTGCAAAACAGATGCAAAACACAGAAAGCTTTGTAAATATTTTGTAAAATACCAAGTGTAAGGGGAGGCAGGATGGAGGGAGGAAACCCTAACAAACAAACATCTGACAGATTTCTTTTCTACCTGCAAATACTGTAACAGAAGGACCTTAATGGCAGATAATACTGAACAGGAAATTGCAACCTCCTCCTCTGGTCCCCAGAGCAGATAGAAACCATAAGAGGAACACAACAGTCTAAATATTATTTCTGAAAGGAATAAAAATGAAAGCAGACATTGCTGAATAAAAGTAACAGTCATTCTTACTAATGTCTGCTGATTATTATGAAGCTAAAAAGCGAATCAAAAGCAGTATTTGTTCCTAGATGCTGTCATTTAGAAAATGACATCAACAACTCCAACCAATTAAAAAGAAGTAATTTAAGAACAGTTCAAGATAACCTAAGGCAACAAAACAGTACAGTTACAGATTAAAGTTTCTTAAAAATAATATAACTCCATCATAGCATTTTTAGTTTTGATTACGGAGGGCTTAGAGCACATTTCATTTCTAAAACTCCTAAGGAGTATTATATGTCCCAGAAGAGTTGTGTCTTGAAACTTTTCTCAGTAACAGAACAACATTTCCTTATGATTCAATCTGTGCCTCACACGTGCTTGATTTAGCCTTCACAGTGTGATCATGAGGTTCAGGTCAGAAAAAGCAGTCTTATTTTCTAGTATCTTTCATCCTGTCTTTTAACTTATAACCTTTTGACATGTTTTGATTTTTGATAGTTAAGTTTGAGTTAAGTTACTATGTGTTTAGGTAACATATAGATGATATATTCAACAGCTGCAGTTATTTAATATAAAAGGGTGTAGTAAGTTTTTTATGAGAACAGACCATTACATAACTTGATAATTTGGAGTTTCACTCTTAAAGTAACTTTACATTTTGGATGATGTGTCTATTTGCATTGTAGTTCAATTTTTTTTCTATTGTCTTTATAGTACTACTATCTTCATCAAAGCATAGAAATAAACACACAAACATTCAACCGAAGAATACTTACTACTTCATGCTCTAACCATCTGTCGGTGTTGTGTTATCTGCTGATCTGACACAATTAGGCTTTGCAGTAACTTTAAAAGTAACAGAAGCATTTTTTAATATGTTACTTGTCATCTTTGCTTCAGAATGGGCATATCAGTGTATCTGCATCAGAAAAGCTGGGATTTAGTATGATGCCAATGGAGAAAAAGAGAAAGACTTTCAAAAGACAGTTCTGTCCACCTGAGATCTGCATCAAATCATAAAACAACTCATTTTTCTCCATTGGCTATGTAGAAGAATAAAATATTTTACGGGGGTTTTGCATAAAATTTTGTGGTTAAATATACATGTAAAAATATGTGGGTTTATTCCAGCTTCTTAAAATCTCTAATTTATCAATACTCTGAAAAATTTATGGCATATTTTAAAAATCAACAGGTTATAACACTTATTTTAGATCTGAATAGGAAAAAATATAAATAGTATTTTGAATATTTCATCTACCCTTATTTTTCACAACATTATGTTATTGATAAGATGAAAATAGAAAACAACACTGCTTGTAAAGTAATAAAAACCATCTGGGTCTTATGAAGTTTTGAGGCAAAAAATCCATACACCTAGACAGTCAGCATCTAAATGATAGTGTGGATTATATAAAAAACAAGTGGGAAATGATTTTGTTTAGTTCTTGAGTTTTGAGTGAGGTTTCTTAACTTAAAAAGTGAGCACATTTTAAAAAAGACAGTGGAATTATAACATCAAATATTCTGCTCTGTTTGAAGCTATAGTTTGCCTGATAATGAGAAATGAAAGTGCCTTCAACTACACCATGCACAGACACAGGTACATCAATTATTTACAGAGTAAACAAATAGATCTGCTGTGTTTAAGTAGTAGCATAGACAGGCATTTCTTTCTGTGAGAAAAGCTTATACAACTAACCATATATTGAGCTTCACATGTTAGTGGAAATTATGGTTATTTTTGCAGATGAAGAAGACCAAGAGATGTGACATATCTGCTGAATTAAGTTTATAAGGCTGATAAAGTTAACATATCCACCAGTTCTTCTATGATACTGTTTTCTCTTCATCAAGAAAACATGAACAAAATAATTTCTGCTCCTAGTTTGCAACAAATTTAAATTTGCTCTATGAATGTACCTTGTTTTCAATTTCAGTTAAACTTTAGTGCATCAAATATTATGCTTACTTGTTCAATACAGCAAACAATAAAATAAAATGAAAATCTGGGAGAAGGATAAAGTGATAGGCAAGAAAGGCTTTTGGGGAAGTATTTTCTTCAGCTGCCTTAACAAGACTGATTAGTGAATCTGAATCACAGTCCATTGGATCACAGTCCAAGGGAAAATGATGAAGGTACCCAGACCAGATAAAAGAGTACATAGGCACCTCAGCATAAACAAAGGAGTCTGTTGATCACATACTTAAAGGGAATTAATTTGCACTAAAATTTATTTCTAGATTATTTTTATGTTTCCCTATATAAAAGAAAGGGGAAATAATATTAAGCTGTCAAAAATAATCAAGTGTACAGAAGTTAATAGAGTAATAACAGAAAAGACACTAAATGATTTAGTCAAAGCAAAGAGCATCATTCAAACGACTGGCAAATTAACAGAGAATATCTCTTCAATGTCTTTGTCACTATATTATTAAGAAAGAAAAAAAAAGCATTATAAGTCCCTAAAAAAGTATTTATACAAATAAAAGATAATTTTAATCTTTGTATGGTACAACCATAGTTTCATTTACATAGCAATAAAAAGCAATTATTCTGTGAAGAATGAACTATTAATGATTCCAACATAATGGCGTAGTGTAGAGAAGTACAGGCCTGGTCTGACAGCACAGGCCTTCAAAAGCGAGTACACAGGAAGCAGCATGAAGAAGAATGGGAAGTATCCTCATAAATGCATGCAAGGATAAGGCATAAGGTTGGCACATGGTTGGCACTGGAGGTATAAACAACTCATCCATGGCTAGTTACAGAAATGCAAACTTGGAGGTGGACAAAACTGGTCATAGGTGTAATGTAACAAGGAGAACAAAGACCAAGACACCATGATAAATTCATATATAATGTTGAGCTGCAGACCAATGGAGAGAGAGAAAAGAGTAAAAGACCCCAAATGGACCCTGAAGTGAGGAAGAAGAAACCATTAATACAACCATCGTGTTTCTCTTGACAAACACTCCAGGGGCTGATGACTTCACAATAGCCCAGTACTACCAATCTAACCTCCAATCTCAGGACCCTGCGAGACAGTGGAATAGAGAGCATAACATTGTGTGTATCTAACAATTTTAACTACAGTACTGTGCTTCCTTTTCTATCACAATTAGATCTGAATTCATTATTATGAGATTCTTTATATTTCACTAATATTGTCTTTACTTATATGCTTCTTCTTTGCCCATAAATAAGACTTTGAGCATAGGAATTTAGGTTTTTGATGGTGATTTTCCCAAAAATAAATGGAACGCTTGGTTTGACTGTATTCTGCCTAGTAGGTCAATATGTTTTTTGAGACAGACATTTCAAATATAAATGGGAAAAATGGTTTCATCACTTTGGAAACATTCGTGAAACCAATTACCAATAAGTTGCCTGAGGCTTACTGCAAGGAATACTTTTTCTCACTGTGGCATCTGACAGTGCATCAAATGTCATATCTCAAGGTTAAAATTGTGAAATGTGCTAGGAATGATGTACAGTAAATTGTTACTAGTCACCTTTTTTTTATAATATTAATCTTTTTCTGTGCCTTGGTGAAATGAGAATGCTGCTCAACTTATCTGACACTGATGTTTGAAGGACCCTGCAATATCAAAAAGAACCATCTCTATATAAATCATTACTCACAGAACATTCCATCACAGTGTTTTGCATTTTAGCCACACAGGATATATGTGGAGACCTGCCGCGGTTCGAAAGGGGGGATGGGGCCATGACACAGCACAGGTCCGGGACAAAAGATAAGGTGCAAGTAGAACAGTTTATTGAGGCGTGCGCAGGATTCTTTATCTGTTCAGGTGGGGAAAGGGCCAGAACATAGGGTGGGGTATGAGACAAACGGGGAAGCAAATCAGGAGAGGGGCACAGGCAAAAGAGGGAGGAACCGGGGAAGGAAAGGGCAAATGGTACCTGTCTCCTCTCTGCAGCTTCTTCAGCCCATCAGAGAGGGGAGTGGGGGAAGCAGGGAACAGGCAAATTCGTGGCAAGCTGGGGCATGTCCAGGCTGTGCACTGTGTAGTGTGAATACAATGAAACCACATAATAACAGTAAAACCTATATAATAACTGTAAGGTCCGTATAATAAAGTCTTACCAATTGCTGTATGCTTTTCTCCACGCCTGGAGCTGTTCCCATCCTGAATCTTGCTCCTTCACAGAGACCTGACATTGTTTCCATCTGAGTCAGTGGATATTTTGTCCTTATGTAATCTTAAAGCAGGAATAGGAGCACAATATTTGCATGTGAGCACAAAACAATGAATAATACCATGGTGATATTATGATTTTATGGTATGATAGCTGATTGGTACATATGTTCTACTGCTGAGGGATTGATTTATTTTTCTTTAAAAAAAGCAGATATATGTCATGTGGTTAATTAACTACTTTAATGTAATGTAGTTTTGTTAGTAGGTTTTACTAAAGAAAAAAATCAAACCAAAACAACCTGCCTACCAGCAATTCAACACTTCAATGAATTTTCTCTCCTTTTATTTGTTAATGTGTTAAATGACTGTGTTACTGTCAGCCTAATGTTCCAGGGTAGGGAGCTTTGTAGCCGTGAATGTAAATATCTCCAGAAAGGAACATGATTTCAGTTGTCTTACATCCATATTACAACAGAGGTGAGAAAAATTCCCTTCAGTTAAGGCAGGACTACAGTCCTGGAAAAAAACAGATACTTCTAAAAAGTAAAAGAACATTGACATTGTGAAGGAGGGAAGTGGAGCACTTTATAATAGAGAGATCCCATGTGACATCACTTGTACTAGTTTTCAGTATAGAGAGCTTCTATAATCTGCCATATCCTTTAAATATCTAAGATCATTTATACAAGGAAAAACTTAATCATAGGGGCTTAAGATTCATAGCAAAGAAGTCAGATTAACATATTAGTGGCATCTTTGAATAAAATTGATCTACGAGTATGTTTGATTATCCTGAAGGAATAACTTCAATTTTGCAGTTTTAACTAGAATGTCTGTAGTATTATATTTTTTGACACAGTTTTTCTGGAACTGACATGGTAATAAGCGTGAACTGCTGTGAAAATATTGAGATGTCATTCTCAGAAATTAAGGATATAAATTAAACATAAATACTTATGTTTATCTGTGTTCAACAGGAGTTTAATCGTGGTTTATACCATTACAAGGCTAAGCCTTGTATAGGTGTGCTATATGTATATCTAGGTATGTGCTGTAGTGAGAGCTTATTACGACATAATCTATTATTCATTACATACGCGCAACAAAAGGTAAATATTCATCAAACAATTATGGTTATTATTCCAATGATATGGGTTACGTACTTCACAACAGTTGTAGTAATGTCTCCTCCACAACAGGTTTATCAATACTTTGAAAACAAAAGTTCCAAATTTCAGAGATATTTATGTACTAAAACCCAGAAAAATATTCAATGCCAGAGTGAGGCAGAGTTCTCCTCACAAGGAAAAGACCATCTAAAGATATTAATCTGCTTTTTCTGTGGAAAATATAATAATCTTGCATAGTTTTCTGTACATAGTGTTCCACCTCACATGACATTTGAATACTATATTTGAAACAAGTGAGGAAGACTAAGTGGTCACCATCTGAAAGACTGTTTCAAATACTGGAGGAGAATGAAGAAACCCCTGAAAATGGAGGAATATCTGGGATAGGTGAAGGAAACAAATGGCAATAAAAAAGCAGAAAGAAATTGAGAGGGGAGAGAAACAAAAACTGATGAGAAATAACTACAGTCAAAACTGTCAATCATTATTAAGTATAAGCCTAGACTGAATGTAGTTATTAATCAGTGATACAAGACCTTCACTTTAATGTACATATAGACTGAAACCGTTCCTAAGCTATGTATGTACCAAGACTCCTTTCATCTCTTACCCTTTTCTCTCCTATGTCCTTATTTCAAGAAAAAGTTATTTTATGTACAAGACATGGAGGTATTGCAGCATACCCTGCCAGGTTTCTGACACATGAGCAAAAAAAACCAGGGAATCTATAGTTTTTTTGTCTCCCCTACATAGCCATGTGGCTTAGTTTGATTCATCCATCATGACTTTAGAGAAAAATGTTATCTGTTTGTACCATTAATGTAATCAGTGGTAAAAAAGAAGATGAAATGTAAAAGTTTAAAATTGAACATTTCAGATATGGTAATTTGTACAATTTTTGTATGTCAATATTAGAACACGAAAATATTCTGATCTTGTTTCAATTACATCACAGAATCACAGAATGGGTAAGATTGGAAGGGGCCATAGAGGATCTTCTGGTCTAACCTGCCTGCTCAAGAAGGGTCATCCTAAAGCACATTGCACAGGATTGTGTCCAGGTGGTTCTTGAATATCTCCAGTGAGGGAGACTCCACAACCTCTCTGGGCAACCTGTTCCAGTGCTTGGTCACCCATACAATAAAGAAGTTCTTTCTCAAATTCAGGTGGAATTTCCTATTAATCAGTTTCTGCCCATTGCCTCTTGTCCTATTGCTTGGCATCACCAAGAAGAACCTGACCCCATCCTTTTGACACCTTTCCTTCAGATACTTATATACATTGATGAGATCCCCTCTCAGTCATCCCTTCTTGAGGCTCAACTGGCCCAACTCCCTCAGCCTTTCCTTGTAAGAGAGATACTCAAGTCCCTTAATCAACTTTGTAGCCCTCTGCTGGACCCATTTCAGGAGCTCCATGTCTTTCTTGCACCGAGGAGCCCAGAACTGGACACTGCAGGTGTGCCCTCCCTAGGGCTAAGTAGAGGGCACAATCCTGCTGGCAATGCTGTTCCTAATGTACCCCAGGATAGTATTGGTCTTCTTGACCACCAGGGCATACTACTGGTTCATGGACAGCTTGTCGTCCACCAGCACCCCCAGGTCCTTCTCCATAGCGCTGCTTTGAAGCACATCGGTCCCCAGCCTGTACTGGTGCCTGAGGTTATTCTCCCTCAGGTGCAGGACTCTGCATTTTCCTTTGTTGAATTTCAGATAGTTTTTCTCTGTCCATCTCTCTAGGCTGTCAATGTCCTTCTGAAGGGCTGCACAGCACTCAGTGGTATCAGCCTCTTCTCCCAACTTTGTGTCATTGGTGAACCTGCTGAGGAGGTCTGCCCTTTCACCCAAGTCATTGATGGATAAGATAAACAATACTGAACCAGTATTGAAGCTTGAGAGACACCACTAGTGACAGTCCAGCTAGGCTCTGTGACACTGATTACAGCCCTCTGGGATCTGCCATTCAGCCAGTTCTCAATCCACCTCACTGTCCACTCATTCAGTTCATGCTTCCTGAGTTTGCCTATGAGGATGTTTTGAGACAGTGTTGAAAATCTTGCTTAAACTGATTTAGACAATATTTACTGCTCTCCCCTTGTCCACATAGGTAGTTGTTTTCTTTGTGGAAGGCAATCAGGTTGGACAACTATGATTCTCTCTCTCTCTCTTTTCTCTCTCTCTCTCTCTCTTTTCTCTCTCTCTCTCTCTCTCCATTAGACATCTCTGTGTCTTCCTACTTGGCTGCATGCCACCTTTGCTGTTTCTTATCTCCTTCTAGCTCTCTGCCACTGTTCTCCATTCACTGCTGCTCTGTCACCGCTCCTGCTGTCTACTCACAGTGGAGAAAGACTCCCAGCTCTTCGGTCATAGACCTCGATCCAGTTTGACACTGTTTCCGAGTTTCTATGACCCCAACCAGGGGGCTGGGGGGCCGTGGACCCCCAGCAGGGCTCCTGCCCCTTCTCGTGGCTTCACGACATGGCCACTTCTCCTCCAACTACCCCATCTTCCTTCTTTTCCGGTCTGGTGTGATATGTTTAAATTTTGCAGGGGCGCTGATTGGGTTAACACCAAGAGAGACATCATCCCCTCGGGGGTTACCATTTTTAACTCCAGGGGAAAACCACCTTTTTTTCCCCACTACAAGTGTTTTACCATCCCGATTATAAAAAACTTCTTCCTTGTATCTAATCAAAACACACCCACTTTTACTTTAAAGCCATTACCCCTTGTCCCATCACAACAGGCCCTGCTAAACAGTTTGTCTCGATCTTTCTTATAGGCCCTCTTTAAGTACTGAAAGGCCACAATGTGGCCAGTTTTGCCTGGAGCCTTCTCTTCTCTGGGCTGAACAACAGCAACTCTCTCAGATTTTCCTCAGAGGAGGGGTGCTCCATCCCTTCAATCAGACCTCAAGTAGAGTCCTCCACTCAGCTATAAAAATGTATATGGTAATGATGTCAGAATCCTGAATGCACCAATGGGCTGCGATTGCCCTGCCCAGTCTGTAACAATTTTTGTCTGTAACTGTGTTCTGCAAGGGCTTCCCTCACCAGGACTTTACTTACCTGTTTCAAGGTCATCTCTGATATGGTGCAGCTGAAGCACACTGCTGGGAGAAGCGCCTTGAGAAATCACACCTCGGGCTTTCCGCAATGACACTTTAAGCTCAGATCCCTGAACTGACTCCTGTCTGGTAAATATGCTTTGCCACCCCTAGCATGTTTTTGAGCCTGACCTGCTTCATCACTATCACATTGCCTAGTAATGATGGGATTCTCAGCTGACCCTGGTTATCAGCACTAGCCCTGCCCTGCTCATCTTGTTTGGGTGTTGGAGGACAGTCCACGAGGTAATTGCCGTGCCCTCCTTGTTTTCAATCTCACCTCACTTTTTCTTGCCTAACATATCAGTCTGGTGTTGTATTAGTTAAGTGGCTAAAATGGCTGAAACAGTATGCATATGTGCAGGATAAGAGTTTTAGCATTCTTAAACTTTGTATACTTACCAGTAAGGTAAGGCTTTAAACATATTATGTAAATAATAGGGGACTTATTAGAATGTATGTAATTCACATTGTTGTACATATAATAAACCATTACAATCTTTGCAGATATGCCTTTATTATGATGTTTATCACTTGGCTACAGGCAATTAACTAGACCACTAGTTTCTTCTTATGGAAAATGAGGTAAAAAAGAATACTGTAATGAAATCTGTTCAAAAAACAACTCATCAAAGGCTGTCAAGGTGGTTATTAAAGTTGCCTCAGAAATTACACTGAAAATCAGTTTGACAAATGTCATTACATAATTTCAGAATATCAACAACCTTTTATAGCCTGAAAAGGGTTATGGCATACAATCTGAAATATAGAATGTAGTTAATCATATTTAAATTTATAGATTTAGGCGATATTCAGCTCCAGATTATGAAATGTAGATTTGATGTCTACAGGTTCAAATAAGCAGGGGTCATAAACTTTCCTGAGATCTAAACTAAACTGAGATCTAAGACTAAACTATGTCTCCCGCAAATCAGTTTGAAATGTTATTGAGATGCCCTAGGAACTCAGAAGGATGATACAAAACCTATTGGAGATCTTAATCTTACAGATGTAACAACTTGAAGTCAGATACCAAATAATTTTAAAAATTCAACCATCTCACTTGATTCATAGAAACAATTGAGGTATTTCTCAAATCATCCCCTACTTGTGAACTTGATGTTTTTTCTGGATTTTTTTTTTTTTTATTTTTCAATTTCTTTCCTTTTTCCTATATCACCAATTCTGATCTGGTTTTTTGCATGTCTCTTCCGAGAATCCATTCACCTACATTTTCCTGTCACACTCCATTTTATATTTTCTCCTTCATTTTATTAATTATTTTTCCCTAATCTCACTTTATTTTTACATGTAATTAAGGTAGCCTGTGTATGAAAATGTTGCCAATGATTCAGCTCTGCGAGGACCTGCCTGTACCTTCTGCTTTTGTGAAGAATGGACTCACATGTCAAATAAGAGACACAGAGGATACTCAGACCTTGCAAGAGAGGGATACAGGACGAACTAATGAGGTTTTAGCTTCTTTAACTTAACTGACATTTCCCAAGTTCCCCCTTCTAGCCTACTGCCTTTTTCCCCTTCCTTCAGTAGCTAGTACCACTTAAGGAATAAGTGTGCCAAGCATTTTTTTTTAATCCCCCCAGCTCCCACATTTGCAATGGGATTGAAAACACTCTAATAGTATGTGCAATCCTCTCACACAGTGAGGTAGAAGTAGCAGAAGAAAAGTATCTAAGCAGAAAAAAACCCAACCTGAAAATCAAATTTTTGCACTGATCCGTTGAAAATTAAAAAACTTTAGGAAATACCTGGGAAGGGAGTTATCTGACCACTAAGGGGTTGTATCAGAGCTAGAGATGTGTGGCTTCTTTGCACAGTATGCACACTGGCACAGAGCAGTAGTCCTAAAACCAATAAAGCACAGATAGTCAATGGCTGTGCAGCCCTCCTTATCTTTTACATTGGGATACTGGCTTGTAGTAATTTTTATACGACATGCTTCTTTCAGCCAGCAAAGAGGTCAAAAAGTAGGAGGCCAGCAAAGATAAAAGCCCTGAAGAGAATAGGAGGTGTGTCTTTCTCAGGCCTGGTGTTCAAAATGCTGTAAAATTTTTCTTCCTTAAGTCTAGCATTCTTGACTTTAGAATAAATTCTCCTGAGATCCTTCCACTGTCTGGAATTTTGGGGATACCTGCGTATTATTTTATGTCACACTCAGGTTTACTCAGAAAATCAAGTTTTAGCTCCTTTATAAAAAGTAGATTTCTAGTTTTATAAAAGAATCAGGTTCTGGTAAAGATATTAAATTTTGTTGTCTATGAAGTTAAGTTTATTTCTAATTCTATGTATATGGGTGTACTACTTACACTTGTACATCATTGACTGATGTATTTAACTAAAATAAAGGCTGAAAATGTATATTTATTGTGGGGAATATTACAAAATATGTTACTGTTTTCTTCTTTTCTGAAAGAGGTAGACATTTTAAGCCATTTACTTTCATTGGAGAAGTAGCTGTCCATTGAAAGTATTGGTGGTAATTTTAGGGTTGCTCAATAGCAAGGGTTCCTCTGTAGACAATGTTAAAAGAAAGAGAAGACAGCACTGTTATTTCTAAGAAAAAGCAGAATGTGAGTTTTACCTTTGCACTTGTGAACAAATTGAATTAGTGCTGTATCATGTTAATGCTTCTCTTAATTAATGTGTTATAACAGTTGTGGATACAATTATCTTTTTAAAGTATTGGATAAAATTAAGACATTAAATATAATGTGATTTGGTTACTCTGAGAGAAAAATGCTGAAATGAGCAAAAGATCTCATAAAATCTTCCATATAGATACATTAAATTTATTTGCGGTGTTTTTATCTATGTTCAATGTGGAATCCATATTCTCTCTGTTCATAAGGATTTTAAAGAGAAATAAATTAACACTGAATAATTCAGTAATTTCATTCTTCACTGCAGAGGATGTTTGTACGGATCTTGTTGGCCTTCATATTTGTGTTTCAGCGTAACCTTCTTAAGTGCTTTCCTGCAGATGCAAATAACAGGTCATTACTTGCTTACAAAATAATCTTGGGGTTTTTTCACCATTAACTTCTGGATGGTGAACTGGATCATTATAAAATGCTAGGAAATCCTGGCCACTGTATGTCCATGTGTAAAAGGCCACTGATCAGCAGCAAATCTAATACGTCACACTTAAAGTAACCAGGCCAAAGCTCTTACTCCCTCTGACTTCTTGTCTGTGAGAGAATCAACAGAGCAAGCAGTGCAGCATACAAGCACCAGGCTGGACAGGGCTGATGTTTAATCTGTGAAGCAGAAGTTACCAGTTTTTCCTGGAAAAGTCTGTGTTGTTGAAATTTGTCTTTGAAATAAACCTCTTAATGCTCTGAAAACTGGTGTTCCACAAGTCTGAATACTAATGTCTTCATGAAGTCAACATGTGAAATTAAAGCCTATTGACGTACAATAACTAAAAGACCTTTGGGCATTATTAGCATTTTCATGACTGTATTCATTGTTCTTGAGTCTTCATTGCAATCTTTCAGGTAACTGAAATAGGAGCTTCAACTAGTTTGCCTGGGACTACACAAGAGTTAATCAAAGTTAAAGACAGTGTACAGAAATTCTTAAATAGAATTGTTGTATGTTTAATATGCAATAAAAAAACTTGTGCTATAGCTACAAAATGCTCATATTTAAAAAGCTAACTGATGGGCTCAGATAAACTACACTGAAGAAATGAAAACATCTGTTTCATTTATGTGTCTATTTTATTGTTTAATAAAGTCTTTAATAAGCCATGCTAAAATAGGTAAATCTATGTGATTTTAAAAAAAAGCAATGAAAGTGTTGGAAAATCAGAAACATGAGAATGTGGCCGCTGTGTTATAAAATGTACCTAGTAGACTTGAACCTTGCAAGTTTCTGTGGTTGGGGTCTTTTTGTTTTTTTTAGTTCTTTGGTTGGTTTTAGTCATGAAGTTAAAAAAGAAAAAAGGAAAAATGTACTAAATAATTATTTTCTCTCAGCTACATTTAATCTTAAAGCCACTGTAAATCATAGTATCCATAATATATAAATATACAGATAGGCTAGGAAGGAGTATCAGGAAAAATAAAGAGAAAATGAAAAATGAAAATATCAATACTAACAACAACAAAAAACCAAACCAGTGCTACATAATGTTGTCCTGATTTCAAGAGGGATAGTAACAGGTAGCAAAAGAGATTCATATTGCAAGTACTCTATTTTGTTCTTTATGACACTTGTCTATGTGTATCATACATTTCAGAATTGATAAATGAAAACATTCTCATTTTCTTACAGGAAACTGAGGCACAAAAGCATAAATTCTCTTCAGATGTTTAGATATTCCCAAAGTAATTAAAGTAAAAATAGTGAACAAAAATAAAAATTCACCATTTCCTGTAATTCTGAGGAGTCTAAACTTACCTCAGAAACAATTAGAATAGAATAGAATAGAATAGAATAGAATAGAATAGAATAGAATAGAATAGAATAGAGTAGAATAGAATAGAATAGAATAGAATAGAATAGAATAGAATAGAATAGAATAGAATAGAATAGAATAGAATAGAATATTTCAGCTGGAAAGGAGCTACATCGGTCATCTAGTCCAGCTGCCTGACAAATTCAGGGCTGACCAAAAGTTAAAGCATATTGTTAAGGGCATTGTCCAAATGTCTCTTGAACAGACAGGTTTAGGGCACCAACAACCTCTCTAGCAAGCCTGCTCCCTCTCAGTAAAGAAATGCTACCTCATGTCCTGTCGGAACCCATCCTGATGCAGCTTTGTTTCATTCCCATGCATCCTGTCACTGGATCACAGGGAGAAGACCTCAGCACTTCCCACTCCACTTCCCCTCCTCAGAAAGCTGTAGAAAGTAATAAGGTCAACCTTCAGCTCTTCCTTTTCTTCAAGCTAGAAAACCCCAAAGTCCATAGTCACTCCTTATAGGACATGCCTTCCAGCCCTTTCACCAGCTTTGTTTTCCTCCTTGTGATGCGTTCAAGGACCTTCACAAACTTCTTAAACTGTGGGGCCCAGAACTGCACATATTACCCAGATGAGGCAGTGCTAACACTGAATACAGTGGGATAATCACCTCCTTTGACTGGATGGCTGTGCTGTGTTTGATGCACAAAGGGTCCAGTCTGCAAACAGGTGTTTCCATTTCACACAGTGGAACCACCAGTGACCATGACTTCCCATTGTTTACTGGTCTTATTGTAGGTTTTGGTTTGAGGGGTTGGTCTCTCTGATCTTCACAAGACTTCTCAGGTTCCTCATTATTCTGTTCATGTATTGTACCCAGGGCCTTGTACCTATTTGTAAGAGTATCTTAGAGTGTTGATTAGAGCATAAGGCTTCTCTGCGTCATAGATGGCAGGGTATTGCTCCAATCTCTCAGACTTTCAAATACTCCTCAATCAGCCAACCTCATCGTGCAACTCATCCACCAAGGAGACCAGTTCATGAACCTGGTCACACTTCCCACAGGCTTGCTTGCAGTCACTTTCCATCTCTGGGAATATCTCTTCACACATTGCACAGCTGAAAATCTGTGTGATTGTATACTTGAACAGGAGCTCACTTTCTGTGGCTGCATTAGTTCTACCAAGGGATGGAAACTCAGTAGAATCAGAGGACACTGGTTTTTTCTGTGTGCTCACCATGCTGCCATGTGCTTGCCCACCAGAAATATATTTGCTCATCCATTGCATTTTCTGAAGATGCTTACCCCAGACTTGTGCAGAATAAGGTTATATCTCATTAATATTTTAGTACTGTAGTAAAAAAATAGAACTGTGTCATTGGCTATATTTACTCCAGATCAACAAACACTTGAGAGTTTATGAAACTTCTGATATGTGAAACCATCAAAAACCTCCACCTGAAGAAACTCCAGCACTTGAGTGTGCCATATGGTATAGAAGTACTATTGCAAAAAGTAACATATTGCCCATTAAGCTCCCCAGATGAATCTCCATTGCTGCCATATATACATCATTCTCACACTGTGCCAGGTAGACAAAAAAGTGAAAAAAAGTATATTGCTAAAGAAAGTATAAAGTTCTTACTTTAAGATGTTATCTTCTGTTGGATTCAGTACTGTTCAGTAACAGACTTTACAGACACAGGGGAAGTTTTGACCTTCTAAAATTTATGCTGATAGTAGGCCTCCCTTCACATCAGTACAAATAGATGCTTGTTTATAAGGTCTTAGAAAGAAAGGTAGGTAGAAATAATACATCTAATTTTATTGTGTGCTTAATGCGCCCCTACCGTGCACTACAAATGCAATGGGCTTTAGAAATGTCCTACCAAACCAACCTAGATAGTTGGAGGACAGGGGTGTGTTGTTGCTGGGTTTTGTTTTGGTTTTTTCTTTGTAGTGGTGGGGGATTGGTTGATTGTTTTAATTTGGTTTGGTTTGGGGGTTTGTGTGGGGTTTTTTCTTTCTTTCTTTTTTCTTTTCTTTTTTTTTTTTTGGTTTCATTTTGTTTTGCTTTCCCTGGAGGTTCAAATCACACATTGCAATTGCATCTCCAAAGCTTTTAAGCTGGTGGCAATATTCCCTGTTCTGAGGAGTACTAGCACAGTTTATTTTGTTCCCAAAGTGTATTTCCCCTTTGTGTATGATGTGGTGCCAGGCTTCTTGCTGGCATGTGCACAATTACTGCCTTGTTTAGTGTAAGAAGATAACTTAGAGAGACTTTACCTAAGAAATGCCAGGTAAAATTATAGCAGAGATGGGCTCCAATATCCCCAGGGTAAGATCTGACTCAGTGCAGTGTAACCAGGGAATTTAGTACTTAGACCTGTGTAAACTATGTTCCGCCATACAATTTGAAGTCTAGAACAATGATACAAAAATGTATAGCAAAGTTTTAAAAATCCTTACCAACCAATAAACCAGTTTGTTGTTTGTTTTTTTCTTTCTATAATACAAATAAATCACTGTTGCTAATGTTTAACCAGCTGTACAATAGATAATAAATATCATTGTATTAGGAGGTCTGAGTCACCATAGGTTAACATTTTGTTAGTGAATATGAAATGATTGTGAAATGATATAAAATCAAAATTATAACATTAGAAGAAATGGAAGTGTCTTTGCAAGTTGAAGGTTCCAGAAAAGCAGCACGGGCAATGAGAGAAGCAAAAGAAACTTGTTAGCTGTTTTTTAACATGAGAATGTGCCATTTTCGTCAACATTGCTTAAGCAATATTTGATTCTGTTCTCATATAATAACAGTATGATGTTTTCTGTAAGACTGAAATGTAAGTCCTTTTGATATATTCTGTATTTCCTGAAATATGCATTAGAAGCGGTAAGTGATGGTGCAGAACTATCCCAGGGGAAACTGCTCTTAAAATATTTAACATTACCTGCCAAGAATACCTCTGCTCAACCTTAGGATTGCCAGTCATTCCTGTACAATAATATCCAAAAATGTCAGTTATTCTTCATCTGCGGTCATTCTTTTTTTAAAAAAGAAATTATTCCAACTTGCTTTTTGCTTGTACAAAGTAAAAAGTATCTAAAAATACATTTTTCTAATAAGTTAGTTATTATATATGTTTGTAACATCAGTACTATCCCTTATATTCTGCGACTCAATAATTTTCCTAACAGTTGTTTAGATCAGATGAGAAGGTAAGTGGTGTTCACAGATTAACCATGGCTATTGCAATTACTTCAGGCATTGTTTCACTCTGATGAGCTGGTTTTGTCAAAAAATTTCCCTTTTTATTTTCAGATAGTTTAGAATAAAATGGAAAAACATCTAATATAAGTTAAAGGTAAAAAATTCCAGTTGCTTATTTTTTTCAATTTTATTTAGTTGATCTATGCTTTACCTGCCTAGAGACTCATGTTTCTTTTATCTGTGTTATCAAAATATATTTGTTTTTACTGTTCTTTTTCTTTTCTAAATTGCTGAAGAAAAAGACTCTTCCAAAGTTGTTCCAGACCACATTACTGTTTTGGAAAGAAAATGTTCTAACAGAAAGAAAAAAAAAAAAAAGAAAGAAAGAAAGAAAGAAAGAAAAAGAGACAATTCAAGTTTCACAGTTACTTTTCTATCTCCTGATCTATATTTAATGATGTTCATAATGAGGACTTCTGCACCTATTTTAGTGTGTTTCCAGCAACTTTCAATCCCATGGTATTTATTATGGTGTACATATTTTATATATGAACAATGCTGTTATTCTGATCATTTATTTATGTTAAGCATTGGCCATTATAGTAAAGTGTAGCATCTGTGGTTTCATTTCTGGTGCAGAGGTAAAGTGATTACGGAATTATGAGCCAATCACACTCAGGGGTATTACAAAACATGAAATACAACAAAGTTCGGTAAGTTCTTCTAATTTTGCAGGGGTGTGATTATCTCACAGGAGGCACATCTTGTAGTTACCAGATGTCTCACAATAACAGTGACTCTGGAGTTGCTTCATTGTTATAACAAGAAGATTTTACTGCAGAGAGAAAGGTTGGCATTTTCTCTGCTGGATGAAGATGAAATTGGCAATTTGGAACAGCGGTTTCAACCGAGCTATGTGGTTTACATTGATTAATCTATCACGTTAGAATATAAACCTACCATTTGGATCCGTCGTAGTAGTCTTCTAATCTGTGTCATATGTGTGGAGCTCAATAAATATTTTCTTTAATTCCAGCTACAAAGCTATTTTACAAAAGAAAGAATCCTGACATTTCTCCAAAACATCAGGCATTCAGGGTCTTAATTTTCTGAAGCTAGAAAGTTTTTCATGCAATGCCAAGAATCACCATCCAACTAAAATTGCAGTGACTCAAATGATATGGATTCTGACACTGTACCTAAATAAAGCAGAATTGCACTAGAGAAGATGTTCTGTTCACATATATAAAGGACTTGGAATTGTGTTCAAAATGAATGTTCAGGGGTGACTTCTGAGAGTATTACTCACTTTAGATGGCATCTTCTTCTTTTACTAAAGTTCATTCAGATGATACTGTCTAGGATGACTCAAACCTAGCCATGGGAAAGCACGAGATGTTTAGGGGAATTCACCCAGAAAGATGTCTTAAACATAGACAGTTAAGCAAACACAGTTAAACCAGCCAACAGACAGAGAGACACTGACAGATGCATGCTATTCTTCAGAGGCAAGCTTGTCAGTTCCTCTCCACAGGAATTTTGCAGCTTTGCTCTACACAAACTGTAAAATCAAAGAAAAACCATTTCTTTACATACAGCATCTGAACAGTAACTAAGAAATTATTTCTTTGACAGGATTGTCTTGAAATGAAACCTGGAGTAAGTTCTTCAGAAAAAAATGTTGATAATAGATAGCCAAATTTATATTTATTGTAGATGTCTGACATTATGTCAAGTCCAAAACAAAAATGGGAAAAAATAGCACTGCCTTACTCCAATGAAATGACACGTATGTAAAAATTCTGATCCAGTCATAAGGAAATTAAAGAAATCCATTAGCTGAAACTGAGAAGCATTTGCTCAGTAAACTACAGAGAGATTACTTACCGGCTATCTTAAGAGTGTCAGGACAGCCAGGAATTTAAAAAGATTATAAATAACGTCATAAGAGAAAGGAAGGATGTAAATTATGAATATTAATAGGATTAGTCTAGACCTTCAGCTAGCTTCCTAGACTGCCACAGAGATAATAAAATTTGTGCTGGCTGAAGAGCAGCTCTGATGTTGTGGTTTAATTATTCTGAAAAATGCTGCTGTCTATGGTTAAAAGATTGAAATGTAAGCTGGATAGTCACTATAAAGTGTAGTATGTGATTTTTTTTGTGTATGTTTTAATTAGCAATAGTTACTTCTTCAAATGCTAATTAAAATTAAATATATTGAATTGGCTTCTAATTGATGAGTTTTAATGATGGCTTGCAATTTTTTTCACCCCTTACTTAGTGGTAGTGAAGTGGAACATTATTTAAGGACTATGGAATTCTTTATCCTGAAGAAAAATCTGTAACTCAAGATTGGGAGCATTCTATCCTTTAAAAATATGCACCAAAAAAACCCAAACCAGACACAAATTCCCAAACAAATTTTATTATCTGTACCTCTGGAGTTAATTTAAAATAATATAGTTCATTTCACTCGAAGTTGATTGATGCACAGTAAAGGAGACCATAACTCAAGAGCAAATACTTTTTTTTCTGTTATTAGTGTTCCTTACACTATATTTGAAGTCTTCATCTTCTGTATATAGTTTTCTTAAAATAAATTTAATCTGCATATTTATTTGTATTCATGACTAATTAAAGCTAGTGAAATAACATAGCTAGGTTGTAGGAATGTATCGTAGTACATTTCTAGGCATTATTTCCTTTTGTAATTACTGGAGAAAAATAAGGTATTTTTGGAGAAGTAGTAGTGTTCAGACTGAGTAGTGTTCTAAATTAGAATATATGAACTGTCCTCTGTGTATACCTATTTCTCTCCATTAATCTTGAGGGTATTCTTAAATGGTCTAGTCTGGCTCTAGATATCTATGTCACAGATATCTGAATTTGGCAAGATTATTTAAATCTAAAGTATTCCACTACTTCTATATGCCACAATGGAGAATAACAGTCTCCACATAGCTGTTTCCCTTCCTCCATCAAGGAAACTGGCTTGGAAATGTCTACAGAGTCAGTAATTCCTTAGCAGCAACACTCTCTACATGTAAAGTATACTCTTGAACTTGATATTTTGGTTTTGTATCAGGAAAAAAATATGGTTGATTGTCAATATACAGCAAACTTTAATCTGATCCTTCCTAGTTCACAATTGAGTCTACACAGAAGGAAGAGAGCAGAGATAGTTTCGTCAGTTGAATATGGAGTCTGGCCAAGAGCCTTAGATACTGTCATAGTTGTACCATTAACAGTTTGTTTCACACTTTTCATACAGAGGCTTGAAGAATAAAACTCTATGGAAAACTAATAGTAGTTTTGACCAAACTTCTGCATAGACCTTCATAGTGAAAATGATATTCTGAGCAGCTGTTGTGTATCACAGTCTGCTTGAGTTTTCATCCTTTCCTAGGAAAGGTACATTATTTCCCTTTTCTGGGCGAAGTGGTTAACATCTGAAAAACCTCATCTTTAGTGAATCTGTGTATTTCCCTTGGACTCAGTGAAGACATGCTCACTTTAAAATGCTGAGATCAGTCACATCTTTTGGAAGACAGTTGTTTCTGGAATGAGGCTCCTGTGATGCTATAACATGGGTTTTTGGTGACTGGAGAGTAGAAAGGTCAAAGGTTTTTCCATTTCAAATATCTTCAGTAAAGAGGTATTCATCATCATCATCTTTTTGTGTGTGTGTGCCTAGCTCAAATTACTTCAGAACTGTAGTGTTTAATCAAAGATCTTGTGTTGTTTTAAATTTACTGAAGAAATCTGTAGAGAAGAAGGACATTCTACCTGCACTGGATTGCTGTCTCTTGCTCCCTGAGGTATCATTTAGAACTCATATATCCCTGGTGCTGCAGCATTGCTTTGCCATGACCCTACCTTCTTGTTCTATGAAGCTGGAGGAAAGACATGACACTGTGGAAAGGCAGGCACCATTTCTTTTTATGCTCGTACACAGACTGAGGCATAAACTGATACTGAAAATGTATGCTTAAATGAGAAAACAGAAATGGATAACTGTCTTCTGTTCAAGTTTTCTGTCAGAGAAAAGAAATCAGAGGAGAAAACTGATATTTACAGAATGTCTGTTATTTACTACAAAACTTTTTTTGTAGTCCTTCTAAGTAATCAGAGAAATTTTCTTTGTGAGCTGCAAACGTACTATAGATATCCAGCATGCAGTAAAAAAAGGTAATGTCATTTGAGAGAAAGAAAAACCCCACAAAATTATCAACTAATAAATTGTAGAACAATTTTTCATAGAATCATAAAATTATTTGATTTGGAAAGGACCTTTAAGATTGACTGCTTCAGTCCCCCTATCATGGTCAGGCACACCTTTCACTCTACCAAGTTGCTCGTAGCCACATCCAATCTGGCCCTGAACACTTGCAGGTATGGGACATCATTAACTTCTCTGGACAACCTGTTCCAGTGTCTCAACACTGGCACAATAGAAAATTTCTTCCTAATAGTTAATCCAAATCTAACCTCTTTTAGTTTAAAAACATTACCCCTAGTCCTATCACTATATGTAAAACTACACCCTTGTAAAAAGTCTCTCTCCAGCTGTTTCATAGGCCCCCTTTAGGTAGTGGAAAGTTGCCGCAAGGTTCTCACGGAGCTATCTCCTCTCCAGGCTGAACAATCCCAGTTCTCTCAGTCTGTGTTTCACAGAAGAGGTGTTCCAGCCCTCTGCTCATCTTTATCACTCTCCTCTTTACATGCTCCAACAGGTCCATGTCTTTCTTGAGGTGACAGCTCCAGAGCTGTGCATATTGTTGCACATACTATTGCAGGTGGGGTCTTATGAGAGCTGAGTAGAGGCAGAGGATCACATCCCTTGATCTACTGGATGCTCTTCTTTTGATGCAGTGCAAGTTACAGTTGGCTTTCGGGGCTGCCAGCACATATTGTCATGTTGTATTGAGTTTCTCATCCACCAGCCCCCAAAGCTTTTCTCCTCAGATCTTTTCTCAATTCATTCTCCACCTAGTCTGAAATTTTACTCTAGAAATCCTTAATGTTTACTTATTTTCATATACTTAATAAAGTATTTCTTGAACAACAGCAAAATCATTAAAGATAACCAGTTCTATTGAAAATATTTCTTAAGAGAGTTTAGAACATTTTACACCATTTCTTGGTGTTAGACTTACTGTCTAACTCTCACCTCTCTGTAATAATTGAAAATACTATGGAGATGGGCTGAGACGAATGGGAAATTTACAATTAAATAGCTACTGTACATGAATGACCTAAAGCTCTAAGTAAGGACACAAGGGAACTATACACTTTGATTGATATAGTTCACACTTTCATTAAATAATGAAGGAAGTAATTCACCTGTAAGCACAAATCCAGAAGGACATGGAAGGACAAATGTAAAGTAAGGAGATACAAATTTTCCAGCAGGCCAAATACCCAAAGAATTGGAAGAAGGACAACTATTTATGTCACTTGAAAAGGTAAAAGTTAGTGAAAGCAAGAATGAGATCTGAAGGAAAATGAAGTCTGTACACATCAAGCCTTTGAAAACAGTAGCTATCTAGAAAACTACCTTGATGTCAGCCATGCTGATGTGTGAAGTTTATGTACTCTCTCTATAAAGATTTTTGAAGGACATCTGAGGATTTCATGTTGTTTGATGTACAAGACTTGCTAAATCTTGATGGGTAGAGTTTACTTGAAATATGCCTTCTTTGTCTTGTTATGGTGATGGAAATTCTTTCTTCACACTTCAGTAAATGAGAAAACTGATGGCTTGGACCAAAACGCTGCCAAAATTAAACATGTATAACAAAGACATCCATCCTCAAATTACTCACACCAGGCCCTCTTTACAGTTAATGATACTGTGGGGAACAATTAATTTTATTCTAAGGTAAGTCAGGTAAAATATTTCCTGAAAGTATCTGTTGCATATCAGCACAGAGGAAGAAATTCTTGCTCGGTAGCAGGCATACATACTGCAACTGCTTAAAACCACATTCAATGAATCTCACCCAACCATGTACATTCCCATTTTGTGCTCTACCGTAGCCTCTCCTCCTTTTTCCAGACATCAGTAGCTTCTGTTCCTTGAAGTATCTATTATTTAGCCAGACTTGTCAGAACCAGTCCTTCCAGAACTTTCACAACTTAAACTCCTTTGATTTACTTCTCCAGGCACCAGAGTTTGTCTTGCAGACCCATCATAGATTAGAAACCTTCACCAGTTTGGCAAAAGTCTGTCAAGCTTGAGAAAATGTCATGAACACTTTTTAGCTGATGGAGAAGAGGAGACTGAGGGGAGACCTCATCACAGTCTACAACTACCTTGTGAGGGAAAGAGGAGGGGCAGGCACTGATCTCTTCTCTGTGGTGACCAGTGACAGGACCCAAGGGAATGGCCTGAAGTTGTGTCAGGGAAGGTTTAGGTTGGACATTAGAAAAAGGTTCTTCACCAAGAGGATGGTTGGGTGCTGAAAAAGGATCCCCAGGGAAGTGGTCACAGCACCAATCCTGACAGAGTTCAAGCAGCTTTTGGATGATACTCTCAGGCACAGAGTGTGACTCTTGGAGTCAATGATCCTTATGGTTCCCTTCTGACTAAACATATTCTGTGATTCTGTAATTCTGTGATCTTTTTGTTATTTCTAGCCATTATTATCCCTATATAGTTAAATCACTTCCAGCTTTTATTGTTAATTCGTATATTTGAAATAAACATTGTCAATTAATCTGCAAGGCATAAAATTCATTAAGAACATGTAATGGTCTTTCTCAGGCAGAAGGGACTTCATGAGATAATTTTTTCCATCATCTTACTTTAAAATTTAAATTCTGTTGAGTAACAGAATGGGCTTATTCATGTAAAAGCTCTGAGATTTTATTTACTTGTATTTCAAAGCTAAATATATTTTCTACATTTGTGTGATTTCTCATCATTCTAATCTCACTCTCTAGTACAATATCTACTTTAAATTTTGCACTGGGACACAAAGGACTACATTAGAAAATCTCTTCCTAGGATTGCCAGAGACTTGCTTTCTGATGCTGATAAAAAAAATCACTAAGGGTGGTATTTACCCAAGTTTCATAAGCTCAATTTCCATAAATGGAGAGAAATAACTACTTTAGAATTCATTTTGCCTCACCTAATTAAGGCATCTACAAATGCTTTAGAGTAAGATCAGACCTGAGGTACCTAACTTTAATACTAGTGTTGCACTGAAGACAGATTTATAAAGAGAACCTATCTATATCAAAACCCCAAGATAACTAGCACAGATACAGAAATCTAAAGCTAGTTGGGATGAATGAGATGTAGCCCCTGACTATGTCTCTATTCCTTCCTTTCTTCATCTTTAACTCTTAACATATATTCAATTACAGAAGCAAAGTATTTTAGAGATCTTTGCTAGAAAACAAATGCAATACGAGTTGCAAAATGTTGTGTTTAATTATAGTTTCCTCCTAGATCATACTACTTCCTTCTTTCTTTTTCTATCATCCCAACAAACTCAGCTTCCATTATGCCATGTTTTTTTTTCAAAGAAAATTTTATTTTTTTCCCCACTACACAGAGCAGTTTCATAACCTATGGTTATGGGTCTTAAATTAAAATTTACACTTAGGTAAAAAAATAATCCACAAATGTAGAAAGTCTTTCATATCTGTAAAAAATAAAATACTTCTGTACTTGGTCTTTCTATAGGTAAATATTTCACCTCCGTTTGGATAATTTTAGAAGGGAAGGTTTATGAAGATAAAGAAATCTGTGGAACATACTGTAGTTCCTGTATTGTAACTGACAAAATGCAAATTTGGTTATGGAAAATGATTAAATTAATGTATAAAGTGTTAAAAAACAAAATAGGTTTTAAGTCAGTTGAAGAATAAGACATTAACCTTTATATGCCTTAAAATACTTGCTAGAATTTTTCTGTAACTAAGTCAATAATAAATTTTTAAAAAATCAACATTAACAGAAATCAGTATATCATGTAACAACAACACGAAATAAATATCCCACTGATTGCCTCCTGCCTTTCAGTGCTTAGTTATTGCATTCTGCCTCTGCATTCAGCAGGGTATAATAGAAGGGTTTATTTCTTATGTGATTAAAGTCACAGCTGTTCCCACTTATTGGATTGCTTTAACCCATAAAGTGTATGAAAGGGTTGAATCTCCATTTTAAAATGTAGTTTTCAAGTTCCTCACACTAACACTAAAAGAAAAAATATCACTCCTAATGAGGTCCCTCAACAATGCCTTCATTACATTCACATGATGATGATAATGTAAGGAAAGACTTTCATTCATCCCTGGAGTAGCCCCACTGGGTGGCTGCTTTTTTCCCCACAACACTTTAGGACTATATTTTGTAATTCTATAGCAAACATAGCTTTACTGTTCCAATCTAAATGCAGATTATTCTTTGTAATGTGACATATTTATTTAGGCTAGGGTAATGTACAATAACCTACTTTAAGAATGTGGAAAGGTAACAGATGTCAAACAATGTGTTATGGAGTGTAACAAATAACTAAAGAGACTGTTCTTGGTGCAAACTAAACCTTGCAACCAAGCCGGAGCAGAGAGGGCATGTATTGGGAAAGGATGACAGGCAAGATCATTTGTTACCAAAGTTTACAGGGCATCTGCAGGTCTGATCAGCAAAGATTTCTTTAGCTAAATACTAACATTCACACTATAAACATCCCCCAAGCATTATATCACTCAGAACTCTGGATAATGACTGGACGCAATCCATGAACAAAGCCAGACAGTCTACAATCATCATACTATTGTCTCAGAGTCAACGGGATGGGTAAGTTCACTTGGACCACTGTAACAGATTTTATGAGGGGGAAACCATCTTTCTTTCACAACTTATTAATTTTAATACATATTTCCTCCATGACAATCCTTCAGCCATTTATCTTTTCCTTTGAATTTTAAGACAAATATTCCGAAGTCTACAGTTTTCAACTTCTCAAGCACCTGAAATGCATAAATATCTTCTTTAAAAAATGAGCAGACACTCAGCACATGCTTTCAGTTTTCCTTCTGTTACCACATGGCCTAGCCTATATAAAGAACAATCATTGTGAAAAACACTTGGAGCAATCTTAGCAGTTCCCAGAAGCTGGGAAATATTTCTTGGAAACCATGGCATAATTTAACATGAATGATAGGAAAAGGATCAACCTTGTTGCTGGTCCATGCTCATTACAGGAAAGAAATGGCTTCCACCCAACATTACCTCCTGGTGCTGGGCAAATACTTATTTGAACTGAAAAACTAAAATCCTGTGTCTTGAACTCAAAAGTCATTCCTAAGTTATTGTCTCAGGAAGCCATATATTTTATGTAGAAACTTTTTGTTATTATTATTATTGATTTATTTTGTTGAATTCTCCAATTAGAAGAACAAAAGAAAGGAAACAAACCCCACTACTGACAGTAAAAAAAGTTACATGTCAGTTTTCTAGAAGAATGTTTTTCTTATGCAGTATGACACCTGGAAGTGCATACTGTAGGTCTGCTAATATCAGAATATTAGAAAGGGGGAAAGATTGATTTCCATTGACAAAATAAATATGTTCTACAATTTTGTATGAATTTTCAAAATGGTCAGCGAAGGTCTGTCAGAGCAGCCCTAGGAATATCACATTTGATAAAAGTCTCACATATAAAATGGTAACTGTGCAAAACCCAAGAGACTCTTGTGTCAAACGAGGCTGGAAGAGGCTGTTGAATAGCTTCTAAACTTCAACTAGGAATGCCTGCAGATGGAACAAGAGTAAGATAAAATTAAATGTGAAAATAAATCCAATACAATGTCACCACTGAAGAAGAAGAAACAAAGCAACCTTGAGAACACCATGTTATTCTCAGAGGAGACCTCAAGGTGCTGTAAATTTGTCATTACCCACACCTTCACTCTACTTGAGGTAGGCTGGATGGCCAGCTTGGGGATCCATAGTGATACTGAAAGGGTAAGCATGACACAGGAAAAAGGATAATCACTATGAAAAATTATTTTGTATAAAAATTTAGGAATAAGGCTCTTCCTGGAATAATGAGACAATCTGGAATACTATGCTTCTAAAGCACTAAGCAGGCTAACAAAAGTTCATAGTTTCATCTAAGCTGCATTTTCCCTTTATCCTGTAACAAGATTTTGAGTATAACTTTGTCTCCAGACTAACTTTTGGAAATATTTGGATTGGGGTTATTGAGAAACTGCATGCAGAAAGAATCTTATACAGGTTATTTACCCAATCAGTAAGAACAGAATTCAGTCTATTTACTTTTCTCTTCAAAATACCTAGGAAATTTATGATGTCAAGAAACATCACAGTGGAAAAGTGCTGTGGATGTACAGTAACAAAAAAAAAAAAAAATTACACTGTGCATTGCTACAGAAACACAGAATGCTGCATATGATAATATTCAAAATGAAACATTAAAATCAACAGTAATTTCAAAATGTCTATGGAGATATATCAGGATAATAAGGGTATTTAGGTACTGAATTGGGGATAAATTAGTAGTACATCTAAAACCACTATTCTGTAAGAATATAATTTAAAGTTTTGAATTAATTTTCAACAGTAACAATTTCTCAAAGTTAAGTTTCTAAACCAAATTGAATGAATACACCAATACTTTTTTCTAGAAAATATTAATTTTTTTGACCAGTCTGAATTTTTTTCAAAAATGAAAACAGTAAAAAATGGATGAAAGCAAGTATTTATAAATATAAAAAAAATAAAAAAAATTATTTATTTCCAGAAATAGCTCTTAAAAGAGTTACTGAAATCAAAGGTTTTCTACTTAAAAAACCCAAATCACTTATTCCCAAAATCAGCTTCTCTCACTGTTTCCCTTTATTCTGATCTGTCATATTACTCTGAAGAACTGCCTTAGAAAGCCAAGCACCTGGAGGGAATTTGCCCAGAATACATTAGTTTATGAGCCATCCTCATGCATGGCACCTGTATTACTGCCTTGGTTTTGTCTGGGAGAGTTTCTTTTCTTCTTAGTAGCTGGTATTACACTGTGTTTTGTATTTAGCATGAGAATAATGTTGATAATACACTGATAGTTTAGTTGTGGTTCAGCACTGCTTGCCCTAAGTCAAGGATTTTCAGCTTTGCATGCTGCCCTACCATCAAGGAGGCTGGAGGTGTACAAGAAAATGGAAGGGGACATAGTTAGGACAGCTGATCCAAACTGGCCAAAGGAAGATTCCATAACTTATGGCATAATGCTCAGCGTACAAACTAGGGGAAAAGCTTGCTGGGAGTCTGCTGCTCCAGAACAATCTGAGCACTGATCTGTTGGTGGTGAGTAATTGTTTTCTATGTGCATCACTTGTTTATCTTGGCTTTTATTTCTCTCCTTTTTTTTTGTTATTTTTCTTTTGTTACAATTTATACTATTATTATTATTATTATTATTATAATTATTATTGTTGTTATTATATTTTACTTCAATTATTAAACTGTCCATATCTCAAACCACAAGTTTTCTCACTTTTTCAATTCTCTTCCCCTGTCCCCTCAATGGTGGAGTGAGTGAGCATATATGTGGTGTTGAGTTGCAGTCTGGCGTTAAACCCTGACAGTTACAAGAGCTGGATTTTTGAGCAATTGATCTTTTCTGTTTTCTTCTTGGAGAGGGTTGCCTTTTAAGGGAGAAGTGGGTAGGAGAGTAGGTAGTGATACAGATAGCAGCTGGGCAGCTTTCTTACAATTTTTTCCCCTTGCAACCTCCAGGAAAATAATTGTTTGCTAATTGCAAATTGCAGGTGTCCAAAAAGAAACAGTTCTGGTTTATAAAAAAGAGTGTTGTATGGAAGTAAAATTAATAAGCAATCCTTTGTTCCAAAATAGCATTATATTTATTCCATATGTGTGTTTATTGCTAGTGAAGAAACACCTGGGGCAGGGTTGGCAGTGACGGCATCGCAAAATGGGTCAGAAACAGTAGGAAGTTTTGAACAGTGTTCTGCAAGGTGACACTGTGCAATCCCAACACTGTACAAATACCTTGAATGCTCTGAACTGTATTTTCTAACGTGTAGTCAGAGAAGAGGTTGGTCAGTGCAGACTGGAAGCAATAGACTTCTGAGTGACCCATGTGAATCCAATAATGTTCTATCTTCCCCATGTGATGTGCTAGCACTGCAGTTGAGGGAATGGAATTTGGAACCACAGGAATGTTTCTCAGGATCATAAAACCCATTCACGTTAGACTTTGACCCAGATGTGTAACTCTGTGCATCAGTGAGAACTTCAGTCCTAGGCAGCACCACTGCCTGTTCACAAATCTTACTCTTGGCTATTCTGGCTTCAGATGTTGGGTGGTAAAACGGTGAGTAGTAAATGAGGTATAGATGGAAAGAGTAATTGTGATAAACTGGATTATGATACAGGTGACTTAAGCAGACCTGTGTCACTTGCAACGCAGCGTGTACTCAGTGTTCACGCTAGTCAGTACCAAAACTGAATAGGTAAGAAGCAAATTATCTTAACAATGTCAGAGACTTTTAAGACAGATACATGTGGGAACTAATCCATGCTAGTAAGGCAGGGTGATGGGAATATCTGTTAGGATGATTCCAAATGAAGGTATTCTTGAATCCAGTCATTTTGGTGTAGCAGAGGAGTTTGCAAGGGCAGCCATATTTTATGTTTCCTGTGTGGTCTCTAAACTAGTTTTCTCCTACAACACTCCCAAAATACAGTAGAGACAAAATAGTGCTAGTAAGGAAATCTATTCTCAAGTATGCTGCAAGCAACAGTCATTTTGGACAATTTTCAAGTCTAGTGTTGACTAGAACTTCAGCTTCGTTTATATGCAGAGAGAATACTTTCAAGGACAAATACACCTGCAGTAAAGCACAAGAAAATTAAGAGTCAAGTGCGCCAAAACACAGGGAAAATCTATGGGAACTAATCCCTGCTGCTTTTTAATATAATACTATTGCTATTGCTTTGATTTTTATGAAGCAGTAATATGGGGGATCTACCCCATTTGCTTAACCACCAGCTAATTTGGCCACTTGTTTCTGTAAGTGGTTATGTAACTTATGGTCTCATTGTTTCTTCTTTCTGAAAAATGTGAAAAGGAGAAAAGTAATAAAGTCTTTTCTATCACTTTACACAGCTTAATTCGTTTAATTTAGAAAAAGAGGATGTAAAGTTCATTCGGAATGATGGTTTTTTGATTTAATAGGTTTTTGTTCCTACTTAGCACTGTGGTATAGAAGTGTTCAGGAAAAAAGGCAGAAAAGAATAGAGTTCATAGGCCTAAGGGAATTTTAGGTTAGTTTTGTGGGGTTATACTCTATGTAATCACTTTTTTTTTTTTTTAAATCTCTCTTATATGCAATTTATATCACAGAATCACAGAATATGTTGACTTGGAAAGGACTCATAAGGGTCATCAAGTCCAAACCTTAGCCCTACACAGGACCATCCCTGAGAGTCACACCATGTGCCTGAAAGTATCATCCAAAGGCTTCTTCAATTCTGTCATTCCTGGTACTGTGACCACTTCCCTGGGGAGTCTGTTCCAGTGCCCAACCATGCTCTGGATGAAGAACCTTTTTCTAATATCCAACCTAAACCTCTCCTGACACAACCTCAGGCCATTCCTTTGGATCCTGTCACTGGTCACCACAGAGATCACTGCCTGCCCTTCCTACTTCCCTCACAAGGAAGTTGTAGACTGCAATGAGGTGTCCCCTCAGTCTTCTCGTCTCCAGGCTGAACATACCAAGTGACCTCAGCTACTCCTCATACGGCTTCCCCTCAAGGCCCTTCCCTATCTTTGTTACCCTCCTGTGGACACTCTCTAAGAGCTTAATATCTTTCATATACTGTGGTGCTCAAAACTGCACACAATATTCCAGGAGAGGCCACACCAGTGCAGAGCAGAGCGGGACAATTCCCTCCCTCGACCAGCTGGCAATGATTTGCCTGATGTCCCATGGCTGACCCTCCTGGCTGCCAGGGCACACTGCTGACTATGCATTCCCATAAAAGGGATGCCCAGGAAGCCATAAAGCTTTGTTATGTATCTTATAGCTTTTGCAATTGTTGCCCAAGAGACCATGGAGAAAAAGACTCCAGGCCAATTTAGTGTATAAGATAAACAGACCAGGTTCTTTAATCAGGCCCAAAGGCCCAGGGAATACACATGATGCCCATGCACCCAGACAGTGGTTCTATCATTTTGTAATAAGGTCCATCCAATCCCAGAACTATCCACCCCCAGTTCTGCTCAGTTCTGCCCCCTGACACACCCCTTCGGAAACTGGGTCTGGGGTCTTTGGGAACCCTTCTTTCTCATCTTCATCTTCTTCGCACCACATAAATTCCTTGGAGCTCCTTCGAAGTTCTGGACTTGAAGACACAACTACATAACTACTAGAATCTACAAAAAGCTAAAAAAACCTAAAAAGCTCTGAGGCATCACAGTCTTTGGAAGCAAACAATTACAGAACTATAAAGGCAACAGATAAAAGGCCCTCTATTTCTCAGGAATGAGTGGACTTCAAGCCCCTAAGATGTTTCCCTAGACCATATCTGACAAGCCATTTCCCTTCAGTATGTTTTGATATTTCAAACCACCTAGTTCTGGTGGTTTGAAATATCAATTAGCAATTACTATTTTAAATGAAAATCAGACAATTTCAGAAAGAAGTTAAAGTAATAATGAGCAAACAAGGAACTTTTAAGTAATTGTAAGCGAGATCCAATAAAAGTCTGTTTAAATATTGATTGAAATGAAGTATTTATATTTCAGCTGTCGAGTTCTACACATTTTGTAGTATCTTCTACAATTTTATATAGCTACTGAAGCACAATCCATAAGGCAGATCATCAACCACTTCAAGTTGTAAAACTCCATTCCTATCATAAATTTCTTGAATTTCTGGAAGCACATTAGAGATAATCAAATTTTGTAAAATATTGTATGGAGTATGTTGTAATCTACATATTAGGGAACCAGCTTCATATAAGGCTTATCCTTGTCTGACTTTCTGCTCTCCTGTATATATTTCTCTCCATTTGACCCTCTCAAAATCATGCATGCATACATATAGAAAAAAGGTCACCCCCCCAGAACTGCTCCCTAAGCAACTCCTCTTTACTCTAAATCCACAGAAAAAGGATTAATTAGCATCTGCTGAAAGTGAACAAAAGCACACAAGGACAGAGAAATTCATGTGGCACATTATTGAATGCATTCTTCTTGAAAAGCACTGCAAAAAGAAGGAGGGTTATACTGGGAAGAGAGAGTTTTACTTTGCTTTCATTATACATCCCTAGGTTCGGTAGGGTTAATAATCTGCTTCCTTCCACTGAAAGTGAGAAGGAAGATCTCATGAAGATTTAGCATTATCCTTCCCTCCCTCTTTTTTTTTTGTTATAAAAAAGGAAGAGAGAGGCCTAAATTACTTTTCATCCAGTTCATACAAAGAGCAAATTCAGTGATGAAATAGAAATGAGAAAGCTGGTGGAGAGAGTTTCATATTAATTATCAGAAAAGCAGATGGCTGCAAAAAGGCCTCCTAAAATCTAATGCGCTTCAGGTTTAATCCTTTTATGTCATCAATTCTTGACTACACCAAATAAATGACTTAAAAAAAAAAAAGAAAGAAAGAAAATGAGAAAGAAGATGGAACTATGAGATGGGCTAAGTGAAAAAGAGGTCTGATACAACTGCAAACAGAGGTGAGAAAGTAGAAGAAAGTAGAAAAGTAGAAAGACAGTCAAGATATTTGCAGTAAAAGGATCAAAGGATAAGTACAGAGTGTTGAGAAGAAGGTGAGAAATGCTGGTGGGTAGTGCAGAAAAAAGCAGGGAGAAAGGACAAATAGTTGAATGAAGAAGTAAAATCTATACTGTTACAAGTTGAGCTAGAGTTAGAGGACAGGTGAAATGAGTAGGCAGAGATATAAAATCTTAAAAAAAATTAAATAAAATCAAGTAACCTATCATATGAAAAGGAAAATAATAGACTTTAAATGAAACTGCTGAAAAGGAAATAAAGGTAAAAACATAAAAAAGGGTCTGATATAATTTTTAGTTGTGCATAGCAGTAAGCATATTGCCATAATATTTAATCACTACATTGTAAATAAGACAGAAGATGTTTATGGCACTCTATTTCAAGAAAAATAACAAATAGGAAACTCTGAATACACTTCTAATTAGAAGGATCTAGTCCATAGCCATTTTTAACAGTTTGAACTTCCGTAGTGTAATTCCCCTTTACTTGGCACCAGTGAGGCCACACCTCAAGTCCCATGTTTGGTTTTGGGCCCCTAATTACAAGAAAGACATTGAGGTACTGGAGAATGTTCAGAGAAGGGCAGAAAAGCTGGTGAAGGGGCTGGAGCATAGGTCTTGTGAGAAGTGACTAAGTGAGCTGGGGTTGTTTAGCCTGGAGAAAAGAAGGCTCAGGGAGATGTTATTGCTCTCTACAACTACCTGAAAGAAACTTATAGCCAGGAGGGATCAGCCTCTTCTCTAAGGCAACTAGTGATGGGATAAGAGGACATAGTCTCAAGCTGTGCCAGGGGAGCTTCAGGTTGGACAATAGGGAGATTTTCTTCACTGAAAGGGTAGTCAGGCATTGGAATGGACCACCCAGAGACATAGTGGAATCACCATCCCTGTAGGTGTTCAAGAAACAACTGGACATGGCACTTAGTGCTGTGGTCTAGTTGACAAAGTGGTGATTGGTTAAAGGTTGGACTTGGTGATTTTGAAGGTCTTTTCCAGCCTTAATGATACTGTGATTAGAGGAAAGGGCCTCAAGTTGCTCCAGAGGACGTTTAGATTGATTATTAGGAAAAATGTTTCTTCACAGAAAGGGTTGTCAAGCATTGAAATAGGCTGCACAGAGATGTGGTGGAATCACCATCCCTGGAAGCATTCAAAAATGTATAGGTGTGGTGCTTAGGGACATGGTTTAGTGGTGGAGCTGGCAGTTTTAGGTTGCTGGTTGGACTTGATGATCTTAGAGGTCCTTTCCAACCTTAATGATTCTATGGTCACTCTCACAATTTTTTTTTCCCCCTCAACACACACACCACTGTACAGCACTTTGGCCCTTCTTAAATATACTTTCCCATACACATATACAGCTTGCTGCTGCAACCGATACAACAGATAATAAAATTCAATGCTCAAGGAAGGTAAATACTTTATTTCTCTCTAATATTGTGCATAGCTCCCCCATTCTTGATGATAACCTCCATTCTTTTTCCTTCCCTTCTGAAATAGAGACACTGAAGATGCCTTCATGAGAAAGGGAAGTAGGATGAATGAAGTCAGAGACCAAAAAACAAGTAGACAGATGACTGAGCAGACAACATCACTGGGGAAGAAAAAACCTGTTAGGACCAGCAGAATACTACTTCAAGAAGCCATCGATATATGGGTAGTTATCATTGTTATTGATAATTTACAGGAAGAAATTGGAAGTTTCCTTCATTAAGTGGCAAGGTTTTGGCCACTGTGAGGAGAAGCTGGGGCTGTCTGGTCCCGAACAGAAAGCCAGTTCCAGCCGTCTCCAGCAGATCCACTGCAGGGCACGGCTGACTTCATCACCAATGCTGGTGACAGCTCTGGAAAACCATATTTAAGAAATGGTAAAATGACTCACAGAAGAGTGATTGAAAAAGAGAAGAGTGAATGACAACCAGAAGAGTGATAAACAACCCAAGACCAGTGGAGAAGGAGAGGGGTGAGGTGCTCCGGGTGCCAGAGTAGGAATTACCTTAAAGCCCATGGAGAAGAATACATTGAAGCTGATTGTTCCCCTGCAGCCTAAGGAGGACCATACTGGAGCAGATATCCACACTGCAGTTCTTAGAGGAGCCCACATTGTACCAAGTGAACACTCCTTAAAGAGAGGCTGAGGAGAGTTCATGCTGGAGCAGGTTTCTCTCGAAGGATTGCATCACACAGAGAGGACCTACACTGGAGCATGGGAAAAGTACAAGGAGGAAGGACTGGTAGAAAGGATCTATTATGAACTGATTACATACCCCCCATGCCCTATGTCCCTGAACTACAGAGGAAATGAAGTTGAGCCCTATAGACTGTGGGGAGAAAGAACTTGAGCACATGATGACAGGTGGTGAATACTCTCCTTGTCTTTTTATCAACCCACAGGCTTTTTTATGTTATTTTCCTCCACCTGTTCTGTTGAGGAAGAGGAGTGAGAGAACAGCTGGGTTGGTTTCTGCACAGCAGCACCATATAGTTATACAGTGACACAATGACTGTTTCAGTATTTCCACCCTTCCCATGTGAGTATACCTGCTTGATTTCATGTTGGATAGGTAAATGCATGTAGTAGAGATTAAGAAAGCATTTAGATAGAGTTCTCCTCTTCTTTATATTATACACAGTAATCCAAAACTTTGTTGACATATACAAGGCGCATGAAAAATATACCCCTTGTCTTTGCACCCAGTCCTCTCCCACACCTGAAGGCAAATTTATCCCTATTTTAAGAATAATATTTAAAGATGACTGCACAGTTAGTGCATAATGACTGATTTGGAGAAGTAACATGAAATTTTAAGCCTGATTCTCTACTGCTTTTTCCATAAGGCGATGAAATGCATCATGGCAAAGAAGATCGACCACAGGGAAAATGAAAAGTAACCAAATGCAGCTTCCCGTCTTTAGCTGCAAGCTGTGTTTCTCAATTAGATACCACAAAATGATGTATATGAATCTGAGTGATAACACTATTAACTCGCTGGTAAATTAAAATTATTTATATTGGTCATCTTAAATGAGAGCAAAATACTTTTACCCACTGGGGGAAGAAAGACTGTCTTTTCTTCAAATGTGTTCAGCATAATCCCTGACTTGGGACTCTACAGATTACTGCAATTCAAATGTTGAATCATAATAATTATGTTAGAGAATTAAAAAACAGTATTGGGACTAATTTTGTATCCTTTCACTTGAAAAATCCAGGCTCTTTTAGTTATCTTCAGTCAAACCATACAAGACTCAGAGGGAGTCATATAAAGAACTAAAAATAACCTTACATAGCTTTCCTAGGCATAAAAATATCATACTTTGACCTTAGAATCTTCCTAGGACAGAATTAAATTCTACCTATGTCCCACTTGGACAATGAAAAATTTCTTTTCTAAAATCTTCTTTTTAGAATTAGATTTTATGTACAATTAAGAATAAATGCACATAATTTACTTTAAACTTCATGTAGGCTCACAAATAACCTGTCAGTCCGAGCAGGTGTCAGTTGTGGATGCACAAGTGCAATGAGTCATAGGACAGTTAAGTGGCAGATATTAACAAGGCCAAGAGCAAGTGGGGCTCTTCAGTAGGAGTGTCTAAGTAGATGTGTTTCATACTAGACTTCAGACCCTAACTGTTATGACTTTATTCATCAGAATTAAACTGATTTTACATGAAAAGGAAGGATGCTTTTATGTTAAGCCATGATAACCTCTGTGTCAAACCTCTCAAAATTTAAATAGAACAACAATAGAGTTTATGTTTTTTAAAGATAAACTATTGCTTTCTCCATGTGAGGGCTGTTACACCCTAGTTTTCTGTTACTAGAAGTCCTTTGAAGTAGTGGTGTTATGGCAACCAAAAGTATTAATGATGAGGAAAATTAACTCCTTAGCGTACTACATATCTTGAAATTTCCAAAATTACTATACCCCCAAAATATAATGTTAGAAAGCACTGCAAATGGAATGTGTTCTTTTTAAAAGGTAAATTATACTGTAATATAATTTATTTATCAAAATTAATAACAATTGTCATAATAATGAAAAAGTAGTCCAGAACCATTTACTTTTAAAAAGAAAGAAAAAAAAAAAGGCAGAAGAGAAAGATTGGACAGAAAAAGGTGCACAATATGACTTTGAAGGACAATCTAATGCTCTAAACACCACACAATAAATACTTTATATATTTATGCACCCTGGCAATTTTATAAACTTCTAAGTTTTCTTTTTCATTGCATTTTGTAACTCTCAAAATGAATTGATATTCTTCCATTGTGTTTCATTTCCATTTTGAAAGAGACAAAGAATTTCCTGCATGAAAATACTCCAGAAAGATTTCCAAGGTTAGCTTTATGACAAAGACATTTTCAAATCAAACACAATTATTGTAATACATTCCACACTAGATTCTGATACTTTTGCATCTTGATTAGCATCAAATTTGTTTTATTGAACAGTTTTATTCTGCCAGTTAAAAATTAATCATTATTATTGTGTTGGGGTTTATTATCCCACACATAGTGCACAAAGTAATACAAATAATCATGTCTCTTCAGGCTGAATAGAAAATGGATACTGTATACAGTCTTGCTAGAATCTTGCCCTGACAAGATTAATAGAAGCATTTAGATTCTTTATGACATGTGAAAATATTGAGATGGGAGAGTTGTTTTCTAGCAATCTTCTTCTTAAAAAAAACCCTATGCTAAAACCAAAATCTACTACTGTACAAATATATTGGGAGATATTCATAGAAAGGTTTGAATGGGTTATTTACATACCGAGTAGTGCATTTCCACGTTGTTTTTGAATTCCTTTGGGCTTCAATGTCTTTTTAGGGTGGTTTGGGGTTTTTTTTGTGTGTTTGTGATTTTTTGTTTGTTTGGTTGGTTGTTTTTTTGTGAAAGAAAAATCTTGGTAATTCAAAAAGAAAATGAATGGATGCAGCCTCCTTGAGGAACAATATCTGAGTAAATTTTATTTTTCTAACTTTGAAGCTATAAAAATCTGAGACTTTCTTAAAGTATTCAGCATTTTTTTGAAGATCCTGGGAATTAGGTAGTCTTGAAAAAATGGTAGTCCTGATTTTATAAGACCTATTACTTATAATAATTTTCATTTGTGAAAAGGGAATACAATGTTAGCTTCTGCAGAACACATATAGTGGTTTTTTTACAGTCAGTTATATCAGGGCAGTGTGTTGCATTAACTTTGAAATCTTATGCCATAGTCATAATGAACAGTCATAATGAACATAGCCTGCAGTCAAATCTGTAGCATTTAAAAAACTGGTAGGTCCACACCTTCATTGAATCCATTAAAATGACTTTGCTGTTTGACTTGGATACTGACTTGCAGAGGAGGTTATAGCTAGGAGGATGTGGAAGAAGGTGAGAAGGCAGAAACAAAACCTTTATACATATATATATATGTATATACATGTATATGTATGAATTTATTAATGTTCCTTCTAAGAACACCCTCCCTAATGTATGCAGTTTTCTGCCACTGCCAAGCATCTGCATCTAAAGATCTAATCAATTGGAACATATATTTAGTGTTATTCAATTTACAGGGACACCATGGGGATCATTTTATCACTAATTGTTCATTGATTTCCATAATTGATATGCTTTCTCCAAATCATGCAAATAGCAATTACATTACTAGTGGCTTTACTACTTTGAACTACTTTTTCTAAATGAAAACAGAATAAATAAATTGGTATTAGCACTATTCAAAACTAGTGTTACTATAGCTCTTTTTCTGACATTGATAATACAGCATGAGTCATTGCAAGTATCTTAAAACAGTGCATGCCTTAACTATCTGTCTATTGCATATTACAGTCAAAAGAGCCTTAACTCATTTGCTCACAGGTGTGAACACTTAAAAGCTTACATAATATCCTACCGTGTTTTCTTGGCTTTTAGCTGCCAATTGACAGTCCATGAGTTTTACTGGTTTTGTTTTACCAATCAGCTGCTTATATTGAAGATATTGTGGACAAACAGGAAAAAACCCCAAGAACATGTTTTTTTATGATTGAAATCTTGATAATTCATTCAAATACTTACTATTACTCCCATTATTGCAGGATAAAGAAAAAACAAAGATAAAAGATAAAATTAGTACTGTTTTACAGAAAGAAGTTTTATAATAAACAGTTATTTGCTCTCTTGATTATCCCTGAAATGTGTTTCATCCAATTTTACATATGAGATTATTTAACTGACTATTTGAGAGCTGTTTAAAGACATAGTGTCTCTAGTGCTAGTACATGCATCTGGTATTATCCTATCTTTTTAATCTATTCTCTATTCCTATTTCTCAAGGTTTCTGCTGTATTTCTCTGTACTACATCACCACATTAGAGTTATAAGTGTATCATTCTGAACAAAAATAGTTGCTTGTTTCTCCTCTTAAATGTAAAACTCTAATTCTGTCATACAAACATTAAAAAAAACCAGAAACAAAAAACTAATCAAACCAACCAAACAAACAAACTTGAACCATGTAAAAATTAGGTTCTTGGTATTTAAAAAAAGTTCAGCCAAAGAAAGTCTGACCGTCTCATTCCTGAGACCTTGCAAAAGCCATACAAAGACTGTAGCTTAATATTAACATTGTCAACATTGTATTACTTGTCTACATGACTCTACAGTCTTAAATGAAGTCCACTCCATTTAGGGATTGTCAGGAGTGTTCAGTGGTCTTCTCGGTGTCTAGCATTGTCTAACATGCCCAAGCACAAGGGAATACCTGATTTCAGCTAGTTAACTATCTCCTCATTACTTCAGGAACTGAATAGTTTCTAATATGTCCTGTGGTAGCTATGTAGTGCTTAGATCAACTGTCTCAAATGGGGATTTAGTATCACTTGAGATATCCTGGACTATGAATCTTGTTATCTACCTGCCAGTGTAGAGGAGTGTGGCAAGCTGACTTTGGGTGGCCATCAGCTGCCCTCCAAGTTCTCCCTCACTTTGATAGGATGGGGGAGAAAATACAACAAAAACTCATGGGTAAAGATAAGGACAGGGAGATTACTCAGCAATTACTTTCACAGGCAAAACAGACATGACTAGGGTAAAATAATTTTATTGCCAATTGATAACAGAGTAGGATAATGAGAAAATATGAACAAATCTAAAAACACAGCTTCCCTCAAATCCATCCACTTTCTAGTCTCAATTTCACTGTGGATTCTTCCACCTCTTCCCCTTTGAGCTGTTCAGGGAGATGAGGAATGGGGGTTGTGTGCAGTTCATCACGGATTATCTCTGCTGCT
Source organism: Manacus vitellinus (assembly GCF_001715985.3). NCBI lineage: Eukaryota > Metazoa > Chordata > Aves > Passeriformes > Pipridae > Manacus > Manacus vitellinus. Next base: position 22,412,591 of record NW_021940208.1, on the reverse strand, counting down.
CTCTCCTTCTTCCTCCTCTCTTCCTACTCCAACATGGGGGCCCTCCCACAGGATGCAGCCCTGCACCAGTGTGAGTCCCAGGGGCTCACAGGTCATGAGAGAAAATTTGCTCCAACATGGGCTGCAGTTTTTGCAAGCAATCTGCTCTAATGTTGTCTCTTCACAGGCTGCATCATCCTTCAGGTCACTTCCACCATGGGGTGTTTCACCATGGGGTCCTCTGTGGTCTTCTGATGGATATCTGCTCCACCACGGGCCTCTATGGGCTGCAGCAAAACAACTTGCATGGTCATGATCTTCACCATGGACTGCAGGGTTATCTCTACTCAGGTGCCTGGAGCATGTCTCCCATGCTTCTTAACTGACCTTAGTGTCTCCAGGGCTGTTTCTCTCATATTTAGTTATTCCGGTCTCAGAGTTGCTGTTGTGCAGTGTTTTGTATCTCTTCTTATATATGTTGTCACAGAGGCACTACCAATGTCACTGATAAACTCATCTTTGTCCACCACCGGATCTCTCTTGGAGCTAGCCGGAACTTGGGGATCAGCCAGACAAACATGGGTGGGCAAACCTTCTCACAAAAGTCACTCTTGCAGCCCTACTGTTACCAAAAATTTGTCACATAAGCTGAATATAAGAAACAAAAGTTTGCATAGAGTCTACATCATATCTCCCAGTGCCAAGGAGATGTCTCAGATACTCCAGGTCATTTTAATTAGCAGTTGGCACTTACAATAGGGCAATCATACAAAGCCTGTAAGTGACAGCAAAACTCCTCAGCTGACCAAGCACATATTTCAGAGCAACACAAATAACTCGGGAAGCTCAGTTAGCAGTGCTGATTACAAGCTTAGTTCACTTGCCTTAACTTGGGAGTCTAGTGCCGTTTTGTACACTCTGGGAAAATGCAAGATGTCACAAACTAGTTATTAGATATAACAGAGGATCCACAGAAACATAGTCTTTGATAACTAGGAGTGGAGACTAGTCCTGGAAGATCTGAGTACTGTAGGGGCCTTAAAATTAGAAGAGATATATTTCTCCTCTGATTTTGAGGTTTTATTAATTTCTTCCTTCTTCCTCCCCTGCCCAAATACTTAATTCCAATACTAAGATGTTTAGAATTAGGTAATATATCTCTTCTATTTTAGAATACTCTAACCACCAAGTCATAAAATCAGGCTTACATATGCCTAGTTAATATTTAATCACTTTATGTATAATGGAGCAGCTTTGGTAGAAGGAATTGAGAGATATCTCTCCTGAATAACCTTCAGACTAACAATTAGTTAATCTCAATGGAAATTTCGTCTCAGATTCTTGAATTCAAGAACAAAATGAGCCTTTGTCTGTCATATCCTTTGTGATAGCTATCATCATGAACTTACTGCATGAAAAGGCGCTAAGAGTACTACCATGCTTTTTAAAAGAGTGAAAAAGGAGCAGGTTCAATATTTGACCCATTCTATGTGGTTGGTAATGCTGCTGTTTCCTTTGAGAACACACTCAGGATCACTCTCGAGGAGAAAAGACAACACAGAAAGAATCGTGTCTTGGAGAATATACCACCTAAGGAGTCTTTCTGCTGTGCCTTTTGCAATTGGATGTCTGTCTCGTACTGACCTCATTAACCACCAGCGTGCCTGTAACAAATGTGGATAGAGCCTTCCTAAATCTTCATTCGCGAAGCCTAGCCATGATGTGGTAGGAACTGTCCTAGGCATTACTAGCTTGCTTGAGCTTGTTTCCTTCTCCACGGTGAGTTTGCTACTAATACAACAATAATACAATATATAGAAAATAATAAGGTTTGTGTGTAGGTGGACTGTCCTTGAGCAACTCACTTGTGTGTTGAGAACCAGCAAGCTCTATCAGTAATCAATGACTTATCTGTGAGACACTTTTTCCTACTATAATATTTTTATTGCTTGAAATATAAGGGGGAAAAGACCTTTCATATAAAATTTCCTTTGTGAGTCTCCAGGCTTATTATCACACATTTATTCAGCATGTTACTTTGTTTGAAGACACTGCAAAAATATAAACTGGTTTGTGAAAAACACATCAAATCTTTTAAATCCTTTTTCATACATTAAATACAATCTTGAAACCTAATGTTCCCAATTCTTCAGTGTCTAACATACTGTAATTATTTGCATCCACAGAAAATTAGTGTGCAGTGAAAGAAAGACTGTACTATCTTCATCTACTAATGTGTACGCTTACTTTGTTTAGGAAAGAAAAACTGTAGGAGACAAACAGAAGATTGTTCCCTCAATCTGATTTTGGTATATCTCCCAAGAATTTGTATTAGATCTTGTAATAATGGATGAGAAGGCTCGAGGAACATTACTCAAGATTGTCAACATGCAAGGAATCACAAAGGCAAGGTTTTATATCCATATTTCGTTAAGATAAAAATAGTTACTTTACACTAAAAACTTGTGAAGATTGATCACTGGAGGTAAACTTCTTTATGACAGAGATTTTCAAAGGTATAAATAATTTTGTGCTACCAGTTCCCATCTACTTTCAATAGGAATTGGGTGCCTGGCTTGTTTTTGTGTCTTATAAAAGTTCTAAGTGGTGGTTACTTTTTTTCTGAACTATTCTCCAGTTGTGTCAATAACATTTGTCATTCTTATAATCAATCCAGGTAATTTTTGACAATTATTGATTAAAGTACTTCCATATATTTTTTTAAGATTGCTATAAGATTTTTCCATGTAATCAACAGATTCATCTAATTCTGACAAAGAATCTTTTAGTGACAAGAAATGTATGAAATATCTATTTTTATCTAATCTGCTTTAATGTAATCAGGTACTTCTGAGAAAGATTACTTTATGGTCATATACTGACTTAATTTTCTATGCATAGCTTAAGAATAGTGGTGAGCAAGCCATAAAGTTAAGATACAGAATGGTCCTTAGATACCCAGCACAAAGAATTCAAAGAACTTGAAAACCCATGAGACAGGTGATAGGGAGGAACCAACAAGATGGAAGTAAATAATGGGTATTACTGCATAGCTACATAAAAGATGCTACTAAGTAGCATAATGTATACATTTTTAATCCCCCAAACCAGTCAAAGAATCCACAGAAAACAACTTTTCTTCAGCACAACACTAATTTCCTTTGATTTTTTCTGTGACCATACATGATAGTCAGACAGTGTAAAAAAGGAGCCAACAGTCAGTGATGTCATACACTTCCAGTCAACAGATCAAAAGGGATTTGGATGAAAAAAAGAAATGTTTAAAAATTAATCTGCTGAGGTTAGACCCACAATGTTATTTCTCTTTTTTTCCCTTCTTAACTAAGATGATGAGACCTTGTGAGTGACACAATGATTTTTCCCAATAAGTCATTTTTTTTGGTTGGGTTTTTTCCTGAGCTGCTGCCTCATTCTTTAGCACTGTCCAGTGGGCAGATTTCTTCATGATAAAAAACCCCACAAAAGCAGAAACAAACAAAAAAACCCTCTCACCCTTCTTCCCCTCCCCCCCTCCAAAAAAAAACCCCAAACAACAAAACACATTCTGTTCAACCAAATACTTAGGATGCCTTCAGGGGCTATGATGGATTGCAAATGATGGTGCAATGCAAAGGAGACCTGGGAAATACACAGGTCCCTGAAAAGTATAAACATGAGAAAATAACAAAGACACCAAGTGTACAAACACTTGGTCAGTTAATGGACAATGAAGCAACGTAACCTTTGGAGTTGACTAAAACTGGTTTTAGTAATAACAAATAAAAATACAGAATAAGTCTTCAACATGTTCAAAATACAGTACTTTTGGATATAATAGGGAGATTTAAAACCATGTAGAAAAAGCAAGTAAGCAGACCATGTTAACACAGAAAAAACCTCAAGCAGACCTTGTGTGAGGAGGGAGAACTGTCAATGCTAAAAACACACTACTCTCAAAAAGGAACGTGGGATACTGAAGACACTGTTATCTCCCCCATTTTCTCTCTAAAGAACTAGAACACCCAAGGGCAGTGTAAAGGGCACAATAACAACAAAGAAAGGTGTAAATTCTAGAAAGTCTCTGTGTAGCATTACTGGAATCTAGTGTATTCTTCTCACTTAAATTTCATGTGATCGGGCTGCTTGCACTTATATATTTGCTGTTAAAATTTGTTGGGGGACATCTGGAATTTCATACAGAAAGAATTTTATGACCTTAAACCCTCAGATAATAGAAATTAGATGAAAGGAGTACAAAATTCAAGGTCCCAGGAACCTCTGTTATAAGGTAGAAAAATGTCAACTGGAAACAACTGGAAAGTAAAGGCAGTCACCATAGTATGGTGGGGAGCCTTATACATGATGAAACCATTAAAAAAGAAAACTCTGAGATAGATTATGGAGATACTTCCAGTAACAACAGAAAATATTCATGCCATTTCATAATTTACCACTGAGATTAAGTCAGAATATGTTACACTGTCTGGCCATCTGTTTAAAATGAAAATAAACTGAAACTTGAAGAGAACTAGCAAGTGAGTCTATTTTATGAGAGAAGATAATAAGCTTTTTGAACAGAACAAAGACTGAGATGAGTATGATTATAATTTATAAACATTCACAGGGTGAAACGCACTGGGGAAAAGCTATTTATTTTAAAGAACAGTGATGGCCAAGAGAGGAACTGGTCTAAAATTCATAAATTCACATTTGAAATTAAGACCTTTAGAGATGTAAGGTTTTGGGAAAGTCTTTCAGTAAAGGGAAGAAAGAAAGAAAAGAAAAACAAAAAGCAATTACTGCCTCAGCATAAAGTATGCAAAGTGTTACAAGGAAGTGACTTCATTAACAAAAATTTCAAAAATTTACTTCTCACCTCTATTTTTGATAGCACTACAAACTGTTGCATTTTGTCCTACAAATGCATTCAACAATTTTTGTAAACATTTCTACAACAAAGCAACTTGTAGATGCAATAAAATCTCTAATACCTAGCTTGCAGATAATAAGGTATGTATTATACAAACTTGGCAAAATTCAAAATATTTCATACATATATAAAAAACAACACCATATTTCTCTGTAATTTGACTATTTGTTTCTTATAAAATTAACAAAGACCTGAAAAACAACTCTTCTCTCTTTCCCATCTAATCACCTACCTGTTAATATGACAATAGAATTGATTGTCTGAGAATCTTAAAAAATTTAGAGCAAAGCAGTCCATATAGTTTTGCATTCGACTGGTGTGAAAAGGGCATTCTGACATCTCAATTAAAGCTGTGTTCAAATCTCTATTAAGCCCATGGAAAAAACCTTCACTGAAAAAATAAAGATCTTTCAAAAAGTTTAAATTTGTAATATCTTTGCATACGTGCATGATTTTTTTCTCCTGATTCTGGAAGAATAATAGCATTTGTTACTATCACCACATTATGCAGATGCTTTAAATAATATTTAAGATATTCATCTATCCTAAATAATGAATGGCTGTTTTCCAGAGAACTTCAAAGTCTATTAAAATTAGAGAAGTCAAGAGGTAAGATACATCTCTTAAATCCTGTCAAAATAACAATTGAGAATGTAGGAATGACATGTATTCAGTTCCAGTAGGATCCTTTTTACTCACTTCACAATTGTTTTAGTTGAATTAAGTAGTGGCTCCTACTTTGTTATGGATACCAATATAAGATTTTTTTCATTCTAATAGTTCTCCCTAGAATATTTCTTTGTACATCTAAAACTATATGGAAAACATTATGCCAGTGTCTATGAAATTTAAGTTATAATTATGTTATAAGGATTAAATTAATGTTTGCCCTAACATTATAACAACTGTGTACCTGTGTGTCTGTGTGCAACAAAATGCATTTAACCCAATTCCTTAGGTAGTCCTAAGCAGCTATGCAGTAACATGTTGTTTGGAGAATCTGATCACCCCAAGAACTTCACAAGTCAGTTCCTGATGTAGAAATCACTAAACTGTATGCAGATAATTTTAAATAGTCTGTAGAAATGTTGCAGGTGTGGTTGTGTAGGGCTGTTTTTTGTATGTAGAGAAGTTAGCAGGTGTTTTGTACACAGAGTAAGATAATAGAAATTGGTTATGTATACCCTGAAGTGGTCATGCAGGATCATAAGCCAGCTGGATTATAAGGGTTTGGCGAAAGTTTAAGATCTGTCACTCAAATCATGCAACAGAGACTCTGGTAACCATCCAGACAGCTACTGGTTGTCATATTCAAGGTGTTTGATGCCCAGTGGGAGCATTACACTATGTATGGTATGTCAAGTTTTTTAAATTCTTTTTTAACAAACATTCTTACTGCAACTCCTTGTGCTACAATATAGATGGTATAGAATATATTGTTTCATTACATACATGTACATTTATACCCATTGATCTCCCTGTATAAAAGGAAGATCTGTAGAGATGCTTTAATGATATAAAATGTCTGTGGATAATTACTGAAATAAAAGGTGAATTTGAATATCACAAGAGATGTGGATTCAACAATAATGAAAAACACTTGAAAGAGAGTAAGTATAAATGGACTAGTCAGAAGTATGACTGGATGTTCACTTTTCTGCTGGAATTTAGAGAAAATATGTGTGTTTTACATGAAAACCTAGCCAATTTTGTTAATTGTTTTGTGGTTGTCTCACTGAAATTAGGATTTATCAAACTGAAACTGATTAACAAAGGAAATTAAGACCTCAGCTCTATACACTTGGACCTGATATTGTTATGTACTTTGTCATATCTTGGTTGTTTAGTAATTATTAGTTGCAGAAATAATTAATTGAATTTTCTTTGTCAATGTAATGCTCAAATGCTCAGTGTTGTCAGTGTTATATTTGTTGATTGTTTGCTGAATCATGACCTCCTTCAGAAATGCTTTTTCATTATGAATATCTGAGAACATATTTGCACAGATAACTATGGCTTGATTTCCATTTGTAGTGTATATTGTAGTTACAGACTACATTGAAATGTTTGTAGTGTATATTGTAGTTACAGATTACATTGACATGTTCTAGAAAATTAATAGTAAGAACCTTTACATGGGACTTATTTTACTTTCAAAATAATTTAGGTAAATATTTTTAATAGTATTTTCCCAAGTTTAACAATTGCATTCTGACACAAGTCATGTTTATAATTTTAATTTTAGTAATAATGTTTTCATAAGGGTAAATAAAATTTTCTTTCCCAAAATAGTCATAAGGGGATAAACAGTGACTGAAAAGTCAGAAATTTGGCTCAGAATGGCTAAATGTTAACTGCAGACAAGAGATGTTATGGCATGATGAATTTCTATTGGAAATAAGATTATAGAATTGGAATGCAATGAAAGTTTTTCAAAACCTAAAAATACTTTTCTTAAAAAATAATTCAACAAAAAATCCTTTACGTCCACAGGTATATGGCTATAATTTTACAAACAAAACTCAGAAAATAATGAACTGTTTGAAAGTTTAGAACACAAGTGACAAAGGAATTAGGTTGATTTTTAAAATCTTTTTTACGTTTTCATTAAAAATCTCTAGAAAAAAAATTCATTCTTTCAGTTTATTTCATATCACATTACTCTTAAAAGATTATTTAGTTTCTATGGATGTAATGATTTTGCACTATTTTTTTCAGTGTAATGGAAATATATCCAATGAAGCAAGACCCCTCACTTTTAAAATTTAATATGATACATGTACACAATTGCAATGTATATGGAGATTACAGCTTAAGCTTTATGGTAAGTATCAACAATACAGCTACTATTGACAATTAGGTACCAAGCTCAATTTATATGACAGGCATATGTGTGTAGCTAACCACCAAAATTTTCAAATGTAATTGCATTAAAAACCACCTTCTGTCATATAGAAAATTGATGCTGAATTTGTAGACTGAAATATAGATGCAGCCTGGGAATTCATTTCTTTCCACTTCTAGGACATTATTTTCGTCTCTTATTTTTGGAGGATATGTGTTATTATGTGGCCTAAAAATACATATTTGTACAGCTCGCATAGATGTGAAAAGGCAAAAAAATCAGTCTTTTTATGCTGTTCTGTGTTTCACATCTCTTTGAACTACTATTGAGAAAATTTATTGATTTTTATAGACTTCTTAAATAAGTTTTAATCTGTGTTATTTAATCCAACAGTTCTTTGTCTCTCTCTGAACCTGAGAGTGGGATGTGGGTGCCTGAACACTGGTGTCCAGAGACATTTTAGGCACCCATGAGTATCCTCGCTGACCCCTAACTGCCACACTACATAGATATGAATTCCCTATTGTATCTGTAGAAAGTAAATGACTCTGACTCCTAAGACATAGTAAATTGAACTAGACATGTATGAGCAGGGAAATAAATTGCTCTCTGAAAATCAAAATACCTCCATCCACTTGAAGATACCAACCTCATATATTAGTGAGGAAAACCATACCTCAAACTGCAACTAATTCTGAGTTCTGAATGCACAGGCCAATGTTGATTCTTTTTTTTAAGACAAGAAAGTAGATAGAAAAGATAATGATACAAAAATGTCATTTATGGATGATGCTTTAATGCCTTCACATATCTGCATAGCTGGTTGATTACCCACACTTTTCTGTTAACCTCATGTAAAACATGCAGTTTAATATCTAAAAGAATGGGACTGCATTTACAAATCCACAGAGGCTCCAGTGAAACATGTTTCTTTATCCAGTGTGGTTATCCTGCATTTAAACCTTTAAATATTTAAATACATATTAATTTCAACCATACATCTTCTCTAGAGCATAAATGTTCATCAAAATGTTATCACAGTTCTTCTACTATGCCTGTTTTTTTTAGCCAATCCCTTCTGAATTTAGCATTTAAACCTCCACAACAGTGTTAGCAAACACTAAAATCCAGAAACACTTTACAAGTCCCTCAATTAGGACCTTCCCTGGAAAATTTTATGCACATTATGACCCAAGCACTCATTATTCCCTGTCTTCGAAAAACTTCTTATTTCCCCTCCTTCTTATACAGAAACTTATATGCGTTATCAGAGAAGGGTTAGTACACTGGAACAAATCCACCAGTCTGGACTTTCATAGGAGAAGGACTTCTGGAGGAACTGTGGCACGTTTTTTCCCTCAGAGTATAGGGCACTGTTTTAATCTTTAATGATGATGAAGTGATTAATTCATTAGTTTATGTTTCCCATCTTGGAGACAATTTCAAAATTGACCCTGACCCAAGTGGTACCTCTAAAACCTGTTCCATGTACACTGTGACAATAGCAAAATGACATCAGCACCTCAACTTCTTTTTTGTTTGACAGCTTCCTATAGCATATCCAGAATATCTAGAAGATACTGGATGGATAGTTAATGGTATATATGATCTCCCTGGATAAAAAGTATAAAGATTACTCTGTATCATGAAACAGAACAAGGCTGCCATCAAAATTATCTCAGGTCTGTTTCCTGGAGTATTTAGTGTTACCATCCTCCACACCCACACCAATATTATAGGTTAAACTGTCTTTATTTGGAAATCTATTTAGCATGACAAAAAGAAAAACTGTTCTCTAGCCATATCTGAAAAAGAATGAAAGATACAAACCCTCTCTTAACCACTCCATTTTTATTACCTATATAAATATAAAATGTATATAAATATAATATATTAGCTATAAGGAATGATATTTTGTATTAGATGAAAATTCATGGTGGCAAAAGTCTACCATATAAACATTATTCATGACATTTTGTGGAATATCAGTATTTACATTCTTCTTGTAATTTTCAGACTTGAGCCAACTCAGGGACCGTGACTGGTTAAAAACCAGAGAGGTTATATTTTACAATAAAAAAACCTGGATCCAAAATTAAGCCCCATCCTCAAATCAGTTACATTTGAATCTCTATACCTGAGTGGGAGTTTTTCATATATACTGACTCTTCAGCTATTCATTTTCTTTGGAATTTTCAAGGTCAGAGGGCAAAAGTAAAAGCACAGTTATGTATGCAGTTCTGAGAACTGAACACCACATACTGCTTTTGAATAACAGATGATTTTGTTTGCAGGACATAACTGCAAACTGCTAAACCCTTCCCCTCCTCCCTGGCCCTCTGGCATTCCAGCTAAAACAATCAGTAGAAAGGGACTTGGCACCAAATATAAATGTGAAACAGGATGGTGTGAAACTGCTTACCAAGCTGTTATAAGCAGTGAAAAAACAAAGATAGACTAAAAAAAATAATCCTATCTACAATGATATAAAGGAAGAAGAAGGCAGATATTAAGATGATAATTTCGGTGATCTGGAAATCTGGCAGTGAGTTCAGAAATGGTAAATTAAATTAAGTAGAGGAGAATATATCTTTCAAAACAGAGCAGAACAGAAACTCCAATAGAGAAAGCATCATTAGAATTTGGATACATTCACTCTGCAGGCAACTTTTCCTTTCTGCTGAGGTCTGTCTTGCTTTAAATTATCCATTGTATCTATTCCTCACTTCTGTTAAAAGTCATCTGCAGTTCTGTAGAATTTGCAGTCTTGTGGAGATAATAGCAAGGGAAACAATGAGCTGTTTGGAAACGATGAAGAAAAAGAGAATAAGGTCCCCAAGTATAGGAGAGAATTGTTCAGTTATACAATATATTAGTTAAAAATGAGTTCAGGAGAGAAATGCAGATGGTAGCCTACTGCTTCAGCACAGCAGAGTTTTGTCAGTGGAACGTTTTTTGAGTTGTTCTGCTTTGGACTTACAACAATAACTACCAGTGATGCACAGCTTGTGTTCAGAAGGCAGAAGTGAAGTAGTCCACTTATGTGAAAGAACTGATTGTATAGGCATGATTCTAAAAAAGATGCATCAATTAAAAATATCTAAAAACCATCAGTCGAGGGGAAAAAGAGTAGTTGCAAACATATCTTTTATCCTAGATCATAGTAAGGTACTTATGTGGAATACAAAAGGCCATTATGTTACACAAGATTTAAATTACTACATGATAAAATTTTTCAGAATTAGAATTTCAGTTTTAGTTTTGTTTCTATGAAGAAATAGATCATCAATACTGAGATAGTTTCTGGTGAAAATTACTTTGATGTATATCCTAACTTAACTAGTTTTGAATGCACTAGCTCTCACAGTTATTATATTTTTTAAAGTCCAAAATTTGATGTTACTTTTTGTTCCTTTTAAAAAATAAAATGATGATATTTACATCTGGTTTCCATAGACAAAAGAACTACCTCTGAATACTGCTTCAAATTTTGATCACTTTTTTTTTGATTGCAGAAAATATGCTTAACCTGGGATTTTGTGGGACTTTTCATACATATTTTGAATTCTTTCATGAAGCACTGTTTATGTATGTAGAATTTACTGTATTGCCAAGTGTTAATTTTCAGAAGTTAAAGGAAAAACTCACAGGGTCAGTTACAATGCTGGAAATTTAAATTCTAAATACATATATACATGTATACATGTATATATGTCTATGTGTTTGTTTCTTTTGTTGGTCAGAGACAATTTTATTGCTTTTATACAGAATCACAGAATCACACAGAATCAGAGAATATGCTGAATTGAAAGGGACTCATAAGGACCATCGAGCCCAAAACTTAGCCCCTCACAGGACCATCCTCGAGAGTCACACCATGTGCCTGAAAGTATCATCCAAATGCTTCTTGAACTCTGTCATTCTTGTCAGAGGTTCTCATCTGTGACAGTCCCAGCTGTGATCTCCATACATTCTAACCATTCTATTACACACAGTGCCACCCCTCCACCTCTTCACTCCTGCATATCCCTCCTGAAGAGCCTGTAACTGTCCAACAGGGCACTGCAGTCACAGGACTTACCCCACCAGGTTGCACTTATGCCAGTTATGTCAAGTCTCTTGGACTGGATCAAACCTTTGAGTTCCTCCTGTTTGTTCTTTATTCTGCTGGCATGAGAAACATTTCAGGTGTAGTACAGGCTGGATTGCTGGGGACAGTGAGGAGTATAACAGATCTTAATCATGTGATCTCAATTATATCTCTTCCTTACCCTTCTTGGCCATTTAGGGTGCCATAATATTTTTCCTTTAAAAAGTATGTATTCTTGATAACTATTAGAATACTCCTATATGACTAGACCCATTGAAGTCAATTGTACTGATTATAGAAGTGAAGATAAATACTTTTGTCCTTGAGTTTATAAAATGCACAAAAGAGTGAAAAAACTTTTAGTTATTCATATCTCAGTTTCAGCACAATAGCTCTAAAGTCTTTGTGTCACTATCCGAATGCTTTTAAGAAATGTAAAATAAAATCATCAGATAAGAAATAATAGCAAAATAAGATGCAAAAGCATCTACATTTTGCATTTCTGTCTGCTACTGGTAAGCAGTTTAGAGACCCTAACCCAAAGTATGACGGGACCAAAAAAAAGTTGGACCTTTCTTCTCAAGTTTCATTGTGACCCCAAGATTTCCTTCTGAAACTGCTCTATGATCGGTTTAGTCAAAACAATTCCTATCCTGTTTGCAAAAAAGAACTTTTGTCTGATGTGAGTTATCCCAAAAGTAAAGCTAGATGGAGCTAGAGCATATTAATATATTGCTGTAAATTTACTGATGATTGACTACTTGGTCTTTATGCTCTTGGTCAGGCCAGTAATTGGAGGTGCTAAAGTGGAGCTTGAGTTTGATTACTGGCCATGTAAAAAGAACTAGTGCTCTTTCAATAAATATGCTTGGAACATTTTCCTATTAGCAGTAGGACTACTCTATAATGAAAAATGTTTCATGGAAACATAATTTCATTTTTTAAAATTAAAAACAAAATCCATTTACTTTTGCTATTGTGATTTCAATATCATAATTTAGTTTTTACTGGAATAAAATCTTCAATTTGAATTAAGTTCATTAAACTATTTACACAATGAAAAATACAATTTTAAATATATATGTACATGTATCTAAGAAAATATCTAAAGACAACAGCTAGTCTTTTTAGTTAATTGTTAGAATAAATTCACATTCTATTATAGAACGAAGAAATTCACAAAATATTGAAATATTTAGTGCAACAAATGATCTGGTTTATAACCTACTGAATATAAACATTTTTATTTAAAGATTCTTCACTACAGGGTTCATTTTGGGTGCAGTATTGATTAGGAAGGAGGTGTGAACACTGTGAAGAAGTATAGTAGGTTAGCTGTCATATGACACACAACAGCATGTTAATGTTAATATTTCTTTTAACTTTCACTGGTGGCCCTTTCCCCTCACCTGTCAGGAATTACATCTCTCATTCATGAAATACATGTATAATTAAAACAGCTTTCTTTAGAAATTTAAAACTGATTAACTTCCTTTTAAGCAAAGAGCAAATCTGTCTATGAGAGCTGTAGTACTGTGTTTGTATATACACCAGTATCCAAAGCATATTGAAGCACACAATGTTAGAGGAGCTTTCAATTCATAGCATACAGTGAGATGTTTCTCACTAGCACTTCTGTGACTCACACCATTGCAACATTGTATATCATCATATTTTTACTATATATCATTGTATATTTCTCTCCTACATCGTAATTATTTAAACTTATGCAAACCAACTTCAAAAAAACCAAAAAAACCCCCAACGAGTCTCATCAGTATCACCAAGGGCATGGAAAACGTATCTCTTTGCAAGATGATAACAAGTAACTGCAGAGACAAAACACCATTTTTTACTTTAGAATGTGGAGTTCTGGTCTTCAAGAGCAGAACAGAATGACACAGACAGCAACTTACAGCAGATTCTCATTACAATGTAACAACTTAATAAAAATAATTTAATTATTCAATACAAGCTGTCCTCGCCTTACTGAAATGTGAATGCTCAATGTCATTAATCGACAGACCTTAAGAATGAAAATGATTTTTTCTAATAGTTCTAAATACCTTATCATGTTCTCTGACTAGGGTATCTAGTGTAAGCAAAGCAATGAACGTAATTTAATCCATGCAATTCAGTAAAGCAGAAGAATGGGAATAGTCTACAAGTAGTATTGTTGAGAAATTATCATGAGAACAGTCATATCAGAGGTCTACTTCATTCGCTATTCTCCATTATGCAGCAGTCAGATGTTGCCTGTGCAAAAAGTGCAAGAAACTAGTTATAAATGCCCTTGGTTTTCCTCTTAGTGATCAGCAGCTCAAAGACATCCCAAGACAAAGGTGATTCATTTGGTTTTAATGATGTTTAATTTTTTGCCTCCAACACCATGTGCTTTGTACTTGCATTTTAATCCATACAAGCTTTTGTTTTACAAAACATTTTTATCAATGATTTCCATAGCCTAGCTGTTCTTTATATATATGCTGTTTTAGCCAAAATACTATTCCATGTTCTTTGAACTTAAAATATTCTGTTTGTGTCTTATTTCTTTTTCTTTATGAGAAACTATGAATATTCATTCTCCATTCTTTTTCTTTTTTTTTCATGTCATGTCATAATTTCACAGGCTTTAAAGTAAATCTCCCATCTTTTTTCTGGTTGAAAAGTCATCCTCTTAGTTCTTCCCAGAGTGGAATCTTCTTTATATCTTCCAACAGCAACTTTGTCAGTCATCCCTTTAACTCTTTTGGTTCTATGTTTCTGAAAGCAACACCCCAAAGCTAGTTGTAGTTTCCTCTGTGTGGGTGCATCACACATTTACATTGATTCATTAGTGGTTTTTTTCCATTATTTCTTTGCTGATTCAATTGCACTGTATAATGAGGTCCTTCTGCAAATCATTATAGATGCAACCATCCTTGGCTCTGTGAATAATTTTATAAGTGAAGTTTGTCACCAACTTTTCTAAGTCATTCGTGTTCCTTCTATATTCAAAATCAAAACTTACCATCAGTTCCTACATTTTCCTATTGTTTATTTATTAGGTAGTTATGAGAAAACTTACCTCAATTCAGTGTGTTAGTCTGCAAAGGCAATAAATAAGATAAAAGATCTGAAAAAATCAATTAATACAAAGATAGTCACTAAAAACTTGTAACAAGCTGGTACCTCAGCTTTCAGTGTGGGAAGTGTAGAAGTGAATGTGCATGTGCACAGCATTTTGGCAAAGTCAATTTACCATAAATATAATCGTTTTGGCAGCAAATGCAAATAAATGTAAAATATGAAAGTACTCAAAATAGCTGCATTGTCGAACCCTGTTTTCTTAATAACAATGAATTAAGGATAATGAATCGACAAGAAAGACAGATAACCAACTTCTGATCCATTTGGGAATTATTTTATCTTCTTTTAACCCAAAGAAATATTCGGAAACATTATCACATTTGCCAGAATTCATCTAATACAAAATGTATTGTTTAATTTCAGTGTCTACTATCTGAACCTTGCTACCTCTATGATCTTTTCACAGGCTGCGAAAAGAGACAACAACAAAAGTTATTCAGATATTTGATAAAACAATGGTTAATTGTTTTTAGCGTACTTAGAGGCCATTTTTAAGCAAAGTTTCTGAAGGGTCTATCTTGGGTCCCACCCTGTTTAATACCTTTTCCAATGACCTCGAGAAGGAAGAGACAAACTACACCTAACCAAGTTTGTGGGCAACTCTAAATTTTATGTTCATGTGTGCGCATATATGTGTGTGCATCAGCATGCATGCGGGCACAGCTGCCACCAGAGGGGCCTAAAGAGGTCAGTGGAAAGAGACAACAGGAAATTCATGATAAGCAAATGCAAAGTCCTGCATCTGCATGTGCCAGGCCTGTGTTGGTACAGATTGCGGATTGCCTCACACCACAGTAGCTCTACTGGGAAAGCTGGGGTTCCTCATGTACTGTCAGTAACGAATCCTAGCAACTTACTGTGCTGCATTGACATGCATTTTATCAGTAGATAGAGAATAGTGAACATTCTCCTTTACTCAGCATGACATTACCTGAATCATAGATTCATAGAGTGGTTTGGGTTGGAAGGGACCTTAAAAATCATCTAGTTTCAACCCCCTCTCCCAGTCCTGGGGTCTAAGGACACCAGAGCTGGACACGGTAGCCCAAGTGGTGTCTCACAAGGGCAGAGTAGTTAGGGAGAATGACATTCCTGGCCTGCTGGTCACTCTTTTTTTGATGAAGCCAAGGATGCGGTTGGCCTGTGAGTGCAAAATGCTGGCTTACGTCCAGCTTTTAATCCCTCAGAACCCCCAAATCCTTCTCCTCAGGGCTGCTCTCAGTGAGAATTTCTCCCAGTTTGTACTCCTGGCTGTGATTGCCCTGACCCAGGTGCAGCACCTCACACTTGGACTTGCTGAACCCCATTAGGGTCTTGTGGGAATCAGGAATACTTCAGTTTAGTCACACATTAAAAAAAGACATAGATAACTTGAGCAAGTCTAGCAGAGAGTGATAAATACTAATAGAATTTATGGTGTTTAGTAGCTGAATCTGGTTATGATATTGAATCCACCAAGCAGAACAAAAATACCAGTTAGAAATTATCAAATCTGCTGACATGATAACAGAACATGATCCATGTCTCACTGCTGTACAGGAATGCTGTGAGTACAACTGCTCAATAGACCTAAAACTTCGTATTGCCATGCAGCATCATTCCAAATTCACAGCTAGCCTTGGCTACATAGTCTCTTTCAAAGTACAACACTCTTAGCACCATGGCATGCTTTAATGTGTGACTGTGGTGCAATGCTGAGTGATAATGAAAATACTTGGACCAAGTCTGATAATCTCTGTTCTAGAATTTCATCTGAGTATTAAACATTGGTGTTTGCCTTCTCAGTGATTAAAATGACTCGCTTGAGGTGTTTGGAAAATGTTGTGGGATATTTTGACTTTTGCCCATTAGTGAATGAAAGACAGTTCTTATTTGTCACTCTTAAATTAAGGTTGTATGTTAAATTTGCAGATCTGTGCACCTCAATGAAATGCTACATTTAGATTGATCAACCAGGTATTTCACTTTCAGAAATGCAGCTTACTTCAGCTTCCCATACACTTCTTTCAGCACTTGTCTCAGCTTTGTAACTGAACTTATAAACAGACTGACAACACTTCTGTTTGTGTTGAAGAAGGTAACTAAAATTTTCTTTATTTTTTTTCTTTACACACGCAGCAATCGGAAAGGCATTTTTAAATGCTTAAAATTCAAAATGGATGAATCAGGATGAATTTATATAGTCCTTCTATCAACTCAGAGTCTGTCCTATTATGTTTTTATCCATAGCAGTTTCATGTCACGCAGAAGTCTCTGTGATTTAATCAGGTTCTCAGATTAAGGTGCAGAAAATTTTATATGTTTAAAAGAAATTATAAACGTTCTAACCATCGAATGAAAATAATAAAAAAGTGGATTTTGTTTGATCATTTGCTATATGTAGGATCTCAAAATCAAATATCTGCAGAAAGGAGTCTAAGCGGTCTCAGCAAAAGGCCTTGGGCTATG
The DNA here is from genome assembly GCF_001715985.3 of Manacus vitellinus. Taxonomy (NCBI): domain Eukaryota; kingdom Metazoa; phylum Chordata; class Aves; order Passeriformes; family Pipridae; genus Manacus; species Manacus vitellinus. The sequence goes on along the minus strand of NW_021940208.1, from coordinate 22,395,170 downwards.
AAAGCTGGGGAAAAAACCTCAATTTGAGGACCAGACAAGATATCACCGGTTTGGAATGTTCTACCCAGATCCAGAGGGACTATACTGTGATGTTATCAAGCCTCTGCATAAAATCCATTGTTGTTTTCCCCCTCTCTGCATATCCTGTGTATTCTGTAAACACTGGATATCTCTCCCCCATGTAAATCCCCAAAAATATAATCCTAAAATAAGTGGGTTTTCTCCATGATGTAAGTGCTAAACCCAAAAGGTGTATCTTGGGTTTTTCCCTTACTTCATCTTTGTAAAACCCCCTGTTCGTAATAGCTCGCCCCCCTCATGAATATGTAGACCCCAGACCCTTAAAATATCAGTCTGTATGTCTAATAAAGGATTCCAGATTCTGCCTCCTACTGGGATGATGTTAGTTTCTTTGACTCCCACAGATAAACACCAGTTTGTGTGAACAGTTATGGCAGTATAAACCCATTGAATAGACAGACTACAGAAGCTTTAGAAATTTTAAAATTACCATACTACTAGCCCTTTAAAGACAAGTATCATCATGTAAGATCCAGACTGATCCCATTTTCTGAAAAAAAGATGGTGAAATTAAACCCTTCCCATTACAAGATTTCCCTGAGGAAAAAAAATACTCCTTTCCCAGAGGGAACAGTCCAATTCTACAGTGATTAGAAATTCTATTAAAGATACCTGTTTCTACGGTATAACTTTCTGTGCAGTAGATTAACAGAAAGCTTTTATGGGCAGAAGGAATTTTATGATTACCTAATCCGGCTTTGTCAGTGCAAAGGTCATTGAATTCTTTACAGTGCTTTCATCTTTTACTTCAGCTAAATCTTATTAGATACAAATCTATCGTTCAGGAGGAAGAATGGTCTGTCTGTAAAAGTATCAAGTGCTGAAGAATTTACCACATTTTTGAGTAATAATCTCTTCCACTGGATGTTTAATTTTACTAGTTATTTGTACTCATTTAGTTTTTTATTTGTTGGTATATTTTATCTGTCTGTTTTAAAGAGCCATGTAATTTCCAGTACAAATTGTTGTGCAGTTTCTTTCCATTCTAGCCTACTGATGGGAATTTTCCTTAGAAAACACTGATCCAGAAGAATTAAATACAGTGATAATTTTGGTGCACAGTGAGAACTAGCAGATTGATTTGGTTGTCTAAATGTAGGTATCTGGTGTCATGTGAGATGCCTTAAAGTATCTAATCTGACTTCCAGCCGTCACTGCAGAAGAGCTCAAGTCATATCTTATATCTGCCAGTTCAACATAGATACGCTAGGACATCTAAAAATGGCAGTAAGCATCTAACTGTGAGCAACTAAACACAGGCACAGAGAACTGTTCAGCTCATCCTAAAATAGACATCAACATTTGGTCAACTAAGTAGCTTTGCAGACACCACTGGGAGTGGCAGTGGGAGGCCATACAGAGTATTCTAGGGCCTCTGAAAGAGAAGAAGGAGGAATTTCTAGAAGCTGATTTAAGTATTGACAAATAATTTAACCTAATGATAAAAGTTTTATTCCTCGGTGTCTTCTGAAAAAGGTGACAGTGACTCATTTTTTAGGTATCTAAGTTATGAAGCTTATGAACCTTCTGTGTGTTTGAATTTAGTGAGGAAGATAGATACACATCTATCTCTTACCCAGTCAACAAAATAGTTTACAGAAGTCACAGAATCACAGATGGTTGGGGTTGAAAGGGACATCTGGAGATCACATTCAGCATAGCTAGTATCTATGTCACAGGGTATATGTTGGAGTAGTCACAGTAGTACATCTGTGGAGTTTCTTTTGCATTCGTGTGGAAATGCTGGTCCCTCTTCTAAAAGGGTCAGATATCAGCCTTAGGACCAGACTTTCACAGAGGGAATTTTAAAAGAGGTAATTGGAAGAACATTATACCATTCAGTTCCATAATAGTGAAGATTTAAGGAGTAAGCTGCCAGCCCTGCCCTGATGGCCCCTGTGGGGGCCTGCACTGCTCCTGGCCCCCAGCCCACAGGGATCTACTGGCCCTTTATGGGATTTTAACGCTACCCAAGACTTGTCTGGCAGCCTAGATGTCTGACATATGGGTTTGACCAGTTTGATGTTTGGCTCCTATGGATATTTTTTCTCCAGTGGGCATTGTTTCTACACATGATGCTTTCTAATTGGAATAATCAGAATGAACTACCAATGGCCTCCTCAGACCAACCTCTTTGATTTTCCACATGCCCAAAGCCATTACCTGGGTCACTATCACATTCTGACTTCCTGTCACAAATATTTTTAAAGGGTATAAACTTAATATTTTTTCTGTGTTTCCTTGTGCTTTTTTTTATGCACAACTAAGTCATTAGAGGAGGGCATATGTAGGTGCAGTGCTCATCAGTAAGTCTTCCCTTCATCTGTGTTCCTTTTGTTTTCCCAATACATACCAGAATCACCTAGAAGGTTGAGTAATGAGTCTCATTTAACTGCACGGTGCTGTTTGCCCTGTGACAGAGGTAACCGCGTAGCTTCTAAAAGTATAAACAGTAGAGAATAGTTTTGCTATTTTGCTTTTCCTTGCTACAGTCCTTGCATGGTTTGATAAATTTGATAAATTTCACTGGTGATTTGCAAAACACTTGAAATGAGTATTTTATAGGCAGTCCAAATATGCCATGGTTTAAATAATATTGTGTGCTGAATAAATACTCTACTCAAATATACAGTCTGAACACAAATAAATAAATACATTGTGCAGTAGACAGAAATTACTGCCTAAGCACTTCTTTTTGTTCAAGAGATATTTAAAAATATTTTTACTGCAAAGATAACTATTAATTTTCCCCACCACATAATGAAAAGAACATAGATGAAGACAGAACTAGTCTAGAAATACATCTCTGACACTAACTACACCTCTATTCTTTACTTCAGAGAGAGATGTAAATTTTCTTTATGAAGTTATGCAGAAGTAAATCTTAGCTTCATTAGTATATGGTAGGTTTTCAGTCTTGTGTTTCAATTTGTTTACTGATAAACTAATTTCAGCCACTTATCTTAAGTATCTTTGTTTTAAATTGTGATCATGAATACCACAAATCAATTAAACTTTGACAAATAAACATAGTAATGAAATGAATGAACACAAATATACCACACTGCTTAACGTGACTACGCTACAACTCAAGTTTATCAGATTATTGCCTGTTCCTGAACTTTTAAAAATAAAAAAAAAATAAAGAAAAAACACATAAAGTTTAGGTACAGCAGCCCTCAAAAGGCTTATCATTTAATGATTCCTTCTTTTGGAGTTAATAAAAACTTTTCAGCATCATAATTGCTCCACCAAGCTCAGAGAACATTATGAAGGACAGAGGAATCATGAGTTCTGTTTTAAAAATAAAGAAATGTAGACTCAGAGAGGCAAAGCAATTTACTTCAGATCACTCATAAGGTCACTGACAGAGCTACATATTATTATTTGATGCATCCCTGAATGCTTCTAAAATGAGGCATTAGATATTTAAATTATTTGGAATTTGTTCCACAGCTGCTTTGTAGCCACAAGTTTTAAGGAAGTCCTAAGAGAGCTGCTGTTAGGGCAGGGCTCAATACTGCCTTCAGTGCTTTATAACCAACATACAAGCATATACACACATATGCAAACACACTTTCTTGCTCTCTCTCTTTTTTTTAAAGTTTTCAGGAGAAAAGCTTCTTCCAGTTATTCTTATTTGATGTTTCATGCTATATTTATTATGCATTCCCTGAGGGCTTTTAAAATTATGATGTATCTAGGGATTTTCAACTCTATGGTAAAAGTTCCCATAGTTTTAATTGTGGTAGACAGAGCAGGTTGTCAGCCTAAAAAAGCAAAATCAATGGAAAATTGACAGATTTGACTCAAAGAAAAACAGAGAGAGAAGCAAGAACATGGAAGAAAATCTTAATATGAACCCTCTGAAAACTGGTGAAACTGCAGTCTGAAGAATTCTAAAGGGAATTCTCTAAAGAGAATTCTTGGAAAATGCTAGGTCTCCCCACAAAACAAAATGAAATGTGTTCTGTCCTCTGAGAAAAATGATAGCACATCATATAATTCTGAAATAATTCTTAGCTGGGAAAATAATTAAAATCATTCACGTTAAATCTTTTGCATTTTATAAAATATATTTGATTCTATAAAACACATTGCATCAAGTACAAAAAATAACAAATCCCTACTGTCACCATTGTTTTGATGTTTTATTCAAAACCGCATTTTTATCTCTTTTCAGTATTCCTATAGCACAGTCCCTGTAGAATCTAAACATTAAATCATATGATTTGCTTTATACAAGTATATGATTTAAACTGCACATTTTGAAACAGCATATTATTGCACATTCTGTAATATATTTTTTCTTTTATCAAATCAAAGTTAATACCTATTATTTGTATTATTTTAAGCTATATAATTAGTACATACTTAAAGACTAGAATTGTTATACTTGCCTGTTGCCCAGAAGCTTGGACTACAACACATCATGAAACCAAGGGAGGCGAGGTCTGAGTATGGACTGAACAAAAATGAAAGCTAAGGTATGGGACTTACTTTACTTTCCTGAATAAAGGAAACAGGCTTAACTAGTACGAGTAGCACAAGTAATGCTCTGAGAGAAAAAGATGGGATCATAGGTAAACCTTGACTTGATGAAACTGAGAGATAAAACCACAGAGCTTACTTGCATTGAGTATGTATTTGTGAAGCCAGGTAAACAAATCAGGCCTGTAGAATTTATTAAACCTTATGATATGAGAGCTAGGCCTCTTTCTAGACACCTAATTTGAATTTGATTTTTAAAATCACAGTTGTCAGAAGATAAACACCTAGATGGTGTTGCTTGGAAAGGGGTAATTATCATAGAAAGCCTTCAGAATGAGATTCTGCCTATGTTAAAGTATCAAAGTTAGATAGGTAGTTTTGTACCTCAGAGGTATTAAGTATCCAACCTGAGATATTATATGATATTTTAGGTAGACTGTCAATATTAAAAATACTGTATTCTTTAGGTATCTCAGCATATTATAGGTTATATGGGTCTAGCTGTTGTTTTAAGAAAGATTTCATGGAGAAAGGCACTAAATAAATGTTATGAACTTCCATTGTATTATCGAGTAACGCTCGTTTGCCCCAAACTATGCACAGTACTTAATGTGGGCCCACACTAGTGCAGAGTAGAGAGACAATCACCTCCATCGACCAGCTGGCAATGCTTTGCCTGATGCACCCCAGGATATGGTTGACCCTTTTTGTTGCCAGGGCACTGCTCACTCATATTCAACTTGCCACCAATGCAAATCCCCAGTTCTCCTTCAGTGGAGCTTCTCTCCTTCCACTCATCTCTCAATTTGCATGTATAACCAGGATTACCCTGTCACAGGTGGAGAATCCTGCGCTTGCTCTTTTTAAATTTCAAACAGCTGGTGATCACCCAGCTCTCTAGCCTATCCAGCCCTGTAAGGGCTCTCTACCCTCGAGGGAGTCCATAGCTCCTCCTAGTTGAGTATCATTACTTAATGTATGTTTCAATCTTGTATCCAAATCATTTACAAAAACAGTAAAGAACACTGGCCCTAAAAAATCTTTGAACTCGAACTTACAACTCGAAATTCTCAGTTTTATTTCCATTCTGCAACATTTTGTCCTTCTTATTTTTTCTCATTTTCATAGAAATTCTTGGGGTCTGTATAAAATACCTCAAAATTTCCTTTTACTTTCACATTATTTATCAGATCTCGGGCAGATGGAGCTCGTCAGCCCTGTAAGGCCATCCATCTAAGAGAAGGTCACTCTAAACAAACCTACGTCCTGAGGACCTCACTGCCACTGTCCAAGCTCGCTCAGCCCTGGCAGATGAACCTTAGGATTAAAGGGTGGGCTCAGTTCAGCGCACACTGTGTCTCACCTAAAAAATCCATTGCGCAGGCTCGAAGGCCTTACCTGCATTTGCAAAGCCCTGTGTCACCAGAGCGCTTGTAACGAATGTGGGTAAAGACCTTTCCCAAATCTTTGTTCACGAAGACTGGCCTGACTGACTGATTTATCAGATAATAGAAATAAAGCATTTTGATATTTTATCCATCTTGCTTTTGTAATTGCAGAAAAATCAACTGACAGACTTGAAGCTAATAAGATGCAGTTAAAAATTATCCTTTTAATGTTGACAGGATTAAATTGTAATAACTTTATGTTCAATTAATTTAATGAAAAATAAGTAAGACTCTCCCTGGTATTACAGAGGGTTGGAAGATGAGAGTCACATGAAAATCTGTTAAGCCTTTTGCACCAACCAATATATCACAGAATCTTGGAATATTCTGAGTTAGAAGGGACCCACAAGGATCATCAAGCACAGCTCTTAAGTGCATAGCCCATATGTGAATCAAACCTACAACCTTGGTGTTATTAGCACCATGCTCTAACCAACTGAGCTGGGATGCAGACTGTCTGTGACAAGCATATAAATTGAGGTTGGTACCTAATTGTCAATAGTAGCTGTATTGTTGGTAATTACCATAAAGCTTAAACTGTAATCTCCATATACATTGCATTGGTGTACATGTATCATACTAAATTTTAAAAGTGAGGGGTCTTGCTTCATTAGATATATTTCCATTACACTGAAAGAAATATTGCAAAATCATTACATCCATAGAAACTAAATAATCTTTTAAGAGTAATGTGATATGAAATAAACTGAAAGAATGAATTTTTTTTCTAGAGATTTTTAATAAAAATGTAAAAAATATTTTAAAAATCAACCTAATTCCTTTACCACTTGTGTTCTAAATGTTTGGACAGTTCATTATTTTCTTAGTTTTGTTTGTAAAATAGTAGCCATAGACCTGCAGACATAAATGATAGTGAATTGTTTGTTAAAAAAAGTATTTTTAGGTTTTGAAAAACTTTCATTGCATTCCAATTCTGTAATCCTATTTTTAAATAGAAATTATCACTACCATAACAAGATATCTGCTGTCTGCAGTTAACATTTAGCCATTCAGAGCCAAATTTCTGACTTTTCAGTTACTGTTTATTCCCTTATTTTGAGAAAGAAGATTACAACACACGTATTTTTTGTTTTTTTCTTTATAATGTTTAACATTAATCATGCCAGTTAAGGGGAGCACCATCACTGATTTGACCTAGGACATTAAATCCACAAAAAAACCCCCCACTTTTATGTTATCTACTTTACCGTGTACACTAGTAGCCTCACAAATAGTCAGTAAGACTGCAGGTTAGTTTGCCCACATGTCTTGTGTGACTTACAAATGCAGCAGAAATTAGTATTCTAATCCTTATAGATTGCAAAACATGCTTTCTTCAATGTCTGTCAGCTTCATTGGCCCCTGTGAATTTGACATATTAAATGGCAGATGCTTCTTACCTTGGTCCCTCACTTCATTCCCACAGGATAAAAACAATCTGACATAACTACATCAAATCTCCTCCTCTTTGTGTTTCATAATGCATACAGAAGACTTACCTTCCATTTATTATGAATACACAGATATTATACTGCTGAGGTAGAAATATTTGTTCAAAGTATTCCAGAAAAAATTTTCACATTCTCAACATTGTTATAAAATAAACTTAATAGGATAAAGATCTCAGTTATAAATTTTTATTGGTAATTTCTTACACATTTCTAATGAATCATAATTTAGATTAAATACATCATTTGCATACTGAAGTATGTTATGGAAAGCCTTTTTTATCATCTCTATGCTAATTCTGAATTATAAATGCCTTGAAAGATGGAAATTGTAGATAGGACTCTTGATGCAGAAAGAAAACAAAAATGAACACACAAAAGTGAATGCAGTTTCCATGTGCCTTGAAAGGTGAACTCACAGCTTCCAGCATATAAGTTTTTAAAAGATGATAAATCACTAAGATTTATCACAAAATAAAGACATAAATTTAAGAAAGGAATATCAACTTTATCCTTAAACTGTCTGAAGGAAGGAAAGGCCTTAAACCAGATGAGAAACCCTGAAAATTGATGAGTACAGTGGCACTTTGCGGCATCTCTATTCCATGAGGAACTACAGTCTTGTTGCAAGACACACTGATAAGACACTACAATATTATCTGCACTGTAAGGAGAAAGCAGTGACATGACAGATCTAATTGAAATCAACACAGTACAATAAAGAACTGGTTATTGATATATTCTATAAGAATTTCTAATATAAAAAACCAGTGATGAAAACATGTGATGAAAAACAGTAAAGAATGCCCAGAGCTCTAAGACAAATAGGGATGATATACAGGTAACTATGATACTGGACACAAGACAGGATCATCTGCTAACCAAGAAAATAAGGCAGGAGGGGCAAAATAAACTTGACATATGTACCAAATACTGACAAGAGACAGGACTGTGTGAGCTTCATTCTAGGAATGAAAAATAGGTTTGCTTCTCAAGCACATACAAAGAACAGAAGGTGGCAGATCCTTTCAGGAACAAAGTTACAAAACACAGTCTTGAGACCAAAACTGTTTTGCAATCAAAAAAGTGGATATTACAGTAACAACTAAATACAACACCTATGGTAGTTGAAACACTTTAGAAAGATACATTTGGAAACAGTGAATTAGCATATTTAAATAGCACTCTAGACTGTTGAAAAAAACCAAAAAAAAACCCAAACAAAACAACAAAAAAAAAGACTTTATCCAGTCTTAGACAAAATCAAGAGTAGTATTGAAAGGAATGTGAAAGTTAAACGTGAAAGTATGAATAAGAAATTTGCAACATCTGAGCTGGAACTGAAACTGAAAAGGCATCAGTATATTTGATGAACAGTGTTGTCTCTATTTCATAACAAAGTAAGAACTGAATATTTGAAGGATTTCCCTTGCTCTGAATCAATAAGTGATGGACTGGATTCTCTATCTGGAATATAGGAAAACTATGAAAAATTAAGTACGTTGTTAGAAAGATAAAGAACCAAGTGGACCAGCTGTTGTTTCAAGTAAGTAGAGAAGAGAATCCTAGATGTTGGCTTACAAGACTTATTGGAATGGAAGCAAGGGAAAAAGTCATGCAAATGATATAAAGAGAGAATAAACAATTAACATTTACTGCACTCTTTTAATGTATTACACTTTTAAAGAAAAGGCTAACACAAATCCTCCCAATTAAGGCTAATCACTCTATTAGTAGTGCAGAAATGAAGCTGTAGAGATAATATATGGCTTGCCTAAATCAGCACAGAACTTGAAAACAGGTCTGGAATAGTATTTTCCTGTTTCAGTGTATTGTGCTTCTCTTCAATCCACTTAACAAATTAGACGTGGAATCTGACTTTCAGGTACAAAATTTGGTAGAGCTGCTTATCTCCCACCATACTGCCTACTCATGCTCACCAGAACTGACATCCTAATTACAGTCAGGTTTTATTAAGTTTTATTAAGTTATTAGATATGAGAAATAAAAACATTATGTGGGAGAAACAAAAACATTCTGTCCCTTTACATGAAATGTCAGTGTGATGAATCATATCTGCTTTTTTTTTTCCTGAGTGTTGAACTGTGTTTACAGAGTGGTCTGTCCCAGATGCTGATCTCAATGGCGCAACTCAGGTTCTCTGCTTTGAGGGTAAACAGCTTTAAATTGAAAAAAGGGGAATAGTCATAACTGTAAAAACATAACCCAACAAGTAACTTGGGCCTCACACTTTTCACATAACTTTTTGGTACAAAACTGAAGAGCTGCTTTTAGAATTTTAGTCATGGGAAAGAGAAAGTCAAAGCCGAAGTGCGATTCAGTCTTCGACCATCTAGATTTCTGATCACAGAAAGATGCTAGATTGATCTAACCTAAAGAGAAATGAATTTTCTTAGGGAAAAGCTTTTGCATCACATAATAGAGATGTAAAAGAACAAAATTTCAAGCACGTAAGACAAGAAAAAGGAAAATTAACGTAAAATGCATGAAACATGGTTATTCTATTTATAATGTAATTATGCTACTGAGTCAGAGAACTTAAAGAGAAGGGATTGTTCCCTCTGTCCCTGCAGAACAGAGGGAAAGAGTCATTAACACTTGGAAGGGACAACATGAAAAACTGCAGTAATCCATAAAAAGACTGCGTCTGTCAAGTGTGTGATTTTTAATATGTGGCAGAATTAATAATTTCAGTTCCCAGGCTAGGTTTTTGAAGTATTTTGTATATCTCACTTGAAGTTCAGGATCATTATGTCAGAAGTAAAATGACAATTTCCTGAAAAATATTCTCCTATGTTTTAATGAGACATTTTCATGAGATATTTCCATGAAGTATTTGATAATACATTACAGGATAAAAACTCAACAGGATCTGCCATTATGAATGGTTCTCCACAGTCAGTCATTTGCCATCTGGTCCTGGGACTGTAAAACAGAATAGAATTGTTAACAGGGAAAAGGACAAAGTTATGTTGCTGCATTTTGGTTTTGTTTTGTTTTGTTTTGTTTTTTTTTTCTATTACAGTAGTAGTGGAAAATAAGCAGTTGACAATGAGCTGATTAGCTGTTTCATGGTTTTCTCATAAAATTTCTAACAATAATTCAAGAAATGTTCTTTTAAAAGTGATCTTTAAGAGCATTGCAATTCACCTTTTTTCTGTAGACTTTTGGTATGTTATTTTGTCTTGTAGAAAGAATTTTGTATATCAAGCAAGGGTTTTTTGTTATGTTAATGTTATGTTTGGGTCTATTACTATAACAATAATACTATTAGTACTAATACAATATTGCTAAATGAAAAATAAGATTTTGGCTTTTCACTTAATATTGTTTATTATTTTTCTCTAAATTGAAAATAAGAAGACACATAAGTTTCCTCTACTGCAGTCTACATACCTGTTTCCTGGATTTTTTTTTTTTAATTTCAGTTAGTTTACTTTAGTTGATTTTACATCCAAGACTGGTGTTATTTGCAGAATGTGAACTTTAGTCTTTTGATAATGAAAAAACGTCACTTTCAAACTCTTAAGAGACTCAAGTTCTGATGGTGTTTGCAACTCTAGTCTTTTATACTACCTTTGATAACCTTGCTCTATTTTCACTGTGATTCTGAGTAACTATGGTATTAGAAGGAAGTTATATTATTTCTTCCATTGCAGATATCTGTTCTGGTCCTTAGAAAGTTCATCTTATGGTTTACAATAGAAAACTTCAGATATGAAATTTTAAGGTCAACTGATGTATAATGATGGTTTCAATATTTCAATGCTATTAAGTAATTAAAAAGTTATTTAAACTACAACTATAGTCATATTCAGTATAGGATAAAGATTTCAGAGGTAGCTTTGGGAGGTATAGGTCAGATAATGGATACAGTCTAACATCAGCAACATGAAGTTCAATTAGTTAGACTTTAACTTGTTTAAAACTAGTCCTAGAATTTCTATATTATTTTCCTCTGCATACTTTGCCAGTTTGATCAGCTGTTCCATATGTACATTTCATGTGATATTTGGGTACAACAGAAAATAAAACCTTTTTTTTCCAGTTTAAAAGTACTACCACATTTCAAAACAAGTGGTGCAAACATTTGAAACAATTTAGCTATTTATCCTTCAGTACCCTACTAGTCTGCATGGGAAAAAAGACACATGGAAAGACATCAAGGAAGTTGATTTGGCTCAGGTTGGAGAATATATCTGAGAGAGGATATAACGGATTTCTTCAGTGAACTGGAAGACACTTACAGAGAAGATGCTCTCTTCTTTTGAAGCACAAAGTGAAAGAAGAATTAGTGCACACAGACTGCAGGAACAAGAATTCTTACCACAAATAGGGAGAAAAACGGAATGGTAACTAAATAAAGAAGTAGGTTGCTCAGAAGGACTGTGAAATCTTCATTCCTATAGATTTTCAATGCTCACATGGATAAGACCTCTTGCAAGCTAATCTTTCAGCAGTGGATTGGACTAGATGACCTCCAGATATCCTTAGCAAACTATTCTGTTGTACAATTTTTCTATGATTTAAATCTTGCTGCTCCCCTGCACCAAATTATTGAGGTAACCTTAGTGAATCTTTAAATGGGTAGAAGAATGCAGAAATGAAACGCTGTTTAACCCTAAATAGTAAGAAGAGATATTTAAAATATTTAAAATCCTGATGTTAGTATGAGTTTCCCAGTAAACGTGTGGTTTTTTTTAATTTACTAATGAAAAATAACAGATTTCTACTACCTCAACCATGCAAGGTCTTGTGAATTGACTGGATTTGTATTGACTTGAGTTTTTTTGTTTGTTTACTTAACTTGCATAACAATGATCTAGTAACAGGAAACGATTATTTAAATTAGTTTGAGTTAAACTTTAATTAAACCTGTAGGGAGCAGCTATGTTCAGATAATTGAATTGCCTGTGACTTTAGAATAAATTTTGTGGAGTGGAATAATGCAAATGTGAAATGATATCATAGATTACAGATTATAAATAGAAATTGTGGTGGCGAGTTATCACTAAAGTAGTGTGACCTAATATTGTCTGGTAAAGACAGTTACAAAGATAACAAAGAACTACACTGAGTAACAGGGAACCAGGTAACCTGTAAGCAGATTTCTTTGAGCAAAACATATAAATATAAAAATAAGTAAAAATATACAAATATAAAATCTACATATATATAAAATATATTATATAAAATATACAAATATAAAACTCTCAGGAGAGACAAAAATGAAGAAACATTGCACCAGTATTTCGAATTTCTCAGCTAAAAGTAGAACAAAAAGTTGGATTAGGAAGAATTTGAAGAATGTCTTTGAAAAATTAATGTTTCTGATTAAAATTTCAACAAAATAAGGAATAAATTATTATTAAATAATTTGCACAATGACAAGGTTTTATCATCTTTCAGCTATTGACTAAATTACGTGTTGAAATCCTTTTTTATCTTTTTTCTTTTTTTTCCTCTTTTCTTTCTCTAATGTGGCTTCAAGTGTTTTCATTATCTATATAACTGTCTAATTCTTTTATCAATCCAACTCCTTTCTCAGGAATATGTTGTGGCAATAAATACTACAGGTTAAATTATGTGTTGTGTAAAGATGTATTGTTTTTAATCAACTTCAGATTTGCTGCTTTTGAATTTCATTCAGAGTCTCTTTGCTCCTGTATTCCAAACTTCCGTGCAGTTTCTTTCACTAATGAGTGTTATTAAGATATTTCGTTATTACATGTTTAAAGTGTATTATCATTTCCGTAACAAGATCACTTTCAGGACATCTGAATAGATGTTATTCTTACTTAACCCTCAAGAACTCCAAACCCTTTTATGATTTGAATGTGTGGGGAAGTTTCTCTGATAAGATGCCTGCTAAGTTCTTTCCAGTATGAAATTTTATTTCTGTTGTTTGGAAATTATAGTGGGTTTAGTACTATTTCGTGCTTAGAAATCAATTGAGCCATTTAATTTATAATAGTAAAATGTTTAGTTATGTAATTGTAAATTGATTTTAATTACTATATCGCTAACAAAAATATATTTGTTTGGTGAAAAGAACCAACTTTTATATTGACTTATTTTTATACTGACTGTTAAGATGTCATTAAATATATCCAATGGTGATTTTTATAAGCCCAGTCATGTATCTTGAAGTACAATTAATCTCTAAATTAAGCGGTTTTTAATTGAAATAAAAAATATGAAAAATAATATCATTAAAATATGGATTTGCAATGGAATTGATTACTTAAACACCATTATTTTTCTTTTTGTGTTGTGCCTGCTTCAGTTACGAGATTCTGTCTCATAAGAGAAATAAAGGGCAAATCCAATTTGGCATACATATAATTTCTCAAGCTGACAGATGTGTCATTCAACTCATCCTCTTGGCTTTTACTTCTAGAGCGAGCTCATGTGTGAATTTATAATTTATTTTAAATTATCAAAGAGCAGGTTGAAAATTTCTCAAAAACTAAAACTTTTCCTCTAAGAACTATTATGAAACCCACTTGATTTTTATTAAATAAAAGATGTTACTGGAGGTAAACAAAAAACAAACAAACAAAAAAAAAGAATGTATTTAGGCATTGGATAAAAAGAAGTAAAATGTTTGAGGCAGTTCTACTAATAAAGATGCATTAACCAGGGAGTTGAGAGTTTGCTTTAAATGTCAACAGTAATATCTAGGTCTACCATGATGGAGACAGAACTTAAACATTAAACATACAAAATACACATAATTAATACAGGAAGCTGTAAGTGCATGACAACTGTAGTTAAAATAATGTTTGACTGTGCTTGCATAAATTCAAGCACATTTATGTTGGGTGGTTTTAATGTTTATATTGTTATTTTCTAGTCAGTCTTTGTTGGACATTGCACCAGAATCATCAATTTATGCTCCAATAGACATAGATAGTATGAACCACATAGAAAACTAGTATATGAAATTCATACATGTTTCCATAAGTACCTTCTAAGGTCCTTTTTCCTGAAATTTAGGGAATAAGAAAAAGACCAAGTTAATTGTTCTTTCATCCCACAAACTAATTAAAATATTTGCCTAGCTCCAAATATATGACATTTATAACATCAAATATATGAATTTTATAGTATCTATCTAGTAAGTAGTAAAATCTCAAGATTCAAATTGTTTATTTGATCATCTATGTCATTGGTGCCCATGGCTGAACTAGTTAACCCAGTCTCATTTTCTAGTCACTGCAGAAGATCAGAGAGCTCCAGTGAGCAATTTTTCTCATATGAAGCTCAAGTGTTTAACATAGGTCAAATGAAGCACCTTCTAGAGATAAATCATCTTCTTGACTCTGAAAAGTAGCCCCAAAATAACAGCTTACATGCTTATTTCTTTTTTTAACCTCTAGAGTGCTATTAAATGAATCCTAGCCTACGTATATTCTTGTACGTACATAAAGAGGTATCTGAAAATTGAGAGCAACTAGCTTCTCAACATTCACAGCTAAGCTACTATAGAGTTTACAAACTTCAGTTACTTTCAAACAGCTAAAATAAAAAGTATTAAAACAATGAATGTAGGTGATACTAATAATTAAAGAATGGATTTGGAAAATAGCAATGCACGTTCTTGCAAATCACCATACTTGGTACAATTTCAAGGCAAAAATAATTTGACAATGAGCCTTAGGTTTCTTTTAAAAAGGCAGACATTTGACTAAAGAGGAAGGAACTAATCTAGACCACGTAAAACTGCTACTTGAATATTTTCTTCCATTCTGGTGTCCTCTTAGAGAAAAGTGCTGACATACTAAGACAAATTAAAAGGATGTGTACAGAAATGATTCAGAATATTGAAAATAACCTTCATCATGACAGTCAAAAATTCAACATTTTCAATTTACTGAAAAGGTAAAACAGTGACTTAATTACTATGTATCAGTATCTTCTGCATGGAGAAAAATTAGTTGTCTGCCTCTGGTTACTAAGTTTTCTTCTAACTTAGCAGTCATGATCTGACAGAGATGAACACTTTCATCCTTTTTACATTCATTGCAAAATTTCAGAGGTTAAGAAGCAAAACAGCCTAGGTGAAATTGTAATAGAATAGTCATTGCCCCTAGTAGGTTATGATACCAAGGTCAAATTAGTCCGTTAATTTCTTCCAGTTCCTTTTATTCTAAAATAATGTTTTTACCTCCTGTTCCAATCTGTTGTTTATCAGGTCTGTACTTTTAAATCAAGTCATTTTACCTTATGATCATGATTCAAGTACAATATCACCAATATGTGCAAAAAACATGGTCTAATCCATGAATATGTGATTTCTATGATTTAATATACTATTGCTCTGTAGTTATATATTGTTCCTGAAAACAGCAGTTGAGTTGCTCTGTTGACTTATAAATTACCTTTATACAGCAAGAAGGAATTAAACCTTACATATCTCATTCCAAGGGTCAATTTTCATCTGAAATATGTGTACATCAGTCTCTAATGGATACAATGAGAGTGTATTTTAAAATAAAGAAGGAATAGGGGAGCATAAATGCATAACTAGAGAAGAAACAGTCAGAAAACTGCTAAGAAATCCACTATTATTAAAAAAAATCCCCAACAACAATAACCCTCCAGAAATCATAAAATGTTATTGCCTAATATATATTTTTTTTAACGTTCTTGTTTCAAAACTCTCCTAAATGTGAAGACAGTACTAGAATGAGAAAACACTGGGACAGATTCTCAGCTAGAATCACTTACAGAAATTCTGTTGAAGGCTATATTAAATGTAACTACCCCCTCTGCGCTTAAAATCAGGGATGTGGCTGGGAAAAAAATGATTCAACAGTGATCCATACAGGTGAGCAGTGAAAATATTGATTATGTTCTACTTAGATACACACACAGAGACACAAGCACAAAACAAAGAACACAATAAGATACTTATGATTTTTATGTTCTAAATAATCATTTTAGAAATTAAAATTCATTTTTTACATAATTGCATGATTTCATCTGACTTAAAATACCCAATTTCTGCCCAAAAATGGTGTGTGAACTGTTACATTTCTTTTCAGAAATGACTGTGTTTCACTGGTATTCTGGTTAATGTTTACAAACACAGAATTAGTTTGAGAAGTTGTCAAAGGGATCTCTGTGAATGAAAATAATTTCTCTTCATAACTGTTCAAAAATATCTGCATAAAATAGATAATTTTGGAGGAAGATTTCAAAACTAACTTTGTTACACAACTAGGTAATCATGAAAAAAATACACTAGTTTGAACATTTTGTGTACCTACAAAACAGGTTATTATAGTTAAAAAACACAGAACACACAAGGACATAACTGTTTTGGAATATTTACTCATTTTTTATTTCCATATATCTTTTATATTAAGTTGAGCACATGTTGCAATTTCAATTGCAAAGTAAAGATGTGAAAGAGTCAAACATTCTTACCTTCATATTTTACAATTTCTGTCAACTGGACTTTTTTCCCATGTATTCCCAAACTGTCTTTGGACAGTCTGGGAATACATGGACTCAAGGACCATAATGCCTGTAGGAATTCAGAATAAATGCAGAGAAGGAAAAGAGAAGGACAGGAAAGTAGAAGAGGAAGGGAAGGACAAAAGGGAAAAGGAAAAGAAGGAAAAGGAAAAGGAAAAGGAAAAGGAAAAGGAAAAGGAAAAGGAAAAGGAAAAGGAAAAGGAAAAGGAAAAGGAAAAGGAAAAGGAAAAGGAAAAGGAAAAGAAAAGGAAAAGGAAAAGGAAAAGGAAAAGGAAAAGGAAAAGGAAAAGGAAAAGGAAAAGGAAAAGGAAAAGGAAAAGGAAAAGGAAAAGGAAAAGGAAAAGGAAAAGACAGAAAGTTGTGACACCTTAAAATAATTGTCTATTAAAATATACAAAACACATGCAATATTTTATTAATCTAATTTGTATATAAAAACAGAGGAATCTCTGTATAACAAAACAGAAGGTAAATGCCACTCCTGATTGAACTTTTCAAACAGGCCAGAATAATTTAGGAGTAGGTTTCCAGTTGAAAGTAGAAATAATTCCAAGATGTTTGCACAGCAAAGTGAATTTATTCCATTAATATCAGAATTGCTTTGAGTCTGACATACATGTCTTCAAAAAACTCAAACATTATGCCACTATTACTTTCACCATATTTCTGTGGAATGACAAACATATTTTCCTCATTTTGTAGAAAAGGAATGCAGAAACCAAGGTGATAAAGGCATTGATTGAGATACACAGTAACTGACTTCTAAAAAAATTATTATTCAATCTTTATGGCATTCAGAGCTTTGAGTGAAATTCTTAACTTTTAAGAAATTTTACAAAGAGAGCTCAACATAAATATGCAGACATTTAAAGTTGGAAATTAATTGTAATTAGTGTCCTACTTTCCCCTAAATAACAGTATTAAAATTCAGCTGTGTTACTCTATAATGTTCCATAGACCTGCTGAATTTGAATCACAGAAAAATACACTTTCCTTTTTACAATTGTGACAGATATTTAATGCCATCTTTCTAACTATGCATGCCTTTGAAAACTTTGTTTTACTCACATTAAAAAAAAAGCAGGTGCCTAATTATTCCCAATTCTACCTGTCTTTGTTCACAACAGAAACCAGAATTATTCTTTATTATTTGTGCTAAGAGTCCCTAATTTTACAGAGGTCTCCTAGAACACCAAAGAGATATTTCTGGAATGGTTTTTCAGGATTTTTTTGTTATTTTTTTGGTTGGTTGTTCGGGTTAAGATTGTTTTATTTGGTTGGATGATTTCTTCTTCTTTTTTTTTTTTTATTAAACATCAAAGTTTGTAAGGTTTGTGGAACAGCTAGGAATTAAAATTCTGTTGAATGCTCCTGTCAAGACACATATTTTTTTTTTTTTTTTACATTTGCACAGCTCAATTTGATGAAGTTATCACTCGGATGGACAGGGAGTAAAAGGAGACTAAACAACGTGTGGCTTTGCACTGCAAAAATATCAATGGTATTGTCCATGTGGGCCATTTCATGGTGCTCAATTTTCTAAATGTCTTCGGAGCACAAATGCTTAATTTAAAGCCATTACCCAAACAACACTTATGAAATCAATGCCAAATCTGCAAAATAGATGCATGAAACGATAGTTTCTCTATTGAGGATTCAAGATGGTCAGGTATAATGAAATCCAAGCAGTACAGAACTACACCTGAGCTAATAAGGAATCCACTAGCATATGCATATGGCTTCTGAATCAGATTTGTTGGGTGTCCATGCAGCTTAGCTTGCCAGTAATGATAGCATAATGTGTAGAAGTTGCTGAAGGCCTTGTCATAAATGATGGGTAGATGCACCCTGTGTACACTGAAAAAACCAAAACAGAACATCAAAATGAGGAGCACTTCAGTATACATGTTAAAACACACACAAAGCCCAAACCCCAACCAAGAATCCTGCAAAACCACAAGAAATAAAAACAAAGGAACAAGTGAAACTCCTGAAAACCTCACTTCTCTACACTATACTTACAGTAATTCGTTCAATAATTCACATTAAAATTCCACAATTAAAATATTAAGATTTTTTCTGCAATAAAAGATTTAGAAGAGGAAATGTAAAAAAAAAAAAAAAAAAGAGAGATGCAGGATTTCTTATATCCAACACTTAACATACCTGTAAATATTTCCTTGACCCATGATATTTTAAACACTGAAACAGACAAAAGCATGTTCACTGAGATGGCTTCCAAGTTGTTGATAGCCTAACTCATTGAACCAAAAAATGTTACTTCAGCTGGCATTAGCATTCCGTAAGTTGGCATGCACCACTGAAGCAATACTCATTTCATCACAGCTATCTATCCAGTTGTAATTTTATTATGCTATTATACAAAGTATTATATATTCAGATAAACAGTGTGTTAGTTTAATAAGATGATAATAAAACATGTCCTTTGAACAAACTGTTTTATGAATGATAGTAGTACACAACCCAGAATGCTTAGCATTTTTAGTATCTGTGTTCTTTTTTTTATCCTTAAGACCCAGTCATGCGAACTGATTCTGAAAAATGAACAGCTCTCATGAAGTGCTGATACTTTTATTTGGATTCAGCAAGGACTTTCATTTGCAAGGGCAAGTTGCATTTGCTTTTAAATGCATGTAAATCTATCTGAAATAAATAGAATAGAAATAGTAAAATGAAACTTAAAATTGTGCTACGGGAACATTTATTGGGCTGTGGTTGTGTTAAAGTGGTACAAGTTTCATTTTTTCTTATGGAATATGTATATAAAGAATGCTTTATTTGAAATAAATTTCCTGGAAATTGAGAAAAATATGAAGGCAAGAAAATGTACCTAAAAAAAGAATCACAGAATCACAGAATTTTTAGGGTTGGAAAGGACCTCTGGAGATCATCTAGTCTGACTGTCCTGCCAAGGTTACCTACAGCAGATTACAAAGGAACATGTCCCAAGGGGTTTTGAATGTCTCCGGAGAGGGAGACTCCACATCCTCCCTTGGTAGCCTGTTCCAGTGCTCTGGTACACTCAACGTAAAGAAGCTCTTCCTCACGTGGAGCTGGAACTTCCTGTAGCTTTTTTAATTTGTGGTCATTACTTCTTGTCAGGGGTCACTGGGCACCACAGGAAAGAGTCTGGCAGCATCCTATTGACTTTGAGATATTTATATACATTGATGAGATTCCCTCTCAGTCTTCTCTTCTGTAAACTAAACAGGCTCAGCTCCCTCAGTCTCTCCTTATAAGAGAGATGCTCCAGATTCCTAATCATGTTTGTGGCCCTCTACTAAACCCTCTCCAGTACCTTCTTGTCTTCTTTGAACTGTGGAGGCCAGAATTGAACACAATACTCCAGATGTTGCCTCACTAGGGCCAAGTAGAGGGGGAGGATCACCTTCCTCGACCTGCTGGCCACACTCTTCCTGATGCACCCCTGGATATCACTGACCCTCTTGGCCAAAAGGTCACAGTGGTGGTTTATGGTCAGCTTGTCATCCACTAAAATTCCAGGGTCCCTCTCAGAAGAGCTTCTCTCTAGTAGATCAGCCCCCAGCCTCTACTGGTACTTGAGGTTACTCCTCCCCAGGTGCAGTACCCTGCATTTACCCTTGATGAACCTCATTAGGTTTCTTTCCACCCAGCTCTCCAGTCTATCAAGGTCCTGCTGAATGGTAGGACAGCCTTCTGGTGTGTCAGACACTCTCCCCAGTTTCATATCATTGGCATTTATAAGTCTTTTATGATATTTTTGTAGACTGAACTTAAAAGTGACATGACTCCTTGGTATATTTTTGCTTCATTTTTGTACCTTAAAAATGTAAAATATAAAAAAAGATAAGACCTTTTTTTCTGTTGCTGTTTCACACAATAATTTGCATTTTATCAAGACAGAAAGTAATCTTGTGTCAAGAGGCAATTTATACATTTTCATTTTTTCGTCATTTTCTTCATAAACTTGATTCTTCCTTTATTTTAATTAGGTATGCAGGTCATGTACTATAAATATCTATTGAATAGTTGTACTCTCATAAAAGTAATGTAATTATTAATTTATTTACAGCAATGAAAAACAAATTATGATAAGAATATATAAACCACATATACTAAAGTCCACATAGCCTGTAACGTACAGAAAGAGGTATTTCTCCATATTTAACTTTAAACCATTGTAACCCAAAGAAATCCATAATATATTTGGATTATCCCTTCTAGCCATGTTGACAAGAGATTTGCATTTATGCAGGTCTGATCGCAAAATGGCAACCACATATCTGAAACATTCAAAACTCTTGTTAGATTTGTTTAATTGACACAAAAATAAATGTCAGACTTAATGACAGGTAGTAAAACTTGGGTAAGATTTACACAGTGTTTAATTTAAGACAACATACTACAGGTTTAAAAGTTGAGAAGAAATAATCATTTTGTAGACTTAAATTCCACAAGACATTATCTCTTTTTAAAAGCTGAGCGTGGAGGTACTTTATTGAATTACCATATTGAAACTTCATTCCCCAATTCCATTACCATATGGAACTGGAGAATGAGACGATGAGGAGTGGTGTTGCAGAAAGGGCCTGGGGGCCCTGGCTGGTGGGAAGCTGAATATGAGTCAGCAGCCAGGAGGGCCAACTGTGTCCTGGGGGACATCAGGCAAAGCATCACCAGCCAGTCAAGGGAGGGGACTGTCCTGCTTGGCTCTGCACTGTGGCAGCCTCACCTTGGATATTGTGTGCAGTTTTGGGCACCACAACATAGGAAAGATATTAAGCTCCTGGAGACTGTCCAGAGGAGGGCAATGAAGAGGAAGAAGGGCCTTGAGGGGAAGCCGTATGAGGAGTGGCTGAGGTCACTTGGTCTGTTCGGCCTGGACGAGACTGAGGGGAAACCTCATTGCAGTTTACAACTTCCTCATGAGGAGAAGAGGAGGGGAAGACACCAATCTCTTCTCCACGGTAACCTACTAAGGATCTGCTAAGGCAGCCTAGCTGAAGTGGCACAGATCTGGCATACTCTTCAGTCATACTGTGTGATTCAAAAGGACAAGTTTAAAAGTCTTTCAGAGGTTTGGGTGCAGTACCGCAGTTCACAGAACATTCTGCTTAGGACCTGCTAGTTTTCCTTAGAGTTAGATCATATAGTGCAGACAGAGAAACACAGATATAACTTTATTTGCTTCTATGCTCTTCCTCATTTTTCTTTAATGTTTGCTAGTTTACATTCTGTTATACTAAACATTCAGTAGAGTACACCCTCTGACTTACAGGTCTCCTTTTTCACTCAGTCAAAATATTTCATAACACCAGAAGTGAAGTTAAAATGAGAAGAGTAGAGGGAAACAAGGAAGAAAAGGTACCAAAGGTTATGTAATCCAAATAAGGAATCCAGTGAAATTTAACATCTACATGCATAAGAAGATGAATGAAACATCATAAAACTGTCTTTATGGTTCTTCGTGAGGATATCTGGAATGATTGCAAAGGAAAAGAAGCAAAAAATGGTCCATCGTTGTTGTTTTGTTGTTTTTTTTTTGTCAACCTACACAGCATGCATGAGGAGGAATTGGCTTCAGTAGCCTGAAATCAGTTTATATAAAAACTCAAAATGAGAAAGCAATTTTGAAAGTTTATATGACAACATGAGACAGACAAGCTGTAATTTCAGAGTTAGTGATTTGTTATTTTGAAACTCTGATTTTAACCTAAAAGAAGCAAATAGAACTTGTCATGTTATAAAAAGCAATGAGACAGATGGACAGCTATAACTAGTAAGATGCGTCAGCTAAATACTTTTATGAAACCTGTCTTTCTAAGCAGGAAGAAGAGTTTATTAACTTTACACTAAAATTACTGTATACTTGTATACAAGAAGAAACAAGATACACATTTAGCATTCTTTTTTTTTTTAATAAAAATCACAAGATCATTTTCAGAAAGCAAAATCTGTACTTATTTTCTCTTGTGTTAATAATTTTCTTGGATTGGCAGGAAGCAAAATTACAGATGTTAAGTGCTTCATCTTGTGTAAATCAATGCTGAACAGAAAACACAGGTGTACCTTTTCACCTCCCAAAATTATTCACGTTCTATATTCAGTGCAAGCTGTGGCCATTTATCCTGTAATATAATTGCAATACATGGTTTTGCTTTTTCAGTATTTCCTTTATTCTACCTCAACAGCACTAAACTTACAAATAGAAAGTTACCATAACTTCATCTTGCAAGCATCTTACATCCTCTGAAATCATCACAGGTTTTAGGACAAATAAAAGCCAATTATCCAAAAACTGGGTGCTGACGCACAGATCAGAGTGATATCTAAACCTGATGTTGTGAAGAAAATGCAGACAGGTGACACGTTGACATATGATGCTTAGAAATACTTAGAACATTTAGTGATAAAACTGTTCCCATGATAAGTATATAGGAGCACCAAAAAAAGATTCTTGAAAACATAAACTTTGTAGAAGAATAAAGATAAAAGGTAGTAAAACTAAGCTTATATGTAGAAATTAGAAAGAAAATAAAATTTTCAAGAAATCAGTGTGCAAGTATCACAAGGAAGATTCTTTTTTTTCCCCAAAAAATACTTGATAATATTATATCAAGTTCCGTTATCTACAACTCAAAAAACATACAAATAAGTTTAAGTTAAAAGAAAGTTTAATAAAAATGGAAAGTCTAATTCTAATCTCTGTCACTGAATGGGAAAACACCATTTTAAACTGGGTTTGTCATACGCTGAAATGTTTGATAAAAGATTAAAATCCAGATTACTCAACTATACACCAAATACCACTAAAAGAAGAAATATGTAAAATAGAAATTTTATATGATAAGAACTTTTAAATGCTACATAAAATTCAAGTAGCAACAACATGATGACAAAGGTGATATAAAAGAAAGACTTTGCTGCCACAAGACAGCTTATTCTTGAGCACATAATGTCTCAGGACAGTTTTCTCTATTCCCATGATTCTTAAACAAAAACAGACTTATGGGAGAGGTAACACCTCCAGCTCAAGGCATATCAGAGGTGTCATGGACCTTGTTGTCATACTTTGCATCTGTCATGCCTACAACAAGTATTCTACATCACAGAATTATTCTGTACATTACAGCAAGTCTGACACTTGGAATTTGTCATATGTGAACAGCTTGTCTAATCTATCTGGCTCCAAATTACTACAAACTGGCAGTTAGACCTGAGTTCTGAGTCCAATGCCTTCACGCTTTCAGATACTTCAGCTTTTCTTTAGGAAAAGATTAAAAAAGGTTGATTTTCTGGCTCAAATTTCAAAGCAGTTTGTATCACACAGGAGCCACTGGGCCAGACAGAATGATAGAATCTGGGCTGAGCAGACTAGAAAATGACTGAATGAGAAGTTTAGAATAAAATCTATTCTGACAGCTCAGAAAAGAGAAAAACTATTTAACCACCAGTTTAGAACTGGGGATGTATACGTTGCATTAATGATACAACCAGATTTTTCCCCCTTTAGAGAAAAAAAATAAAGTGTTATTGATCATCTATTTCAGTAAAGTAATCACTAGAATTTTAGTAAATTTGAATAGACATCACTTTTTGTCATTACTGTTACTAAACAAGCAGTCTGACAGAGAAATACAAATCTCCCTTTCTTACAAGTTGCTTACTACAATGACTGACATACACTTGAAAGTTAGTCGTTTTTCTTATCAAAAAATCACTATAGTTTTAAGATCAAAGACTTCTCGTTATTTGTCATTTTAAAAAAACATACTCAACCTTATTGATGCAGCTGATTTACCCTCTTAGTCTCCTGGGAATAGAAATATGTGTTCCATTAAGAGACTTTGTGCTTTCTTCTGTTCCTGCCCTTATGAGAAAGTAAGAATTCATGAAAACAGTTGCTTCTTCTCCTTCAAATCTCTCATTCAGTCTCACATCTGCTGTGCTACTCAGAGAACACCAAATGGCACAGTTTCTTGCAGTACATATACACATATATATCTACACACATGCTCCTCTGTTTTCATGACAGATCATCTTCCCAGATGAGCTTCCTTTCCCTTGGGCTTTCATTGGCCTTACAGAAGAAATAATCACCTGTTTTCCCTGAGAGAGACAAAGTGAGACTATTGAAAATACTGTAACATTTTTTGGTAAAATGTTTTACCCCAAGTAATACAATGCCTGCAACTTGCAAGCAATGAGATGTCTCACAATTGTTGCAAGAATGATGTAAAACCAGTTAGTTTAACCAGAGAAAAATATCCTTTTACTTTTCTTTAATTAAATTGTATAAAATTTTATTGGTCAAATATATTCATGTCTTGATAGAAATTTTCTCCTATGTTAAGAAATTTCATATACACTAACCAAATGTAAAAATCATCCCTTTACCTATGGGGATACCACTCTAAAAAAAATTTAAAAAATCCTTTTCCCTATCAAGCCGCAGAAGCTTAACAAGTTACAATATATTACTAAGAAAAATAGAAATTATTTGGAAACATTGTTACAGAACATGGCAACAACAGTAAGCCAGTTCAGGATATTCATTAGAGGCTGAAGTTAGATTACTTTTCATTCTCATGAGCTAAGAACAGGTACTTGAAGAAGTAACATGATAGGGTTAAGACAGTAAATCATTAAAACCTGTTGACTGGATTAAGAGGCTATTCCACTACTTATAACCATTCTTCAAAAGGAACATTTTATTTTTTCTGTGCAGTACTTAAGGTCTTATGAGTACAAGCATGTCATGCAATGAAGAGCCCAGAGAATTTTCAGGATTTGCCTCCAACAGAAAACTCAGGTGTTTGAAAAGACATGTTTCTTCCTAGCAGATGCACAAATATGCCACTTTTCTAACATTTGTAATTATACAACCAGGAACCCAAATAAAGTAATATATCATAGTTTTACAGAAATATACAGACTTTTAATTATTCAAGAACAATAATTGTTACCCAAATGGGCCAGACAATGATCCTGAAAACAATTATTCAAATTTTACTGTTTTTTTTTCACTCATCTGAAAAATAATTATCAAATTACACACAAAACTTAATCCCCTTTATCTTTGCTGTAAAATTGACCTAAAATGCTCATTTGCAAGGAATAAACAACAGGTCATCATTTACAGTGTTAAGATGTTCATTCTTTGTTCTAATGTTATCAATACGAAAGTAGTTTGTCTTTGCATGTTAAATTCACCATACCAATGCCTTCATTTCTAGAAAACAAAATAAATTTTTCTCCTGAACTATTTTGGCTTAATTACGTCAAGACCAAAGAATTGTCAAGATTTATCAGGCTTTATTGCATTCAGCTGAATCTCAGACTATTGCAAAACCATTCCTAATAGATCTAGTCAAATAATTTATTCTCTGTTACTATTTTTTAAAAACAGATTGTAGTTGTTTCTTGTTGACAGTCACAGCTTTGTTTCCAACTATTTTCTGCAAATTCATGGGTATATTTTTCTAAAAAAATCATTCAGAAATATATGCAGTCACTTGCAAATACACTTCTATAAGAACTAGTGAACAAGTACAACAAATCTGCCTTTTAGTATGAATGCTCCATTTCATTTTCCCAAGTCAAGACTAAGTATGGATGTATTTTTGCAATTGAAAAGATAGATATTTAGTAAAAAGGTACAGCAGTAATTTCACTAAGCACAACTGAATTAGCCTAGGATTTAAAAATGTTTTAACTTGAAATCTTTGGGCTACTAGCTCAACTTCCAGTGAGAAATAATGGCAAAAAGCCATCCTTTGTTTATCTGTAAAAACTTCTTCACAGAAATATCTGTGAACATCACAGGAGAGGAGAACTGCAGGCCAAAAGGTTAATTCTACTTACTGCAACATATATTCTGCTACTGACTTGTAGCTCTGTGATCTGCAGAACTCTCACTTAATAGGGAAGGCTTAAAGAGGAAGAAAAACAAATTCCTTTTAATGATAGTTCAAACCACTAGGGTATACCGAAGGAAAGGAAAGCTAATAGTGGGGGAAGGGAGTTGCTGTATTTTCATCTTGTTCTTTGTTGTCTTTATGTTCAGAGGAAAAGAGAGTGTTTGAAAGCATTTTTTTCAGAGAACTCAAAGGAGACATAATGATGGGGAGGGTGAGATTTTATCCTTTACAAAGAAAACCTACAAAAAGCTGCTACCCAAAGCCATGAACATACGACAAGGTGAAAAGCAACACAATCCACTTACAAAGAAAACTGTGGAAATAACAAGTCTCCAAGTGTAAGTGTTGTTAATCTAAAAAAAAAAAAAAACCAAAAAAAACCAAAAGGGTGGACATGGGCCATTAAATGTACTATAATCCATTCAGTGAGTTTAATGTAAGGGTCATTATGAATTTAATGCTTTTTAAATGATTTATAATGCAATGACAGCTAGAAGTCACTCCTGGGGTAGACACACCAATGTGCTATGTTGCTTCTGCATACTGATTAAGTAAAAAAGACTCAAACCAGAGAACAATTTACTAACTAATCTAAAGAATCTAGAACCCTCTTATGGCAATTTTGCGAAAGATAACACTCAGATTGCTCTTTTCTATTTCCAGATGAAGCGGATATACAAAAACCCATGCAGATCCCTTTTATTCTTCATCTTTCCTATGACTTTGAAAATACCCAAGATAATAGTTAAATTTTTCATAGAATGGATTGACTGCAAGATACAGATTATATGTCTACTCGTGTAGTATATGGAACATTACTTTTCTCATACTTTACCCAGATTTAGATTTAAAGAGCATAGCAGCATTTGCACATCATGGTGAGATGTTCAGAAGCTCCATCAGGTTAATAGAGTTATGCATATACGTGTTTCCCAGCATGCTTGGCAGAGATTTAAACAGAGAAGGTTGGGTAGACCTCCCACCACCAGAATTGATAGCCTAATTTTGATATAACTGGGACAACCAAATCCTTTTTCTCTTCTTCCTTGTCATTGTCATGTGATGAGATTGGCTTTTCTACTGATTTTTTTTTTCCAGATTGCTTGTTGTCTGTGATTCTGTGTCACGAATGAGTCTTTCAGGTTATTCAAAGAATCACTGGTAAAGATATCAGCAAAAGCAGGTTTAATATAATAGTGGAAGCATGATACTTACTAAATGGTTAAAGGACACAGAAAAAAAACAGACTAAAATCTAAAATTAATCAATCTAAAACTAAAATACACTTAAAATGATCTACACGGAGGCTAGAGATGGAAAAAGTGTAAGGATAAGAAAGGGTAAGAATAAAAAGGAATAAGGCAGACCCTCCTGTTGAGCCACAAGGTTCAGAGTGGAACCTTTCGACAAACTTAGACCTGGGCTTAACCAACAGTTTATGCCCAAAGGTTTTAATGGCATTTAAACTTAAGAGCACTCAATCAACAACCTTAACAAAAGATTCTGTAGAATTTACTATAAACGCAACAGTAACTCACTTATAAGCCTAACTTACTTACAAATCTAACAACCTGCTGCAGTCCAGGAGAACTTGAAAGGTCTCATTAAGGACCACTGTTTATATGGTCGCAAGACAGTTGGTTTCAGTCATAATAGTTTTCCAACCTGGACAAAATTCGGGTCCATAACTTGCTTTGAAAGTTTAATAACAAAGATGTTGTTCCACTTGTATTGTTATTCAGGCAAGAAAAATAAATTTCCATGGCTGTTTGTTGAAAAACATGCATCCATTAGACAACATAAGTTCCTGGGAGCAGACAGTGTTTCTGGTAAGCTCAAGAGGAGGTTAGTCGAGTTGCTGTTCATCAAGGCTGAGGCCTGACAAGTATTTCTAAGATCTGGCCTGAGGGCAAGAGTGGGGCAACAGTGTTACTACCACATCCTGTTGTGTCAAATACCTAAGGCTATCAGGGGAGCAAAGACCAGGAATTATGTTAGTTGTATGTTGAGGTTTAGGAATGGTATTCCCCAATTTAGTGCTCCCACTGAGACTAAACCATGTGTCACTTACTCATTTCCCCCTCCTCCTCCTGCCTGCAGCACGCTGGGGAGGAGAATTGGAAGAGATAAGAGGTAAGAACAATTTACTGGAAACAGCAGTGAGATAAAGCAAACAGTAACAGCAACAGTACTAATGACAGAAGGTACAGGAAAGAGACGAATGATTTACATGGAAACGCCCAACAATACCTGACCACTCCCTCCATCACTCTACGCTGACCCAGAAAAGAGACCTTCCCCTGTCCCTGGAAAACGAGGTGAGGTGGTACAGAATAACCTCTGGGTCCTAGCCATGCCCACTCCTGGTTACTGCAAAAATTAACTCTGTCCTGGCCAGAACTAGGACACTGAACCATGAAAGAAAATATTTTCAAATTTAAAGTCAGACAACCTTGGCAGTACCTAACATGAAGTAGACCCTTGAATTTGAGATAAAATGTCACAGTACAATCTTTAATGAGGAATAAGGGAGTAAAGAGCTTTATCACTCCTATCCCTAAATCATCATTAACTGGAAAATATGAAACAGAGATAAAAATGCACATTCTACTGAGAATCAGTTTCTACTGCTTTGCTTCTGGTAGACACTCACATTTGTGCAGGGGCATCATGAGGAAAGGATAATACATTAGAGAAGAAAATATTTCTATGAGGCACCAATGTTTGACTGCCTAGAAGGTGATGCTTCCCCGAGCCACGATCTTCCCTCTCTCCTGAGTACACAACATTCAGTACCTCATACACTAACATCTGGAAACATTTCTCTGTTTTCTTCTCATATTTAAAACTTTTATGCTTTCCTTACTTTTCCTAATAAACTTCCTTGTCTTCTGTGTGAAGGTCTGTCACTCATAAGTGTCTACTGTCTGGTTCTCATTCCTGTTGAACTTCTCAGACATAAGGAAAGGAGATAGCGTACAGCACTTACCTTCAATACAACAGACATATTCTGCCTAGATTTATAATCTTGAGGATCTTGTTTTTCCAGTTTCAGTTCTGACTTTGACAAGACAACGTGGGGCAAAGCGATCTGAAAATACTAACTGAAGAAATAGAAAGGTCATCCATAACTGTGAAAATGTCAGTTGGATAGAGAGGACCTTTATTGCCCTATTACCTGTCTCTACATACCTGCAGTGGTAATGGAAATGGAAGGGCAAGAACACCTGCAAAATTTAGGTATGTCTAGTTCCCTTTTTCCTGTGTAGTCATGGAAGGCAGTGGTTTCCTTGTACCTCTCCATTCCAGTACACATTTGGATATGAAACCTATAAGATAGAGAACTGCCATCTTCAGAACCATCAGGATGTTTTACTTGGCCTTGTGAAGAAAAGAGACCAAAATTTCTGTATAGTTTGGCTCACAATGGTGCCAGATGATACCTGCATGTCCAGTTCCATGGTTGTACAACTATGCAAACTCAGTAACTTCATGACTCTCAGTGCCATCGTTGTAAGGTTATCTGGAGAGTAGTCTGGCTGCAAACCCCATCTGTCTCCATAATAACTAACACTGAACCTTTCAAAAGCTTTTTTGCACAGCATGTGAAGTTGCTGAGGATAGTGGCCAAAATAAGTCATTTTGAGCCTACTGTTTACACTATAGAAAGATTTACACATAAACCCACAAGGAGATAGAGTACACCTGAGCTTTTCTTCCTGGAAACCTCAGAGATTGTTTAATAAAGATACATAAATATCTCTTCCTCGGTTTTTATTTTTAGTGAATTTTCTGAATGATACAGAATTTCTTTCTAGCTTTGTACACACACCACAAGAAAAAAATAATTCTCTGACTGCCAAATGAAGATGCTTGCCGTTAAAACATTGGGGAGAGTCAGAAGTAGAAAACTGTATTTCTGTCATGTGTTTATTTTCGTAAATCTTTACAATTATAAAATGCAATATTTAGTCTCTTACTATCTCTCCTGATACATTTAGTGCCATACTAACCCACACAACATTGAATCCTGTAATATAAAGGTCATTTGGAAGCTAAATTACAAAATGCATTCCACTCAGTATCTTGCTAATTAAGTGTCATGTGGCCATCATCATGATCTGTAATTCAAAAGACAACAGAGAACACTTTGTCCCTTTGCTCCTGAGAGTATTCACTCAACCAAGTGATCATCAGATTTAATTGGAAGGATGGATATGTCACAAAACGTTGTCTAGAAAGAGTTAAAGGATTCTAGGAGGTCAGTGAAAATGTCATTGGCATTAATGACTATGACAGATTAAAGGCCTTTGGGTGTGTGCTCATGTAAGATCGAACACCTTTTTTGTCTGACTGATACCAGATCAACAAAATATCTGCTGACTATGGGATCACAGAGGGGAATAATTTCTTTTCCTTTTCACTGTGTATTATTCAGTGCAATAGAGCTTGAAAAATGGCAATGACACCCCTTGTAATCATTTCTTTGTGTATTTATCCATATCTCTGCTGAGAGGTGTATGACAGCACCTATTGCTTATTGTTTAACTTTTATTTCATTGTGCTGTGGAGACATAACTGCATCCCCAGCTACAGCTCCAGATATTTTTAACTGGAGTAGAGCTGGAAATATACTTATTTATAAAAAAGAATGCAAAAAAAATTGTTCAACGAATATGGTGACTTTTTCTCCTGATTCACTACTCTGAAAACAAGTATTCCAGAAACACAGACGTATCAGGGTTTTTTTAATTAATTCTCCCATACTTGGAGTAGCTATTTTCTGAGCTCATTAGTAAGGTTATCTTATCCTTACTCAAGTGTCTCTTGGACCAGTCATTGAAAATACAGCTACTCATACCTTTACAACAGAATAAGGAGCACAGTACAGAGATCACTTGTCGGACAAAAAAGCTAAGCTGACCTGATCATGTAGCTTAAAACATCATCATATGAACTTAGCAGTGAGATGTCTTCCATTTTCTTAGGTAGCTACAACTTCAGGTAATGAGTTCTGACTCATAGCAATCTCTTTGCTAAAAGGCTCCCTGTAACAATGCTATTTTTTTATCTAATTCCTGAAGCTTCCACAATTCTGGGTGTCTTCAGAGTTTGAATATTTCCTTATCCATCTACTTCAAAAGCTTTCAGTGGTGTACCAGATTGAAACAGACAATGAGAAATCTCTTCTGCATCCTTTTGAAAATCTCCTAGTTTTGTTGACCACTGATGTTTACATCTCATTCTGCTTTTCCATATCTTTTGTGTCTAGTGCTCTACCCAGACCCCACTCCTTTACATAGCATAACCCACCTACAGGTATGTACTGCTCCAAGGGCTAACCAAACCATGCAAAGAGATTAGTCATCAATCACCATGGGAAATGATTTGTGCCTTATTTTACTCGTCCCAGTGACAAGTGATATCACAATGAAAGAAGCTTGCAGAGCAAAGTAATAGTATAAAAGAGACTCACCAGAGGAATGTCACCAATAAGATAGAGATCTGCATTTTATATGACATATGTTAAAAACCAGAAAACTAGGAGTGAATACAGAATTCTGTTCTCCTAAATAGGGAGTCTCATCATCACGTTAGTATTTCTTGGGTCCAGGATTAATTCTGAGGAAAAATGAAGGTGATCTTTGGGACCAGGGATAAAGAAAAAAGGAAAAAATCAAAGTACACATAAATAGTAGAAATCCACAGAATCATGGAATTATAGAACTGTTTAGATTGGATGGGACCTTTAAAGGTCATCTAGTCCAAACCCCCTTCAATTAGATAAGGTTGTTCAGAGACCTGTTCAAGACCTTGAATGTTTCCAGGAATGTGGCATCTACCACCTCTCTGAGAAACCTGTTCTAGTGTTTCACTACCCTCATCATAAAAAATGTTATCCTTATATGTAGTCTGAGACCATTTTACCAAATCTGTAGCTACAGTTATATAGCCTATTGGAAAGGTTTTGACTCTTCAATAATGTCACAGTTTAAGCCCAGCTGGTAACTAAGCACTACACAGTCACTTGCTCAACCCCCTCACCCTCCACCCACTTGCCCCCCAGTGAAATGGGGAGGAGAATCAAAAATAAAACTTGTAGGATGAGAAAAAATGGTTTAATAATTGAAAAAAAAGTAAAACATAATAATAGAAAATAATAATAATGATGATGATAAACAGGGAAAGAAAATAAACCAAACAAGTGGTGCACAATACAATTGTTCACAACCTGCTGATCAGTGCCAGACCCCGTTTCCAAGCCCAGATTGGCTCCCCCTTCTGGGTAACTCCCCCAGTTTATATACTGGGCATGACATTCTATGGTGTGGAATATCCCTTTTGCGAATTCGGGTAACCTGTCCCAGCTATCCTTCCCCCCAGTTTCTTTTGTGCACCTCCTCACTGGTAGAGCATGAGATGCAAAAAAAAGTCCTTGACTTAGGATAAACCAGATCATCAGTGTGTTATCAACACTGTTCTCATTCTGAATCCAAAACACAGCACTATGCCAGCTACTGAGAGGAAATTATCTCAGCTGAAACCAGGACAAGTAACAAAGTTTGAAGTCCTATTTCTGAAATAACAGTAGTTTATGATGCATTTAATACATTTCTGTTAGATCAAACAAAGGCTAAATATTGAAGACTATAATAAAAGCATACTTCATTTCATCCCCCTAAAAAAGAATAGAACCTTATGGAAAAAAAATTTTAAGCTAAAGTTTCTTATTTAAAAAAAATCAAAAACAAAAAACCGACACCAAACATGATGGCTCATTCAGGACAAAGATGATTGTTTTGTAAAGAATACAAGGATGATATCAATGAGATGTTTCTCATAAAGACAATGAAGAAAACAAAGTGAGATTTCAAAGGCATGTTACAAGTTTATTAAGGCCAGAAAAGTCACTTGCCATAATGGTCTAGAACATGGCAACAAATATTGTAATGTTACTAATCTTGACTAGAGAACTCTAGTGAAAGGAAAACAGCTTTATCTACATTTCTTGTTGCTTTTGTGGGTATACCAGAAGTAGAAACCAAGAGTGCATCTCTATGCCAGAAATACATAGGAATTAAAACAAGTTCGAGAACAGAACAAACTACTATTGTGTCTTCCTTATTCTAGAAATTCACCATCTTTGTCAGATTCTGTTCAACTGTTTTGAGAAAACTTAACACAATTTTCAGTCCTAAAAAAGTGAGTACTATTTCTGAGTACTATTGCACATGTAAACATTCATGTGCATGGATACTACTGCACTGTTATTTCATGTAGATTCAAATTCTGACAGTTTTCTCTTGATAATTGTAATGCTGTGTTGCACCTCTTGAAGGTCAAAAAAATATGAGAAAACATACACTGAAAATTTGTATCTTAATGCCAGCACAAATCAAGCCCATTGAGGAGTACATGGTAAACCATTGCTCAAGTTTATGTGTGGTGTTGTTTTTATAACTAATTTATACAATGTTTTCTGGTTTAAACCTTGTGAGACAAAATCTCCTCTTAGATAACACAAATCCACTTATTTAAATCATGGGACTTGACACAAAGTCAATTATTTTCCAAGATGTCATTGTAAGTTTTTCATTCATTTTTTCTTGTTATATTCAAAATTGAGGAACTGAGGGACATCAATTTTAATGAGTATAAAAGTTTGGTAATTTTTTTTAGGATTCTTTTTTCTTTATTCCTCTGAATAACATGTTTATTTAATACAAAGTATATTTAATATAAACTATTAAACTACCAGTAGGAAGCATCTTTTCTCACAAACATGAGAATGCTTATAACACTTTTCTGTATACAATATTCTGCAAAGTCTCTCATGCACTTTCTTGTGGAATTTCTTTTCTGTTTTCTGGCTATAGGACTGCATTCTGACCTAGGAGTGTCATCCCCACAAGAACAGAACTGCCAATATTATAGTTCTCTTCTTTGCTTTCCTTCTGCTATGGTGTTCACAGAAAATAACTGAACTCAGAATGCCAGAGAATATACATCATTACACAACTTAATAGGAAGGTAGAGATTAAATCCTTCCTATCATTGGTTAGCCCATTAGTTGAAGTCAAGCTACAGCAAAAGCGTATGTATGTTCATGCTATTTATGGTACTTTGCATTCCAGTGCCCTCTACTTGTTTCTAGGGAAGCACAAACATAAGATATTCAGAAGGTGAATTCATAAGTGGACCTATTGGAAGTATGAGGACAGTGACTGGTGAGTGGTATGGCATCACAGCATGAAGCTTATCCAAACATACTCACATAAGCAAGACCTTCACCACATCTTCCTGGATGGAAAACAGCTATAAATAAATTTTGTCGTGTAATTCTTTCTAAACTCACACTAATATCATATATTTGGGGCAGAAGTTCAGAACATGTTAGAAAATCCTTTACTAACCAGTGAGTGACCAAAGAGATAAACCCACAGCCACATAGGTCTTCAAGGTTTAAGCTCTCTAATTTAGAAAACAATAAGTAATAAAACAATAGCTACCTTCTCAGGTGAACATATACATGCTTGTCAGATAGTGTAGAAAACTGAGAGGAGACGAAATTGCTACGTACAGAAATTGTAACGTCGATGCTGGTGGGCTTTATCCACCCAATAGCGTGTCTTATTAGGCTGAGTCAACAGTGCTGATCAAAACTAGACCGGAGGAGCAGAAGTGATTCCATACTAGAAAATAATTTATTTTCATTATTTTGTGTGAATGAGGAAATATTCTAATTCTAGATTCCCCTTTTCATTAAGATGTGTTTATTTCAGATATGTTTTCATGAACATATACCTGATTTTTTAATTCCAGATTTTAGCATGTTCAACACTTTTAATTGATGCAATTACC
Organism: Manacus vitellinus; assembly: GCF_001715985.3. Classification (NCBI taxonomy): domain Eukaryota; kingdom Metazoa; phylum Chordata; class Aves; order Passeriformes; family Pipridae; genus Manacus; species Manacus vitellinus. The sequence goes on along the minus strand of NW_021940208.1, from coordinate 22,359,410 downwards.
AGGGTACCAGTGTGTTTCTATTCTTATTTCCTTACAATCCCACAAGGTCTGGAACATTTGAAGGAAAGAAAATTCACCTTTTTGTTGCTATTCTTGTAGAGTAAATTGACTTCCTATCCTCTCTATTTTCAATTACTGCTTTCTTTCTGAAATTTAGGGAGGGGATTTTGCATGAGTGAAAAGCAATATAAAACTTGAACCTGAGGATTTGAAACAATTAAATCATGAGAGGACTACAATGGAATAAATGTGGAAGTGGGTCAGCAGAAATGAAGGCTTCACCTAGACCGAAAATAAAATGAAAATGGCAACAAGAGAGACAGGAGAAGCAGATTAGTAAAATTCAAACCCAGATGGAAGACTAAGTGTTGTAAAAGTAGGCCCTGTTTCCAATAGTTATCTTCCTTTTGGAATGCTGACTAGAGACTAATAACTAAAGATTAAAATCATCAGGACATGGGGAGGATTGTGTCTTCATATATGTGTCAGTATTTCAATTTAAAAAGTGACTTTCATTAAGTCTCCAGACAAAACAGCTATACTCTCTATAAATATATAGAAATTTATCCCTTCAACTATTTATTATCAAGAATCAGAGCTTTCCCTTAGGCTTTAATATAAACCCCACAAGTGTTCATGTGAAGACTAAATGTTGTCCTTTAGTATGCAAGCCCTGGAAATTGGGATCAGTTGCCGTGGGAAATTTCCTTTGCACTAAATATACTCTGTATCTTTTTCATTAAAAAAGGCAGTCATACCAATAATGTATCGCTCCATATCTATTTCTTTATTGCTTTAATCTTTCTTCCTAAGGATATACTTGTTACAGTCATTTTCTGAGCTGCAGCATGCAGTTTTTCCATGTAAACTTAAACATGACATACAGATTATACCAACTGTAATTATACAGGTAGAGTGATATCCTGCGCCTTTAAAAGGTAACTATTGTGACATTTCATTGTTTCTGGAATCAAGAGTTGATTTTTATTATGAAGATAATAACCGAGTCTTCCTTGTGGTGTTTTTACACCTTCACATCATATACTAGTTGGTGTTCACCTCTTCTATAATATACTTGTGAAAATAAGATTATGAATGAAAATTTATTAGAGAAGACATGGTACTTACACGAAAGAACTACATTGTGAGTAAAGCTACTGTGTGTGCCCAGGAGCCAACCAGATAGTGTGAAATTTGTTCTGCTGTTGATACGGACTTCAACTCACCAGTACTTTCTTATTCATCAAAACATTTAGATATCTTCTTAGTTAACTTCACTGAGATATGACAGGATTTAAGCAGAGGTTTGAATACCTTTATAACTTAAAGTTTCAGAATGACCCATGTAGAGACACAGGGCAGTGAAATTGAATGTTTTTTTTCTAATAGTCTACCTGATGTAATGAATCTGACAGCAATCAATTAGGCAAACTGCACTGTACATGATCTTAATCATATATGTTGCCTTATGACCTATATGCAGGAGGATAATAATAAAAGTATTATATAGTGGTGTGTATATAGCAGCATAATTTGGAGAAGTGAACTTAATTTTTAATATGCATCTCAATGAGGTACAGAAAATAATTTCTTTACTTCTCAAAATCACATATCAAATCCTACAACAGTAATGTTTAATAAAATATAAGAAAATAATGAAATTACATTAAGCAACTTGCCACAAATTTTAATAATGTTGAGCTCATATAGAAGTAGCTGCTCACAGGCTGAAAATCACGTAATCTGCAGGGTCACAATTATCTTCATTTAAAGTAAATCACAAGAATGATTGATTTTATAACAGTTAAGAAAAGCTTTCTCATTGTGTTCATTTTTTGTTTTTTTCTGTATGTTACCAACTCTTCCTGTAATTCATAATGGAAAGCCTTCAAATGTATACATTAAATCTGTATCCATACAATCACCTGAGGGTTTAAAGAAAAACACTTGTTCTTATGATCACTTACTTTGCAGAACACAGAAGAAACAAAAGATATTCTTAATTTCACATTTACTGACATCCTCTAGTAATTACATTTCTAGTCCATGATTTTCTTTTTGTTTTTTTCTTCAGTAAACTTACCACTCTCTTTCTTCTGCCTTACTAAAACTTGCCTGCAAATATTGGCTTGATATTTAATATCCTACTTCCCTTAGGCTTCTTCAAATTTCTGCTCAGCTTAGCCCAGCATTGTAAATCAGTGAGTTTTTGCTTATCTATCTTGTGTGTTAGCAACACTGTAGAGTTCAGAAAGTGCGAACATAATGAAGATCAGAATATCATGACAGACAAAAGCAACCTAATCTGCCAGCAGCCACTATTGTCTATGATACAGTTCTGAGCAAGACTTGTTTTTTTAGTGAATATCATTAAGATAGTACTAAAGACATATGAATGGATCTTCTAACAGTTGGAACAGGGGTTTGCATCACAGGAACACATAAGAAAACATAAAAGCATTATGCCGGATTTGGTGGTGGATTTCAGATTTGTTTTCTTTCTTTATTTTTTTTTTTTATTTAATGTTATTTATTTTTAATATATATACAGCAAGGAACTCTGCTAACAGCATTTTCGCCACCAAGGCACTGCTCACATATTGTTTACCACAGTTGTGGCTGCAGCATAATAGGAAGGATTTAGGAATGAATAGCCAATAGATTTGTTGTTTTGAAGGCACTACATGGAAACATTTGGGATGCTGATGAGAACCGATTATCTTAATATTTTTTCCCATCTTCATCTTTCTACTAGTGCTTATAATCCAAGATGGACTTCTAGTAGAAAATTGAACACAGAGTTCTTGATTTAGTTGTCTTTACAGTTGCTAAGTTACAGTAGATATGCAGTGTATATATATGTAGTATATATGCATATCTTTGAATACTTTTGGGGTTTTGTGAAGGCTGAAGAAATGGTGGAAGACAATGTGCATGAGAAAAAATATATAGCCTTTTTTTTCCATTTAACAACTAGAGAAAGAAAATAATTTTTCAATCTACCATCAAAGTCACTGACAAACCACACATCAATTACCATGGTGCATAATTACACCATATAATAGTAAATAAAATTCATTAGTGATATATGTTGCCATTTTCTGTCAAGATACATACAGATAAGACAGAAAAATCAACCTGTTCTTCTGCTCTTCACAAGGATTCAGTAGTTCCTCATATCCACTGTATTGATTTGATTTACCATACCCAGATAACACTTTACCTAGTAGCTGTATTCTTGCATTATTTTCCATAAATGAGCTATCATTGTTGAAGACAAGTTGAATAACTCCACAGATGTAGTCTATAAGATGCAGAAATCCATCTAACAAGTAATTGTGATGAAAAAGAAAAGATCATCTCCCTTCTAACCTTTCCCTTTCCATTTCCATGGGGAAGCAGTCTTGCAGCATTCAAATTTTAGCTGAGAGGCCACAACAGTCAAGCAGACTGATAGGAAAATATTAAAAGTAGAGTCAAGCAGACCCCAACACTGAGGAGAAGGAAACTATTAAACTGAACACTAGACTGTTCTCAGCTCTAGTAACTAACATACTAAGAGCTCATCATTGGAAGAAATAATGAACAATCATTCTCCTTTTATTTCTTCCATGTTATTTAGGATTTTATAACTTGTTTCTTATTAATCTCCAGTTGTTTGTTTTTCAGGCTGAATGGCAATAATTTTTTTGTTTGTGTATTTAACCACTTTTTCCTTTCCTAGTGCTTGGAGAGAATATCTTTTGAGAGATCAGAATTGCAGAAGGTATTCAAGATGCTGTCACCTCATAGATTTGTAAGTAGTGACAAGTTTATAAGAGTGTTATATTCTTCTGTATGGTCTTCTTAATAGTAAATTTGTTTTCTTCACCTCTACTGAGCATTGAAATGTAATTTTCGCAAACCATCTACTAAGGCCATAACTAAAACCTACCTGAACTGAATAATTGGAACACTTCTATTTGACTTTCCTTTATTTTCAGGAGAGAAAACAAGTAAATGTACTAGAATACAGGAGAAAAAAATTGTGCAAATACTAATTAAACTAACAAAACTAACTTTTGTAAGTTACTCTACTAATACAAAATATAATCCTGAATTTTTATTGAGGAGTATATTCCTGAAGAAAATTATTTTTTATCATAATGATCAACATACAGGGCTTAAAACAAAAGTATTATCTGAATCCTTATAGAAAAGCCTTTCAGGATTCAACATATTTTGAAATAAACATGCTAAAGTGAACTTTATAAGAAAGATTATATGTGTGTTGAGCTCCAACTGAAAATTCCTGGAGGTGTTTATACATATGAACTCAATATCATTCTATAGAATTGTTATAGAATGGTAACTAAATTTATTTTAAAGTCTTTGTGAACAGAATTACCAATATGTTTTTGTTGCTTTACCTGTCAATACAGTAAACACAAATTTATTAAAGGAGTGATAAATAGTCATTCAGTTTGAGTTTACAAATAATTTGTACCTTATGTATGGCAAAAAGATCCTTTAATTTATGGATTAATTATATACAAGTACTCAGCAGAGAACAGTCTCCATCTTTACATATCTAAGCCATTCTAATGATCTCCAAAGATACAATTATCCTCATTATTATCTTATACAATGTGTCCAAAAATCCTAGTACAATATTAGTTTTCTAGCTATATCCCACAATTCAGTCTATAGCAGTATTATAGACTCCATAGTAGCAGCTCATAGGCAGAGCAACTTGGCATTTATATGTAATGTTCATTCATTAATATATGGTTATGGTAAGGCAGTTAGAAACCGTTCAAATCCAAAAGGAACGAGTTTTTAGATAAGTAATGCTACTGTGTATAATTACTTAGATCTAAGAGGTAACAAGAAAGCATGTAATAAAAATAGTCTGCAATCCATTACCCAAGGAGTCTTTCTAGTCTTAGGTTTTCTTATAATTCTAAGTACATCTTAATAAAGGAATTCCTTTTTTTTTTTAATATCAGTTTTGAGGTTCTTTTTTAGTAGTACTCTCCTTTAAATTAATTAGTGTTTTAGTGTGAAATTCCCTACAAAAAACAAAACACCTTAAATCCAAACCACAATACCTTAGCATAGGTATTCACTTCACTAGTAATATTCCAAAGACTGACAAAGAAACTCTTTTGTCTGGTTTAAAAATGAGATTTCTTCATATTCAAAAGTCTTAGCATCTTATGTAAAAATATTACTATATTTATGCATATTTAAATTTAATGTTCTGGTTTTATTTATCTCCTTTTTTTACTATACTTTGATATCAGAGAGGAATGAAATTTCCTTTGAGTGGATTGGCCCTGTAAGTGTTTTAAAAGATAAATGTGCTTTAACTTCACATTTCTAAACAAAATATTTTGGGTTAGGTTCAGTCACTCTCGGCTGTCACAGGTATCTGTTATTCTATCTTATATTTCCAAAAGGAAAAATGTTCTTCTTTCTCTGCATAAGTTTAATTTATCCAGACTCTATCTAGCCAGTGTTTCCCCCCTGTAATATATATTGTTTATATACCTATATAAACCTATATACCTATATAGCTGTCATGGCAGCGTGACCCTGGGTCACCATCAGGTGTAGAAGGGAACATAGTGGGGGATCTGCTGTACAGAGAACAGACTGTGGTATTCACTTGTCAAGAGAAGCAGGTTTTTAGTCCAATCGATCAGAAATACCTCTGTAATCATGTAATAGTATTATCAGTACTTCATGAATGAATACATGAGTATTTTATTATCAATGTGGATGAAACTTATATTAGTAAGGTTTTAAAGGAATAACTTGCAAAGTATAGGACCCAGTTAGACTAAAATGCTACAAAATTCATGGCCGTTATTCTTCATTATGGTTTTGCCTACAAATGAGAACAGTTTACATAAATGTGTCCAATTTATTCACATCACTTTAGATTTTTATCTTATTTTATAGTAATTACTTCAGAGAAAGATATTGTTGTGTGTAACAGCTGCAATATCTATGGTACCTGCCTAGCTGTACAAGCAATAAGGTAGTCTTTTTGCATACCGGGTGATCAAAAGACACAAATCTGCTTTGGAAACTTAAAAATGTAGTCTTTAATTACATGACCCTTGTTGCACTGCTGGGTGTTATATTGTTTATCAATAACTGGTTTTGTGGAATGAATGTGCAAGTGTAAAGTACCTATTCATTAGCATTCTGCCATATGTCCCATGGACAACTATCCAGACATGATTTCTGCATATATATTCGTTTGGTTTTCCCTAATTAGGAAGAATCATTCATGACCATCTGTCAGCCTCTGTACCTAAGTCCTAGGTACATCCAAGGACTTGGATGCCTATAAAGTAAAGAGTAAAGCATCAATTGCTCATTCTACCATGCCAATAAGGCTATTAATGATCAAGGTAAATTAACACAATGTGTTCCCTCCATTTCTTACCTGTGGTTAAGATGCTTTAGACTCAAGGAGTCTAACTCTTCCTAAGTGGCCTGGGAGAGGCACTAAATTAAATTTACTGTAGTCTTTTTTGTTTAAAGAACTTTACTCTGGGATAGTAGACACAATAAAAGACTTCTGTCTCCTTTCCCTCCACTACACATCATATATTTTAATGTATAAAAAGAAGTTTCAGGTCTTCTTTAGTATTTTTGGTGTTTAATTGAGGAAGGAGGTTGCCTGGTTATTTTAAATGAAGTAATTGTGACCTCTTATTAACTTCTGGAATCATGTTTAATATGTATGTTAAACTATATCTATGGAGAAGTTATAAGTTTTTTCTTATACTTACAAGTCTTTAGCAACCTTGATAATTGCCCTGGGATCTCCATTCCAACTAGAAAGCCAAGAAAAAAATCCACAAAGGTCTGAATAAGACATACATTTGTTTGGACCTCTGCTCTCATTTTCAAATAGAGTATTTAAATCTGATTTTTGTCACTTGAATCATTTTGTGGGGCAAATTATCAGTTGATAGAGATAAATAGAGTTGAATTAATTTTTTTGGTGCCTTTGTTTACCCTACCTGAGTATCAGCTTTTGTTTCCAATGGCCAGCCTGACAGTTTCTCCATTCAAAACTGGGGAGGTTTCTATATACATGTATAGAGGAATTCCAAGTTTTTGTTTTATCCTAAAAATGTCAGGATGTCAGGATATCAGTTTCCTGGTGGAACAACAGCAGAAATGCAGTTCTTAGGAAGGAATATAAAAATATTTAACTGTGTGTACAATGGATGTGGATTTCTTCTTTGAAATCTTGTAGCCCATTATTTGAAATCATGAGCTGGCTTTGGTGCCCACTAACTCTATCCAACACATTTTGTCTATCGTAACAGATAGAACTGAAATCATGGACTAAAGGACCTTAATGGACACTTTCTGGACACTTTACAGGAATGGCCCATAGACTAAGTAAACTATGTCTGTGTATGTATCAAAGGATGGGAAGTAAAGAAATATCTAATGAGGACATGACATTGAGGAGTGTAGATTGTGTTGGCTTTGGTTGGGATTTTTTTGTGTAGTATCTCGTATGGTGCTATGTTTTGGATTTGTGACCAAAACAGTGTTGACAGCACACCAGTGTTTTAGCTGTTGCTGAACAGTGGTTACACAGTGTCAAGAAAATCCTTTTGTTTCTCTCACTTCACCTCACCAGGGAGAGAAGTCTGGGAGCGCACAAGAACTTGGAGTGGGCACAACTGGGACAGCTGATCCCATCTGACCAAAGGGGCAATCCATACCATATGGCATCATGCTCAACAACGAAAGCTCGGGGAAAGAAAGAGGTGAACATTTAGGGTTAAGATGTTTCTCTTCCCAAGTAACCACCACACGTGACGGAGCCCTGCTTTCCTGTAAATAGCTAAACATCTGCCTGCTGGTGGGAAGTAGTGAATTAATTCCTTTTTCTTTTTTTTTTCTTTTACTTGCATGCACAGTTTTGGCTTTACCTATTAGTGTCTTTATCTCAACCCATGAATTTTCTCCACTTTTACCCCCCATCCCACTGTGAGTGAATGAGTGAGAAGCTGTGTGGCACTGAGCTACCTACAAGTGTTAATCCACAACAAAATTTTGTCAGCTATTTATATAGAAAAACCCAACAATTTTAAACCTTTACCAAATACTGGGAACTGGAAAGGAATATTACTCTGAGAAGGGACAGGATCCACTCCTGTCACAAGTGGTTGGCCTCACTGGTTAGATTCTCATGTTTTAAAGAATGCTCTCACATTTCACTCGCAAAAAATGTGTCTAGTTTTCTATGGTTTTTTTTTTTTTTTTGTTTGTCTTATTATGCTTTTTAACAAATCATAATAATTAAAATATACCAAGAGTCAAAATAGTGATGGGAAATGTAACAACCACTGAAATGTGGAATAATTCTAAATTATGCATGACTTAAGAAAAACCACCTGCTTTTATACCTGCAAAACTGGCAGGTGATTAGACACTTTCTGCTTTGCTAAGCTGGGTACTCATTTTTTCAATAAAATAGTCTACATATTATATGAAAGAATCAACAGCAGAGTTTGAATTAGGAGCCTGAAGAGAACAGTTTATAGTGAATTGAGGCATATGGCACAGATGCTTACAGACAGTGCATATTGTTGACAGTGCTCATCTCAAAACAATAGACCACAATAACCAGAGGTTATCTTACAGACAAAGCAGGAAATATGGGATCTGGTAAGAAATATGACACAGAAGATTTCACTGCTCAGAGGTTGCAAGCTGAGAACTTCTTACAGTTAGAGACATTATAGACAATTTGACCTTGCCTCTAGGTCCCAGAATTTTCCTGTGTCACATATGCCATTCTCTGTTCTTAACATCCAGCTTTAGTAGTGCTCACTGTTCAGCTGCTGTGCCCATCTTTTTGCATTACATTTTTCTTAAGATATATGATTATACATGCTTGCTGATAAACAAATTGAGCATTTTATTCAGAGATGACTCTTTCTTACTGCCACAGTCTATCATTACCCTAAAGATTTCATAGATTTTAATTTAGCTGCTAAGATATCAATGCAAAGCAAGTTTTGAAAAATTATGTTTTGGGTAATAATTCTTTTTATCAGACCAAGAGGTACAAATTAATATAAGTTTTCACTAACACATTTTACTATTTTTAAGACAGGGGGAGGATTCCTCAATGGTCATATGTACATTCTTAAGCATCTAGGAGAAAACAGAGAATAGCAGAATTTGGGACTGGTCCTATCTGGGCACTAGAGTAACGTTACAGCACTTTTTTCCTATTTGTTGTTGATTTTGTGGAAGTTTAAAAGTCTGAGTCCAGCTGTTACCATTTTCCACTTCTGATTATGTATTCAGTACTATGCAGATAAATTAATATCCCTTCTGAACTAAAGTATCATTTCCCTTTTTTCATAATCCTTGAAGGCAGTGAAATTAGTTGCTGAAATTTGAGTTACATTTCTATACATCTATTCCATTGAATAAGGCCACATCTCTGAGGGCATTTAGGCACCCAGGTTCTGTGATAAGAGTAGGTTTAGACACCTAAGCAAATTTATAAGTCTCCTTCAAAATTAAATTGAAGAATTAAGGAATAAACTCAAAAGATATGAAAGACAATTACTGGAACATCTGTTGGATCTCAAAGGTATAATTGTGACACATGCCTTATGTCACCATCAATGATTATGTCCCACCAGCACTGTAAATTAAGAGAAGTGGAAGATGGCCTTATGTCAACCAGAAGACAACAGTCTCGAGCAATAATGAACACATACTCTAATTTTATCCACTTTGAGGAACAGTTTGCACACTGTTTATATGAGAAGATAAACTATATTTCATATTTTGTAATTTATCTTGTGCTGTTAATGGTAGATTACATTACCAAAGTCCCCCAAGAACATGTATTTGTAAAGATGTAAAATAACAGTGCCTGAATTAGGATCATTCTTCAAAAAACCTTAACAGAGAAAAAAATTAGTTCATCAATACTTCAGCAACTTCTAGACTATCTTTAAAGATAATAGTTTCTTAATAAGTCGAAACTGCTAAGAAAACAGGGAGAGTTGTGTTTTATAAGCAATGTAACTCTGGAAGAATAATGTAAAAAGTTATGACAGACACATGTACAAAGTGTGTGAATATAAGGACTAAATGTCATAAATTCCAAAGCCAGAAAGGACATTGTAAAACCCTCTCTCCACACACACAGGTTAGATATTTTCTCCTGAAAATCAGAATTAAATATATTTAGAAAAAAAAGAAACCAAAATATTAAAACACAAAACCAAATCTAACTTCAGCTTGACACTGAATTTTGTGCTCTTGTCAGTGAATAGGAAGCTCCTTGTTATCAAATATTATATTTTTGGAATCATATATACCACAATCAAATATTATATTTTTGGAAGTATATATGCAACAATCTTCTCCGAGACTGCCTTTAGACAGGGGTAGCTGGTTTTCATAAGCCTCAGTCATTCATTTGGTTTGTCAGATCTGAACTACAGTGTTTCTAATCCTCCAAGAACAACCTTTTTTTTTTAAGCTATTGGATATATAATTTATTTTTACGACAAAATGTATAATTTCACAAGACATTTTTGCATTCTGTATAAGGAATTTAAATTCTATATATTCATCATCTGAAAAAATTCAGAAAATGAATATGACTATTCAGGGCTATCATCTAAAGAAAATCATCTAAAATCTGCTCTAGATCCTTCCTGTGAAAAACTGATCAAGACAGTATTGAAGTCAGTTCAAACAACACAGTCAGCTTCACTGGGGTTTAGTTTGCTCCTTATATTCTTTGCTTCAAATCAATAAACCAGGAGTATTTAATGTCTTCTAAGTACATAGAGTCCTGGATCTGCCATCTGGATTCAGATGTTTAACTTCATGTAGTTCAGTTATACATTGAATCTGCTGAGATAATTGATGGATTCATAAACAGGCATGTGCACAACTACTTCAGCAGCAGTATAGACATATGTATATATACACAAATGTAACTATCTCACAGATATTAAAGCTAGCAGTGATCATCAATTGCAAAAGACTATTATAATTATCATTACCATGTGTAATGAATTTAAAGAAAGATTCTGTAGGAAAGAGAAAACAAAATTACATAGCTGGCAAGTTATTATTTTAATAACCCCATGGCATTCTGATTTTAAAGAATCTGTATAATTTGTCTTACTAGAATTTATGTGGGATTAAAAAGAAAAAGAAAACATATACTACATAAGTTTCAACTTTTTTTCTTAGAGAGCAGGAGATATTTGATATTTTTCTCTACCAACAAGCACTCTCTTAAGAAACTTCTATTATTAATGACCTTTTTTAATATTCCCATTAACTGATGTGTTTTAACAATGATTACCCTAATTAGGAAGCCTGCACTATGGGGTGATGGCTTTTTATTAATTTTTACTACAGTTCAGCTATGAAGTACATGATCTTTTTGGTTCATTCAATCTGTGCAGTGATATTATTTTCAGAAACTTCAGGCATTCATATATTCATGTCCCTCCTGGACATAGTAGTTAACAAGTCCTGCTTATTTTGATGCAGCTAATAAGAACTGATTTTGATGATAGCATAGTTTATTGTGTTCTGAGTGAAACTAAGTAATTTGTTAGACAGTTTGGGATGAGTAAAAATAACACCTCAGCAATACCATCTGGATTCTCATAATTAAATATAACCTTCAAGCAATTTAAGTTTTTCATTATAAAGTTGTACTTCTATTCTTAGGTAGGTATCTTCTAATATTTAATTAATAACTTGGGGTTTTCTTGCACCTACTTCTTAATCTTAAAATTAATACACTTCAGTCTTCTCTGATTTTATCATTTTCATTACAACTATTTTTGAGATTTCAGCCTAAACTTAACCACTTTATTTTTCAAATCAAGTAAACCAAAAGCTTTCCAAGAGAGATTACAGAGTAGTGGAAGAGAAAACAAAATGCTAGAAAATATGAGAAGACAAATAATAACAACATTGATAAAATTCCACTATACGTACTTTTATAATCATTTGAGAACAGACAGAGTGGAGGAGGCTAAACACCCATGCTGTTCATATCTGACTCTATATATAGCCAAAAAAATTCAATTTAAAATCTGAAGGACACCTCTCTCAGACTACAGCAATTTGCAGATCAGCAACTCCATGAGCTAGGTAAGTTGTCGTTGAACTTTTCTTTCACCAACCTCTCTGGTTCCTTTCTTAAATCACTGTAAACTGTCACCATACTCAACATTCTGCAGCAAAGACCTCTGCAGTTTAAACATATCTTATGTAAAAAAAAAAAAATCCTTTTTTGGTTGGTTTAAGTTTGTTTACTTAGTCATTTCCAGTGTGGAAGATGTTAAAACCCTTTGGTCATCTTTGCTGTTTGTTATGAATTTTTCCTGTTCTACTATAGCTTTTTCAAAATATGGACCGGGACTGCACCCAATATTCAACACACAATCTGAAGAGGGACTTATGGAGTGATACAGTTTAGTGGTTTCTACCTGATTGTGCTTTCATGTTTTGAGGGATGGGAATCAGTGCTGTCCTTTTTTCGTTGTTTTTTTTTTTTCCACAAGATCACTAGTCACTTCAGATAAGATATTTTCATGGAATTATCTAAAATAACCCCAGCATCTTGTTCTAGGTGCTTATAGTCATTCAAAATCCATGACTGTTTATTAAGAAATCAAGATTTTTCCCATGTTCATGATTTTGCATTTAACTGCAGAAATTCCATTGCTTCACCACTCAGCCTTGCTCAGTTTCCCACCATCGACTCTCCTCCTTACTGCACTGAGAAACTTAGTTATAAGCAGATTTGAACACTTCACTGCCCATGCCCTTTTTCTTATTTTCTAAGAGTATATACACTACTATTGCATCCAGCACATATTCCTGGAGCACTCTAAGAGTGTCAGCCTCTGAAGTAAAAATCAGTCACTAGGTCTTGCCTTGCCTGAAACTGCCTTCCTTTCCCTTCTTTTCTCTTTCCTCCCCTTCACTCCCTTTTCTCTTCTCTTTCTACTTCCCCTTTCTTTTTTCCTTTCAAGAACACATCTGTTGTGTCCTTAAGATCTAAGCTCTTAGCTTTTTCAAGGACTTTTTGTAAGGGACTCAGTTTAATCTCTGTGTGAAATGAAAAGAGATTATATCAACCCAGATCATCTTAACCTGCAAGATTGTCTCAAAGAATTCCAAAACAATTGTAAACCATTCCAAAACCATTTGCCTGTAGAAAAGCTGTGGTTATTTTTCCTCAATATATTGTGTTTATCCAGTTGTCTACTGATTTTATCCTTTATTATATTTACTACTAATTCATTGAGTACAGTTGTATACTGTCCAGGTTTGTATTTTCCCAGCTGTTTCTAGGAACAAATTTTGTAACAGTCATCCTATTATCTAACTTTCAGGCATATGGGACAAAGTTGCCTTTAAGCAAGAGGTTACAAGCTGCATGTAGTGGATGGGCTATTTCATCCCTGAGTTCCTTTCCTTCTTTTTCTAGCAGAGCATATCTGGAGGGCTAGAACAGAATCTTTAATCTCAAAGAACTTCTGATTATTTCACTGCATCCCTTCAGTTAATATTCTCAAAGGATGAGTATCCCATTGCTGAGCTGCTGAACTCCTAGTAGCATAGAACACAGAGTATGAATTATGAATCATAGCCAAATACAGAACATTTAAAACTCTAGGCCATGGAAATGAAATAGTTGAAGGATTTAGATACCTTCATTCTGGATAATGACATGGAAATAAAAGCAAATTAAACAAACAAAACAAATCGGAAGTCACGATATCTCTATTCTTTCTCTTAATCCACTGTAGTCTCAAATCCGAAAAAAAATGTCTGAATGGCAACTTCTCTTCCTGAGACAGACCTGTAAATGTCTATATTCAGAAAAGTGAACTAAATGGATGGATTAGATTTATTTTTAAAAATTCACCTGTCATGATTAGGGGTGTGGGAGCTATCTTTGTTTTGGCAATATCAGTGGCTCCCTTTCCTCATTCTGAAACCTGAAGCCATGTTTAAAATATGAAGGAAGGAGCAGCTTTTTTGCAGAAAAATGTTGCTAACATTTAGTTAGACATTTTATGCTGTTTTTGTGATGTACTAGAGTAAAATTTTAATACTTAGAACAGGTATAAAGACCAAAAGAATATTTTCAAATAGAAGAGTACTGTTTTTTCAGAATAAAAATGCATCAATGGATCAAAATTATTCCAAGTGCAAACTGGTTTCTAGGTGTTTGCCCTTTGGGACATATTTATTCCCTTTTGGACTTCAGCAAAGCTTTTGATACTGTCTCTCACAGTATTCTTCTGGACAAAATGTGCAGCACAGAGCTGGATAACCATGTGACATGATGAGTGAGCAACTGGTTCACAAACTGAGCACAAAGAGCTAGAGTGAATGGGGTAACATCAGGCTGGTGTCCAGTCACTACTGGGCTCCATCCTCAGCCCAGTTCTCTTCAACATTCTCGAAGGAATACTAAGTAAGTTTGCAGACAACACTAAATTGGGAGGAGCAGTAGACTCCCTCGAGGACAGGGAGGCCCTACAGAAAGACCTTGACAAATTGGAGGACTGGGTAACCACCAACCATATGTAGTTCAACAAGGGAAAGTGCCAGATTCTGCACCTGGGATGGGGTAACCCTGGATGTACGGACAGACTGCGGAATGAGATGCTGGAAAGCACTGCTGTGGAAATGGGAAGTTGAATATGAGTCAGCAGTGCCCTGGCAGAAGATAAGATCATTGAATAAAAACAGGGGGTTGAAAGGACTTCAGGATCTTCAGGAGGAGAACATCATTCAAATTTACTTTACATTATCCTACTTTACAGATTTTAACTCATTGCCAGTGCTTTTATTGCTGTGATACTACAAGGTTTCGCACTCATGGTCTCAGAATTATTCTGTGTGCATGTTGAGAAACTTGTGTTGAAGCTATTGTGCCTCTACATCTCTTTTCTACCTATTGGAAGTACGAGAGATCCATATTCAGTCAATGGTTCATGGTGGCTCAAAGTCCATAATTTTCCAAACACGTGAGCCCAGCAACTGTAAATGAACCAGAAAAAAGGAGTCTTCAGTGTTAAATAGCTCAATCCTGACTCATCTAGAAAGATTACATCCATTTAGAAATTTTTCCTGTGAAAAATAGTATTTATCCAACCTGAAACTAGAAATCTACCCTGCCATTGTCACTGCAAGAGATCTAGCAAAGAGCTTCCAGAGTGAGGAGATGTAAGAAGAGAATATAGAATGGCAGCAATTCCCCTTCACAATCTCTAGGCCATAGGACCTAACCATAGGACCATCATTCCCTCTTCCCTAATGTGACAGGAGTCCTGTCTCCCACTCTCAATCAAGTACATGAAGACTAAAAGATGTATTTAGTTAGTAAAAACGGAAGAGAATGAGACATCCAGAACAGTACCTCATGTACTAGCAACTGAGTGTTTCCTAAGACCTAGGTGATGCTTTCTTCTTGCTCAGGATTGTGTCGGAAGTGTCCCAGTCTGCTAAATCTGAGAGAAAAAAAAAAACCCTACAGTATTATCAGTAAATACACAAGGTCTGAGAGATGCTATTTGTTATTTACATGCAGGGCCACAGGACAAAAACTAATCTGAGTGAAACAAAAGGTCCATCCCGGAAAGCTTGACACTGCATACAGGCGACCACCATACTGACATATTCAGTTTCTGACTTCCAGATAAGAAAGAGGCCTCAAGGAATTCTTATGCAAAACATAACCCACATCTTTGTGATAAAACGGGAATCTGCAATGGCACTCTGTATTGCCAGGGGTTATTTGTGCTTTTATCCTAATCTAGTATTCAGCTAAAAGTATGATAAGAGACAAATTCTATCTGTTTTTATCAAACTACAGCATCCAATATATTATCTGAAAGTTTTTACAGGTCTTAAGATTATATATAATAGTAGATTTTATAGGAAGTAATTTTCAACAATGTTTTAGGTTTTTTGTAAGAGACAAGTAATTTGTTCTATAAATATTTATGAAAGACATACACTACAAGAAGCTAAAAATCATTCTGTATCTTTTTTTCTGTCATCTTGTGCAATACATAGCTTATATATGTAAGTAAGTTTCCTTAGTTTAGGAAAATAATTCCTAACCAGGATATAAAATAAATGTTTTTCTACTTCTCGTAGCAAGAAATATTGGGAAAACATGTAAAAAACTAAATATTATAATATTTTCAGAAGTTTGGTGATCCTCAGTAGAATTTAATTTAATTTTTTCATGGTAAGAAACATTCTTCAGTCAATATATAAAGATTTTATTATTGTTTTACAGAAGACAGTTTTCCAAGTATAAAACTGATAGATGAAAAAATGCTATACTGCAAGATTCAAATATTTTATTTTTGTCTAAACTAAATGCAGCTAAATAATGGAAAGGCTCAGATTTCTTTTTAAATCACAAAGCAATACAATGTGAAAGTGATACTATAATGAATAAAAGGAATCAATTTGACCTCATAGTTTTTAATCACAATAATGATAAAATATGTACCAGATCCGCTGCACATATTCCTAAGCATAATCTTACATGTTATAAACTGCAAATATGAATATTCTGTGAGAATAGTATTGGAAGAAAATCCCACTAATTTTGCATACTCATTTCAAGACTATACACTTAAATTGTATTTCAATATAGAAGAAAAATTCTGAAGACTATTTACACTGATATAATCTGGAAATTCAGTGATATATTTTGGCTTCTACAAAAAAAAAATCATATCAGATGTCTCTGTTCATTGCAAAAGCAAGTTGCTGTAGAAATGTGTTTCTCTCTCTATATATGTGATGGCTATTCAAGTTTGGTTTTCTGATGGTGTATGTTTCATGGATATCTCAGATATTACTGATCTAGTATGAGTGATTCATATTTACATGCTTATACACATTGAATGCCATTGAAAGGATTTACATTGTTGTCTAGTGCATTCAATATGTTTGCAGAGGTTGGCACCAATGTTAAGTGTTGCCTATTTTCCCATGTAAGAGAAGGAAACTCTTAAGTCCTGTAGTAGTGTGGTAGTTCAACTAGAATTACATGTAAGATCAGTTTCAAAACCTTGCAATGTTACAATGTATCATAAAACTTTTATAACAAATAACATCAACAGCATCAGTCTAAAATCATATGTGGGAAAAGCTGAAAGTTGGATAAATATTTTGGAGAAGAGTGGGCCCACATATCAGTTTTCTGCCAGCATTTCTATTTCCATCAGAGAAATGAAGGCAGCAGCTCATGCTAAAAAAGGTTTAACGAACTGTATTGATTTTGCTCGCTTTCCTGATATTGCAATATGAATATACACATGAACTTAGAGCTGTAGTATTATAAGTACACAATAGAACTTTGCCACGAAATTGTGCCTGTTCAGGGAACTCTTCATTGACATAGTGTGCTAGAAAGTCAGTACAAAAGCTTCACCTCTGATACTATTCCACCCACAGCGGATCATTGGTAGTATCATTATTCCTGAAATATTTTAAGACCAAATAATACTCCTTGGCTTGATAAGTCTTTCATTTTGGTGGTTGTTTTAGTTTGGGTTCTTTTGTTTAATCAGAACTTTTTAAAAATTATTTTTACAATATTAAAAGTTAAATATTTACCCACACAAAGTATTGAATTTGTCTTCAAATTTTGGTGGGACTTTGACTACCCTAAATTACAACATTGATAGTTATAAATGGGTGAAGTTTAATATCTCACCTCAAATCCATCTGTGCTATCTGTGATGGAATTTCTTTTATGATCCACACATAACTCCAAAGGCAAGTTCCATTTGCACACTGTAGACCTTCTTTTTGTCAGCATATTTTGATAAATAAGCTGGAAAGTATCACACACTCTTGTGTCTTAGGAAGCAGGTCTAAATAGAGGTCTTCCCTAAACAGATACAAAGTATTCCACAGTAGACTTTTTTAAATTTATTTTCTCATAAAAACAGAGCACTTTGAAAGGAATAAAGGGAATATGAATTTGCAATTTCTGTCTTGCACTGAAATGCAAGTACCTGTGGTCAGAATTTGTTTGGAGACTGCAGAGTGCCATGAAAAAGTGTTCCATGTGCATATTGAGAAAATGGAATGAGAATTAAGGGAATCAATACTTAAAAGAGTTTGATCTTATAAGAGTTCTACTGTGTAGATTTTAACTAGTCTTTTCTTCTAACATAGGTATAGTCAAAGAGCTGGCTAATATTTATTTTGCTAGCTGGTTAATAATAATTTTAAAAAAATTTCTTTTTAATAGTTATATGTAATTATATCAATGCTTGTGTTCCTGACTGTACATTCAAGACACATATAAGTCTTGACCATTATCAAACATGCATAACTGACTTTGAGCTAAAATTCTCCTTATTTTTTTAATAGTTTTTCATTCTAGAGAACTTTCTTTTTTAAGAATTCATCTTCAGTTTGATTCAATGAGATTAACATAGAGGTTTGTCTGCAAATGACTTTTCTGTAGGTGAAACCAAGAGTAGGAGGGAAAGTTAAGTCTACCAAAAATCCCCAGCACTTCACAAATTAAAACTGACATTTTGGTTTTTTTCATCTTATTGATCCTTCTGGTCCCCCAGTGGTGCTTCACTGAATCCTCTTGAGGTGAATAAAGGGCTGTATGCTGCCAACAGTTATTCTCAGCAGCTGCTTCTCCATCCTTGTTCTCTTTCTGCATAATGTCAAAAAATTCAGAGAAAGGTAAATTAGCAACACCATCATGAGTACTCTTTACCTTTTTTTTTTTTTTGCTACCATAGACCACTGACTTCCTTGCCTATTTTTAAAGTCCATCTTGTCTAAGACTCCGTGTCAGTAGTTTGCATAGTCATGGATAACACTAGCAAATCATGTATGCTAACAGAAATGGAAGACATTTGTCCATGATCACTAGCTGTATCCTTTTACTGGGAAAAACACTTTAGCCTCAACCTGTTTTTATGAAAGAGGTCACATTCTTGAGGTTTTATTAGATCATCTATTACAAAAATATTTTTATAAAATTATTAATATTTGAACATTCTGAATTTTTATTTCAGACTTCAAAGATTATTTGTCTCAACCTTTACTGCCTTAAAATGAAAGCAAACTGGGAATCATAAGTTAAAACCACATCTGTAAAAATGACCTGTTTCAGGAATTACCATCCATGATCCCAAAGTGATCCTGCCTTGCAGTTATGTCTCTCAGCTATTTGTACACAATATGCATCTGCCTGTCATCTGACAATTGTATCAGCTCAGATGACACTTCCAAGCAGAGATTTCATGTGTCATTCCTTGCAACATAAACTGAACTTTGTAGAGATCAGCAACCTTCCATGAGATCTCCTGCTCTTCCCTCAGGCTCTACTGTGACAGTAACACCCTTTATAATGTCCCATGGAAATAAACTGTCTGATGTTTTCTGCAGTGTGTGATGTTACACCTGAATCACTGAAAAAGCAAATGTAGCAGAGACAATTCTGTATGTAACACCAAATGGAATGAGCTCCAAAGTTGTAAGAAAATCTTAAAAAAATATGAACAGCAACAACAAAGGCTTCCCAAGCATAAAAACTTATAATATTTCCTTTATATATGCTGTAGCAATGTCCCTTACCCAGAAAAATTAGGTTCATCTATTTTTTTTCAGTTTTGTTCTCTGCTCCAAAAAAATGCCACCTGCCAAGTTACTGAGTATTTACAGATCTACAATAAATTCAATGTCTTTAAATTTGTTAACAGATGTTGAATTATTCTGGAATTAACTGATTCTTTGTGGTTTCTTGTAGCAATTAAATGTGTAGTAGTTCTCTGAAATGTTGAAGTATCTAATTTTTCATTTGCATAATTGTTTGTTCTAGTTAGACAGTAGTTTAAAATCAAATCTTACAAAAAGCAGTGAAGCAGAAATGAAAGAGTAACAAATAAGTAAGTATCCCTACAGATGAAGAGACACTGGTTAAGCCTATTTGGGTATTATATAATACTTGAATCTCTGAGCAGAGATTTCAGAAGATAAAGTTTTTAAGAGTTGCAGTTAAACTTATCTCCAAGTTACACATGCAGTCTCTAACTGGAGAAGCAATGGCAAGAAAGCAGATCTGCATGTCTGATTCAGAAAAAAAGAAAACCTAGAGATTCTTCAGAAGATCAGACTATATCTCCTCATACTTCAGAGTCTTCCAGTCCTTTTTCAGCAGCATCTGTTCCATTTGCTGGCTCTACTGGGGCATTATTTCCTACAGTATGCCCATTGCATAGAGAGACCAAGGTTATTGCTTTTTCTTAACGCTATTTCTCCTGAAAAAAATAGTTTACTTTGAATGTTATAAAGTTCTTTTTACTACTCTTCAGATTTTAAGAGCTACAGGAAAGGAAGAGTTCCTGAAAATTCAATAATTGAATTAATAAAAAATACAAATGGGGCTTATAAAATCACATAATTTCTATTTAGTTTAACCAGACATCCTATTACTTTTTATAAACTAAGTAAACAGTGCTAGTCCTGGGTTATCAGAGTATCTATTGCTTTCTACTGTTCCAAAATAGCCTTGAAACTGAGTTGAAGTGGACATTTGCAGTTTGGCCTGAGGACAGAGGTAACCTTTCATAGTAAAGGGTCTTCGCAACAGATATCATAGACTGTTGGAGAATCTGAATTACAAGAAAAAGTACACTGGCAGCTTAACCTCCTGCTGAGCTGATCCTCAGTCCTTTCATATGTTTATAGTTTGTTGGCATAGGAAGTAAATAGACTTTTAATACCCAACAGTTGACATAGGAGTCAAGAAGAATGTACCATGCGAGCTGCTTAGAGCTATTGTTCTTATAGGGTTTTTTGGCTTTCCTTGTCTCTAATTAAAGACCAAAGTGAATCCTTCCAGAAGAGACTACATGAGCACAATACTTTCCTTGTGCACAAACACACCACTGATTTACGTTGCCAAAGTATCACTCAAATAGCAGATAGGTAAATTTTATTACTAGCATAAATGCCAGTTTCAATTTCAAAGAAAACACTAAAAATAAAGAATTTTTGTCCATTTTCCTCTGATATTCTGTCTCTAGCAAGCCACTTAACATCTCATTGCAAAAAGTTTGGAATGTGCTAGAGTTTAGGCTTTTTTATGGAGCATCAAATGAAAAATTCCACAGACCCCAGCTTTAATTGCATTTCCTTTATTGCAGGTTACTGTCTTTCCTAAATTAGCCATCATCCTAAGTCTATGCAGCTAAGACAGTTAAGATTGTCCCATGTCTTCTACAGTAATTAGAACAATCTAATCGTGCTGATAAGTTGTACATCTTGCTGGTATCTTGCTCTAATGTCCTCTTGTGGTGTTTAATTTGCATTCACAATCTCCTGTTCAGACAAATTATTTTAGCTGTTGGAAGACCTTTGACTAGCTAGTATAATACCTATAACAACAATTGATCTGGAAGTCAAAAATTCATGCAAACTTACTGTAATAACATCTTCTTTCTTCTTCTTTTTCTTTACAAACCCACCAGCTCTTATACCACAACAAAAATCATTACTTGTTACTCACTGTAGCATATCTAATTTTAGATTGTAAACTGCTTGGGGCAGGTGTCATATCTCTTACGTGTTGTGCAAACTGGATAGTGAACACTGTATAACCTAAACAACAACAACATGGGGCTGGATCATACCCTTAAGTCATATGCACAGACAGCCTTCTTTACAGAGACTGTCTTGTATTCCAGTCTGGGAGAAAGGGATATGTCAGCTGGTTCCTCAGTGTTGCCCTGTAACAATGAAATCCTACTTGAGATCACAAAAGACTTAGCTGTAGGGTTGAATGAAAAGTGGCCAGATGAAAGAAGGGAATTTAAAAGGGCAGATCACCTATTTTAATAGCTAAATGCAGATTATCAATAAATTCTACTCTAAAGGGAAGCCCTGAGCAAAATTCATTAGGCCACAAAATTATAACAAACAACAGTTACTTTCTAACCATAATAAAAAGGGAATATATTATATTTGATTATGTTGAGATTAGCTATCTATTTCAATGGAGTCACTCCAGATTTATATTGGTGTAAATGAGAGCAAAAATTGCCGTAATTCATTCTCCTGAGTTTCGATCAAAGTCACTCGGAATAGTTTCTGTCTTGCCCTCTAGCTATTTTAAAGACACCACAATATAAAGTGTTCTTTCCTGTCAGCTTGCCAAAATCTTGACATTTTAAATTAGCTCCTCCTATTTAATAACAAGAGCATACATTTTAACACTTATCTGGAGGCAACTACAAACATTCTCACTGACAACAAATACTCCAATCAAGTTGCCAGAACATATCCAGTCACTCAAGATACAAGTGTCATCAGAGGTTTTCAGCTTTATGTCCACAGGTTATTTGATCTTCCCAAGCCTTCTTTAACACTATTTCTTGCATAATCCAAGTAAAACAGATACTTGAACATTTCTTCTAAACCAGAGAGAGGTGAAATGAAAAGAGCTGTAGTCACTCTACAAAACAGTAGCAAGTTTCCTGCAGATCTCTGTGAGTCAAAATCATTCCAGAAACAAAAAGTGTTTTGCAAGGGGACAACTAGATTTCATTTTCTTTCTGTGAGCCTTGCAAAAAATGTCTATCAGTGTAAAAATAGACAGAAAGACACAAAACAATTCTATAATAGTAGACTACCTTTATATTACATCTTGAAATTTTGAGTAGGAAACAGAAAATTTAAATGCATTTCTTCTTTTTCCAAATGTCATTTTTAAAATTATTATTACTATTCAGCTGTCAAATATTGCCTTATGTTTCAAACTTCAAAAAACAGGACTCAGGCCTGCCACTTCATTACATAACCATAGTTTTCATTACATAGCTTCTGGACAGAATTGTGTCTCACAATCTTAGTAATCAAGCTTTTCAGCATTATGAAGGTAATTTATATTTATTTCAATCTATTTTATCAAACCAGTGACCTTTGCATCCACTATTTACAACTAGGCTAGAGCAGAGCATTTTCAGTATTTTGATATTTTATCAATTATCTGGAGGTTCTACTTTAATTTTGGGTACACACAGGGTCTCAAAGTACTGCAAAGTGCTTCTAATATTAGTCTAACTTGACATAAACAACAAATATTTATATCATGTATCTTGTAAGAATTAACCTGCAAGGATATAAATAGCAAAACTCAAGTCATCTTTGAAAATACGCACTTTTGTATATACAGTTTTTTAAATTTTTCTGAGATTATGCTCAGGTGCAGTGTTGAATTTCAGTGTCCTAAGTTTCGAAATGATAATTCCAAAATCTCAGATACCCTTCAAAAAATAGAGAAAGACAAAAAGGTAGAGAAGAATTGAAAAACATTTAATAATATTAAATTTGCAACAACATTTATAATAGTGTATTTTCACTTTACATTCAAACTACAGATATATAATTTTAACAAGCTGTATAATAAATGGAAGATTTGACTGATTTTAAAAATAAGGTTAAAAGTACTATAGGATAAAAATAAGTCTTACAGCCAATTTCCAATTTTATTCTTCAGAATTGTTGTGTTATCGTTTAATCTAATAGGTATTTTAGCCAGAATATGTACAAAGAGAGCTTTATTCTTAATATTAGGAAGGATGTTTGTAATCTTGTGCTGTATAAATAGGCATTAGCTTTCATCCTTGATGAGTTAAAATGAAAGATTTATAGGTCTTCTCATGAATTATATTTTAGTCACGATGGTTCTGTTCTGTATAGTATGACAGCATTAATTACATTATTTTGATACAGGTTGCAATAGACAGAAAAGAGCTATTTACTATTTACAGATATTTTATTATGTTACAGTAAATATCCTGAATATCAACCTGCATTTATGTAATTTTTTTGTTCAGAAACTTTACAAAATCTGACAGACAAGTATGAACAAAACGATAAATGATGAGAAACCAAAGAAGCTTAAGGTAGCTGCTCTTGTTCAACAATCAGTTATTGTGACTCTAAATCATTTGCCAACTGTACGTGAAAATAGCCTGTTTCAGTATGATTTTTCTGGTAAGGAGCAGACAAACACAGTCCTTTCTCTTGTATCTCATTATGTGTCTTCTAGAAAAAGAAGACATCACTACTGCCCTATGAGTCCATTTTTATGGACATGTTAGACTAAAGGGACCTTAACGAGAATAAGAATAATGTGCTATGGTACATTCTTCAAAGATGAAATAGAGTAATACAACACTGAAGTAATTTTGGTGACTAAACTAAATTAGAGATCAATAAGTATCATCCTGTGCTGCATTTTATAGGAGGTTACCTTCCAGATATGCCATTCGCTTATGTTTTATGAGTTGCACTAAATTGTTCTGAAGATCTTGCCTCTAGGACATTATGTATACTTACAGTAATGATATGCATTGTCGAATATCCAGCTGAGGCTTAAATCAGCTGATTTTACTTTTTGTGCCAATGCCTGCTAGAGAGAAAAGGATCTTTACCTCTTTTGTTTTGAACGACTCTGTTAGAAGCCAGAGGGCTCAGTGTTAAGCCACCACAGATTTCCTTCCGCTCTTTGAAACTGCTCATATAGCATGGTATTCCCATTTTGAATCCTAGATTGTATTAATTTTTCTTATTTTTAGAAAACATTTATTCTGCTTATTTGTGAACAGTTGCTTTCTCTACTCACTTGTCTTTTTAATGTTTGTGTGAGTGGGTTAATGTACTTTATTAGAAATACCTGAGAAAAAAGGAGAAACACTTGTAATAGATATGCTCTGTTAGACCTCCTCCAGGAACAATAGTCACTAAAAAGTAGAAGACCCACATGTAACAAGAGACTTCCTTATGAAGAAATCCAGTCATCTACTTGGAAGTAGAAAGGACTGGGCAAACTGTATCCCATAAGATAAATACACTCTAAAAATTTACTCAACCACATTAGCAACTAAAGTGTTAAACTCACATCTTTAAGGTTTTGGATTATATTATTATTATATTTGTTGTTATTGTTTTACTTTGGGTTTTTTTAGTGTAATTTATTTTTTTTGCAGACCAATAAATGTGTTTTGAAGTAAAATTTGACCATAGTTTCCCATCTATGTACTCCTTCTTACTCCCTTCTCCATTAGGAAACTACCTTTTCCTTTTTTGCTTTCTTTCTTATGTTGGTATGACAAGACATATTACAATCAGTTCAATATGCATCTAGGAATTAACCATGAAATATGATTTTCTTGCCCCTAGCTGGTTTATGACCTTCTAAAAAGGAAAACAAATTAGTTCTTAAGCAAAATATTAAAATCGATATTTCTTTTAATTGTGATAGAAATAAGATTAACATTGGTGCAGGTATGATAAAAATAAGAATAAAGCAGAAAGACTGCTCTGAAATATTCCAGAACCAGTGCTTATTCCCGTAAAGGTAATTTCTAGAGAACATGTCATGTTTCATTTTTAATAGGACTCAGGGATACAAGAAGCAATGGACAAAACCAGCAGCATTTAAGAAATTATGTAATAATAAAATAAATATCAGAAGGGATACTAATGGAAGACTAAAAAAAACAGTTTCCTTTGAAAACAAGAAGCGTTATTCTTAACCTCTATGAAATACAGCAACCTATTTAACCTGTACAGTGTTGTACCTGGATGTCACCCAAACAGTTTAGCTCTTCTATGCTTGAAGTACAAATGTAGTAAAAGAACATTGTTGCTAATGCAGTACTTCCATTTAGTGAAATATTTATTGATAGGTAGGAAGATGAATTAGGACCTTAAGACTGTATTAAAATGTACAGGAAAAGGAAGCAATAAATTACTTACACATAATTTTGAAAGCATTACTGCTAAAGCAGAGGCCAAATTGCAGCAGTGTAAATGAGAACATAAATATTTTTAATTCTTCCTCAGTTAAAGAACTCCAAGACACATATTTTTCTGAAAGAATATGATCAAGTGTACTTGAGGCAGCATTTCACATGTAAGTAGGTTATACGTGGCAGATGTACAAGCAAGAAAAGCTTTTAGTCTTTTAAGACTCTCATAAGTGACTTCTAAAAACAAATGACTGGTATGAAAGTTCCATTTAATTTTCTGAGGGTTGGACTACAGAATTTAATAATTTTACATTTATTGTGAGTAGGTACATTATAAACATAGAGCTAAAGTAGAATTTGAGTCATACAACATCATTTGCTACTAAGAAAATGTTAGATGACTTCAGTATTCTAATGTCTGAATGAAAAACAAGACTAGCATGTGTTATATCTATATTCCATACAACTTACAGAAAATGTATTTTCCGTGTGTTTGTCAAAGTAGCATTCCATTTAGTAATGTTTGAAGAATAATATGCAATCTTCCCCCAAAAGCTGGACAAATGCCATATTTACTACACAAGTGAATACAACTAGATTAGAGATCTTAATAATGTTAGAGTTAATTTTACCTTTACATATAACCTCTAAAACTCCCAATAAATATATTTTAATTTGCAATATCTTATTTAGATTGTTAGTGCTTTTCTTCTCTTCCCTCTCTTCTCCCCCACCAATTACATTACTGTGTATAAATTCATCTTTTTTTTTCTTAGCTTTTTCTTTTTTTTCTTTTTTTTTTTTTTCTCACAGGGCTTTAATAGTTTTCTTCTGCATTATTTGTATCTGAGCCCTGCCAGTCAAATTTGAATGAACTGATTTCTGGATCTCATCTAGCCATATCCTGCGTAAGGGGGGGATTTAGGCCCATAAAAACTCCCTGCTGAATAACAGTTAAGTGCAAATATACCTGTGAACATCTACTCTGTAAATGTTCTATTCCTTGCATGCATCCCTGATTAGTTATAATGTTGCTTGGATGGCTAATTTTGTCAATGCACTGTGGAGTTACTCATTCTAGTACCACAGACTTATTGTTCTGCTGCAGTTCACATTTATGGATAGTTGATTGAA
Source organism: Manacus vitellinus (assembly GCF_001715985.3). Classification (NCBI taxonomy): domain Eukaryota; kingdom Metazoa; phylum Chordata; class Aves; order Passeriformes; family Pipridae; genus Manacus; species Manacus vitellinus. Next base: position 22,332,411 of record NW_021940208.1, on the reverse strand, counting down.
TTCCATGTCAGATCACGTCAGGAGTACAGAACTACTGTGATATTAGTGTTACTTTTTGCAGAACAATCAAGGTCATGACTTCTGTCTTCTCAGCAGAGTTTGAAGCCTTAAGTTGATGGCAGCCTTAGAATAGATAGTGCTGAATCTGTCCCCTGTCCCCTCGCCCCCCTCCCCTCCCAATCCCATATCCTCCCATTTCCCCACAGAGTATTCTTTAAGGTTCTAAGAGCACGTCTATCAGTAACTAGTCATGTCTGGAAACAGTGTACAATGTATTGTCGTCCCTGGGAGCCAGGTATGGATAAGAAAATGCCATGCAGGTGACAAGGTCTAAGAGGTCTTGTCCATCAGTTTGTGTTAGTTTTTTCATCAGCATAACTCCTCTGCATTAATTCATCTATGTGTCCCAAAGACTAAATAGAAAGGCTGGAATCCTAGTAAAACCTAACATAATAGCATTTATATGTCCTTATAATTTCTGCTGATTGACTGAATACACTTCCTCACTCAGTGGACCATGAACTAAAAGATCAACAAGGCAACACCTCAACTTTAAATGTTTTGACTTTTTATCCCCCAAACTTTTATTTATGAGAAGCAGATTTATTCATAAATTTAGCCAGAAATCAGATCAGCAAAATAAAAACATTCTTTGTTACCTTTTTCATTCAGTTATTTTTATGGGATATTTCTTTTTATTAATTTATACAAATAAATAATAGGATTTAGGAACATGTTTTGCATATTGTTAGTTTTGCTGTGATGATACTCCAAAATAAGATGGAGGGTTACTTTCTACCTTGGATTCTGAATAAGGTAATTTCTTAAGATGTTCTGTGACCTATATTGGTCTCTCAGAAATAACCATTGATCTTGGCCTAAGATTTATGAAAGAACAAAAAGAATTATTTTAATGGTGTTTAATCCTTCTGACAGGGACATGTGCATGTTCATCTGTGGTATGTACAAGCAGAGGCACTGTATGTATATGAAGAAATTTTGTTAGATGTCTTTCTACTTTGCTGTATGCAAAATTATGTTCTGGAATGATTCAGAGGAATGAACATATAGTCTTCTGGAGAAGTCACAACATATAAGACCTCTGAACTGTCAGTACACAGTTACCATGTGACTCTGCAATTACAGTTAGGTTACAACTCTGAAATTTTCTCCACATTTATAGCACTATTTGTGATTTCCTTTCTTAAATGACTTTAATTTTCATCTGGTTTGATTACTTGTTTGATTCTAGTTTTTGACTCTTGCAATCAATTCCTTTATTCTTTGAAATGTCATTCAATTCTGGAATTGGAGTTTTTACCCTACAGAAATTTTAGACTTTGGTGCACTTTTTTAATTTTAAATCAGAATAAAGAATGCAAAAGGTGAATTTTTAACAAAAAAGATGTTTTGAGAAAAAGTTGTTTCAGAGAAGGTAGAACGCGTATTTTTAATCATTTGTAGGCCAGCAATTTAGACCTGCCCAAGTAGCTTGGGAAACTGGGATGGGACCATGCCTGTTTTCTGGGCAGAGATCCAGAAAAATAGTCAGCCAAGAAACAGTCTGCCCAGGAAACCATACAGCCTAGGTTATCCATGGAGCTGTGGCATTCCTTATAGTACCAGTTGTACTATAAGTTAGCCAGAGCTCCCAGGCACTTGGGCAGCCCAAACCCAAACAGGTGGGATTTCAGGGAGCCAGGGAAACCACGTGTCAGTCATTTGACTGGGATGTGAGTTGACGGAAACACAAGCATTCATGCAAGCCTTCCAACCTACCCATCTGCTTTGTTTTTGTTAACTTTCTGTTAAGTCAACAAAGTTGCAAAGAAAGACTTTAATTGCATCAGGTTAATTATTTTCAGAGAAAAATTATTAGTTGTAGAGTTTTGGTCAGTTCCAAGTATGGATAATTCAGCAAGGTAAAGGAAAAAAAATATACCATTTCACTGACATCTCATTTGAGTCCTAAAGCACAGACAATAAATGGAAGCATGTTGGAGTGCAGTCAGAATACACTCCACTCCACGAATTCCCACTCAGAATAGTGACCTCTTAGGGATGCTTCTATATTGACATAAAATATAGTAATCCTAAAATTATAAATTATCTATAACACTTTGATAGCCACACAAATAAAAGTATAAAGGTAGTAAAAAACAGACTTACTGTTGCAGTGACTGGACATGTGGCTTGAAAAAGTACTTAGACTTATCCTGACAAGAAACACGAGGCAATCAGCAAAATATTCTAAAGCAAAATGCAAAGTACAAATAAAATTTCCTAAATGTACCTTAAATTACCTTTCAATGATAAACTGGCAAAAAATATTTCTGGTTGTTTTTTGCTCCTTCTCCCAGTTTACAAGATAATCAGTGGACAGATACTTTCTATGATGTTATTCCTTTGGATTGCTGCATCCCCCTCATTTTGACACATCTAGGGCATGCAATTATTCACAAAGGTCATTTTCCACACAAGAAAAGGACAGTGACCAGAAGGCAGCATTTAGGCTGTGAATACACCATGACAATTTAATCAATGAGAAAACTCCAGTGTCAAGAACCATCTTATTTCTGGGTTGACAAAGACTGACGTCTCATCAGTTGCTGGTAAAACTGACTAAAAACAGGTCAGAAAAGCAGCACAAAAGGACTATAAATGCTGTAATATATTAGTCAGTGTGGAGACAATATCATTTTTAAATGTTTATTTAATAATTAGCATGAAGAGCAAAGTACCATTCAGAGAGTAAGAGTTGACATGCAGTTATGGTTTATGTCCACCAAGCAATTTCTAAAAATAACAATCTCTTTTCCTTCTTGGTAATTTGCAATGGCCAGGTCAACAGAAAGGATTTAGATGAGGTTTAGTTGTCTAAATGAGACACTACAAACACAAAAATCACAAACTGAAATCCTAAAAAACTCCATAATGTTGCTTCATAGTTATGGAATTATTTGTAGTGAATGGTTTGTGGGCATGCCTGGAATGTTTGTAAGTTATGAAGTAGCATAACTTTCAAATTTGATCATGATTCACAAATTAGAAGCTTGTTGGGCTCTAGGTAATATATAAAGTAGACTGAGCTCAGTATTTACTGGAGGGTATAAGGATACTATTCTGTTATTATCTTAAGCTAAACATTACTAGGCCACATGCATACTTAGTGATACCTATGCCCATGGGGCTACAGCAGCGAAGGGTATGGAGGAAGACAGCATCAACTTCACTGCATAATATAGTTATACACCAGCTTGTGACAAATGTAAAACACATGTTGATTCTCCTAAGATAATTGTGCCTATATCTCCAATGTGTGACCTAATCATCATGCCATCTAGCTTTGTATGAGGATATATTTATGCTAAAATGCAAAGCCTAACTAGACATCAATGGATGGAGACATTTAGAAGAGCAAGAGTGCCAAGACACTTTCCACTGATTATTAATTGACTTTTTAATAGATCTTTCAGAAGTAAATGAATTAATCTAAAATGATTCTCAGTATGAATCAGGTAGGTTTGTTGACACAAATGGGCGGTGCCGATATGCTCTGATTTCTGCACACTTTTGATGTACCATGAGTTTTCAATTAACAAAAGCACAGACCAGATCCTCTTTTTTATTTGTATTGATTTTTTTAATATCTTAATATATTTTTAATTATTTTGTTTTCATTCTAGAAAAACAGGTCATACATTTTATCTCCACTCTGAATTTACTTTACTTCTACCATTTAATGGTGAACATGGTGGTAATGCTAGGTTGACTTTTGAACTTGATGATTTTAAAGTGTTTTTCCAACTTCAAGGATTTCACAATTCCATGATTTGAATTAACTAACCTTCAGTGAGCAGCAATGTTTTAGTTTTGTATGACTCAGAAGCCACACCTGCTCTTTCATGAGGACAGCAGGGTGAGGCATTTCTTAATTCAGCTTATGCAAGTGCTCAAACTTGTCTCTTGCTATAATCAGGTTTATCACAGATACAGTAAAGAAATACATACAGTTTTGTGTTTTCTCCTCTCTACAAGGACCCTACCACAGACGTATCTTTTGCATTCTCTGTGGATTGCTTCTTAGTGGATTTAACCTCCAGGGAATGGTAGTACAGGAAAACTAAAACTGTAGTTCACAAACTCACTTAGGTTATAAAACTAAGCTGTTTTTTGCATTGTGAAACACATACCCAGAACTTTGTCATTTTGAGTTTTGGTCATTCTATATGCCTTTTCTATGCAGCTTAATGAAAATAAAGAAATACAAAGTAGAATACATAATATGGAAAAAAAAAGTTCTGTGATACTTGTTTATTTACTTACAGCATTTACTGGTGTGCAGAAAGTCATTGGCTTCTCAAGACTGACCATTGCAGATGCTGAAAGAGGCATATGGGTAGCCCAAGATTCTACAGCAGCTCTTTGGTCCACAGTATCTAAAACTGACATTCCAATAATGTCCATCAAAATAAAAACCTCCCTGTTTGCTATTGAAAAACTGCATTAATTTTAATCTGTTCCATCCCCATGTTGAAAGGACTTGATAAAAATCATATCTACAAGGATTCTAATATTACTTTTGCACTCATAGTAAATAATTTAAATATTTAGAAAGGTATAGCTGTAGCTATAAAATGAATGTGTAATCCAATATATTTTGCTGGTATAATAATGGATTATGTTAATGAATTTTTAGAGTTCCAAAAAGTTCCTTTTAAGTTAACAGAGGTAGAGTATGCTATCTTACATATAGGTATCTGTAAATTGGCTGAGTGGAAAAGGGCTGTAAATAGATATTGAATGTGCAAATAGAAATTTTAGGCTTTTTATCTAGGTATTTAAACAATTACTTAGCTTTAGAATTATTTTTTGGTTACATTATAATTGACCTCTCATGACTTTTAATTGATTTATAAAACCTTACTGGCAAATTAATTAGGACCTGTGTGCAACGTCCTGACTCCTATTACTCACACAAATAGAATTGGAATAAGTTTAACACTTTTCAAAAAGACTTTGAACATGACCCTCTTGACAACTTTTAATATAATTTGATAATTAATTTACACTACTGAAATATCTTACTGTCTTTTTATTTATAAGTTATTTTATTTTGCAAAATTAAAATTTACAAGAGCATAAAAATTACAATCATAGAGCATTAAAGAATTATCAAACACCTAATTAAGCTAAATACTTCAGGTATACTCTGGGTGCCAGAAAAATCAGTTTCAGTACAGTTACCTGTGGGGGCTTCAGGCTGGAGATTAAACTCAAAGGCTGAGTTTATGCTACATCTTCTACAATGTAACTAATAGGATGCCTGATACTTGCTCGAATTTGCAACACCTGTGAAGAAATAGATTGCTGGGAATGTGATCTACAAAAGCCATCATGACCACCTAGTGTGCTCATTACTAATACTGGCAAGGCAATCAGACTGTACTTTTGTCATCACAGTTAATGAAACCATTCTTGTATAGGAATCCCTAACATGGAGTTTTGCATCTAGGCTAAACCCAAAAAAGCCCAAAAGTGGACTTAGCTGAAAGAGATGTAATGGTGAGTAACATGAACCATCTCAGTCTTTAACTGATGTTGAAAAACCCCTGTCACCTGCCAGAACTTGGCCTAAATTCCATAGGTACCTCATTGCTTTACTTCAAAAGTTGTCAGAGCACACAGCTGTACATCTGTATCCTGAAGTGTCGCATTTTAGTTTTGATGAGCGAAATGCCTCAGCACTGTCATGCCTGACTTGGGTCTAGAAATGAGGCCACGAGAGTACTGTGGAAGTCTTGTTGTCAGTGCAAGGAATAAGCACATGGTCAGACTGCTCGTGATGCACAGGTGAGGAAACCATCTGCTTTTCCTGAATTAGCTTAAATTAGTTTGGGGAGCCTCATACATATTCACAAATATTCTATTTTCCAGTTAGAGCATTTTCAAAGTGACAAAAAAAAGGGCTTAAATACTTGAATGTGTAAAGAAAATGTAAGATAAAGTCTTCATCATATTATGCATGTTATAGCTAGTAATCTGTGAAATAACAGTAAGTAGTACCAGCAGCACAAAAAAAGTCCTTGTCCAACTTGTTTAAACAAGCTTCAAGCATGCTTATGGGCTAAGAAAAAAAGAAAAGAGGGAGATGGCCATAAAGAACTGATGGTAAGGTGCTATAAGCAGTAGATGAAAAAAACATCTACGAAGCTTCACCAATATAAAGTTGGGAAATGTATCAATTTACAGAATTCAGAAACAGTAGTAAAATGATACAAATTTAAATGGCAACTGAATGTTGAAGCTCAGTGCCTAAAAAACTGTCTAATGACTTTATCTCTTCTAGATTTAAGTTTGCCTTTTCATTATTTCACTTATGAAAAAAAAATAGGTCACAGTGTTACTAGGGAAAAAAAAGATTAAGCTAAGAGACAATATGGAAGATAAAATAGATAAGATATGAGCAAGAGCATTACATTCACAGTCAGGTTTGGGGAGGGATTTAAATTAAACCTGAAAGAGGTAAAAAAGTTTTCAAGTTTCCTTTTCTTTAGGTTTGCCCAGAACCACTGTAAAGAAACTGAACCTCAGTGTTTTGTTAATATACGTATTACTCCAAAGAAATGATCTGGCCTTCATCTGGGATGGTCACATCTGCTTCCTCAGCCTACACACATACACGAGTTGACAAGAAATTTTCAGTACAGAAACTCGAGAAAGGAACTTTACCCTAATTCCATCAAAAACAGATCACTAGCAATTTTAATGAGGACTGTTCTCTCAGCATCCAGAATGCCTCACCACCTCACCTTGGTAGGGTTTTGTGACTTTAGCAAGAGCCTTGAAAATTGTTTACCATCGTAAACTTTCATTTTTAAAGTCTAAACAGCATCAAATTAATTTCAGTATTATTTCCAACTGTTGTTAGTTTTATACCCAGAGCTAAGCTCTATACATGTTGTCAGCGTGGGCAATACATTCTAGGTGAGTCTGCTTGAGCAGGGGGGTTAGACATGGTGAACACCAGATGTCCCTTCCAATCTCAATCACTGTCATCTCTAGGACTTTTCCTCTGGAGACAAGGGATGTATTCTTCTCCCTTGACAGCCATCAGAAGAGACAAGTAGCATGCTGTTGGCACTGAGGAGGTCACCAGGGCTCCACCACCTGCATTGCTGGGCTGCCCATGTGCTTGTGCATAGGGAACTAGTTTCTCTTCACAGGACCTGATAAGCCTGAGGCTCAGTCCCCTTACATTTTGTCCAGGACTACTTCTGGCACTCATGTAAGACATGCAGGCTCCAGGAGGATAGTGGCCTTGGTCCTCAGTCTTTGGCTTGGTGTAGAACAACAGCTCCTGGCACTGAGCAAAAGCAGCCTCTTCCAATGGTCCTCTCCTGTCTGCCCAACTGTTGTGTAGCTTTGGGTCTCACATAGGGGCTGTCCTAGCACTGTGGGTACAAGGAATGTGTTTAGGTCAACCAGTACTAAAGTCTCCCAGTGACTTCCTCTGCCTTCCCTGGCTGTGTCCTTCATGCACCCTGTGCTAAACCCGGTCATGTCTGGGAGACAGTGTGGGGGCTTGGGGGTCTTGGGCACACCAGGTCTTTCACCCAGGACCTTCTGACAGCTCACCAGAGCCCATCCCAGGTGTCTTACCCCATCCAGTTTAAACACTGGGGAAGTGTGAAGGAGATCAAGGCTTTCCCTCCTGCTCTCCCTCCCTCCTGCTCTCCCTCCCTCCTGCCCATGGCTGTGGCTAGCAGGCAAGAGGGGTCTTTCTCTGCTCTTTTGGCTACACGTTTCTTGGGTCACAAAACCCATTCCAGGGGAATGAGGTCCTTTTGTTGATCCATACGCTTTGACTTGATCTCTCTCAGAAAAGCAAAACTCCAAACCTCAAGCATCCTGGATTTTCAGTAGCAATCCAGAAGGAGATTGACTTTAAAGCAAAGCACAGTTTTTCCCCTGACCAAAAGCTCTGGAGGAATGGGAGTTTAGAAGCAGTGTTTGAGAAACTATTTTGAAGTGGAAGCCTAGACAGACTGTTTCCAGAAAGAAATCAGTGGAAAATCCACAGTATGTATCTTTGGCTAGTCTCACCATCATGAGAAGTCACACACAGACACAGAGGAACAGAAGAGCCCTGAACAAAAATGCTCATGATTGTTTAAAAAAGGACCAATCCATAAACTATGCAAACTTTTATTTTCCTTATAAGGGATATAAACATGCAGGCACTGACACAGAAGATAAACTCTAAACAACAAGGAGAAGCAAGGCACATTTTTCTTAGGTTTGTTCTTACAAAGCTTCCCAGGACATGTACAGTTGCTCATCATTGGCACTAACCTGGTAGCCCTTAGTGATCAAGTTTGGAGTGAGTTGTCCCTGTTGCTCTGGTCCAAAACCAGCTTCTTCACTGTCAGAGACAGACATATACCAAAGCAGCTCTGCGAAAGGGGCCCTGGGATAAAGCAAGCAGTAAAGGACCATGTCCTGCATTTGGTGCAGGCATACAATGAATCTGAAGAATATAGAGGTGGCTTTTCAGTGGAAAGTGGCCCAGTTGAGGTTCCAGAGCAGATCTTTGCAGTAGGGCTGCAACTTGCATGTTGAGAAGGTGAAGCCAGGTTCTCCACAGCAGTTCATGGTGGTTGGATGAGAGGCAGTGGGCCTCACCTGAAACAAGACAAGTTCACACTGGAAAGAAAGGGCAACCATTTTCCCTATGAAGACAGTCCAGAGAGCAGCAAAGTGCCCAGAGAGGCTGTGTTGTCTGCATCCCTGGGTCTTCTCAAGACCAGTCTAGAGATCCCTGAACCACACTGGCACACCTGGTTGATGTTGCTTTAAGCAGAGGTTTCACTAGGGACCTCCTGGCCTCCTCTCTAAACAGAATTTTCCTATGATTACGTGATTTTCTTTTTCTCTTTCCGTGCTGCTTCCTCCTCCATCCAGATAGACCCACTCCATTCTCCCATCTTTGAGTTTTCCCCCAGGCATCCTAGGATGAGTCTCACACATTTCCACAATCACCTGAACAATGTTTGAGTAATCACCTGTAATGTTTGAGTACCTTTAAGCACTCTTTCCTTTCATCCTGCGACGACTTCTCCAGTGATGGAGGCACTGAATCCCTTCAGCCTGCAAGGAGCTTGCACAGCATTTCTGTGGGTGACACAGCTCAGTTCTGCAAAGAATTGAATGGTGGACAGTTCTGCAAAGGAAAGTGCAAAGTCCCACATGTGGGGACAAATAACTTAATGCATCAGTACATGCTGGGAGCAGATATGAAAAATGGACTTGGCAGGGGCAAAAAACAGAGAGCAAGTTGGACCTGTGCCAGCACTGTGCACTTGTGGCAAAGAAGACCACCACTGTTCTGGGCTGCATAAGAAAGAGTCCTAAGTGCAGGCCAAGGGAGATGATCCTTCCTTCTCACCAGTGCTAAGGCGACCACTGGATTACAGTGTTCAGTTCTGGACTGCTAAAGTACAAGTAGAAATAGAAGTGATAGTCCAGCAAAGAACCACATAGACGATGAAAGAGATGGAGCTTTTCTTATAGGAGGAAAGGCTGAGAGAACTGGGACTGTTTAGACTAGAGAAGAGAAAGCTCAGGGCAAATCTCATCAATGTGTACAAATATCTGAAGGGAATTTGTAAAGAAGACATAGACAGACCCTTTCAAGAGGCATCTCTTAAAATGACAGAATCTGAGGCAGTAAGCACAAACCAAAACACAGAAGGTTCATGATGAAGAGAAGAAAACCTTTTTTATTGTGAGAAGTGACCAAGCATTGGCACAAGTTACCTAGATAGGTTATGGAATCAATGTCCTTGGAGATATTAAGATGTTGTCTGAACATGGTACTGGGCAGCCTGTTATATGTGGCCCTGTTTGAACAAAGGGCCACCTTCAGAGAACTCTTTGAACCTCAACCATTCTGTGATTTAGTGGACTGTTTTATTTTAGATGAATTCAGTAGTGGAAGTGTCTGACTCCTTATTTTTCTACTTTACTTGACAATTATTAATGAACCATAACCTGTTTACCTGATTATTTTTGCTTCAGTTCCATTAAGATAACTACACACATGCATGAACATACACACTTCCCCACAGATATGCTGCTAACAATCTTCTGCAATATTGTCCTTTAGCAATAAAATTTATAAATTTTTTAACATTTCATAAAAGCACAAATAGAAATAGAAATATTTTATGTTTTATGACAGATACATTTCTATTTTTTCAGCATATCTTTTCTCATGTGGTACGCCGTTAAAACTAGTATCACAAATATTACACAGCAGCCTACTTAAATTATAGAAATTAATGCATGAGCTGGTAACTAAATATACAGAGTATATATCCAGACTTCACACCTTCAGCCTTCCCCAGACTATCATCAGACCTATGCGTTTTACAGAATACACAGAAGATCAACAAATCACAGGTGTTTTCCTTTCTCCTTCTGTTGATTTGCAAATCCAACTTTAAACACTATGTTTAGCATGTAAATAAGACATTGAATGGAGTGTATATTTTAACTTGCATTTATATTTTCTGTTCAAATGCAAAAATTTTTCCTCTGCTGAATGTCACAAACTTTTGCTTATAAGACTGTGCTTAATATTTGTACTGGGGAAGGGACAAATTTGTTGATTTCATTTTTCTTGGAGGGAAAAAAAATGAGAAAGACAACCAGAGTTTAAAAGTTCATTTACAAATTCTTTTTGTAACACAGCTCATGACCATTTGCATGTTTTGTTTATATTTATTTGTATTGTGTCCAGGAGCTGCTTTATGCTGATGACGCCACCCTTGTGGCCCACACAGAAGCAGCTCTGGCTGGAAGTCACCTTGAAGAAGACAGAAGTTCTCTATCAACCTGCACCTCAGAAGTCTTCCATCATCCCCATATCACCATTGGTGAATCAGAGCTCAAATCAGTCCAGCAGTTTAATTACCTAGGCAGCCTCATCTCCTCAGACAGTAAGATTGACGCAGAGATAGACAACAGGTTAGCAAAGCCATACAGTGCTTTTGGAAAACTCCATAAAAGAGTTTGGCGTAATAAACACCTGAAGAAAAGTACAAATATCAGTGTTTACAGAGCCATAGTGCTGTCTACTCTCTTATATGGTTCCAAATCATGGGTCATTTACCGCCACCACCTGCGACTCTTAGAACGCTTCCATCAACGCTGCCTCCGTACAATCCTAAACATCCACTGGTCAGATTATGTGACCAATACATCTGTTCTTGAACAAGCAGCAGTCACAAGTATTGAGGCCATGTTGCTGAGAACACAGCTGTGTTGGGCAGGGCACGTCTTCAGGATGAAGGACCACCACCTCCCTAAGATCTTGCTTCATGGTGAACTTGCCACCGGCTGCCGCAAGAGAGGAGCCCCAAAGAAAAGATACAAGGACTCCCTGAAACAACATCTCAGCCTTGGCCGTATTGATCTTCATAACCGGTCTACTCTGGCCTCCAGTTGGGAGGCCTGGAGACACATCATCTATAACGCTACTGCTTCCTTGGAGAAAGCACACAGGATCACTCTTGAGGAGAAAAGAGAGTGTATAAAGAATCGTGTCTTACAGAATATATCACCTAGGGAGTCCTTCTACTGTGCCTTTTGCAATTGGACATGTCTATCTCGTATTGGCCTCATTAGCCACCAGCGTGCTTGTAACAAATGTGGATAGAGCCTTTCCCAAATCTTCGTTCGCGAAGCCCAGACATGATGATGAAGATGATGATGATTTGTATTATATAAATAAGTAGTATAGTTTCACTTATGTAGGAAACTAAATAGTGTGCTGGAAAAAGAAAAGGAAAAAAGCCACAAAAAATAGGAGAACAAAAAAATAAATTATTTGAAATACAACACAGGGAGAAAAAAATATATGAGTAACTTTATATGTTCTCAGTGTTATCCTTAATTATTTTCAAGTGTTCATAAAAACTAACTTGAGGCATCTCAGAAATATCAAAGACTGGAAAGAGGAAAACATGAAGAGAATGAAAAATAAAGTTTTTTTCATCTTAAGTCAATTTAGAATCTTCATATTATATTAAGTACGAAAAACATGTTGGAAGACTAATCCATTCTTGACAGACATTTGCCTAATCTGCTTAAAAGTATTCTCATTGACTGAAGGTTGACAGGTTTCTTGGACAAACTTTCTAGTTCTTCATTACCTCTTCCTTCCAAAAGTGATTTCTATTATGTCTAATATTACACAACTACCACCACAAAAAACAACAAACAAACAAAAAAAGCCCCCAAACCCGAAAAAACAAAACCAAGAAAACGACAAAAAGAGATGCTAGGATAATGGGCACAATGCGATCACTGCTATGTGCAAAGATAGCCATGACATTGTAATGGTGAAAACTAAGTGCACGCTTCGCGGCAGAATGAAAGGATTACATCCTTGTGTTGGTACAGTGGGAGTAACATAGTATATACTGCACCTATGTAGATTATGAAAGATTCAGGTTAGTAAAGATAGTAGTCATTTATTGTAATTTAAGTCAGATAAAATTCAATAATCAGAGAAAAATTCTTTATCTCAGTCGTAAAGTGTGGATAGGCACCTGTTTGAGATCAACTTTTTATGTTTATTTATAGGCTTCTGTCCTTTTGTCTACTAAATATTATAAAAATTACATATTTCTATTCTATACATGCTGCATACTCCACAATGTACCTAATATATAAATCAAATTAATAGAATTTTAATTCTTGTAGAACTAATCTTGCACACTGGTAATTACGATTAATGCACATGGGATACCAATTCTAGTCATACTGATGGTAGTAAAGACTCTTAAAGGTATAGCAGATGTAATCACTTTGTTAAGGCTACTTTAAAGATGACAGCATTTTGACTTGAAAGGACAGAGCATTAACATCTGTTATTTTGTTCAGTACTTTACCCCATCCATGTCTGTGTGTGCAGCTGTGTATGTGCCAACATGCCTGTGTGCAATGGTGTGTGTATACTCACCCACATCAGCTTGGCTGAAGCAAAATTGGACACATTCCTCTTCATAGAAAGAAAATATAAAATAATCTAGATCATAATTTTTGTTACCTTTCAGTGATGTATAGACTTGCTATTTGCTCATGTATTCTTTTTTATTTTTTGAGTTGAAGCATTGTATTTCATTGTGTAAAATCAAAACTATAAAATACCATAGAGTTCAAAAGTAAGCACAGGATTAATTAATTATGATTATAGCCTACCTTCTTGCATATCTGAACCACCAACTCCAGAAAAAGATGTTCACTTTACAGGAAAGATTATTTCTTTTTAAAACTGTGGCTATGAAATCTACTTTTCATCCATAAAAATTATGATCTTCTCAAAGAACAAGATCCTAAAGATATTGTCAAATAAGTTCATATTATAATGAATAAATGTAATTTTTAAGTATATTTGATTCATAATTTGGGAGTGAGTTACCTAATGTTGCTCAGTCATTCTGTACTGCCCAAAAGTGGACTTAGCTGAAAGAGATGTAATGGTGAGTAACATGAACCACCTCAGTCTTTAACTGATGTCGAAAAACCTCTGTCACCTACCAGAACTTGGCCTAAATTTCATAGGTATCTCATTGCTTTACTTCAAAAGTTGTCAGAGCACACAGCTGTACATCTGTATCCTGAAGTGTCGCATTTTAGTTTTGATGAGCGAAATGCCTCAGCACTGTCATGCCTGACTTGGGTCTAGAAATGAGGCCACGAGAGTACTGTGGAAGTCTTGTTGTCAGTGCAAGGAATAAGCACATGGTCAGACTGCTTGTGATGCACAGGTGAGGAAACCATCTGCTTTTCCTGAATTAGCTTAAATTAGTTTGGGTAAGGGAGCCTCATACATATTCACAAATATTCTATTCTCCAGTTAGAGCATTTCCAAAGTGATAAAAAAAAGGGCTTAAATACTTGAATATGTAAAGAAAAAGTAAGATAAAGTCTTCATCATACTGTGTGTGCATCTGGGGCCTTTTATTTGCCATATTTTCATAGAAAAGCATGAACTTTTACAACTTCAGGTAAGTGGAAGACAGAACCCAAAAAAGTAGGAGGAAGCAGGTAACATTTCTACTATGGTTTTATTCCTGCTTAACTTCTCTTCTTGTTGCTAGTTCCTCTCCTTTTAAATTGCTGGTTTTGGTCCTGACTTTTTAACACAATAAAAATTCAATTATCCTAAAATTTTCTTCAGTGAATAAATCGATTTTGGTTTCCAGCACCTATTTTCCAAACAAAAGTAAATTTTACTATATGTAGGTGTAATTCTAATCTTTATTTTTTGTTAATATGAAGCAATGCTTCCTCCATTTTTTCTGTATTCTTATTCTCTCTTTGCTATGAAAAATTTTGTATGGAAAATATATGAGTGATTTCTGATTTGACTACATAGTTTTAGATATCTTAAGATGGTACAATGCTTCCCATTTTTCTTCTGACATATTTTACTGTCCTCTATTTGTTTCTGTTTCACATTTTATTGGTTATTTTAATTTTTCTGATTAGTTTCTTCTTCTCATAATACTTTATTACTCTTGTTTTGATGTCCTCTGTATTTTCCTTCATATGTCCATTTAATCTTGAATAATTAATGAAAATAATCATAGCTCTCTAGGCACTGATTTTGGCATGTAGTCTTATTGTTAGCTGTCAGCCTACAAAATGTAATGCTCCTATGAGGGCAGCTTCAAAAAGTCACAGAATTCAATTATTCACTTCCATAGAGCAAGAATCACAATGTGTTAATACTTTCCTACAGTGGATTTTATATTTTGGCATAAGATCACAGTAAGGCTGCAGCTTTTCAAAATCTGGCAAAGTAAACGAGAGTCACCAGATGGAGTCCTCAGGTAACATACTGAAATCAATGTAGTTTATTAATACAGAAGTGTTTGGGTAGGCTGTGTATTAATCTCAACCTTCAAAAGTGAACCAACAATGACTTGCCAGATTTTGGAGTTCACAGAAAAAGAGACCCCGGTAACTGATGAAGTTATTTCACATATTTGCCTAGATTTATTTTAAGGGATCTTTGGAAGGCTTATCTGCCATGTGCCACTCTATTCCTCTTTCTTTCCAGCCAAATAGATAGAGTTCAACATTCCCATTTAAAAGGAGTCCAGGCCGAATAATTATATACTCCAATTGTTCTCCATCTGCTGCTTGCTTGATCTACAAATGCTTTTTCTTGTACCAGGAAGCAAACAGCAGAAACTCAGCTGTTCAGAATTTCCATCTGGGAAACTTCAAGTTGCTATGATCCAGTGCTGAGAAGAACAAACTATTTCTGCATATAGTTAAGTATAGATTAAAACTTATAGGAAGGGCAAATTATTTTAAAAATTAGAATTATCTCATTTGCACTGGAGTAGTACTAAAGAGTAAGATGAAAAAAAATCAAGTAGCAGATAAGCTGCCCATGACACCTTTTTGTAAGCTAGAGCTCTGCAAGTTAGAACAGATGCTTCACCCTTGGAAATGTATCTGTATTATACCAGGGAATTCCAGGAAATGTTTCTTAGGATCAGGTTCATATTTTTTCTGGATTCATGTGCCTCCAAGGTTTTTATATGGGGGATATTTATTAAAACCACAATTCCTAAATTTAAGAACTATTAGAAGAATAGAAAAGGTTGCTATGTCTAAAGCTTGGAAAAAAAATCTGACTTCTTTTAAATGCACACTTGGCATTATACAAATATCTACCAGCATAAGTCTAACTTTCTTTTTCTTTATGTTGCAAAATTATGTAATGACAAAATTATCGAAATGGAAATATTTAAATTTATTTTTAAAATTTCATCTTTTATATATTTTTATTTATTACAGAAACTAAATTTTCCTAGTTGAATTAAAAAGGGGGGGAAAAAAGGAGTTTTTTAGTCACAACATGGATTTTTTTTCTGGCTATACAACAACTTTTCAAAATAAATTATTTTTGAAACTAAAATTTAATCTTGTTCAAAATAACCACTGTGTTTTTAAATCTACTAATTTATCTACTTTATCATTTTAATATGCTATAATTTGAAAGATTTATATGACTACAAGGCATACTGGAGCAAACTTCTCCAGTAACAACATTTTCTGGAAGTCAGCAAAATCATAGATGTACGCATGGAAGGAGGTAAAAAAACCTCACACTTGATATTCCTTATTTAAAGAAAAGGAGAAAAGCAAAAAAATAAAGTGGGAAAATCAGAGAAATGACATATATGCTAGATATTAAAATCTTTACAGTTTAGATGTTTAATGTCTAATTTTTTGTCATGCTTGCATAGACTATGCTGCTATAAAACTATCAGGAACACCACTGTATTGGGTGCAGGTGCCCAGGTGCTGGCAGCAGGGGCTGCAGGGTGGCCTTGGTGAGGAGTGGCCAGGGCTTTCCCATGCTGGACACAGACAGTTCCAGCTGACTCATTGCAGGACACGGCTGGGTGCCACAGCGAATGTGATGGAGCCTCTGGGAAAACATATTTAAGAAACGGCGGAAAATACAGCAGAAAATTATGAGAACATGAAAAAAAAAGCCAAAAGCGTGAGAAACAGTCATGTGACCATGAAGAAGGACCTGAGATTCTGCTGGAGGATACGTCAAGGAATATGGTTGCCAGGGAGTTGACAAGAAATAACCAATTTGGCTTCACAAAGAGCAAATTGTGCCTGACCAATCTAGTGGCCTCTTACAATGGGGTGACCACATTGGTGGAATTGAAGAGCAATTTATATCATTTACCTGAACTTCAGTAAAGCATTTTTTAAGGCCCCACACTGCATCCTTGCTGCTATGTTAGAGATATATGGGTTGGATGAATAAGGAATTGGCTGTATGACCACATCTAAAGAATTGTGGTCAACAGCTCTATGTCCAAATGAAGATCAGAAAAAAGTGATGTCTCTCAGGGGTCTCTCAGGGGTCTGTACTGGGACTGTTACTGCTTAGTATTTGTATCAATTATGTAGACAGAGGGATTGAGTTGCACCTGCAGCAGGTTTGGGGGTGACATTGATTTGAGTGGTGTGGTTGATACATTTGAGGGAAACAATGCCAACCAGTGTGCTTTTGAACAGTTTGAGAAGTGGGTTAATGTGAACCTTAAGAAGGGGTTGAGACACTGGAACAGGTTGCCCAGAAAAAGTGTTCAAGGTCAGATTGGAGGGGCTTTCAGCAACCTGATCTAGTGATAGGTGTCCACAGTAGGGGTATTGGAATTAGATCTTTAAGGTCCTTTCCAATCCAAACCACTTCTCTGCAGCCTGCCAAGAGACGGGTGGAGCAGATATCCACACTGCAGCCTTGGGAAACACCCATGTGGAAACAGTGTGAGTAGGAAAATGCATCAGAGAGAAACTATTATGAATTACCACAACCCCTCACTCCCCATCCCCCCTGTACCGCTCAAGAGGGAGAGGTAGAGGATTCTGGAATAAAGGAGTGAAGTTGTGGCTGGGAAGAACAGTGAGGTTGGGAGAGTATGTTTTGGACTTTGGGCATTGATTTATTTTATTTTTTTTACTGTTTCTCACAATCCTACACTTTTTTAAGTGGTAATAATTTTTTTTTTCCCAATCTGTTTTGCCTGGGATGGTAATTGGTAAGCAATCTCCCTTTTTCTATTTCAAGCTTAAAAAGTAATTTTTAAGATTTTTTAAAGTATTCAATAATAAAAACACCTTTTTTTTTTCTTTTTTAATTAGGCAGGGATTTGGTCTACATGGAATTTTTGTAGCAGACAGTCTCAGAAGGAATAGCCAGATAAAGCAACTTCACTGCAGGAAAGCTTGTTTTTAAAAGTTTCTGTAGAAGTTTTTCTGCCATTAAATGTTTTTAATTCAAGTACATGACATGAAGTGTTGATAAGGGTTTTTCCTACAGCTGTTTTGTCTGTGATTTTCTCAAAGACATTCTTTCCTCATCCTTGAAGTTGTGTGTAGAGTTCTCCAAAAAATTTAAATTTGCTTCAAGTGAAAACAAGAAAAAGCAAGTGATTAAGATGTTCATAAGAGGTGTTTATACATGGTGAAGGTATACTAAAGATGGTAATTAAAGCATTTTATTAAACTTCAATGCCTTTCAGCTTGTCAGGAGAAATCATTGCTACAGGTGTTTTCATTTTAAGAATGAAACAAAATGATGAGGGATTAGAGAACAAAATCCTTGTGGGAATGTAGCTTTTAGCTCTATTGATGTTACTGCTGTCTCCTGTTCAATGTAGCAGATGTAAATTTGCTGGCTGTAAATTTTGTAGCAATTTATGGAACTAATCACTACAATAGACAGTCTTAAATATATAACATTTTCCTTTCTGTCTTTTTAGGTAATGTATAGATAGTAAAAACCCTGCTGAACATTCCCAAGAAGACATATGTAACAAATACCTCAATTATGGCACTATCTGAAACAGTCCTTTACATGTGATAAGTTTTAGGAAACAAAGTATGGTATAAATAAGTTTTATACTACTTATGTTTTTATGTACAAGAATCATCAACACTAACTATTAGATGTAACATAGCACATAATGTTGGTAGATGTCCATTCTCACCTATTTATAACTGTATGTCACTGCTTAAATAGATATAATGAAAGGATTATAAAATCGACCTATTGAGAAATCATTTTTGATTATATCCAGTAGCCTTTCAAGTTTTCAAAAAATAATATTTAAAAAAAATCCACTACCAGCAAAATAGACACACTGAGGAATATGAAGCACAGGTCATGCAAAGCTCAGGTTCAGTGATGTTCTGATCTCACAGTGGGTCATGGCTGAATCTCATTGTGTCTGCAACGTAATGGGTAGCCATGATGACTGATTTTACTGCAACTCTCAGACACATTAAGTTCCCTTTATATTCAGAACCATATTGACAATTAGGAAAAAGTCCAGCTCCATCTGTGACAGAAATAGTTTGACACAATCAAATTCTGTTTCTCAGTTTGTGGTCAAGGAAGTACCGCACAATTATTTGGATCCTGTGTTTTTTATTGAAACTGTCACTTTCTTTTAATGTTCATCACATCTAGTTGTATGAAGACAGTTCCAGCCTTTGCAGAAGTGTTACTATGCAAAATTTGGCTCTTGGCATGTTTTGTACTCTGAATGTTGGTCAAGCTGTGGATTTCAGAAAAGGTAGTTTTGAAATTAATTAATGTGGACTTAATAATTAAAACAGCAGTATCAGCACCCGGTAATTTCTGCTACATTAGTCAGTTTACAGAGTTTATTTAGTTTATCTGAGTTAATTAATTCTCCTTTCAGCACAGTCATTTATTTTCAAGGTAACTGCTGTTCCGAACTATTCAGTCACACAAGTGAAAAGAATTTGGTATGGTATTGGAATTATATTGTGCCTCTCTTTTTATCTTAAGAGCCTCTAAGTGTGTGTGGTGGTTGTAATAGGAAAGTGTGACTTGTCCTAGAATAACATTTCCTAGAGTACATTTACATGGTTATGTACAGTACATTGCATCTTGTTTGATAAATCTGAACAACTGGCACATAAAAAGGTTTGTCTGATTTTTTTTTTAGCAAAAAAAATAACAATACTAATCTTTGTATAACTCCAGATTTATAAATCCAGATCCTGAACTACAACAGGTCTTCACTTTTTGTAACTGAAATGAATGTAAGCAGAATGAGATCTTGGCCATACTTCAGGTCCTATTTCTGCAGGACAGCCAGCGCTGTGGCACTGAGTGCAAACTACGACAGTATTTGAATTATTTCCACAGAAAAACTCACTCCTGCATCTCTCCCACCATTAAAAATATTACAAAAGTAACCAATAATTACAGAAAAATAGAAAATATAAATCTGCTGTTGTTATGCTAAGCAATAAGTAGATATATCAGGGTTAGTAGTATGATAAGGCATAGAATCTTTAAAAGGCCTTAATAGACTAAAGACAGAAAGTATGTCAAAGTCTCTGTGCAGTGAGTTTTCACTGAAATCTCCATTAACACTTTTTGAAAGGTTCAATTACAGAAAAGTCGGAAACAAAAAACTTGTCATTCTAACTCCCCAAAACCCATCCCATTAACCCACAATTTCTGGCTGATCCCAGGAAAGAGGAGAAAATTGAAACTAAGCTTTTGTTTTCTTTAGAGGTTGTTTGTTCTGGTCGCCAAAAATAAATTTAAAAGTGGGCATCCAAATATGAACTCTCTGAAAAAACAGAGGCAAAAACTAGAAAGAAAGGTGACATGGAAAGACAACGAGTACGAACAGTCACGCTGTTCATTGCAGACCTGGACATAAAATCTTGGTCTTCTAAACTCTTATTTAGATATCTATTTACAAGTTCAAGTTACTTTCAAAATTGCTAACATAATGATATATCTTTCAAAGCAACTTTAAAAAGTTGATTAAAATTTTGACAGCCAGCAATATAGTATCTTCACATGTTTATTATACTATTATTTCTGATAAGCAAACAATATATTTTCTTACTGTATTGATTAAAAAATAAGGGGGTAAAAAAGGAAGAAATAAGTAAAAAAAAAAATCCAAACTTAAATATTTCACATGTAATGCCTCAAATGCATTCTAAATTGCAGAAGAAAAAACATCTATACATTCCACATAACTGCTGACATTTTGATGTGAAAACAGTTTCTTACCAAAAAAAACCCAAAGTATTTTATTATAAGGAATTATAATGACATTCTTTTTAACTTTTTTTGTTGTTTTGTGGGTTTTTTTTTCATAAACCATATAAATAACTGGTAAAATTATTTTTTGAGTTTGTCCTTGATTAAACACAAAAATGTTTCCAGCTGGAATGATTATGTTTAATCTTCTGTGTTACAGAGGGAAAGTAATCCAAAAGACAACAGTAAATAATTGTGTTTCTACCTTGGTTTAAGTCTGTATTATCAGTGTTACTGAATAATACAGATAAATAGCAGAGGATAGCTCATATTGTCCAAACAAGTATTTCTTGATAGGAATAATACCTTGTTCAGTAAGCCAGAATCATTTTTAGATGGAAGGTTAACAATTCAAAAACACTTTCAGAGAGTAAATGCCATTGTTCTTTCTTGTCTCTTGCAAAAACTTTTCCTTCAGTGGAATTTAAAACAAATTGCACAGTCTAACCTTAAAGAAAGGACAGGACATTCTGGTTCTGGAGATTGTGTTCTCTGGTTTTGTTTTAAGAATCTGTATCAATAACAGGTTCACATAATTGACCTTGTACTACAGTGAGGAAAAATATTCTAATTTCACACCACTGATAGAAAAGACCAGTTAGGTCACCAAGGTCACAGACCTTTGAACCATCCTTACTTTGTGTATTGCTGTTGCTCTCCCAACAAGCTTATCCACTAAGTGTAATTTATCAGGAAACATCCTATCAGTATGAGCTGGAGACCTGAATATAATTTCCAGGATAACTAGAAGGAGTTGAGATGCTGGCAACTAAGTACCATGCAGCCACTTCCTCACCAACAATCCCCAGCCCCACCACCAACCTCCTACCCCAGTGATGTGGAGACTTAGAAATAAAAAGTAAACCTCACATGTTGAGATAAGAACAGTTTAATGATTGAAACAAAATTAAATAAAACAATTGTAATAATAAATAGCAATAACGTTAATAACTGTAATGAAAAGGAGAGAGAAAGAGGAATAAACCCCAAGAGAAACAAGTCATGTGCAATAAATTGCTCACCAGCTGCTGACTGATGCTCATCCCATCCCCAAGCATCAATCATCCCCTCCCAGCCAAGTGCCCCCAGTTTATATTCTGAACATGATGTTCTATGTTATGCAGTAAGGGGCGGGGATATTGTCCTGGTTTCAGCTGGGATAGAGTTAATTTTTTCTCATTAGCTAGTATGAGAATAACACTGATAGCACACTAATGATTGTTGCTAAGTAGTGCTTCCCTAAGTCATGGGCTTTTGTTTCCTGGGCTCTGACAGAGAGCAGGTCCACAAGAAGCTGTCAGTGAGCATAGCCAGGAGAATTGATCCAAAGTGGCCAAAGGGAAATGAGGAAATTATTTCCATAGAAGAAGCATAGGGCTATTATACAGAATAACCATAAGTAGGTCCTCATACTCATTGCTCCACTTTACCCCTCAGGAACTACTAGAATCTACCCAAAACATTGCAATCTTAGCTTCTCTTTGTTCTGTTAACCTCCAGAAGAATCCAAGTTGGGAGATACTGGCACTTTAGCATAGAAGAGACCATTTCAACTTTAGATCAGCTAATTATTCTCACAATAAATTGTCCTTCGTAAAGTTCATTATTTAACCCAGGATTAACCCAGGGTACATTGTGTATCCAAGCTGAAATTCAGTGAAGCAGTTCAGTTAGCATTTCCATGCTTCAGATTTTGAATGATCCCAAGTGATCATAGTCATAACATTTAACTGTTCCTAAAGAGACATGTAGATCTGGTAATTCAATAACTGCAAAATCGTATGCTGTAATATGGCTCATTATTGCCCAGAGAATCAGAGATTCCATTCACATAGTATTAAGGCAGGAAAACAGCTTCAAGTCAGCAGTCCAAGCTACCTTCCAATCCCAACCAGCTAATGTTAGACAGCTAAGCTTCTCAAAGACACCCATGTCAGCACAGAATTTCCTAAAAGAAGACATATACCTGTTCGGGTCAGATACAATGTGCCTAACCAATCAAGAAACTGCAGATAACACAGTGAGCATCTGTACTAAATAATACCATAGGGTTTAGTTTTCTATAAGGGTATTCTCTGAAGGTCACTTGGCTGTGGATTTTGTACTTTAAATGTAGGTAAGGGAAGTATTTGAATTTGAGACAACATCCATGCAACAAGATTCATGTTGCATAACCTGAGTGCTACCACAACATATTTTATAATATACACATTCCTAACCTGTTCTGACAACTGCTGTTTAATAGCTTCAATACAATATTATGAGAAGACATTATCATTGACATGGAGTTGAACACAACCAGACAACTAATTACTAAATACCTGGTTTAGTATGTATCCTGATCTGGAAAAGGCTGACACTTTCAATGTTCAACACTTCTATCAGATTCACTTGTCTTAAACTTTCTTAATAGACATTAAAATGTCACATAATGTTGCAACAAGTTCTTTAAAGTCTTAAATCACTAGTACAGCACAGTTCAAAGTGTTGCCATTACTATGTATATCTTCATATTTCTTAAAAGTTCCTGCATGTAGATATATCACTAATTTTACAGATAACAACTGCTTAAATACCTGAATATTAAAAATGCTGTCATATGTTCAAAGTGGACATCAGACTTTTTTTCAGAGTCAATAAATTCTTCTGCATTCCTGTAGATTGTGTGGAAATTCTGCATAAAATCTGTTAAATTTAATCACTAGATAAGATACATTCTCTGTGACTCTGTGTGAAATTCAAAACAACCATTGCTTCTTTTTTTTTTCTCTTTTGCCTTTTTTTTTTTTTAACTTAGTGCTATACACCCCTGAAAAGAGAAGAGAAATTTGTCATGGAAATGCTTTCAGAGCTTCAACTACCTTAACTCTGTGACATTGTTATGTAAGAATTAAATGTGCTATTTCTGCACTGTGAAAAACAGAATTCCCTGAGGGGAGTTTCGACTAGATCACTATCAGGTGCTGGAAAATGTTCATTGATTATGTGAGAATTGTTATTCATAAACTCTTTCAGTAGATCTTCTCATCACTCTAGAATTTTAAAATCCTCATTTATGTCAGCAGGTCACTGGGATAAAACTACATTTCATAGGAAACAGGTGATATATACAATAAAGTGGATGAATACATTTCTCTGAAACTAATGCAACTTTTAGTGTCATCTTTTTCACATTAGGGCATTTGTGTAGATTATGAGGTCTGAAGTAATTTGCGATAAATCACAAAAAATGGATGCAATTTGCAGTACCTGCACTAAGATCTTTAACTAAATTTTTCAGGAAAGAACCAGTAAAAGCAATTTTTATGGTTTCACTTCTAAATGTTATAATTGCTTGTGTAATACAACAGAACACAGAATTCCTACCTGACTGTTGGAATTTCTTATGCTATGCAATATGTAAATAATGGAAGATGACACAGTACAAAAACTAAGCTAGTTTCCCCATCACCACTTGCACAAGCAGAAGAAATGATCAGAGAGTTAGTTTTCATCATCTGAGGGAAATTATTCTTTATACATGGGCTTTTACACTGTTGCTATTGATATCAGTACAGACAAAACGATGGATATGGTTCAGGTGAATCTGTGTAATTTTAATTTAAACAGAACAGAACTATTCATAAGGTCACTCAAAATGTTTCAGTCAAGGGAATAGCTATTCCCAATGCACACCCGGTCATGTCTAAAACAGCTGAGAAGAAAAAAAAAAAATTGGGCAAATGAAAATGTGAGCACAGAGAGGGAAGCATCTTCTTGATCCTTCAGCATTCTGAAAGCAAAATTGAATTGTCCTTCCTTATGGACAAGGACTTGCTTCAGCTTCCTCCTGAAGGTGAAAAATTCAATATTGAGTCATTAAGAGTGTTGATTAGAGAGAGGATTAACAGTTTGGAAACAGAAGTGGAGGGTTTTGAAACTGTCAGTAAGGAATGAGGGAGGTGGAAAGGGTCAGTGGAGGTTTGTTGGCTTGGAGGGAGATAAGAGAAGGAGGGTTCAGTGAGGTAAAGATAAGGGAACTGGGGAAATTGGTCTAATCTTTTTAAGGATGGTGATGGCAAAAGGAGTGTCAGGTGTCAACAGGTATTTGAAGACCCATAGGTGTGGGATGGAATGACACTACATTCTTATATCCCTGATGGGAGAACAAGTGTCCTGCTTGCCAGCAACTGCTTTCTCCACAGATACTCCCCTTCAGTCTGTCCCGTCACACAATTGCATTTATACTTCCTAACTGCCACGGCCCGAGGGAAAAAGGGGTAGGGACATGGCACCACACAAAGGGTTCAGAGGTAGCTGAGGGTCTGGGTGCAATGTCAGTTTATTAAGGGAACACAAGGACTTATATAGGGTAAGGGTGAGGGGAGGATTCATAACTGGGGAGGTGCATGGGACTGACAACCAAGGGTGAGACAGGATTGGGAGACAGTGGAAAGGTGGGTGTGACTTGTGGGTATCCAGGGGAAGGGACCAATGGGGGCTCACTCTGCACTGCCGCAACTCTCAGGCAATCAGTGACAGAGGAGCGGGAAAGCGAGGGAGGACAGGGGAGTAAACAACTTTTGGAGGGAAAATCTGAGGGACTGAGGGGAATAACATTAGGGTACATTAAACTGGGTATAAACCCAATGATAAACCGGGGAATAACCGTCAGTCCAATAAAATGTCCATCCATTCAGGCTCCATAAATGTCTCTCCACACCTGAAACCTTTCCCAATTGGATTTCTCATTCTCCTCACCTAACCACTGCAGAAGTTTCTTCTCAAGCTACTGAGAGCAGCAGTGAGGAGCTTGTGTGGTGTCTGCTAGTGTTGCAACAATGGGATGAACTGGGAGGGAAACAAGCCCTGGTGTCAGGACAGTGGCCCAAAAGTGAATGGTTGATCTCTTTGTCAATATAGTGCATGAAGAGAGGCATCAAACCCCCATATAAATTCATGCTATCAATTAGATAGATATTTAAAACAGTGAGCCAAGTAAAGAATAATACTTTTGTCTGTACAAACTCGTAACTCTGCAATTTGCTGCCTTTTTATTTAATTTTAAGGTTTAGATGACATTCAAACATCATGTTTAATAGCCCTTTGTTATGACTATCATTTTTTTTCTCAATGCAATTTTGTTTTTGCACATGACAACATGTTGTAAGTATGTATTCTCCACTTTAATATGCTTTATGTGACAGTTGTTTCTATAGTTTAATTAAAAACATTTGCTCCTTGTTCTGATTCATCATCATCCAAATATTATGTAGTAAATTTCCATTCCTTATCTATTTTCTGTATATTATACATCATATCATATTATATTTTCCCCTTTCTCTTCTACCTTTTTCCCAGAAAAATCTTTTGCAGCCTTAGAAGTCCATGGTATCTCATGTTTCTTTGTACAGAAACTGCTTCGGTCCTTTCCTCAGCTCTCTGTTGTGTAGTTCTAGTACACGTATTGCATATATTATATTACGTATTTTATGTATATTTTAGGTCTATGCCTACTTATAGTCATATAGTTAGAGAGAGAAATGGAAAGACATGAGGTCACCAGATCTGCATACCAGATTCAGATGGTAAGCATGTGAGAGCTTTATAGAATGGCACATAGCGCTTTTGGTTAATTCCTTCTTTAAATATTTTTCAGAATCTGTTTTACATGGGACTAAAACAAAAATAAAAAGAAAAGGCAATAAACTGTGCCACAATTGCTAGGCTGATAGCACTTATTTCATGTAAATGCCAGGATTCTGTAAAATGTCCATGTAAGTTTCTTCCTCTTGGGGTAGGTAGTCAATGTCTTTTGCAATGGAAATTAATACTTTAGCCTCCAAAAATTTTAATTATTTTAGTTATCTTGTATTTATAATCTTGGCTTTTCTCAGAGGCTTGTGAGACATGGAATTATTATATTAATTATCGGTTCAGACCAACTCATGTGTGGAGGGGGAAGGGACAGGCAAATTTCACGGAGGTGATGGTCTAACCCATAGTCCAGCCCCTTAGAGTCTCCTTGGGCAACCCCTGGAGCAGCTATCAGTCAAAAGCAGCCTAGGAGCAGTGCCCATACCACACCCCAGAGCTCCTGACCCAGCCCCAGGATGGCTGGCACACCAGAACTCCCATATGGGAGTTGGAGAGGGAGGTGGCCACAGGGGGCCAGAACAAATAAAAGCAGTAACATGTGGTCTCCACCCTGTTTGAACCCTCCATCTTCTGGACTTCTGTAGCTGGACCTATGCTGGATCTAGAGGTGGAAGCTATAATTCTCTTTTTCTCTCTCTTTCTTTACTTCTTCTAATCTCCTTTCTTGATATTTTGGGTAACTTAGGATCGGATGGGTTGGATTTTGCAGAGTTGTATGGGTTAGCATGTGCTAAGTCGATGCTTTGTCGAATGCTTTATTTTGGTTTAATGTTACCCTTTAAACTTTTGCTAAGTGCCTTTATTTACTAAAGTTTACCAGTAAAAGAACTTCCTGAGAAAACATGTGCAGCATGTCTCCTTTGTGCTCTTTCTTAAGGTTTTAAAAGAACTGAAGGCTCTTCAGTTCAGTGGGCAAATTTTTGAAGCCTTGTATATTTTTAAAGTAAAACCCCTTCAGTGAGCCTGTAGCTCAGGTGCTGGAGTCTCATAGGGGATTATTTAGTGAAATAGCTAGCTCTCATAAAACAAATATGATTTTGAACAAAAGCAAACCTATAAAGCCTACCAAAAAAAGAGATTAAACTTAATTTCCTTAAACAGATAATCTCTCAAAAATTTAATCAATCTTAGCAAACCTGTATAGATAAGACTAAAAGACTTTGTTGTCTTGGTCAGAGTCCTACATAATTTCTTGAATTGAATGTGATCTATCCTGCCTATAAGTCAGCATTGCCTCTTAGTGCAGTTTCAGACTCTCAGTGTTACCAGTCCTCCAGAACATTATAAAGGATAAAATGTTATTCCTATTGTCTTTATTAACTGTATTAATTGCCCTTTCAGTGACTTTCCTCTTGAAAATATCCTTTGTTTGAACAAGGATTCCTTTAGGCAGGAATACAATTGGAAACAAATAAAAAAATTATATCTGCATAAAGAATAATTACAAAATAGTCTCTGAATATCCTACTCTTCCAAAGTATCTGCAAATAAAATTTATAAAAGATCAACTTGAAGTCAAGAGCCATGAAAGCAGACAAAAATTCTAATCTAAGTTTTGAGTTGCAGATATGAGGCTCCTGGGCACCAAGAGTGGCACTCAGAAGTAATTTAAGTACCAAAATTCAAGTCTATAATCCTCAAAATATCCTGAGAAGAGACTACTGACATGTAAGATTGCCCAGGAAATTTCTCAAGATGCTGCCATGAGGAGCCAGGACTGTTGCCATTTGGCATAGCTGAGCTACTATGTACTTGTTTGATACTTCGCCCCATTAGTAATCTGCATAGTCCCGGTTTCCTCAAGGCCTCAGTTGGAATAGAAGATACTCTTCAGTATGGCTAAAACACGCTAAAAAATCAGGTCAACACAACGTTCAGCAGACATTGCTAATTACATTGAAAAATGTGGAAATGAGGATGGAGAAAAAAGAAAGATACAGTTATCCTTACAAAATATCATATTTGTACTAATTTAGAAACTGGGAGATACAGCCTCAATATCCTTCTTAACGTGAAGAAGTTCAAGCTCGGGTATCCTATGCCAAGCTTGAAGGTGAGTTCATTACATGCTTGTGAGGAACCCATGCTGATGAAAAGGGAAAAATGCTATGCTGTTCATGTAATTTATAAAGCTTTCAAATTAAAAATAACAATCAGTTTTCTTTACTGGTCAGACAGACTAACTGGAAGACCAAAGAAACATATGATTAGTTCCCATAGAAATAAAAACGTAGTTGTCGATATCTATGATAATTTGGACATACCAGCATTTCCCCCTCTTTTTCTCCTTTAATCTGTATAGTTTTATAGTCCTTTTCTAATTACTTCAGCTGACAATGAAACATTTACTTTTTTAATTCTGAACAAGAATCTTGCACAACCTGTATCTAGACTTTTTTTTGTAGCCATACTGGTATCCTGTAGAAAAACAAACTATTCTGAGAACTATGCAGTTTGCTATATTCTTATTCTATTTCCTGGGCACCTACTGTTAAACACATTCAGTATCATGATACTGGGCTAGAGACCTGGTACAACTGTTCTTAATGTTTCACAGAAAGTACTTTTCCTCTCTCTGAAAGCATATGCACTACTGCTACTACCCAAAGGATAGCATTCATAGGAGCAAGAATGTGTTCTACTTTTTTTTCCACATATCTAACTTGACAGCTTGGTTAAGTTGTTTATTATTAACTTATGTGGAAATTACAGGTATATACTATTCAGTGGGAATTTATTTTATAGCTCTACATCTATGATAACTGTTCTATTTAATGTATCTTTCTCCACCAGAGAGAATTGGAACTGAAATTCTATCTGAATGGGTTCTGTCAGGATTTCCTCCACTTTTAGTTTAATCTTTACCCAGCTCTGTCACTGAAATCCCATTTCTCCAGAAACATCGATAAAGATTTTGGCTTTGATGAGGCCACATCATAGTTTAACAACATTTTTTCTTTCTTCTCTTTTAACCACTGATGTAATACACTTTGAATTGGCAATCAATGTTTTTATATTTATAAATTTGCAGTTAGAAATTAGTTGTTGCTTACGAGAAGCATCTGTTCTGCCTATATTTGGCATAACTGTAATTGGGATAATGTTTGCTAACTGAGAAAGACAGGGTGGATTACAGCAAAGCAATTCTGAGACTATACTAGCTGTCAAACTGAGTTATAAGCCAGTTTTCAGTGTCACTGATCTTTATATGAAACTTCCATCACTCAGTTGAATCACTAGGGAATGCAACTAACATAAGAAAAAAATGATACCCTTGTGCCTCTACCTTTTTTTTACCCCTCTTCATCTGGCATGGCAGAAAAGTCAACACTCTCTGTTTTACATGCACAAAACAAGTCAAGTTCACATAATATTAGGGTTCAGAATTTAGCATACTGGTAGATGATAAGTTTATGTTAGCTACAAGCATCTTCTAGTTCATGTACACCTTGATGATTCTTCACTTGCTGATCCTTTCTATGAGAAAACTTCAGTCAGCATGGGTTCCTTTAAAGTTGAATTAGAAGCTAAAGCAACTTATTGAAACTATATTTAATATATTTATCTAGCTATCAATTAAGTTATTGGTACATTTCCAGATTTTCACAAGTGTGAGACACTGAAATGGTTTATGGCTTAAATATTGTTGAAATCACTGAAAGACTTTTGTGCACTGTAGCAAATTGTGCAAAGAAGCAATTGCTCACTGAAGCCCACCTCTCTCAGAATATGCCTGCTAATTTAGACTGTGAAGGGAACTTGAGATAAGATAAAGAATGTACTATTATCCCAGGAGAAGAATGTATTCACAAGTGTGACTGGAATGCTGATGGCTCAGACAATCAATGTGCAAAGTAACTGCCCAGGTGCTGTGGGGCAGTAACTGCCCAGGTGCACACCCGACACCTCAGGCTACAAGCTGGGTGTTGGACAAGATAAGGAAAGAGGCAAATTCTGCCAGGCAGGATAGTGTTTCTTTGTCCTTACAGAAATGACTCAGCTGTGATAACTCCCCTCCAGGGAACTACTGGAACAACTCATACACAGGCTGAAGATATTCATCTCTGCTGATGGGCCATAATTGAGTCAACTGCACTGATTTAACAAGCAGATGTAACATCTTAAAAGGTGTCAAAGACTTATGAAATGTCTCCTGATCCAGTCATCCAGTGTAAAACTCCCCACCCCAGGGGAAGTGCCAGGGGCGTTTCCACCTAGCCTAAGCCTAATAAAAGATCGCACTAGGATTTCACTCAACATTTGGTTTTCTTCCCTCACCACACACGACCTTACTTAGCATCCTGGGCTTCATAGACTTCTTCCCTTATCACATAGTCATCTGTCATCACCTTGGACTTTGATCACAACAGACTTCTTCCCTCACTACACAGGACTTCCCTTACCACCATGGCTTTTTCTGTCACCACCCTGGGCTTCCCTTGATGGATCCGGACTGCAACTATCACTTTGACAAGACTGGGCCTCTCATCACTGAGAAGACCACAAGAAGAGGATCAACTGGATACTGTCAGAATCCATGGGGTGGTGGTATTTTTTCTATTTATTCTGTCCTGTCACTCTCTTTCTCTCTCTTTTCTCTACTTCTTTCTATCTCTCTCTACCTCACATTTACTGTTAAATAAAATCCGTACTATTGACTTTGGCATATGCTCTTGTTTGCACCTTAATTTTGGCAGAGGTATCTCTAATAATTTTAAAGAACCTGATCTTAACAACAAGTGTAAGCTTATAGATAATTTTTTAAAAAAGATTCCTGCTGCTTATTTAACTTAAGAAAACATATTGGCATCAATAGCAGTATGCGTAAACAAGCAATAGTAATGAAGAAAACAAAAGAAGTCTTGGGGCAATAATTCATTTAAAACAAACAAAGAAAAGCTAAATTAAAGGACAGTTGGAAATGATGCTGAGCAACATTCACTTCATGTAAATTAAGGAATTGTATTCATTTCTCTATATATTTACAGCACCCAAAGATGTCTGAGACATCTTCATGGAGCTGGTAAACATAAACCATCATCCTCTGAAAACCTGTTTTCTATGCTTGAAGAAAAGAAGAACACTAATAGCATCCTGAATGGTGATAGATGCCTAGTTTGAACAGCTGAATTCAGCACTAGCAGTCCGAAGTATCTAAATACGACCAAGGTGTCTAATTTCTCATTACAGAAGGTCCCTGACTTATACTTCCATAAACTCCTTCACAAGACATTCCACAATGACTTTTCAATTAAGTACAATCAATTTTGTCTGATTAGGTGATTGATGCCACCAAGTAAAAGGTAAAGGCTGGGAAGTAAGTAATGGGACCATATCTCATGCAGGTAGACTAGGAAGCAATAAATCACTAGTTGCATCAGCAGTGCCAAGAGAAATTATGAACTTAAGAAGTGATCCATACCAGAAATTGATATCCCTATTGCTTTTACAGTACATTTGCAGCAAAGCAGGGAGTATTTTCAATTTTAGATTGATAGCCCAGTCTGAGACTGCTGTCTGACATGTAGACAGAAGATAATAACATCTTACAGGGATGATCCCACAGACAGCTAGCTAGTCAACTTGAGATTGGTCACTTCAGACCCATCAAAATATGTGGTGACTGATTAGGTAATCTTAGTACTCACAGTGCGGACAGGACTGTAGACTATGATAAAGCAGATCACACATATAAAGTGTCTGTGCTGGATTGTCCCACAGTCCCACAAGGGCTAAATCTGAGTACTGAAGTGAACAAAAATACAGTAGACAGGATGACAGATGTCAGTTCAAAAGGTATTTCAGGCATAGCCACTGAACATTCCCACTTTTTACAGCTTCCTACAACTTAGTACAAGTCTAAATACAGATACCATCAGGTTTTTAATCTGCATGTGTGTGGGAAAAGACAAAAAGTGAATAGACAGAGGAGAGACTTCACTTTTTATAGTTAAACCAATGAAAAAAAAGATGTGAACAACACTATATTTTACAGATGTAGGTTGCCATTTCTATTTCTAGTTCTAAGTGAGGTATTTATAACTATAAATTCGCACCTCTATGTCCAAATAAAACAAAACAGAGATAATTTTTCACCAAGAGACATTCTACAGACTGCATAATAAAATTTGGGTTTTTTTCTGTTTGCCCCTTATTGTGAATAGAAACATCTACACATTCGTGCTATTAACAGTACCTGAAAGGCACTCTACTAGGAACTGTGCCAAGTTATTTTATGAAAAAGTGCTAAGTGAAACAGGCCATTTCTTCCCAGAAGTTTGATAATGATTGAGCTAATGATCTGAGCCTGCTTTATGCAGCCTTCTTGATTACTTGTCCCAGTCACATACTAGTAAGCCCAACTGTAGCTGGTAATTCAGCCATAAAAAAGTAAAGAAAGCTTTCTCTGTGATAAGAAAATACCATTGAAACTGTGGGCATCATAATCAATGTTCTTCATTTAATACTATAGAAACGGGAGTGCTTTCTGAAGCTCAAATATCCTTGGTAGGTAAAAATATGTGGTCAAGCAAAGGTACATGACCTACTCAAGAGTATGACCTAAATAGAATGGGAACAACAGTGAGAATTTCTAAGTTTATCTGTAGTTCCATGAGTAGAATTATCAGCAGCGAAATAGTAATGGAAGAGTACAGAAGCCATGTAGTAGCAGTAGAATTCAGGGCAGGGGGAAGGCTTTTGGAGAACGATATGTTGATCAGTAGAAAAAATACAGGAAACAAAAGTGATGTTCCTTGTTTGAGCTGTGTTCATGAATAAAAAACCACTTTGTACCTCTTTTATAAACAAACCAAATTGCATCAGAAATTCATTATTAAAATTAATCATTTTCTTCTCCTACTGGAAACAAAGCACTGAAACCTGAACTTTGACTAATTAGTCAGGTAAAATTAGGTTATATTATAGACTACTTCCAAAGCGTTTTTTAAAAAGTGTAGATAACTCAAAAGAAGACAGAAGATGAATATTAAAAGTTTATAGTGTTCTGCTGTGAAATAAGACAGCTTATTAATTTGAACTTAATTTAAAATATAATCATTAGTGTAATGTATTTGCTGTACTTGGGTAATTTTGATTGGGAAAGAAGTTGGTAACCAGAAGTCTTAGAGTACAAGGGAAAGAACCTCAGTGGATCGTGTTGTCTGTCCCACTGAACACATCAGCAGCGAAGTTATTCTGCCCAAGGCACAGGAAACAAATATTGTTACGTACAACACTATTCCTGCTATGGTCTCTCTACTGTCCTCAAGGACTGTCATGTTTCTGACACCAATTTCTTTATATGTCACTTTTTGTAACAAGTCTTTGTGCCCTTGTACACAGTCTCTTCATCTGCATTCACAGCTATGCACTTTCAAGACTGGAGTGTCACCCAAGGACAATAGTTCTTCCTGAAGACCTAATGCTATTCTAAGAGTAAAGATAAACTACCTCATTTTCTAAGAATGCTGAGACTACTTGCACACTAGGAATTGACAATGAAAATAAATGCATTACTGTCTTTGACTTATTCTCAGTAAAATTAAAAATATCTGAATTATTCATTAATAAACTTTTATTTTTATCTATACTCTCATCTTGTGTTTTATACAAAAGCCTATCATTCAGGCTGTCTAAGGCACAGGAAATCAATTTCCCCCATGGTAAATATTAGTACTAACAGAAAATATAGCTATTCCATTGTTACTAACAATCACTTATAGAAAACTGTAGTATGTTTTATGCTTTATAAAGACAAACATTCTGAGCTTTCAAGGCTACTTCAGTTAAGCAAAAGACAAAGCAAATTACTACAAATCAAGGCACAGGACAGTTCTCATGAAAGCCGAGGAGTGTTAATTTTCATAAAACAAGGAGAAATAACTTACACTATATATTTTAAAGGAAGTCTTAAAAAAAAGACCAACCATACAGATAAATACAAGGTTCATTCTAGTTGCACAGATGCAGAGTCTACAGTTAGTTATTCATAACTCTAGTTTTACTCATTATTCTCAATTGATTTCATCTGATTTTAGTTAACAAACATATAATTGAAATCACCCTATTTAATCTATTAAAACATTTATATCTCCAAAAGATGAATCAGATCTCAAAAAATTCCATAAAAATGTGCTTTTATTTAGAAGGAAAGTCCGGGTTAATCACAACAATATTTTTCAATATGCTTTCTGTTTTGTTCTAATGTCTATAGCCTTACTTGGTCTGTCTTGCTGCCTGAAAGAGGGCTATGGAGCAATCTAGACTTCAAGTTCCTATAGAAATTGTCTGTCTGTTACTACTTTGTGAAAAGCTCTAAATTTAACTGACATAATTTAGCAAGTCTTTTAGACATTTTACCTGTATTGCAATACAACACTATATAATCAAAGATTCTTCCTGGTTTCCTCCTCTAACAATATTGCTACTATTTGTAGATCAGTTGAACCAACAAAATATTGATGAAAGATTCAGTCTGTTCTTGGTAGTGGAGTGAAATTTTTTCTCACCCTATAGCTAACTTATTGGTGAACTTTTTCTCACAAATCTATGTGACTAATACACTATTACACTGTGCACATATCAGAACAACATTTGACAACTACTATAAAAGTGAGTTTACTGAATTTTTTGATATTTTTTACATTCATCATAAAACTCATGATGCTAATTTACTAACCAATAAGAAATTACCAATTTTTTTAAAGGAGTTGGAAACTCCAGTCCATAATGGTATATGTATAAATAATACTTAAAGCCAACTGTATATTAGATTTATTGTAGCTAATAGTGCTGAAAGTACTTAATCAGGGTTGACTCTCCCATTAAGAGTTTTATGGGCATAATTAATATCATGTAAGAAGACTAGTCCTGGACTTTATTATATATGATTTTAATATACTGAATGGTTAGAACACAAGAAATTATTAGTGAGAGAATTTCAAAAGATTTATGCAACTCTGGTGAGTACCAAGATGTTATAATCAGCAGTCAGCTTGGTCACCAGAAAATGTGTTATTTTGATACTTTCTACAATAGTAAAGTGTTTAGAGATTTTTTGTACTCTTTACCTCTAGTCCTTTCTTACACACTGACACACACTACACACAGTCTCACACAGACTGCTTTACAAGGATAGTAAAAAATAATCACATAGAAAATAATGAGAGAACATATACTTTAAAAAGTAGAAAAAAATTCCCAGATTTTTTCACAGTTAAGTTTCTGAACCACCATCAGTGGGTTTAAATATTTTTATAGTATTTTGATATTCTCTTGAAAATATTTTTATTATTTGGTATCATGCACACACCCTGAAACAGCTAAGACAAATTAGTTTATATGATGCAGATATCAAAAATATTAAGTAAAACTGATAATTTTTTTATATAGAAATTGTATATTTTGTCCCAAATGTTTCAAGGGCATCCACAGCAATGAAAAACACGTTCACAGGGCTTTTATGAACTCCTTCTCTGTTTATAACAGAAGAAGGTCTTCCATTATTTCATACTTGTTTTCAAATTTGTTTTCTTTTTTCCCATAAATTCCACCATAATCAGAACTCTTCATAAAAATGAAGTGTGTGTGGGAACACACAAGTATATATAGAAAGTTTCAGACTCACTGTACATACGCTCCAAGTCAGTTGGTTACGAACCAACTTCACTTTAGACAGCTTTTGGCCACATCAGCCCAGCATATAGACATATCAGAGTCTAGTCCAACTTAAATTGATACACACACATCCATCCAACAGGGCTTTCAGACATTCTCAGAACATAATGCACTCAACAAGGAAGAGTGAGGAGCATCTGAAATTATATACATCTGTATTTTACCTCTGAGTGTGCTGGTTTAAAGGTAAACCAGCAGGGGAAATGAACTCAACTCAAAAGACAGATTATGAGTCAGAATAACAATTTAATAAAATAATACAATAAGTACAATTATACAGACAAACAATTGGTTTTAACCCACAAAACCCAAATGTATAACCCAGCACCCTGGGGCATGAACAGAGTGGTGTTCTTTGGGCCCCCTGAGTCCAAAAGAAAAGGAGAGGGGAAAATGTGTTGGTGAGAGTGCTGTTGTAGTCTGGTCAAGAGTGGTGATTGCAGTCTGGTTGAAATGTGGTGGTTGCAGTCCAGTTGAGAGTGGTGGTCTGCAGTCTGGTTGAGAACGATGATCTGCAGTCTTCCTCTGGATCCCACAAGTGGTTAAAAAGGTCCCAAGACTCCAAGATTATATATCTTCCAGTTCAGGTAGGAATGCTCAGTACCTCCCTCAGGGCAGGGGGTTCCTTAATGGGTGTGAGGACAAAAGAGCAACTCCTATCTCACAGGCCTCTTAGCACCTAGTTTATAGCCTGAGGAGTCAGGCTCTATGGGCAGATGGTGTAAATGGTTCATTGATAACAGTTTCTGGGAAATGGCGTGGAAGGCTATAGAATACACAGTTTTGGGTTACACCCATCCAGTGATGAACTGATCTCAGCTGTCCTAACTAGGACACTGAGTAAGTGGAAGTAGCCAAATTTCACCAGCCTTAACCCCCTACTGGAATAAGACGTGAAAATCCCTTCTTTGAAAGACTGAAGGTACAGGACCACTGTGATATCCAAGACATCCACAGAGGCTATTGGAAGGACGTGTAAGGTGATAGACCAAGGTCTTGAGGGGTTATGGGAAAGACCCCAGCACTTGCAGGGGGCATTCCCAGAAAACCATTATAAGGTGATAAGACTACACAAAAAGGGACAAAGAGACTCCTAATGGCTTTCCAAAAGACTCCAGCACCCGGAGGAGACTTCCCAGCAACAGACTGATAGGATCAATGAAGGATAGAATGGTATGGAGAAAGCATGGTCTTTCTTCACAAACATCCTACCTGATGGGAACTCAGAAACTGACACTCAGGCCTATGTCATCTGTCTATCACCCCAAAAATTAGTTTATTAACTATAGTCACTCAAATTGCCTAAGAAAAAAGTATGAAAAGAGACCAGACATGAGCAAAAATCAGGGAGAAGTTCCATCATTTCTGCAGGGGTAACTGATGGGCTGCCTTTTCTCCTTCCTCTCCTCAGGATGCTGCAGGGTGAGCAACCATTTTTATATTTTACTTCGCTTTCACCTTTAGTAATTGTACTTTGCTTCCTTATATCTTGCCTTATATATATTTTATCTTTACCTTATAGACTAATTGCACTTTGCTTTATATAGTTTCCTTATAGATATGAATTCTGCCTTGCTCTATACCTTATAGACTACTGTGTCTATTTTATCTTATTTTTTTTCTATATTGTACTTTATTGCCTTAGATCGCGTACTCCGACTTGTTGTACATGGTTTGCCTTGAAGTGTGTATTTCTTGGTCTTAGTGAGTTAAAATGTGTGCGAGTGAGAAGCAGCTGTATTCTTTCCTTTTTGCTTTGCATTAGCGAGTGTGTTTAGATTTTGTCCTAGTCTTTGTACATTGGTCTGTCATGGAGGGGAGTTGCTTGAGTTTTGTATTAGGGTGTTATAGTGATCTATTGCTTCTTAGGGAGTTGTGTTGGTTTTGGAGAGCGCACTTCTGGTTTGAAGTTGTATTGTTAAAGTGGAATTTTGCAGTTAAATGTTATCGGCAATGACGCAAATTCTATAAGTTGTCACAGATTTGTATTAATAAAAGTTATTTCGTGAGTTGCTAAGAGTTAGTCCTTTTTTTTTTTTTCGGTGGTGGCAGTCTTGTTGACAGCAGAATAACTCGTAGGAGAAACTTGCTGAGAAGGTTCTCCATTGCTATTAAGTGCAGTCCCCATAAATAGGCTATTGAAAGTCCTGTCCATCTCAGGAATCTGTCAAGCAAAGGGTCTCCCCCTAAGGAGACGCTGAGAGACTGTTTTCGGACTTTAAAGGCTTTGAACTCCCAGGAGGGGGACACTAATAGACAAAAAAAATATATTAATACAGATGGGACAGAAAATCCTTCATTTCTGCTCCTTTTCACGTGACAGGAGGGGAACCACTGGAACAAGTTACCTGGAGAAGTTGTGGATGTGTCTTCCCTGGAAATGTTCAAGGTCAGATTGGAGGGGCTCTGAGCAACCTGATCTAGTGAAAGGTGTCCCTGCACATGGTAGGGGGGTTGGAGCTAGGTGATCTTTAATATCTCTTCCAACCCAAGCCCTTCTGTGATTCTATGATGCAGCTACGGATGAAGTAAGTTCCATGGGGCACCTAAAATGGCATGACTCCTGCATGCTAGCAAATGAAATTAGCAGATCTCTGAAATTAAGCCTAACAGCCCCAAATTCCTTTTAATATTTTGACTTTGGGATATATTCAGCTATGTAAATTTTCTGTGTGATGCTATATTAAATGCCCCAGGGTACTGAGGAAATCCAAACAGGCTGAAAGATATTATGGGGGCTTAGAGAAGGAATGCTCTACAGCATTTAAAAATACACTAGATGCTAACAGGCAAGAAAAGTGTGTCCTGACAAAAACAGCTGCGTGGTAATCCAAAGAAATTTTGATGGCATCTACCAGTTTCATAGTGCTTTGTCTGGAACTGGATTAACTGATAAGTCCATGCTTCATTTGATCTTGATGCTTTTTTAAAAGCAGATACTTGCAATTTTCAGCCTGATTTTCCTGTAATTAATGATCCCTTTGAACTTGTCTGTAGCCTATGAAGGATCCATAATCAGTTCACAAATTGCCTGGTAGAAAATTCCTTGGCAACTGTCCAGTGAGTCCATAATGTTATTCCATGCTTTTCTGGCAAAGGGCCCCCCAGAAAGTTTCATAATATAGAGAAGTCCGTGTTTGGAGAAATTTAATCAGTTGCATAATAGGTGCCAACAAACTTAAAACTCCAAACTTATATCAGTATAATTCTCCAAGTCAACATTTTTATACCAAACTAAATGTGGGGTTTTTGGTTTACTTAAAGCTGTTTCCCAGGCAACGCAGGAAACTCATATTCTGTAACTTTATATAAGATAGTTAAGAAAGAAATTTTGTGCAGTCCCCTTTGTAAAGCAAAAGAAAGACAAACCAAAACAATTCATAAGTATAGTTTTCTGAACTGAGACATTTTGCCTCAAATCTTGCTGAGAACAATTTTTAAAAACCCTAATTTTGCATCAGATAGAAAGAACTAATAGGGGAAAAAACATAGAAAAAGAATATAGAACACAGCAGATGCTTTATGTTTCAGCAACTATAAATTACACTTTCCTTTTGGCTTTGGGAACTCGTTTTGCGATTGGCAATCTTCCTGAGTGCTCAGATGCCATGAAAATTGCTACTGTTATTTAAATATGATATCACAGCAGTTTACATAACTTTCGAATACTAACTAATGATTTTGGTTTAAATTTCCAACTTTCTACATTTACATGTAGATATCAAACATAGTTTTGAATCATGTTATTGTGGTTATAAGAATACATGCTTACCAGTAGATTTATTAATGTTAATTAAAAGAAATAAAATAATCCAAATATATAATAAACACCCTCTACTTACTGTAACTTTACATCATAGTAATATTTTCAGAATGAAATTGCGCTGATGAGGGGTACATGAAAGATTCACATGATCTAACTACCTGTATGTTAACCTTGGTCAAAAAGAAATAGGTATACGCAGCCTGAGCCAGTTGCCTAAACAGAAGCTTGAAGAGTCACTTGAGTTCCTCTGAGAAATCCAATGTTTAGGAAGCTGGAGAATACAATACAGAACCCATGGGAGACCTGTGGAGTAGAAGCTACTGACTAATGGGGATAGTTTTGGTCATTGCAAATGTAATACGTCACAGTTAAAGAAATGAATCCTCTTTGTCTGCTACTCACTCCATTTGTATAATTTGTCTTTATTTGGCGAACTGGAGAATGAAATATAGCTGTCAGCTAAACAGTAGAAGTTGTGTGCCTTAGATATGTTTAGACAGAATCTGATATTTCATTTGCTTATGTCAAGTACACTTTTATTTCTCTTTTTCTATTGTACAACGAGAATGTTCTAAATAACACTTTTTATATGGATTCATAGAAAATGAGTACTTATGAAAAATTACATCAGAAAAAGCTATGAACTGCACTAGATTTCAAGTCCAGAACAATGTTATTTGAATTATCGTAGGGTAAAAAGTCAGCATTTGAGCTGTCAGAGTGAAGGAAATACCATGTTGGGGTTGTGGTAAGTAAGTAAATTTTATCAGAAATGTTAAAACTGTCTGGTAAAGAAGAATTCTCTTTCACATATAAAATGTCAAGAGGTTGAAATTTATTTTTATTTCCCACCAGTGTAAAACTGAAATTTATCACTACGCAAATAATCCCTTCAAAGACAAGGAGGTATGAGGGTACTTGCTTGACTTTAGAAAGAGACAAACTTACTTCTTGCTTTAAATAGCTTAGTGTAGACATTAGAATTTTGCTTACTTTTGACATGACTAGCTGAACCACTAAGCCCATGGTTTATTACATGTAGTGGCCTTTTATAATTAACAATTTCACCCTGAAGCCTAGAAAGTTTTATCATAACTAGTATTTTCCTTGAAAACTTTTTACTTCCATGAAGAAGCATATCTTGGGGAAAAAAAAAAGGTAAAAAAATGTTAACAAGCTAAAGTGGAAAAAGGTTAGAAGAAAGGTGAAAGAAATCTCTGGCAACAGTTATTAGTAAGCAAGAAGAAATGACCAGATGAGTAAAACATCAAAAATTTTTCCTGAGTGATACTTCTGTGCATTCTGGTACAATTTGACTTCTAGTGCAATACAGCTGTATTAGTCCCACTGGCTAACAAACTGCAGAAGAATGACACTGACTGTGACCAAGCTGAGACACCTCAATTATTACAGTTCTACATGACTAGGCTAAAGATACTAACCACCTCCACCAGAGAAACAGATGACTTTCCTATGGTATTCTAATCAGATGGTTCTGATGAGAGTGCTTCCTCTATGTGCTTCTTCTGTGTAAGGACTGTATTTATGATTCTATGGATAATGGATCCTTTATGGAGCTTAGTTGTTGTTTTATGGAAGTGATAAGCTGGTTGTTGCTAAGCATATAGAACATAGAAAGCTGCTGAGAAAATTTAATAAGTACGGTGAGAAAAAATCTCATAACTGAGTTGGGATCTTTTCTGAGCTCTGAGTTTTCCTGTGTTTACATATAAAAGGAACAAATAACAGAAGGAGGAGGAAGCCAAAATTAACTATGAAAATTAATTTGCATTACTGTATTCCTCTGTTTGAAACTCTATCATGCTAAAGCAGTGGTAAAAATGAGTCTCACTTGAAAACATACCTAGACATGCACACACATACTTGGTATATGTATTTTGGATTTTCAAAATTCTCTGCATTTTATTCCTGTTCCTTTTCCTGTTTTGAAGTTTGGTTGGGTCTTTTTCCTTGTTTTATATGCATGCAGAGAAATGAAAACAATATTCATGCACATGACATGCCTGTATATACATATATATATTTATACCTTAGGGAGCCAATGATTTTCCCTCAGTTCCTTGATGAAGACTAGACTAGATAGTGCCTGTTAAGTGTTAATACAAATGCCAGTGTTTTAAACAGATTTCTCATTACTGAAGCAGATTCCTTGGTCTTTAATTCAACTAATCCTTTTACCCAGGAAAGCTCCTTACTCATAGCTATCAACATTAACTAGATCAACTGAAATAGGACTAATTTACAGGATTTCCAGCCTATTACAAAGCATCTGTAAATCAGATAAATGTAGAAAACCTAATTCAAAGCTATGATAAAAATGCTCATTTATAAACATCATTAAAATTTAGTCAAATTACAAAAAAATGTACAACTCATAATATTTTTTTAACTTATTAGAAAAAATCATAAGAATCTTTTTGTGAATAAATGTACAAACTCAAGGTGAAAGATTAATTTTTAGATAAATAGGAAGAAAAGGAAGAGTAATCAATCTGAGGCTGTTTTAGATGTAATGAGACTATTAATGAAATAACACATGATATTAAACCTTTTCTTTAAGTGCTATGTAACATTAATTAACACTTTTGATACAAAAATGAGTAACATCATCAGCATCATGGATGATAACAGCATTGAAAAGACATGTTAAAAGCTAATGGTATATGGAAATGGCATCCTGCAGTATTTGCAAATAACATTTATTCCAATTTGCTAAATTCTCAGTGTGGCAAAGACCTAAAGAGTATACCCGGGGTCAAAAACAGGAATGACATCAGGTATCATTGATTCTGGAAAGTTACTCTATAGTAGCTCTCAGCAGAGAGTTATGACAGAGCTGAAGGGAGGGAATCTAATCAGAATCACAATCAAATTGAACAAATGCATGATTCTAAGCAAGGGAATATGGTCATCGATTCCCACAGATAAAAGACCTAATATTTTTAACTATAGTAGTCATATGAAAACACTTGTGTCTTCCATCACAATACCTAGAAAACCTGAACCTAGAAACTGATTAGTCAGGTGAACTGTTCTACAAAATATTAAACGGTTTCAGTTTTACTATGCCTTCACTCTTTTTTTTTATCAAGCTCCTGCTCTTAGCAATCTGTGGTATATAACAGGTAAGAATAACAAATGAATAATATGAATGATAACTATATTCTTATCACTTCTATTCTACTCAGTTAGCCTTGATGCTTTTGCCAAAGGAGACTTGAATTGAGCTCACAGATTGACATTGCTAGTTTTGTTGCTCTATAAAACCTAATCAGCTATCTTTGAACTGCTGACTGGAGTAGAGTTTTCTCATTTTCACCTATTTATGCAAGAACAGGATGAACTTGCAATTCTGTAACCTTTGAAATCAACAGGATAAATGTTCTAGCCTTCCACATCCTGGATAATGAGCATCTAAGGGAATTAAATTAAATTTTGGGGGTATACAACACTTGGTTTTCTGCTTTAAGTACAGAGAAATATGTATTAACTAGAGTTCTCATTCCTTATATAAAAGAAGTAGAATTGGGTAATGTATCTGAAAGAAGAAAAGAAGGTGGGAGGTAGCAAAAACAGTAAGAATTTTAAAGCAAATAAAATTTGGCCTACAATCTCCTCAAAAATAGTACTGCTCTTGTGTTCAACAGTGAAATTAGATGCCATTTTGAGAAAAAAGTGATTGGTCTTCTTTCAAGTCACTGAAACTAAATTGTCATATATGTAATACTAGAAAAAAACTTAAATATAAATATAATCCTAAAATGAGTATTCAGATTACAAGTAATGCCTGTGTAACAACATGCAATGAAATTTTGCAAATAGCAGGTCTGAAGAAATATTTTATTATTTAAAAGATTTCTGACAAATTCTGATAGAAAAAAAACAACTTTCAAATTAACTCATAAACTAAGAAACAGATTTACTTGTAAATTCTAAGAAAATCCTA
Source organism: Manacus vitellinus (assembly GCF_001715985.3). Taxonomy (NCBI): domain Eukaryota; kingdom Metazoa; phylum Chordata; class Aves; order Passeriformes; family Pipridae; genus Manacus; species Manacus vitellinus. Next base: position 22,288,650 of record NW_021940208.1, on the reverse strand, counting down.
TCCATATTCAGATTCTCAAAAAGCAAATGTTGGTTGTAAACAGTGTAATTTTGGGGAGTATATGATGTACTAAAAATAAAACAAGTGTATTCCTGTTTTAAGTGCAAAACTGTTCTTTCTGCTCTCTTTCCTTTGTTTCATTGGTCGGGAATGGGTACAGGGGAAGGGTAGAAGATAACAGAAAGCAGATACGTAGCTGATTTGCATTTAAAAAATTTTATGTTATTATATCTAGATTTCATATAAAGTCCTTCATAGAACCAGTTCTATTTCTGAACAAATCCAGGTGAGAAAATAAGAGCATCTGTACTGTATCTGTAAACTGCAGTGAAACCCACATTTCACTGAGAGCATCCAGGATATTTAGAGATAAAGATATAGACATCTAGAATTTTGTTTCCATGGAACATTCCTCTCTTCAGGTTAGAAAGAAAATAATTACTTTTATTTTAAATTAATTCTTTACTAGTATCTTTACAATATTTAATTTTCTAGTCTTCCTTGCACCCTTCATTCTCTCTTCTTTGTTAGTTATATGCAAAAAGTATATGGGCGGTAAATTGACCCAACATAAGAACATAATTTTATTCAGAGCTAAGTTCTTTCCAATCACATTTAAACAGCCCACTTCTACTCCCACAAGCCTTCACCCTTTCCTTTCACCAGTCAGCTGTCATCTAAGGGAAATATAATTAACAGAAAGATATGAAAACAGTGCACACTACAGAAAGTAAAATGCTCAAGCATAAGATGGAATTGTTCCATATCTGATATTTAGCCCACATAAATAAACATTTTGTTACTGGGTTACATATACTGTAGAATGATAAAATTCTTTTATTTCATAACCTGTGGGGCAGGGCAAGGTGGAGGCAGAGGAGGGAAGAATAATAAAAAATTACTGCTGTAGTCCTCTGAATAACATGGATTAATTTAGTCACTGGAAACGTGTTTTTGATGTGTATAATCTGCACTTTACATTTCAATTAGCAAACCTCTATGAAAAATACATGCTGTAAATGCTCATGTACATCTGTACAGAATAGAAATATGTCACCATTCACTTTTTTAGTAAGTTGAAAAAACAAGGATGAGACAAAAGGCCTTTGAAAACTGAGATTTTCAAACAGTTTTAAAAGCCAGACAAGACTTTTATTTTGACCAAATAATGGGATGACTGGCCAGTGAAAGAATAAAAACTGTGTTCCTCTGTGCTGTGTACCTGTTACAATATTTAGTGCATCTCTATTATCTAACAGAAGAAGTTATAGGCCATCTTAGACATTCTTACCTTAAAATTATATTCTAATATAAAAATTTGGTTTGCTCACCTTCACATAACTGACATTAGATCAGATACAAATTCTTCTCACTTTACTCTTGTTCATAAATTGTGTCAGTAAGTTTCAGCATAGTCTTCAGTGATATTCATTGCTATTACATCAAGAGATTAACAAATGGTTTTGTAAAAACAGCATATTAAGGAGAAGCTTTTTCCTCAGCATTTAGAAGAACACAACAAATAAAACATACCAGAATAAATACATAAGGTATTTAGGCATCTATTTAAACTGTGTAATTGTATTCATTCAAGTTCAGATGTTAAGTCTCCACACATTTGATTAGTTGTTGCAGTGACTGTTGCTGTAAATACATCTACTTAAATAATCAAAAAAAGAGTAAATCCTCACATCTTATTTTTTTAAATGTTTTAGCTTTTAAATAGAAATAAGATAGTCCACAATCCTGAAAAAACTCCAAGCTCTTTACTCCTTCAGAAAAGCAAGCTCTTGTTTTAACTAGGAGCATAGAAATTTGCATGTATCTGTCAGTTTATCCATCTGTCCAGAAAAAAATTATCTATCTCATGTACTGACTTCTTCTTGCATATCCCACTTTAATATTTTTGGGAGGTTATTTTGGTTTTTTGGGGGGGTTTGGCCTTGTTTCCTTTAGGAATAAAGGATCTAATTTTATACTTTTTACCCCCTTGGAGAATAAGGTCATTTTACTATCTGTCTTCTGCATTAAGAATCCTTCATTCAGGATTGCAGGTAAAGTCCTCCTTCTAACCACTAAATTTACAGAGGAAATATCACATCTGAATAAACAGAGCCTCTTGGGAATGCAAATAGATGCTTAGTTTCTCATTATCTCTTTATTTTCCTAGCTTGACTGATTTTGTCCATGCATGCATGGTAGTGGGAAATGAGAAAGATCTTTCAGAGCTTGTTCAACGTTTCATTCAATACACAGCAACCTTAAGCACAAAATCACACTTATTTAGACAGGGATAAAATTACTTAACCTACGGTATTTATGATTCTTTAAAACATTTTCTTAAAGAATCTGTACTGTTTGTGCGTCTATCCACTTCTGGATTTCTCATGAATAAAAATTTTCACCACACAGCAAGGCTTTCACACCATTTAGCACATTACAAATAAAAATGGAAGGTGTAAGAAAGCTTAAGGAGGTAGTTATTCTAAGAAAACCATTTTTCCATCTCTGGTAACCACTATATAGTTCTTTCAGCAAGCTTTAGGTTGTCTTCATTTGAAGATAAAGTTCAGAATGAGTCTATTAAACTAACCTAAAAATGAACTTTTAGACCAAAGGTATAGGGAACTGGGGAAAGAGACCTGGCAGGGGGACCTGGAGAGGATAGTATGAACCCATATTTGATAATATCGAAGAAATGTTTCTGAGAGATTCAATAGATGTTAAAGCTCCCTCTCTGAAATGCTATTAAATTGTATTTCATAGAATGTCCTGAGTTGGAAGGGACCTACAATAGTCATTGAGTCCAACTCCTGGCTCTGCACAGGACCATCCCCTAGAATCACACCATATGCCTGAGAGTATTGTCCAAATACTGATTGAATTCTGTCAGGCTTGGTGCATGACCACTCCCTTGAGAGGCCTGTTCCAGTGTCCAACCACCCTCTGAGTGAAAAACCTTTTCCTAATATACAACCTAAACATCTTCTGAATAGCTCCATGCTATTCCCTCAGGTCCTCCAGCGTAGGTCCTCTGGTCACCAGAGAGAAGACACTGGTGCCAGCCCCTGTGCTTCTGCTCATTAGGAAGCTGTAGACCACAATCACGCCTTCAGCCTTCCCTCAGTCTCCTCTTCTCCACACTGAGGAAATCAAGTGACCTCAGCCACTCCTTGTACAGCTTGCCCTCTGGACCATTCACCATTTCCATGACCCACCTTTCGATGCTCTCTTAATAGTTTTACATCTTTCTTATATTGTGGTACCCAAAACTGCACACAATATTCAAGGTGAGGCCACACTAGTGCAGAGCAGAGCGGGACAATCAACTCTGACCAGTTGGTGGTGCTGTGCCTAAAGCACCTCAGGACACAGCTGGCTGTCCTGGCTGCCAGAGCACTGCTGACTCATTCAACTTGCCATTGACCATGAAAAGACATGAGGGACTTTGAAGAAATATGATGTAATTCACTCTTTAATATTTATTCTTTCTAGTTACTTAGCTGTTGAAGAAGACACCAGACATTTGAACCTAGATTCCTTCTGCACAACTGGAGAAATACTTTAGAACCTAAGTCATAGTTAGGTTCTAAGAGAAAGAAGAAAAAATTTTTCAAAAATTATCATCAGAGGTGGACTTGTAGGAATATGCTGTCATTTTTCAATGACCACAAAAATTACTTAGGTTGACTACAGCCCTAATATAGACAGGAATACACTCTGAAAACATTCTTTTGAATCAGGTATCTGAAACCAGAATAAGCATTCTGAAGGAAAGCACCATTTTCCTTATTTCTGTGTCCAAAAAATGAAAGGTAGCTTTAGAGAAAATCCTGCTTATAGTGACCTGATAAACTCATTTGAAGTCTGAGGTGCTCTTAGTCTTAGTCATCAAGAGGCTATCTGTGTCTTCATGCACTTAGAAAAACAAGATAATTACAGTATTCCTGAGAAACAAAAACTGGGTGTAAGAATTACCAAAGCCATCTGTCATCTTCAAGGAGAAGGATATAAATACTTAGAAGTACTAAATCCTGCCTGTTTTCAAGGAGGTTGTGTGCATCATCATCAAAAAGAACAAAAGTCAATTGCTTCTCATAAATTACATTCAATGCCAGTCAACAGTTCAAAAATGGTATTGCCTGATCCTAACAGAGAAAAATTGAGTAGCAGAGGCTCTAATATTCCCAGATATCAGACAGACAGAACAAAGATGTGCATGCTCCATCTACTGAAACAAAACGTTCACTCCTGTTGGGTCAATGGTAAAAGTGGAGGCTATGCAGGCAATCCATGCAAAGAAATCAATGGCTCAAACACAGCACTGACATCCCAATACACATCTGAAGCCCCCATGAACAAAATTGTTTCTTTTGTATTGAACACATTACACTGGTTTCAAACTTCTTTTCCTCTTTTTAGACATAATGATCAGAAATAAACAGAATCTCAATACAGCAAAAGTGACTTCAAAATAAAGACTTTAAAGTCGACATATAATTATGTGTCTTTACCAGCTCTTTTCCACCCAAACTTTGCATTTTGCCTTTTGTCACTAAGGTTCAGCTCAGCTGCTCTTTGTACACATAGATTCTCTCATACCCTCTTAGAGGTGCTTAGGTTGTCCACAAAAATACTCCCATTGCCTCTTGAAAATACTATTATTGTCCTCCACACGTTCATGTTTCAGGACCTATTTACTCCCATGTACTGATGAAAACTCCTCACACAACCGCCAACTTGACCCTATTTTCATTCTTGTAGAGATTTCAAGATACTTGCATAATGTGGAATAATTCTTAATTTATATACCTTTGTGTAATTCTCCTCCCCTTTTGCTATAACATTCTCAAACTGTGAAATTCTCTGAAGCAACTGTTGTACAAGAGTTCATAAGAGTATGGAAAAGTACATCCAAGAATAGAATACAGAATGGTTTCCTGAGAGGGAAAATACTTGACTGTTTGCCATGTAGAAATTATACTGATGTATAGATTTGTAGATTTATAGATTTCAGTGATGATTCTGCCTATAATGTTGTCTGGCACGGTTAACACTGTAAAGGCAGAACAAGGACTATGTATTCCATGACAGGGTACAGACAAGCAGAAAATTATTTCTGAATTATAAAAATTTTGGGTAAATCTTGGAATGGGAAGGAATAAGAAAGTATTGCTATGATGAGAATTGAATAGTATTCTTTGGTTGTTCGTGCTGGAGGGACTTCAGGAGGTCCCCGGCTGAATACAGGGTCATCTCTGAGATTGGATTACTTACTCAGTCTGGATACTCAGTTACAGTGCTATACTATTTTAACAATGACTTTGATCAAATAGGAAGTAATTCACAATTGAATCTAGTTAAAAGATGTTTTTCACCAAACAAAGTAACAGAAAAATATAATTTGTAATGTTTAATATTAGAATGACAAAATAACCATAAAATAGGCTTGAGAATTACCAGGGATACCAGTACTGTGTATCTGAGCTATACAACTATCAGAAACACCTCCTGATATGTATTTTTTTTAATTTAATTCTACAGAGACTCATGTATGAGCACAATCTTATGTCTTACACAGCCATGCAGAAGTGGTTGGCAATAAGTGGCTGATTTGTCCCAGTCCCTTTGTGTTTTAAAGGTTAATGCTTTATTGCTTGTTTTTCTACATGTTATTCTGTTTTCCTCTGAGGTGTCAGTGTAGTTGAGAAATAAATCCATTCAAACTGAAAACCATTTACTGCATCAATAATAGGTAGCTTTTCATCTCTAAACAGGTAAAATATGTCATTTATTGCATTACTGTTTTGAAATGTCTTTACTTTTTCTGACCTCTTAGTACACCTCTCTGGCCAAAAATCCAAGAGTCCAACAAAAATGTTATGAAAGGTTCAGGTCAGAAACAAGATCAGACTGCTTTCTTTTCAGGTGTTGAGTGTCCGAACCATATCATTTAAGGTAGTTAGTGCTCTACTCTCGAAATACAACAAATCAAAACTTATCCTATGGATTTTAACCTATTGGAAATAAAAGAATAATATAGCATGAGGAAATCTTGACAACAATCATAGTATTTCTATGACTGTCTATTGGAGCTCTGTGTGCAAGATTTTGCTGACATCTGTATTGAAACCAAGTGTAATACCTCTCCTCAAACATATTCATAGAATAGGATTAACCTTAATAACTTTAGACTTCTGGTGTGTCAATTACCATATGAAGTAATATCATCTAGACTCCCTTAAGAATTAAATAGGGATTTTGAGGATGTACTTAAATTAAACTTGTATTTAACGTGAACTTCTACCTTAAGAGAGGAAAAGATCCTATCTGGAGAAAGTCTTGAATTCAGGTTCATGACAAAAGCAGAAAGGTGCCCATAGCTGCTACATTTGGAATCCATTTACATGTGTGTGTGCACAATCCCAACAGAAACCAGGACAAAACAATTAGAGGTGTGGGGGTTTGGTTTGTTTGTTTGTTTGTTTGTTTGTTTTTGTTTGGGTTTTTTTGTGAAATATTAAAGATGATAACTGCCTTTTTTATAACTACCATTTTAATGTAATTTTTTTTAATATTTATGACTTTTTTTATTTTATTCTCATTAATGTTAAAGAATTCTGCTGGCAGAGTTATGAATACAAAAGTTCACACATTTACAAACTTCTCATGATTGTCACTTGTAGATACAGTTCAGATCCACTAGAAGTATTAATTTGATTCACACTCCATAGAAAAGATATTGCTTCAAATAGATAAAATCTAAGTAAAATATTTGGGTCACATACAAGATCTGGAAGATAGAAAAGCTTTCTTCAATTTTTCTTTTTCTTACTTTCAATTATGCTTTCAGCACCGTGACTCTAATTTCCAAACATCGTTAAAACTCATTAAAGAAGCTTTTTAACATCATACATTTGTATAAACCTTGATGCTGCTCAGAAATGAACATCATTATATTAGTTTTCCATTTCATGTTCGATAACTTTGAAGCTCACAAAAAAGAAGAGCTTAGGCTGAAAAATAAAAGATAAAAAGATGCACTTCCAAGGCACAAGTGATCCCATCCAAAGTTCTAGTCTGGAATTTGTATGCTTCTTTCCATCTGTTTTATAGGAAGCATACATATCTAGTTTGTGATAACTATGTATCTTTCAGGTACCTGATGTTAGGATCCATAAAGCTAAGGGTAAGTGACCTATTCTGAACATCATATTAGGTTTAGGCAGTTATATCTTCAACTCATTTCATTAATTACTTGTTGTTACACCCTGGTCCAACCGTGTTACACTTTAATTTTAGGTTTCAAGAGATTTTGCTCACACAAACTCTTGCAAAGCCTTTGGTTTTTTTGATACCTTGAGTTCACATACGGAGAAAAGACTACCAACTTTTCTCTAAGAGACTTCTTTTAATTTGGTGAGAAAATAGGTGTTTTGGCAAAAAGGGTTTTACAGAGATAACATGCAAACCAAAGAAAAGCATTTCTCTATAATACCCAGTACAAAAAACCCAATTCACAAAAGAATTACAACAGTTTACTAGGACTAGCAAGCATTGCCATGGAGTAGGGACCCTTTGTTACACCCAGCAAACACAAACTCCATGCAACTTCAGTGAAATACCCACAAATTAAGTGAAATACAGAAAATAGATGTTTAAATTGCCCGCAAGAGGAAGGAAAGAGAGATTAAGGTAAGAAAGGATAAAGAAAGAAAGATAGGAGAGAGAAACATAATTTGACTATGCAGATCACACCTTGGCAGCTTTGAGGACAACGGGCTGATGGAGACCTCCTGTGTGTCTGTTTACAGACTTTGGCTATTGTGACCATTCCCTCTAGGAGGGACTTTAGGTTTACTGACCACTCACTGTCACCCTGTGTGGGTGGGCCATCAGGCAGATCTTATTGACAGCCCAGCCACATGGCTTTGACTGCCATGTGCTCTCGGCCATACTGACTGCAGGCCTAGCCCAGCCCTTCCCTCCCCCCCCCCTTACCCCCACTTACAACCCAATAATTACTGATGTGGTGTTTAACACTTGTGACTGTTTATAACACAAGTTACTTGCTCATCAAGGAGGCTGACTGTATTATTTCAGAAGACCAGTAGTCTACCTTACACTGAATCCAAGTTTAGATGGCTTCCCACCAGATTAATTGTCCATGCAGGATTATACTGATGTTTTTTTAACGAATCCTCATTCATAAATCACAGTCCAGCTGTTCTTCACAGTAGGATGCCATATGACTGAAGAGCTATTACCAGGCCAGCACCTGCCCTCGTCACTTTACATCTTACAAAGTCATTTTGATTACAGTTACTTTCACTTACTTTGAAGTAGTTTACAGTCAGAAATTACATTCAGATGATCAGAAAGGTCTTCAGAATAGTCAAATCATTTCTAGACAGATTATGTAGGTCAAGAAATTATACGTATGTAAAACTCTTTGCAAATACTCTGAAGTCCTTGTTATACTAGAACAAATAATCAGTGAAACAGAATAAGAAATTTTAATGGATAAATTAGTCAAAAAGCTCACTAACATAACCTTTCATATATTACCACTAATTGATAAACAGCCTGTTCATCTGACCACGAAAATTATATCATCTTGAGCATCTTGCAATCTTATTTTTTTAAAGTGCACATTTGCCAACAAAATGGACTTGCTGGATTTCAGCAAGGCCTTCTGGACTTCAGCAAGGCCTTCTGGACTTCAGCAAGGCCTTTGACACCATCTCCCACAGCATTCTCCTGAAAAAGCTGGCAGCCCATGGCTTGGACAGGGGCTCTCTGTGCTGGGTTAGGAACTGGCTGGAGGGCAGGGCCCAGAGAGTGGTGGTGAACGGTGCTGCATCCAGTTGGCAGCTGGTCACTAGTGGTGTCCCCCAGGGATCAGTGTTGGGCCCAGTTCTGTTTAATATCTTTATTGGTGATTTAGATGAGGGGATTGAGTCCATCATCAGTAAATTTGCAGATGACACTAAGCTGGGGGAGAGTGTCAATCATCTGGAAGGCAGGAGGGCTCTGCAGAGGGACCTGGATAGGCTGGAGAGTTGGGCTGATTCCAACAGGATGAGGTTCAACAAGTCCAAGTACCAGGTCCTGTACTTTGGCCACAACAACCCCATGTAGAGTTACAGGCTGGGGACAGAGCGGCTGGAGAGCAGCCAGGCAGAAAGGGACCTGGGAGTTTGGATTGACAGGAAGTTGAACATGAGCCAGCAGTGTGCCCAGGTGGCCAAGAAGGCCAATGGCATCCTGGCCTGGATCAGGAACAGTGTGGCCAGCAGGTCCAAGGAAGTGATTCTTCCCCTGGACTCAGCGCTGGTGAGGCCACACCTGGAGTGCTGTGTCCAGTTCTGGGCCCTCAGTTCAGAAGGAATACTTAGAGTCTGGAGCCGGTCAAGGAGGGCACAAGTTCTGGTGAAAGACGCAAGCAGCAAGTCCTATTGAGGAGGGGCTGAGGAAGCGGGGTCTGTCAGCCTGCAGAAAGGAGGCTCAGGGGAGATCTCATCACTCTCTACAACTCCCTAAAAGGAGGGTGTAGCCAGGTGGGGGTTGGTCTCTTTTCCCAGGCAACCATCAGCAAGACAAGAGGGCATGGTCTCAAGTTGTGCCAGGGGAGGTTTAGGTTAGATATTAGAAAGAATTTCTTTACAGAGAGGGTAATCAGACATTGGAATGGGCTGCCCAGGGAAGTAGTGGATTCTCCGTCCCAGGAGATTTTTAAAAAGAGACTGGATGTGGCACTTAGTGCCATGGTCTAGTAACCACAGTGGTAGTGGATCAAGGGTTGGACTTGATGATCTCGAAGGTCCCTTCCAACCCAGCTGATTCTATGATTCTATGAAAAAAAGATTTTTTTTTCCTAATCTCGTCTTCATAGTTTACATGGAAGACAAAAGAATCTGAGGAGTTTTCTGAACTCTAACAATTATCCTTATTGTTCATCACGATTGTTTTTATGTACACACATGAAGGACCAAAGTTATCCCAACTAATATTAGAAAACTAACCTTTCCCTTTCTTGTGTAGGCAGAGAGAGATATAGAACATCTCTAACTGATACAGAATTTTGGAACATAAAATAACCCTTTGGATTTACATCAGCTGGAAAAGAAATCTATGAATTCTTTCTTGGTGCTCAAGTTAGACAAAGAAAATCTGAGCCTAAATGTTTGCAAACATGCATGTAGGCTGCAGGACATGTGAGATTCATTCCTGTAACCCAGGCAGGTGAGATAAGGCACTATTTGGATCCCTCCTAGGCTGAACACCTGGGTTTCCTTGAGAGAATGATGATATAGAGGAAGGAGGAAGCTGAAAACTTTTTGTTGACATCCTGACAGTATAAGACACTCACATTAAAGAAGTACATGACCAGACTGTTTGTAAAACGAATTTCCCACACAATAAGAACATGTTATTTTTCTATAAATCATTGAGAATAAGCAGGTTTTTGAGAAATTCTATGCAAAATACAGTATGAATTCCAAAAGAAAGGATCTTAAATGTCTTGCAGCTCATTTTCATAAATATATAAACACTTTAAATTGCTCAATTTTTCAGTGGAATCATCTCAATCAGTAGAGTTTTGTTTAACTTCACAGTGAAAAGACAAATGAAAGAGGACTTTTAAAATATTATTTTGTGTAATTTAGACAACAATTGCACTAACTCATTTTCCACTGTTATTTTCTTTCAGTTTAGAAGGAAAATAGTTTGACCTACAATAAAGATTCTCTTGGTATTTTGTCAAATTTATTTTATGCCAGCAGCAGTGACTGATTTTAATTGAATGGAAACAACAGCTCTCAGCCTGTGTGTCACATTGCTGGATTTTGTATCACTGAATTTCAATCTGGTTTCACTGGGACCTGCCAAGTGTGGCTTAAGCCAACCTCTGAGTCTCCTTGCTATACTCCTTTCCAGGGTAGCATTGTTTGCCTTTTGTCTGTTCACTGATTAAATTGACACCATTTTACCTTTTGTGACTCCTGTGTCATTTTCTGTTGACAGCATCTAGCAATGGTAACAAATCAGTGTCCTTGTGGAAGGGGTAGAAACCATTGATTGTCTGGGTGTATTAATGCAGACCCTTTAAAAGTCATGCAGACATGGCTTTGTGCTAACTGGCAGCTGAATGGGGGCTAGTGAGAGATGCTATTAAGCACAGATAACAGTCAGCACCTTCTATTCACTAGCAATGTCACTTTGTACCATTTGAGGGACAGTTGGTAGTGAAATTTGTTAAAGCAATTCTTCCCCTCTCTATACACATCCTGGACTGATGCTATTTAAGGCAGAAGAGTGGAAATAGTTTTCTGATTAGACTGATGTTGGTAGGATGCTCATATAATTTCCAGGGAGCTGAAACACTTAATTCAATCCATCTGCACTTTACAGCTAAAATCTCTTTAGAACAACAAAGATAGGCCCTGTTGACATGAGAGGTTAAATGTTTACCGTGGATAGGGAATTTGTAATTGCCTTTTTAGAAATGAATGATTAAAAGTGGTTACAAGAAGAACGTGGCTATATAAGTCTTATCCATAAAACACAAGGGAGATGTAATAATTATGTCAAATCCTTAAACAAGATAGTAAAATGAAAATACCGAAGTCTTAAAATTACAAACTTTACAAAACATCTGCGTTTAGGAATAAAGTATCTGAGACATGCAGAATGATATTTGTTTAAGCTTACATGCTGAACATGAAGCATTAATCAGCCCAACTTCTGTTCAGCAACACACTGAGACACTTTTTTGTCATATTTGCAAACAAATTTAGCATGTTTTCTAGATTAAGGAATTTTCCAAGCGTTAAAGTAGAAATTACAAAGGGAATTTCGTCTTCTGTGCAGTTTACTAAATAGCACAAACTAACCAATGTAGTTTGAACTTTCATCAGCATTCTGAAAACACAACTGCCTTCATATTTTCCTCAGAAACCAAACATTTCATCCTGATTCTAAGTCATCTTGTGAACAAATTAAAACAATGTTGGCAAATCAACATTTCTGACCAAAAGTTTTACTGTACAGTAGGGTATTCTAGTTCATGCACAATGAGTGCCACATCGAAGTAACTAGTTTCCCCACTGTAGATGTCTCACATAGCCACCTCTAAGCACGACTGGAATAAATTCAGCCTGTCTGCATTTACCCATTTAAGCATTTCCCTAATTATTGCGAGATACTGTAGAAGCTGAAGGGAAGTGCAAATCCCCACTGATTCTTGGAATACAAGTAGGACCCACATATAAATAAGTAGGACCTACAAATACTTACTGTCATGTGATTAAGCCAAGTATGTGTTGTATATTATTTTGAGGATAATTAAAATACCACCTGCTGTGAAGTTATACATATACTATTCCACAAAGTCAGTACAATGATATTTACTTTATTGAGTGCTTTTCTTCACAACAGTTATTGTTTTGCTCCACTGTGGCACAGTGATACCTACACAGGTTACTATTCACTACCTGTGGTTTTTGAAAAGATATTTCCCATTATGAAAAATGTCAGCCTTTCTTTTTTTTTAATTTTACTTTTTAATAGCAATCAGTGATTTTGTATTTGGTAAGGAAAACATCGAAACAAAGGGAGTATTATGTCATTTGTATTCATATTAACATAGTAAGATTCATTCCAGTCTTAACAAAGCATTTAGCTCTATATCAGAAAAATGCATATCAATATACTGGAATTCTGTATACATGACCATAGATTGTTACTAGAATGCTATTACTGAGAAATTCTTCAGTTGAGATGCAGCATCTCAACAATGGGGATTCTCAAATGAGAATTCAGAGGTGTGTGTGTTTTTTCCACATATGCAACAAAAAGTGAGTACTCAGAGCATCATTTTAAGTAAACTAAATCATTAATTGTGCCTTTGCATATTGATTTTTTTTGCTGCTGTACTTTAAATACCCCACTGGATATCTAAAAATAGACCTCCTTACAGGAGTAGGGATATTGCAACATTTTTTGGATGTTTGGGTGACATAAATGAAATAGCATCTGGTTGCAATCATAACTGATGTAGATCTGTCAAACTAGTTCCTGATGGATATTTTTGTTGCTGTTTCTCCAACTCTAAGAGAACAACGATGTCTATGACACTCAAAGGTTGCTGTAATTAAACTCTCAGTCCATCTGTGCAGAAGATTTCATAATATTTTCAAGAATAGAATGTTTTCAGTGTTTGTATATCTTTATTTTGGCTTGTTAAAGGACACTTTACCCTGTGTAACTTTCAAAAACAATTTGTAAGGCAGTTTCCTTTGGTACGTTTCACTGACACAGAACGCAGCAACTACCTACAGTATTTAAAGGTTAACTCAGGTATTTTTCCTCTACAGACCTATGTTCAGACTGTAAGATGCTTCTTCTTTAAGAGTTAGTGACAGTAGTAGAACATAAAGTAGGACAGAAAGAGGTTGTTTTTTTTTCCTTTTTCTTCTGTGGCATTAAATATTTTATAGCTATCAAATGTGTAGGCAGTGAAACTACAGTAGGAGCAGAGGCCAAGCAATTGTAAAGACAGAAAAAAAAACATGGGAAAGAGAAGTTTACTGATTCAGTAGATAGCTGCATTTCACTTTTTTTTTGTTTTTATGAGAAACTGTGTCAAGAAAGCTCTATTACTGACTTCAACAGCTGTAGCAGAAGATACTTTACAATCATGAGCTTATGAGTTAGCAGATATATATAAAGTCCTCAGAATAATTGAAAACGCTTTTGGACCTCAAATAGAAGTGTCAATGGGCCTCTAAAGGAAAAGTAAAAAATTCAAGACTTGGAAATTACTATCAAAATAGCACCAGAAAGTGGTGCTGATCAGAGAACAACAATTTCATTTTCCTAAACTTAAAAAAATACCCTACCAAAAAAAGAAAACCCGAACTCAATACTTCTGTCAGAAAATGAAGTTCATAGAATTCTAGCATCCATATTCTGTACTATCAATATAAGATGCTATGTTCTAAAACATCTGCCTGAACTTCCTGTCTACAAAATTGAGTTCAACTCCTTGTACTACCTCACTCAGCTGTGCTTTCACCATTCCAGATCTATTTGAGCCATGTAGAGTACAGATGCTAGTTTTCATCCACACTGCCCAGTGTCTCACAAAGAAAAGAGGAATGTTCTTGGTTTTAGCTGAAACTATCGGACTTCTGATAGGTATTTCTGATTCAGAAATATATTTCATCAAATCTATTCTAAATTTTTCCATTGATGAAGGAATAATTAAATTTAGCCTGTTGCTTTTCTTCTGTTATAATAGATTCAGAGAAAACAAAAGATTCCTAAGTTAGACAAAAGTGAATTCTTTTTCATTCAAAAAAACCAGTAGAAAAATGTGAGAGCTGTTTTGACAAGCGAGAAGTGATGGGCAGGGATATTTTAAAAAAAAATTACAAATAAATCTATTTTATCAATTCTAAATACTTTGTCAAGAAGGGAACACATTCCTGAAAGTAAGTGTTTGTAATTAATTGTTTGATAGTCATCACAGTTCTAAATTGTTTGGACATCTATAAGGTTTTTGCTTACCTCACTAACCCATCTGTCCTCACTTCTTATGTGTGCTCAGTGACACTCCAAACTTTGGCAACTGCTTAATGTTGCAGCTGTTTTTAAATTCCCAGTAAGCTGCAATTCTTTGGAGTTGCAAGTGTTGTTTGTCTGTGACCAGCTCTTACAATTTTGCGCAGTTGGTCACTTTCATCATAATATTCAATAAAAGGAAGGAGAAAATAATGGGAAAGCAAATTATTATCTGAAGGCTAGGAGATACAACCATCACTGATTTTTCATTCTATATTTTACCTATGTAACATGCAGCTAATGAGAAACCAGAATTTATAATGCATTATGCACAATCAACCACCAGCTGGAAAACATTTCCCTAATATTTAAATATATAATTAAACAAAAAGGGACTTTGGGGGAAAAAAACATTCACAAGCAACCCACAGTAAGAATTGTCTGTATCAATTCCCACTGTTTTATTAAACAGTTCTATTTAAACTGTTCTATTTTTTCAGGTATATTGTACTGCAGTAAATCAGTAGAAACTGAAAGGAAGCTAAAAAAAACCAACCAATGGAAACCAGTTTCAGTTTGGTCCTCAGGATTATTTTTTTTATTAAACTGCATTATAACATGCTGAGAGGCGAGAGGGTAAGTTAAAAGAACAGCACAGATAAAAAAAGGAATTGGGGAACAAAAAATCATTTAAGCTACCTATGGTATTCATAGAAATATAAGCTGACAATTGGCAAAAGGTCACTGTATTTCATAAATCATAAGTTTAGGAGGGACCCCAAAAGTTAAGGTATTCCATTAAGTAGATGGAATGGCCAACAACACATCTTTGTTGGCCCTTCAGATAAATAGTTTCCATTTTCTGAATGTTTTCTTCTTTTGTTTCAGACCAGTGAAAAGCATGCAATTTAGCCAGGTTTATCACTTATAACACCTCATATTTTCCTTCACAGCTTCTGACAAATCTTTCATAAAAAATCCTGTTTCTCTTCAAGTCTACCTTTCTGTTTCAGTTCTACTGCATTTCCAGTTTCCTATTCGGAAGAATATTAATTTCATACTTAGCCTTTCTAGATAGGTCCCACCTCCATACTTCCAATCAGTTCTCTATTAATTAGAATACAATCTATTAATCAGAATAACATCCTCAAGATGTTTTCTACATCTTCTGTACAAGTAAATTGTTATTGATGGCTTCCAAGACTTTGTGTCTCAGTATGGCCAGGGGATTCATCTTATCCAGCTGTTAAAATCAACAATACAGACTAAGAAATCTGACTGTGTCATTCAAAGATTCAATTATAGTCAGTGGAGAAAAAGAAGTACTTGGAGTACATAATTCACCAGCTGCATGCCAAGTGAGGCGCTGCTGTTACTCACTAATCATGTCAATCAATTGAGAAAATAGTGCTGATTTAGGGAATAAATTTTGGTCCATTCACCAATTAGACCTTTAAAGAACTACAGCTACTCTCATCACAGAATGTGTGAAATTACTTTTGGCGAAATAATTATCTGTATATTGCTTACTGGAAAGCAGTGAAACAATTTAGGGTTTTCATCCTACTGTATCACATAACCACTTTAATTTACCCGATTTCCTGGTAGGTGTCATTGTACAGAGAACACTGATGATGTGTAAATTTGAAACTTAGTTCAAATTTACGCATTTACCTAGAATTTTAAAACTGATGGTGACTGTTATTGTTCTTCTAGTTGTCTCTAATGTTTCACCTGAAAGTTGAAGACATTCTAGTTACAAAATTTCTGGAAATGGTTTACTTGGTTTGTAAACAGCTCAACATTTCTGTTGTCCTAAAAGTCTATATTGGAAAAGAGTACTTCATTTCTGTTTGAGGAAAATGCCAACTGTGAAAGCAGGCGACATGAGCAATTAAGCAAGTGGGCTTTGCCTTTTATTTTTAACTGTTTGTCAATGAATTTACCACCCACAGCCTTCTCTGTGGGTGTATGTGCACGTGCAGCGTATCTTTCAGGGTCGCTCAAATTCTGCTATGAAGATAGCGTCGGAATTATGTTTTTAATTTGCTTATTCTTTTATTTCACTGATCTATTAATTACAAGTTCTTTTTACAAATGAGAAATAGACTCTGTACTGGGTTTATGAATTCTAGAACGGTATGGTAACTGAGCTTCTGTTCTTATTAAATGAAGACTTATGCAGCCTGCAACTGGGGACAGCTTATTTTAACAGGACCAGAAATTTTGTGTATTCAGTAACTTCAGCAGATTTTTTTTCAAAGGCAATGGATCTGCACTTCTTGGCCTTTCTAGATTTTTTGTATATATTTGATCTATTAGAAAATGTTACCAACTTTTACCTCACTCTACTATATGAGATACTCTTCTAAAATCATGAGTTGGATCACAAGCAACATATAGGCAGCTATCTCCATGACATCAAAGAACTAATCATCGAAGAACAATAAAAAGAGACAACGACACGTGAAGTTTAAAGGATCGGTTTCCAAAATTTTTAAATCTCACCAGCTAATATTTATTTTTTATTAGAATTAGAGATATATACTATACCTCTATACTAAATACTATAAACACAATAGTCAATAGCAGACTAAATCAGAAGAAGTCAAGATAGGATTTCTAGGCTAAAGACTATTTTCAGAAATCACTGAATGAGATCCTATTGCCCATGTTATACAAGAGGTCAATCTAAATAATCATAACATTTTCTGAATCTACAAAAGGAGATGTTCTTGCCTTTTAAAGAATACAACTGTAGCTTCCTAGAGATATTTTTTTATTACAGAGTTTAGTTCTGAGGTCTGAAAGATTTTGCTTTTCAGACCTTAAGAAAGTGTTTGATACTTTTTTCTTATACCTTCTATTTTTGGGTATACCATTGTTTTTAAATAAGAGAAGGGCAACAGTGTGCAAATTCACACACTGGACTACTGATGGGGCACCCTGTTTCATCATCGTGGTAGAGTGATTTTGGCCAGCTGCCGGACCCCTACTCACCAGCTCTCTCACTCCCTACCTCCTCAACACGACGATGAAAAAACTCACAGGTTGAGATAAAGAAAGGGAGATGACTTGCCAGTTACTCTAACACATGAAACAGACTCAACTCAGGGAATAATAATTTCATTTATTATTAATTTAAAACAGAGTAGAATGGTAAGAAACAAAGATGAAAAACTAAATAGCTTTCTCCCACACACAACTTCTTCCCAGGTTCAGATTCACTCCTTTATTACTGAATCCTCTACCTCCCCCTCCTGAATGGCACAGAAGAGATGGGGAATGGGGGATTGTGTGTAACAGGTTCTCTCTACTTTTCTTCCTCGCCACATTTTTGCTCTGCTCCAGCATGGGTCTTTCCCACAGGCTACAGCTTTCTTCAGGGCATGTTCATCTGCTGCAGTGTGGTGTCCTTCACGGGCTACAGTGTGAATGTCTGCTCCTCTCTGGTCCTTCATGGGCTGCAAGGGACTCATTGCACCACTGCCTGGAACGCCTGTTCCCTCCCTTCCACACCACCTTCTTCTCTCTCCTTGGTGTCCGCAGGACTGTTTCTCAGTTTTCTCCTCACTCCTCATTGCTTGTGCAGTATTTATAATCTTTCTTAAATATGTTATCACTGAGATGCCACCACTTGGGTTTGTGGGGTTAGCCGCGCCCTGCACCTGGAATTGGTTGTGTGGGGCAGCCACAGTCTCTCTTCAAAGAGGCCACCCCTGAAGTGCCTTGCTGCCAAAACATTGCCATCTACACTCAACAGAGTCATTAGCATCTTCCCTGACTGTTTGTTTTTGTTTTTTTTTCTTTCCTAGAATGACCTAGCTGTAAAGAGAGATGAGACTGGGAATGCTACCAGAACTCAGAAAAAAGACACCATTACTTGATCCTCTTTTATTTAACAGTGTTATCAAGTATCGTTCTTCCAGTGTTACAGCTTCTTTTATCTTAGGGCCAATAGCAGCAAGTGATACAGAACACTAAAATGTCTTCTGTAATCCTTCTACACCACCATCCTTACATTTGCATAATTTGAGCAAATGGAAACGAAGAACTGCGATGGACTGCCTAACACAGTGTCTTTATTCATCCTGAAGCATTGTCGTAAATCACTATAAACAGGTAGCAATGCGGGTATCTCAGAAATCTGTTGCAAATAAAGTGTTAATAAACAAGCTTCATGCATTTTATTTTGTAGGCAACAATTTCTGCACATTTTGCTGTTTTGCAGTTTAAAGATGTTTAGATTTGTAGCAAAATGAACTGCAATTTGCATCTCTATATAGGGAAAAAAGTCAAAGTAAAACAAACGAACAAATTTACCTAAATTAATCCAGAGAGTTAAGCAAATTAACTAGTTTATATTATCCTATCAAATGAATCTGAAACTCTCCACAGAGATTTATTTTTTCTTTTTCTCTTTCTCTTTCGTTTTCCTTTTTCATTTTTTTTAAACTTTAATAGTACAAACAGTGTTAACATAGTTTTGTAACATGTATTGCATCTGTTCAAGTACTGATTTTAAGGTGAATGTCTCCCTGTGGAACACCATGCAATTATGCATCAGTTTTGCTTGTAATTCCTGCAAACAGTTCTCTATTTTACTCAAAGTTATTAAGTTTCTGTTTCAATATACCTGCAAGCTAGAAAATACTTTTCTTCTTTTGCTAAGTACATAGTTTATTCCCGTGTGCTTTTTTTTTTTTTTTTAAACTGCACATTTTTATTGCATCCCAGGGTTTGGAGCTTGCTAGACCCCAACACCCCAGCATGTGCCAGTGGATGCAACAGTTCCATAAGGAAATAGCACACTGGCACCCAGTGGAAACATAGCTGAGTCCAAGTTCTTGTTATGGCTAAAGCACTAGGGTTATACTGCAGAGGAAGAGAAGTCCTTATCAGACTATAAAATGCTACAAGATGTTGGCTGGCTCACTGTCTTAGAGTACACAGTTTTTCAATATATTCTCAGTAAAAGAATCTGAAATACTTTGAGCAAGAAAAGTTATCATTGCCATCCTCATCATCATGGGGTCACCCACAGTAACACCTTTCTGCCAGCCTTCTAGCACATGAACATTCACTTGCATTCTACAAGATTTTGTACTTTAAGTATTAAAATCAATAAAATAAAACTAGTTTGAACTGAATCACATAACCATATATTTAAACTTTTTTTTTTCTTTCTTATACTTAAGAAAGAAAAACAATCCTTCAGGCTGAAATTCTCATCTGACTCCAGCCATGTGGTGCAGAACAGCCTAGTCTAAAGTAACCACCTTAAAAATATCCATTGTACCTTCAAATGACTGCATTCTTCCTACTGGAAAAAGAATGTACCAATGCAAATAGTGTGAATTAAATATTTTAGCTTTAGACCGGAACTCGATATAAAAAGTATAATTTTGCCGTCTTAAAATGCCCACAATGGCAAAAGGCAAACTTCTTTATCACCAACTCAAAAACATTCTGTACCTTGATTGTTACAGCAATCACCTGCCAGGACTTTTTCCTGGGTTAACTGAAGTTCATATCCACAGTTTTGCAGATTTAAAAATATATTTATACCAAATAGTCCCATCTTCCATGAAAGTGTTCTAGCCAGTAATTCATGCTACTTCATATCCTAGCCTCTCCAATACACTGCTGCTGTTTTATAATATACTTGGATCGATATTTTTTTTTAATTTTTTTAGAGTATTTTCCCTCCCAGAAATGAAAATAAGACTACTACTGGAGAGTTGTAGCATGGCTTTGTTGTTTGCTTTTTTTTGTATATCAATAGGGCTTTGCCCTCAATAGAGCTTTGCCACTATGCTATAACCTTAAGCAATTTGTTCCATCTCTTACTTCTTTGCCTTTCCCTTCCTTTTTCTTTTGTGCCTTTGGAAGTCCGATTGTAGCGCATTGCACTTTGAACAGTACTGTAGTTCTTTGATCTCCTGCTTAGCCAGTGAATTTACACTGCATGGTGAACTGAAGCACGCTGCCACAATCTCCTTAACTCAGTAAAATCCCAGGAGTGAAAATGAACTCTATTCTCCCATTGGGCTGAGCTTGTTTAATGGGAAAACAACATCTACTTTATAACTACTTTAGGAAGTCTAATAAGATGCTCACTATAAAAGAAATAGTTCTGAAAGTACGAGTATATCTGAACTGAAAGTACTTATCAGAAACTGATTCCTATTTTCTGTGTGGAACTGATATTTTTTTCAGTGCTTCTCTCTTTATTATACTCCCCTCATGGAATTTCTACTTTTCTTGGATCATAAATCCATATGATTGCACAGATCATCTAGGTGCCTTGGCAAGTCTGATACTGCAAAAATTGGGTTAGTCTGCATTACTTATACTGTTATGAAATGCATGTGAAATCTACAGATGTCTTCTTGGAGATAGGTGTGAGCAGTTCCAATATCATAAGCTTACAACCAGTCACTCAGTTTAAGGTTACTTTTAAAGGTCCTTTGGATACAGTTTCTGTTGATAGACTTCTTCATATTTCTCATATTTCAGCTTGTCAGTAGCTCAAACTAAAATATGATGGTTTGAAAATGCAGTCCCTGAATGCAGATATCAGATTATTACGCTGAGATGGAAAGCAAAACATGGCATTTTCTTTGATAACAAAGGAAGAGTCCTACATTATTGGACAAATCTTGTCACAATGTTCTGTGCTAAACGGGACTTCAGAAGCACATTGTTACTGTTTCAGAGCATCATTAATGTGTTGAAATGGTAGATATTGAAGCACTTATTTTTCAATTACAATCACAGTTGGTTTTTTTTACAGTTTATAAATATTAATAGAATTATCCACTGAAATTAAAATAAATCACTACTCTTTTGCAGATCTATATATGCTTCTGTACAAAGTGTAGAGGACCTACTTACCTAAAAGAGAGGACTGTGAAACCATCTCACTATTTTTCCAGCACACTAAAGAACACCTTATTGACTCCAGTTATTATATGCTTCAATGAATATTCAGTGCTCCTAATAATTTATTCATTTCACTTTTAGACAGGTTGTGCCATAGAACGGCAACACAAAAGGACAGTATTAATATTTCTGTATGATGGTAAACTATTTAGGAGACACTCACAGAAGAAATATACAAAAGTTCAAAACTAAGCACTTTGTGAAGAATCTCTGAAAAGCAGAGGATATATAAAGCTTACAAGGATATATAAAGCTTACAATGCTGTTTTCCAGGCTGGTTGTCATTTTGCTATGTTTGTTTATTTGCTGTTAATTGTTCCAATATTCTAGGGAGACAGACTGAATTGTCTTTCCATCAGAATATCTGGTCAAGTGCTTGTCCTGTGGTAGCTGGTCTTCAATGGATGCGATTCCTCAGATTTTGTACCATCAAAAAACAATTTAATTCTCAAGTTTAATTTCTAAGATGCAGTCATCTTTACAGATTACTGAGACTTTATACAGCAAGTTATGGCATAACGTTCTACAGGAAAGATGATAGGATTAACGTAGGACAAACCAACAACTTGTAGGCAGAAGTACAAATTCCCTTTAGCTGAATAGGCAGCTAACAGAAAAAGCCAAAATAAAGTAAACCAGGAAGCTATCTTGTAAAATGTATTTGAACCCCGTGCAAATTTAGAACAAAATTGGTTGTTCTGCTTGAGGGAAAAAAACCCCCAGCAAACGGGAGGAGTGGGGAGGGGGTGGGGCAGGGAGGGGAATACTGCAAGAATCATTCTTCAGACCAAGATATCCAACTGAAATATTGGGCTAGGAGTGAGAAATACATCAGATGTTAGAGATACTCTCTGAACTACTTATGTATTTTAATATAGGAAAACTTGAGATACAGAACAAATCCAGATTCCTCAAAAATTACTTAATGCAAGCTTTCACAATGATAATATTCAGTGCAAACTATACTTCACATACCACAGTGTTTTCTAGAAAACATGGGAAAAATGCTCTGAAAAAGTCTTCTCTGTAATAAAATTTTCTCTGACTTCCATTTGTTCTTAACTTTGAGCTTCACTCAATTCTCTGAATAGTCAATTAAATTGAAACCTACCCTTACATACATCTTTAAAGTGTACTTCTTTCAAACGGCCTCAGAGGTATGAATTTAGGAGCACAATGTCAGATACACACATGCGCACACGCACACACACACATATGTATGTATCTTAGCATGTATCAACATGCTAAGATATACTTCCTTTTTCTGTTAAACTCTGTCTAAACACACCTTCTTCAAAACATAAAACTTACATTTAAAATTATTTTTTCTTTCAGAATTATTGAATATCATATCATTCCTTACTTGCGCAATATACCATCAAGATTAATGAACCGTCATTGGTCTTTTTGATGTCACCCATTGCATCCATTTTATTTTTGATGAATTATTTAAGCATGGCACCTGAAAACCTGATCTTTTTTTTTCAAGTTAAAATTCTTATTGTCCTCCTTATTGCAAGTCAAAGGTGTTTCACCTTTGTTTGTAACCAAGGAATCAGAACACTATTTTACTGTTAGTAAACTTGAAGGCAGCAACTATAAGAAAGTAATGAGCTCGATGAACATGGATTATGAAAATTCCAAGATAAGAATGTATGCTTTGGAGGGGGGGAGAAATGATGGTAAGAATTCCAACCAACTAGCCAGAGTATAAATTAAATTCTGATTTATACATGTTGTTTGAATATCACATTTTTGTATCACAACCTCCAGTTACAGTTAAGATTATTCCCAAACTTGATGAGATGGCAATAAATCTGAAGATACACTTCCAAGAAGAAAATATGTAAAAACAGAAAATGGTGGTGTTTTTTAAGTCAATAACACAGAATCTTTGTTCCACATACATATGCAAAGGCACAACTGAAATCAATAAGCACTACACAGATAAGAAGAGAGAAGAGGCAGCAAGCCTTGAATTAAGTGATAGGACAGGGGACAAGTTCTCCAGAATGTTGCTTTTAGGTGACTAAATGTAATTTCAGTTTTGCTAATTACCTGAATTCCTTTGTGGTTCCGTTTTTTAAAAAAAACCAATTATTTTAAAATATAATTATTTATTTATTATTATTGCAAAATTATTGCAAACTTAATTACGGGTTATGAGTGGCAGCATTACAATATTGGTTAAAATAATTATAAAAATAGAACCAGATATTTTATACCTCCCTTTAACATGTTCCCTGATTTCCATCAGTGACACCCTGAAGGCACAAAAATTCAAGTTACGAACTTTCAACATTTATCTGTAAAGAACATATTTTTTTTCCTCTTCCAATGTACCCAACCCATCATTTTGGCTGTTCTAAGAAATTAGTTTGGGATCATCTTTAGCAGAAATGTGAAGGCAGAGATACTTGAAAGCATAGCAGATGGAAGATTTACGCTCTTGTAAACCACACCTGGTATCTCTGTTAGCGGTATCATTTCAGAAAAGTCTTGGAGGTTTTACCATTTTATTGCATAGTAAACCAAGTGAAAAAATGATTTGTTTATTATTGCTTTGAAGTTTTATGTGACAAAAAAAAAGGAGTTGCTTAAATACTGCTATATTGTAGACTTTCAAATGGGTTGGTTGATAAGCATTATTTTATCTTTCTATGCTTCTTGCCTTTTTCTGCTAAACACAAAGCACAGTTCCTTCTGTGTTACATAAGGTGCACAGTGCATAATTACATATTTATCAGTAAAAAGATACATCAATATTGTGTTCACTTGGGTAATTTTCTTTCTAGTCTTTTCATACCTGTATATTTTATCATCTTATATGGAGGTGGAATTCAGATTCACACACGTTAGGCAGGATACACAGAATACTAGTACCATTTTTGATGTTGGGTGGGGCTTTTTTCTGTCCTCCAATTTCTGTTTCAGAACTACAATGGTCCCCTGAAAGCATTGTGGCCTAAGTACCATACCTGTGAGATGGCTTGTATAGTCTAGGGCAAGTAAATTTGCAATAGATGCCTACATTTAAGTCAACTGATTAAATTTATGTTCAATGCAGTCACTGAGACTCAAACAAGTTACTTAAATGTGTTCATCTCATACTATTTTCCAAACTCTCCAGTTGTCACTCCACAATGATATAGGTCTGCTTTATATCCCATTTGTCACTTCTGTGTGTATATCTTGGATATCCCAGCATATCTCAAATGGCACCAGAGCCTGTATTTGAGCAAGTGAACTAGGCCTATACAGTCTAGAAAGCTGTTCAGATGACTAAATTTGTATGTCTCTTAAAGTCTCAACTAAGTAATTCCTCAGATTTCCTCAGCTCTGTTTCAATACAGATTTGATTCAGTTTTTCGAAATGGGCACACAACCCATTTGAAATGTCTTCTCATGCTCCCTGTTAGACCTTAAGTGCTTCTATAGGACTATGCAGGTCTCCCATGCAGATCTTTTGTTCTATCTGCTATCTCCACACAGATACGCTGGACATTGTTAAAGATCTCATCTGACGCTAGACACCCTTATGAGGCAAGTAAACAAATTTCCAGATCCCCACAGACTGTAATGATAGCACAGACAGCTCAAGGTCAGTGTGTGCATGTGGACTGCTTAACTGCAGTTACTCACTTCAGGTGTTTACATGTAAGTGTCGGCGAGGCATAGGGCATGCACTCTGATCAGCTTTTATTGCTTTTCTTGAGGTCTTGTGTCATAACTGTTAACTCAGTGTGATACCTTGAATACTCCAGGATGTCTCAATGCCAGTAGATATCTGATATATAACAGATAGATATATAATTAGGCAAAAAAAATTTGATTCACCTGATTACACAGGTGATACCAAACTGAGAAATCTGTTGGATTATCTCAAAGGCTGCAAATCAAAGGGATTTCAACAGGCTGAAGAAACTGTAAGAACAGAAATCTAATGAAACTCAAGAAAGATGAATGCAAAATCCTATATCTGGGATGGAATAACTCTATGAAACTGTACAAGCTGGGAACAGTCTTTCTAGAAAGCAACTTTACACATTTGGGACAATAGTTGAACATGAGGAAAGTGTGCTGTTGTAACAAAGAAGACCCACAACGAACTGACAAGTATTAGTAAGAGTCTAGCCAGTAAGTCAACAAGATTATTTTTTTTCTATTTGGCACTTGTGAGTATGCAATCAGTATGGTGAAAACAATAAAGACACAGCACAACAATAAGGGTCCTGAAGTAAAATATATAAGAACAGAAAAGAAGGCTAGGGAAGATCTAACTAGTGTCTTCAGTTCCTTGAAAGTCATTTATGGGGAAAACCAAAACACAGTCTTCTGAATTTTAAAGGACAAAAATCAGTAAATAAAGTTGTAATTAGTTAGATATTAAGAAATGTGCTTTTCACTATGAGAGCAGTCAAACTCTGGATCAGGTTGCCCAAAATTGCTGAGGAATCTCTATTCTTGTAGATACCCAAAACTCAATTGGATAAAATCCTGATGCACATGCTTTAGCTTCAAAGTCAAATCTAGTTAAGAAGAAATTTAAATCCGATGACCTTTATAGGCCCCTTACAATGAAATTATTAAATTATTCTATGAATCTTAAATCCCATGGTGTAAAACTAGTCCTGTAAAGAAATTTCCAAAGTATGAACAATCTTTACGTAATGCTGGTGGAAGAAAATTGATCAAGTTCACATTTCTCTTCTCATATGTTACTTACAAACAGATAAGGCACTCAGCCTGTCTTTTTTGTTATTTATTTACAGATAGAATATTCTGTCTCAAAATCAGTGTGTTGTTCATGAAAGAAGGAAAGGAGGACTGGCTTTTGTTCTTTTCCTTTTTTTTCCCTTTTTTCCTTAGCTCAGCAATCCTGTACTTGTGATTAGGTGTGTTAGGAAAGCTGCCCTCTCATACGTTTTCTGTAAGGACTAATGAATATTTTTATTGCAATATAAAAAAGGCGGATTCCTATGAATTTTGATGACTATCACTAGAAAACATATTTTTGGACTCAATTGTTGAGTTATTTGCTTTTGACTTTTTTATACTACGTTCGTAAGTCTCTGTAAATTTGACTTTAATCCCACAAGTAACATTGACAAATGGGAGTACATTCTAGCACTACTAGACTCAGTTGTGCCTGGATTACTTTATAGTCTTCACTTACTTCTCTGTCATAGTAGCGTTCCTGCCAATGGCTATTGTAGCTAGATTTCCCAAAGATAGACCTCTTGTAAGTGTACAGTGTTATCGTCCTCACAAAGTCTAAGATGTTCATTAGAAAATGGAATGTCAGTAAACTATATATTGTTTACTACTTAAAGTGTGAATAAATCTACTAGAAGGAAGGATGTTAGAGCTCTATAATTGTACAGATTTTAGAGTAAATGACCTAAGAGGAAGAACAACTTTGCTTTTGGGCTGGGTTACCAGAGACAAATGCTGAAGGGCACCTAAGATGACTCAGTCTAAGCTTTTTCTCTATAACATGTCATGATAGCAATAGGATATTTAAAAATAAAATTGTAGAAGTTCTTGATATTGTGGACATGCAGCCCAAAACTCTTCAGATACACAGTGTAGTGCAGCATCATCAAGATGGGTGCATATAGCAATGCTTTATGAGCTATACCTCAGAGTTTTCAGGAGTCCATGTGCCTGTCTGTATCCTGAAGAAAAAGTCTCTTTTTTGTTTTTTTTCATACAATCCATGTTTATGGCTTCTATCTCCAACCCAGAGTTTCATTAATCTTTAGTGCAAAAATTACTTGCAAAGTGTTTTAGAGCAGAATGAAGCATAATCCCAACATATTTTAGAAGCATACCATTTCATCTGATGAACAGAAAAGAATATCAAAGAAATAATGGCTAGTACCATTATACAACTATATTTCTTAGGATTCCTAAACTTATGAAAGTATAGTCTTAGAGGCATAACACGAATTTGGAATATGCAACCACAGACAGAAATAAGGTTTCAGTAACTTTTTTTTTACTTCTTTAAAAATTGCATTTTCCTTCTTTATTAAAATATCTCAGAAATATTACAGAAATAATGAAATATTGAAGCAGTTACAGGTTTCAGAAAACTTTGGGTGTGATTTCTAAATTTTTTTGCTTCCATTATGGTAGTATAATTATGTATATGAAGTTAAAAAACTGAAACTGAATGAGACATGCATTTAACACTAAGTTGAGGAAGGAATCAGCCTTCTGATGCTGAAAAGCTGCCAGGAAGAAAGGAGGGCCTACGTTTATTAATCAAACTTCTGACATCTTCCCACCACTGCTGTCCTGGAACAAGTAAGAGAACCAGTGTGGGCTTCATCCAGTGTGAAATACACCAGCAGATCAATATAACTCTTACTTAATATTGGGATTTTCATGGAAGTTCACAAGAATCCCCTGAAACACTGACAGCTACAATTCATCTCTTTCCAATGTCACAAAAGAACAATTAAGCCTTTTAAAGGAGATTAAAAAAAACCCATAAATCTTAAGATTAGGACATAAATCTTTTGGAAACATAATATTATGTTGAAGAAATATATAAATGAAACTAACCCATACTGATCAGAGAGACATGTCTACCAGGGGAAAAAAAACACTGGCCAAGCAGCGAGTTTTTTGGTTGATTTTTTTTTTTTTTGTGAATGTGGCAAATGTTTGAATATTTGGGGTTTTTTTCCATTTGTTTTTAGTTTTAGGGGAGTTTTTTAATAGCAAAGAGAATGACGGGTGTTAGGAGGAGGGTTTGAGGGGTGGTAGTGGTGTTATAGAAGTCCTTCCTGTTTCTTTCACTGTACAGTCTTAGTGTATAAGGACTAGAAATCAGTCAGCTATGTCTTTATTTAAAATGCTGAGCTGACCAGGGCACAAGACCAAACTATACAACAGTTAGCATAGATTTGGTCCAAGTCAAACAGTGTTTTCTTGTAGAAACCTCAGGCATTCCTAAGACTAAGTGCAAGAAATCGCTATTGCTAAAATGTTTGAACAGAAATCTCTTTCAACAGAACAAACTTATTTAGCAGAGGCAGAGATTAAAGCTGTATGGATAAAATAATTTCCATGTTCTTTGGCCTCAGGACCAAAGAACCATGCTATTCTTAATTTGCTAGGATAGACGTAGATCTCATCCCTCCAAAGCAATAAAACACCAATTTTGCCTGTAGCCTATTTTAAATCTAATGCTTAATATTTTGAAGAAAGATATCTGTCAGCACATCAGTAGGATGTGTTTTGCCTTCAGTAGTCCGTTAGCAGAGAATTGACTCTGCTGAATAACGAATTCTACTAAAAAGATACTTAAGAGCTGTAATTTTACCTTGTTTCATACACTGTATTATTGTGTGCACTTTTCATATATACTATGTGACTTGCAATTATGAATACATTACTGCAGTTGCTTCCCAAATAAAAGTTTGTCTCAGGAAATTAATAATAAAAAAATCTGACATCAGACTAATATAACAAGTAATGATATATAAAAAATTTTTTGTTAAGTGCTGGAAAGTACAGATGTGTAACAAAAGAGTTTTAACCAAAATATCTGCCTGTTGGACCAAATTTTCCAGCTCTTTATAATGTAGCTCTACCATCAATTGCAGAAAAAATGTATATTCAATAAGAATTCCATGTATATTTAACATGATACCAAACTGCTCCATTTGGAATCATATGTACTGTTATCAACCATGCCTTAGGCTAAACTGTAGGTCTAAGCTTAAAGGTCAAGTTGTTCCCCTCACTACATCTATGTTAGGAAACTCAAAAATCCTCCCCAGCTTCTTTCTCTCTCCCTTCTTCCACTCCTCAGTGGAAGGTGTTTTCCAACAGACTAAGACTACATATATAGACCACTACCAAGACACTGTACTACATATATGTATGTTTTTCTCAAAGTTGCTGTATATACTGGTGCTAAACAGATCTATGCACTCAAAGATTGATCAGAATCATGAGCCATACCACGGCACAGCTCAGAAACTACAGATATGACCTGTGAATGCCTATGATTGGACAGAACATCAAATGTCTATGATTAGAGAGAACATCAGCTCTCTTGTGAGCTTTGTAGTTCTCTCTTTTTTCTACCAGACTATCCACACCATGGAATATCTCCTTAAGTAGTGTCTGTGGAGTTATGATTCCTACCAAATTTACTGTAGTGTTAAATGTAAGTGAAATAAAATCCATCAATATGCATTCTTTCTACACAATTTATCATTAAAAATGAGTAGTAGGAATATTAATAATGTAGTCATTATATGATTTAATGTGAATTTATCTTAACTACAGTAGAATTAATTCTCCTTTTACTTGGACCACTTTTAGTTTTCAAAAATTAGATCTCTAAAGTCTGCAGTGAACATGTGTCTGCTGTTATGCTCAGATGGGATTATCGAGATTCTTAAAAATAGTGGGTTTTTTCTTAGATTTTTTTTAAACCATTGGCATACTGTGCCACACAAACTGTACAGTTTACAATTTAGAATTTGGTAGATGTGATAGCTCATCTTAGTACCTACAGAATACCAGCAAGTTAAGTGACATATAGAAAAGGAAAAATTAAGGGAAGAATTGTATCTGTGTTTTCAGGAAGGAAACATTGCTTGATGACTGACTAATAAAAGTCACTTTTTAAAGTAATCCAAATGTATTTGTGCATGTTTAAATATTCATACAAAGCTAACCATAGCTGAAATACTCAACATCTTACCAAGACTTTAAACAGTCTTGTTGTTGTAGTATTATTATTAAAGTTATTTCAGAACAATTTTGTAATGATGCAATCCTTTTAAATATGAGTTTCTTATTCATACCTTTTATCAATATCAATAGCTTCAAAAATGAGTAGGATTCATCTTTTGTGATCATTTCTTCTGATATGAAGACCTCCTCCATTCTGCTTAATTACAAAGTTTTCTCTTTATTCTGCAAAGTTTTTACAGCATTCTCAATCAAGTAATTTCAGTTCCTTCATCCCATATTAATTTAATCAGGCATAATTTAATTAGAATTATTTATTATACATTCAATGTGTAATAAATTAGTACATCAATATGTAAGTACATCAAATGTATAATCATAAGTTATGAACTGCATTAGCAAATATTTGTGTTTTAATTTTGATCTTAAGCAGGGATATATAATTTAATCTTTAAATGGCTTCTTTCATTTCTCCTTTATTTAGCTGTCATTAGTCTAATGCCAGTCCTTTTATATCTCTCCATTTCCATCACATACACACTCCAGAGTTTTGCAGCATATATTTTTTTTACCTTACAGCTGAAGTTTATCTCTAATAAGCTTAATTGAAAACACAAAGTCTGACCTCCTTTAAAACTAGAAAAATACAGATTCATATCTGAAAAAAGCCCCAGATTTTTAGTTCAAACAGTTTATAGAAAAAAAATTATTTTCTTTAAAATTTCCCCTTTGGAAGATGGAAAAAGGCCATCTGGAAGACTGAACTACACTGGTACAGATTAAAAAATGGATATTTTCTCTTCTCTTGTTGTTGAATTTCAGCTACAAATTGTGAATATAAACACAAGAAGAATTATTAGTTTATCATGAAATTGCATTTTTTTGCATCAATTAGGCAAGTGAACAGTTGGAAACAGTGGAGGACAACTAGATATCTGGTAAGATACACAAATATTTCCATCTTTAGGGAAAAGTCTCCTTGCGAGTTTGTCTGTAGTATATTTATGTGTGTGGGTTATCATAAACACAAAACTGTATGTGTGTCTGTGCACACACTATGTGTTTGTCTTCATATATGCACGTGAGTACATGGGACACAAACAAAGCATCCTAGCAATTGAATTTTTCCTAGGTAATTTGTTTACTAGATGTTATTTTACCTTTTCCTTTTTTTAAATTCAAATCTGATGTGTGTAGATTTACAGACGAAATCAAAATGTTATTCTAGTCATACTAGCAAATGACAAATGTACTTTTCCTTTTTTTGTGTATTCAATTCTTTATTAGGCATTCGTGGCCCATATAAAAGAGAAATGAAACAGTATTTTACATAATATTTATCTGTGTTCAATCCTGTCCTAGGAAAGAACTCAAATATCTTAGGAAATATATAGAACACAATTATATCCTTTTTTTCCATCTCTCCTCACATTTTGGATAAATTCTTCATTATTTTTGTTTGTCTCTTTTACATTTTACAGGTGATGTCATCTATTATTATCTTTATATTTAATACTGCAACTTATCCATATTTTTTCTATACTAATATTCTTGAAACAAGATGGCTACCTTATAGCTTCTACTGAATTATTTTAATGCTATGTTATTCATCTATTAGAGAAACAAAATATAAAAAATATTATTTAACAGAATATTTAATGTCTTAACAGGCTCTATAAAAAGAAGAAAGAAAAGAAATTATTTCACCTAATTTTATTATCTCTTGTCCTTCAAGAAAATTTCTTTTTGAAAATGTCTGTCTGAAATTAGTTGGTTCGTCATTTTCAAACGATTTTTACACCCCTGGATGTGTTAAAAAAAAAAACAACCTAACACTGGAAAACAAGAAATAGGGAGTCAAGTTCCAAGAAGACTACAATGATGTACATGACTTAAATTATTATGCCGAAACCTAAAAATGCCCATCATCTTTAAAAATATATATCAAGGAGAAAACTCATTGTGGTGGCATTTCGTACATCATTGTAAAGAATCTTACTTTTGACAGGCAGTATGAAACTAAATTTTTTCTTTCATTAAAGAAGAAATTCTTCTTAAAACAAAAAAAATTACACTGCTCTCTGAAGGTTATTCTCAAGGGCAAAAAATTTTACTTTTTTCTTTAATCTACAGAAATAGTCTCCAAAATTATTATTTTTTTAATACTATCTTGAAAATAGACTGGATTTGTTTGTTAGAATGTATACTTTTTAAACACGCACAATTTGGCTTATAAAATGGTTTAGGATACTGTAAAGGTCTGAAAACTGAACTTCAAGCCTGTCCTTTGAATGTTTCTGTCAGGTAGAATAGATTGGGTCACACAAAAATACAGACTGTGGAAAGGGGCAAGAGGTGTGCTAAGAGAAGAGTGTGGTTTCAGCTACTGATTTTTACAGCAATTTATACTTCTGCCTGTAGACAACCGAATAACCCAATAAGAGGGGAAAGACTCAAAGTAAAAGGCCAATGGACAAAACCCAGGCTACTCTATGTAATTCCCCTCAATCTTTCTTAAATCTAATACTGCTATGAGACGTTGAATAATCTGCTCTTCTGCCATAAGAAAACAGTACCAACTTTCAAAATTTGAGAGGAGTGATAACTAAGTTCCCTCATCTATTCCTAGTGAGTCCTAAGTCCTGTTGAGTACTGCAAAGGAATGCCTAAATACCTACAAAAATGTGGCTATATTATCTGTTTCAATGCTCCACTGCAGGACAGCAAAGATGTGGTGGGAGATATCATGATAGCTTTGGGAAGCAATACATGAAATCTAATTCCAGTTGATCATAGAATGGCTACTGTTGGAAGGGACATTAAAGATTATCTATTTCCAACCTCCCTGTTATGGGTAGGGACATCTTGCACTAGATCAGGTTGCTCAGAGCCCTATCTAACCTGGGCATGCAGAAGTCAAATGTTTCAGCTATTATATAAAAAAAAAAAAAAAAACAAAAAAGGAAAGAGAGAATTTCTATGTTTTCAAATTAATTGCTTAGTGCTCTAGCAGAAGATTACATAAATGAGATGTGTGCTGCTTTTTTATTTCAAGGAATGAGAAATACAGAAAATAAAAATAATATTTGAATATTTTATTGAATTAGATTATACCCACTTTCCAGAGAAGTCATTAAGGCAATATGATCTTGGTTAGTTCAAACCCTTAGAAAGTTAGTACTTTACTAACACAGACAATTTTTATTGAACTGTGTTAGGAATCGATTACACAATCAGATCACAGGGCAGATCTGAGGATGGGGTAATGTCTGGTGAGTGGAGAGTAGGAGATGAACACCTGCTCTTGAGCTGACTGTCACCACAGTTGTGCTGAGCAAAGCTGGATTTTTTACCCTTGATATCGTATGGAAGTAAAGAGAGTAAAAAAAAGGAGAGAATGATAAGATATGGGTGAGCAGGATGATGTTCTCAAGTACACATTTAAGTAGTTGATCTGAGACAAAGAGGAGCAAAATACAGTGGGGTTTATTTTAAATGCATTTCAATGAAAAGTACCAGCAATGGAAAGTAGGCAACTTGCAAAACACTGATGAACATTTCATTCAGTAATTATTCACAGTATGACACATAGAGCACAATGGTCTCCTGTCGTTTCTTTAATCTTTATCGAATACCAACCAACACTGAGGTATCAGGTCAGGGAGAGGGAGAACAGGGGAAGGGTGAGGGCAGGCAACACAAAATCAAGATACCAGTGCTTTTTTTTTCTTTTCAACATTTCAGGTGCGAATGTTTCCACACCAAACTCTCTTTATAGTAACACTTAATTTTTTTCAAAATATTTTTCATTTATTTCTTCACCAGTGCAAATACAGGTTGCTTTGACTGACTTGTCTTTATGTTAGAAATTAAAATATAAACCTCTAAAATACCAACAAAGCTGGCATAATACCTTTTTGGTTGTCCAGGATAGAAGGTAGAAAGATTGTGGCCTCAGG
Source organism: Manacus vitellinus (assembly GCF_001715985.3). Classification (NCBI taxonomy): domain Eukaryota; kingdom Metazoa; phylum Chordata; class Aves; order Passeriformes; family Pipridae; genus Manacus; species Manacus vitellinus. Next base: position 22,254,457 of record NW_021940208.1, on the reverse strand, counting down.
TCTAAAGGCTCATAGAGTCCGTATCCCACATTGCAATCATCATCATTACACTGTGTCTATTGACATAATGCTCTGGGGATTTTCATAGGCCTTTGAACATGATCTCTAAGATTGCTCACAATTTAGCTAGTGCACGTTAATATACCACTGCTATAATGCTCATGGGTAGGCCAAAATTGAAAGTCTTTTCTTGCATTGGCTAGTAAGAGTGTCAAATCGCCAGCCTAAACCAAATGAAAGGGAATGCTAATTAAAAGGGCAGGATGTGTTCCAGTTGTTCTAATCAAAGAGCTTAATCCCTTCATAAACTGGATGGCTTTGTTAGAGGAAATTCCGAACAACCTTGTTACTTTTGATAACAGTAAGCCACTGACTCATGGCCCTTTGGCAACTAGCTGAGCATGTAATAACATTTCTCTGTATTTGGGGACTGGCTTAGCTGGCTTTATAATAGATTATTGAGGATGTTAAAGTGAAATGTTAGTCTTTCTTTAAAACACTGTAGTCCCTGGTAATTAAGGTTATAATAAGGGCACTGAACACAATGCAGCTTCAAGGTCACCAAACGTCTTCAGTTTGTATGAATAAAGTATTAACCATAGGTTTATTCTGCAGTGCTGCAATACGATTCTTCTATTGCCAGTACATGACAAATTCATTGAAAGATATTTTTTAAGTTGCAAACAAGTGCCTTTGGTTTCGGTTAGAAGACCCATTAAATTGTAAGTACTTTTATAAGAATACAGAAAAAGTGAAAATAAAAAGCATAAAAATAACAAAAGTCTCAGGTAAGCAGAACACTACTGAACAGAATACAATCAAATGACACTGAGCAACTAAATCTGCAGAAGTGCAGGTTATTTGGTGCAACAAGAACCTTAGTGAAATCTCAGCTTCTGGCATAATAAGTCTAGACGGACTGAAAACTAGGATTTCATTTTAACATTTAGGGCACTGATGCTTTTTTGTAGTTTATGTTTTACCATCTATGTATTCCACTGTGAATGTAAAAGCTTGAAGAAGGAAGTCTCCTGTACAATAAGAATTAATTTCCTAACAGGTAGAAGAGTATGACAAAAAGAACTACATAAACTGAGAATGAAAAATCTTTTATACAATAGGTTAAGAAAAAGTTTTAATAAAAAGGAGTCTCTGGAATTAGTGTGACAAATGATGGGGAGGTGGATGAAAAAGGTAATATGATATCTAAAGTCAGCCATTAAGAATGACCAGTATAAAGGCACTCAGATGTCTCTGTGCATTTTCATTTATTAGAATACTATAGCTTTGCTTTTGACAAAGCCAGTATAAATAAGTTCTTTATCACATTGGGGCCCTGATCAGGAAACTGGTGCTACCTTTCACGCCTGTTAATTCAGTTGTCTGTTTGACAGTACACAAAGAGAAATGTGTAAAATTACTTTAAAGAAAACAGTTCCAAACATACATACACTAATACATCATATAAACACAATGTGAAATGCACAAGAAAAACCAAGTAAGGATCAGATCTGCTAGAAGGAAAAACTTTTTTGTAAGGAAAGCAGTGAACCAATGTCCAAAGAGACTGGCATGGAGTTTCAAGACCAGACTGCATAAAGTCCTGAAGAACTTTATCTGCCCAGCAGTTGACCTTGCTTTGCTAGGTTGACCCAGAATCCTACTGAGGTCCATCACGGAATATTCTGAGTTGGAAGGGACCCACAAGGATCATCAAGTCCAACTCTTAAGTGAATGGCCCATAGAGGTATCGAACCCACAAGCTTGGTGTTATTAGCACCATGCTCTAGCCAACTGAGCTGATCTTGAGATCCGACCCAACACTTACTTACTCATCATAGCATTGCTTCTGTAAGAATGTAAGTAATTTTTAAACCTTTGAACATTGATACAAACATTGTCCAAGTATGCTGTTTTTAACAAAGCAGGTTAATGCAAGCAAAATTCAGACAAAGCACTGGAATTCTCTTTTTTTCATATGAGTTTAAAGAGACAGAAGGAAAGAAAAATTAATATAGAAAATGAAATATATAAGGTTTTAACCTACAGAAAAAAGAGTGCTGTGTCAGAAAACTATTTAAATCTTAACTGTTTTGTAAATTAAGAAAAAAATTGCATGCATAATAGATGCATATCTGTAGATCCAAGATCTGTAGATACAAAAACTTTCATAATGAAGACAAATAATCATGACTATAACTTTAAAAACACAATGCCCCAACATCATGTAATCATCCAAATTATTCTCATCATGAAAGCATGTTTATAAAGGGTAATAACAATACATGGTGTATTTATGCTTAGTCACAAAAATTCATCACTGTCTCCAAACAGAAGAAAATGCTGTCTCATTCCTGAATTGTTCATATAAGATCTGATTCTGCTCTTAAATGACTTCAACCAAGCAAATTAAATTGTACAAAGACAAAGTATTTTTATGCAGAATAGATGTAGTTGCTGTGAAAATGGCTGTGAGGACTCAAGCCAGTAAGCACATAAAAAGCAAACAACTCTTTTTAGAACACTCCAAAAGGGAAGGTACCGCTGCATGTTGTGAAGGGCTCAGTCTTCCTGGTAGGCTTGTTTTTAAAAGGTCCATTAGACTGAGTCCTTCAGAGGATCTGGAGTACACTGGATTTTAAAATTCTGTCTGAGCCTAGAAACCAAACAAGCAAACTGCTCTGCTGGATGAAATTGTTGCTGAATTATAGAAGTAGTATACAGCAGAATATTAAATCACCTGAAGTCTGGTGATTTGTCACCATATGTGCTGACAAATGCATATTTGCATATGCTGTCTTTCCCATTCACTGCTTGCTCTATCCTGAGGTTCAGAGCACTCTTCTCTTTCCTATGAAGCCTTTCAACTCATTCAAATCCTGTGACCAGGTAAAGACAAACAGTTTTCTTCTTTCTGCACTCCTCATCATCACAAATATTATAATAAAACATTCAACCCTTAGATACCTAAACGGTAATCTGTGAAAATTTTTTGTATATATAAAGTAAAAAGCAAGATAGTTATTCTTCATACATCAGTTTTCATGCACCAAGAATTTTCTATCGATTAGAATAAAGCAACATTTTTTAAGGGAGAACAAATCAGTAGAATGGGTTTTTCTACATCAGCTGGAGCTACTATACATTCCCAATTATTCATCCATTGTATAGTTCTAATTATAGTTGTGCTTTTCTAAGATCTCTCAGTGTAGACTACATTTCCCATTTTGCGCTGAAATAAAAAAATCCCAGTCTGAATTGCTCACAGCAGGCTATCAATGCACCAGGCTTGTAGCAATTTAAAAATGTAATATCAGGTAGGGTCCCAAAGCAGGTACATTTTCTATGATATCAAGAGCCAAGGCCTCAACTGCTACAAACAGATATCACTGACTTTGTTAGATGAAAATCAGTTTAAATAAACTGAGAATTTGGCTGGAATTCTGTGAAAACTATTTACACGTTTTGATTAATGTATTTGTTTCTGTTTGTTTTGATATTCTATTAGAAGTATAAGGATTAAATTAAATTTACTAATAAAAGCAAAACTTGGCAAGATAATAGGAAATTCACTCTAAGGAGTTAATGAAGAATTAAATTATTCACTTTGTACCTAATAGTTGTCTACAGAATCTTCATCATTTATATTTATGACCCAGGTATTCATTAGTCAGTTAATAATAATTTTTTCCCCCATGGGAAATTCATCAAGAAATAGAGAGACAAGTTTCAACAGATTTAAGTTTTCCTGAAGGCTAGGGCAGGATAATTATTAATTTACTTACTCACTTTTTACTTGACTCACTTTAGCTTCTGTGAGTTCGTACAAAGAGCAGAAAATCAGAAAAAGAGGCCAGGAAGCAAAAAAAGACATTTCGGGGAATTCTGCTTAGCCATGCTCTTAGAGTCATATGAAAATTTTTAGGCCTATACCTCTATCATTCCCTTCCCTCTCTCATTACTAGACTGAGGCCAAATGCCTACCTTCTGCCTCAATAGCAGCATTCATGATCTTATTCTTCTCTTTGGATTGCTGCATTACCCTTCTCTAGAGTTATGGTTGCAATTTCTTGGATTTTTTGTCAAAAAGGATAAAACCACAAAACGTTTATATTTTCTTTGTGGTGGGATTTTACAGATGTTTCCAACACTTTCTCATTTAACTACATAATTGTAGAACGTCTGGCAACATTTTTGTTCTGCATCAAGATGTGACACAGATGGGAGTGTAAGGATTATATAAGCTTACTGTGTAAGGTAATGTTAATAGAATCATATTTTGCACCTTCTTGAACCAACTATATTCATATTGTCAGTACCAAAGAGTATGGCATCAAACATAAGTGTGAAGAATGCTACATTTCCCTTGCATATTAAACTTGGTCTCTGGGCTTTGACACAGAAACTTGCTGATTACACACCATTATGCCAGCCGTGACAATCTGTTAGTTCAGCTGACCTAATTAAACAAATCTGATATCACTATATAAGAATAAAGGTATAAACACATATGTAAATATTTATGAGACTCACATTTTATTGATTATTCTTTTTTAAACCAATCACCTAATGTGGTCTCACAAACCAAATCACCTAAAGAGTTCTTTCTCCTGAGAAATTAATAAGCAAAGGATGCATCACACAAGCACATTACTGTAAAGTAAAAGAATGCTGAGTTTCTGGCTCAACACCTAAAGAACTCACTTTTACCTCTCTAAGGGAGACAGCCTCGATCTCTCTCAAGAAGTGCCAGTTAACACCATGTCTCAGCTGACACTTCTCAGCTAAGCATAGAGTCCAGCTGTAGGAACAAACCTCTTTCCCACCATTCCTGCAGGGTAATAGAAAGCAACACACCTTTATAACCATAAGCAAAATGCTTGATGCTTTTCAGGAAAGGAGGAAAGAGGTGCACTCTATCAGTAGAGTTCCATATTCATCTAAGAAATAACAATTGATAGCAATCAGCATCCCAATTATTTTCTCAGATGTGCTTGTCTTCCTTTAACCATAATTCTCCTTGTTAAGGAAACTTTCCTGTCTAACCATCCAGGAGTCTCTCTGGCAGTCACAACCACACAACCTGAGCTGGGACCAAAGCCCCTTCACAGCGTGCGTCTCCAGTGAGCCAATAGATGCCATGCTTGATTCCCTAAACATCCCACTCTCACACAGTCAGACCAGATGCCCTTACCATCTTGCCCCGAAGTTTTCCATAGCAAAGTCTCAGACATTTCAATCCTTAAAATAATTTAGTCTTGGTGCAATAATTAAATAACAAAATAACAGCCAGAGCTGGGTGTCTCTGAGGAGGGACCCTGAACAAAGGAAAGCCTGGAGTATTACACTCTTACAGTCCAAGCATGCAAAAGCCTGGGGTACTTGGCTCCTGCTCTGTCCCCGAGCATCCTATCACCTGGCCAACGCCACAGGTCTCCATGCTCTCCTACCACTCAGAGTTCAATCTGCAGCTGGAACTGCAGCTTGCCAAGATACCTGCACTAAATGTATTTCTCAACATCCCTGAGTGTATTATGATTGTTTGTCTTTGATCTGTATGTTCCAATGTTTCAAGGAACTATCTAGAATATATCTAGGATCTAGCAGTTTTATAGTAAGTGGCACAATGTATGTCCAGTGTCAATTTTTTAACATTTAATAACTTGATAATGGAAAGGAGAAACATCTTTCTATCTTTGTACCTCTCTGTTTCAAATCACCACTTCTTTTCTTTTCTGAAGAACATTTGGCTTAAAGTTAATACTTAATGTATTTGTATGTTTTGGCTTGGCCCAGAAGCAAATGAAGCTGATTTTCTGTAACATTAGAAACATTAGAAACTTTATCCATTTTTTGAGAGGATAATGTTCCTGTTACCCTGACAGTCACCCACCCTAAACCGCACTCTTTCCATCTTACCTTCTCTACTCCTTCCTTTCTCTTACCTATGTCTTTCACATTTTCCTACTTAAATTCTTTTAAATGCTGGCCAGCTCCAAGGAGTACTTCTTATTCTGGTATTTCCTTATAACTGCATGAGGTATACAGTGTCACAGCTTTAAACAGACCCAATTCCTTTTCTTTCTCAAAATGCTCTTTGGTTTCTCAGATATTATCGGATGTTATTGCCAAACACTGTTGTGCAGTAACAAAGCCTAGAGTAACTCCATTTTATATGACAGCCTAATCCAGGAGGTGCACGCTAAATGCACTATTCTCAAAGTGCTTCACAGACTGAACCCTTTAGGGAGCATAGACATTTTTCCAGTTATTTTCTGGAAACTGACAGGGTTTAGGCGTATGGCCACTCAGAACGGGGCAAATTTGGACATGTGAAGAGGTACAATTCTAAGAATTTGTATTTGTGGTATTTAGTCATGTCCTAAAATTTAGTTAGCAGTCATCTTCCACATGTATTTTGGCAGAAGAATTGAGAAATATTCAGACAGTCTTCCTAAATGAAAAGTTTAACTCTTACATGACTCATCAAAAATAGCACAGCAATCAAAAATTCGGTATAATCGGTCCAAAAATCTGTGTTGTGTAGCATTTAGAATTTATTCAAAGTACCGCCAATCCTGCTGGAATAAAAAAAAAACATTAGAAATAGCAGGTCATTAGAGTGTGAGCTTCTTTTCATAGGATTTACAAATAGAATTCTCAAGTAAAATGTCTGTGGAAACACAGCACAAGAATAAAGAATTCGCAAGTGTTTCTGGCATCACCTATGACTAAAAGAGCCTGCTATCTACAACTATGATATCATTACAGTGAAGAAAGTGGAAAGTCTTACTTCCTTATAAAGTAGCATAAATGAAAGTGTAGTTATTAACATCAAAAAGGAATGATACCCTTGAGCAAAGAAGGGGAAATCAGTAATAAAGGATAGTAATAACATAACAATCATGTTAACATCAAATGATGACGTTTGATCATGATGGATTAAACAATTGCAACATTTTATTTCTTCATATCCCTCCTGCAGTAACATTAGAGCAGCAATCATGTCATTTTTTTCCCTCTAAATTTGGCACCTGCTGACTTAGAGTCATTTATAGGATGTTGTTAAGTTGGTTTCTTAATACAGGTGCTAAGTTACCATTAACACACTTAATGACCACAAGGAATATGAAATTAGATCAATTAAAAGAGGGGGTTAGACCTCCCACAGTTTCTAATCACATGTGGACAACCACTAATGAATTGGAGCTCTCCTGGGTACCTATTCTGAAAATCAAATCTTCTAGACAGTTAATCAATTGAGATAGATATCAGTTGAGCTTGTGCTCTGCTGAATTCCACTGCATCACTGTTACTTAGAGCAAAAAAAAAAGGCCAAGTGAATGAGGAATAGTGGTAGAAAGTAAGTTTACAGATGCTTATCTGCTGTTATACAGAGTAAATAATTATGCTTGTTGTTAGTCCTGATATGCCATGAATGTTCAAATAGAAGGATTTTTTAGACTTTCTTTCTGCTATTTTCCATGCAAAAATAACAACAAAAGTCTGCAAGCGAGCAAGTTCTGTTCCATCTCTCTCAGATCTTGGACGCTGATAATGCCATCAAATAGCTGTAGGCTAAACATATTTTTCTGGCACAAACATAGTAAACATTCCTTTTTGCTTCCAAAATATGTACTATCCCATATTGTCAGATGTATGGAACATTACTAATGCCAGGACTACAGCAATGATTTGCTTATTTTCAAACTGAATCATATGTCACAAAAAAGAGTATGTTCTGATTAAAGGAAAATAAGATGGAAAACACAAAACCCCTATAAACCTTCCAAACCCTCTGACATTAAAAATATTTTAGTGCTTTATGTGAGACTGCATTCTAGTAGCAAATGCTAATTACAGCTGCCAAGTTGTGCTTTGAAGATTTTCTATTCATATATGACTTTACGCACTGGCCTGAAAATAAGTGTTTTGACAGTATGTTGCCTATGCAAAACTATAGTGTTTTGAAAGTGTGTATTTCAGCAATGTTACATGCATAGACAACTACAAAGCAGTGACTGCTTACACTGCGTTTCAAGTCTATCTCAAATCTCAAACATGAGTTTGCACAACAGACTATGGCTCCAGTCTCATTTGGTTTATTTTTCTTATCAGTACATATGAAATACCAACCAAAAACTCTGAAAAAGAAAAGATGGTGGATTAACTGGCTATGCAGAGGTGATATACCCAGACCATTCCACATGAAAAGCCTTCCAATCTCTGTGGAGATTTGCCTCTGCAAATCCCCATTTTTGGAAGATTGACTGAAAATTGCTTGGTGAAGGGAAGCTCAAGAGTACATAAATAAGCTATCCCAAAAAGTACATATGACTGCTCCTCAGCCAAGACAGTGCTGCTCAGCAAAAAGTGGGAATACAGCTCCGGATGGCAGCTTTTCAAATTTGAAAGAAAAAGATATTTCTCAAATATATTGCAGGAGCTGCCTGCTATCTAATGGAATAATCTTCAGGCTTTCAGCACTTCTGCTTCTGCTTGATCAATGATACAATGAATCTTTAATAATTTAAGTTATTAAATAAAATTGATACCCTTCTGACTCATCCCAAATTCCATAAATAATTAAAATTTTTAAAGAACTTTGAGTCAATAAATGCAATGGATTCTTCCTGCATTACTGAAGATAATGAAGATGAAGATGTTGTTTTTCTGAGTTGTCTGTCTGGGAGCAAGAAAACACTTAGACCTAGAAGTGTTGTTACTGCCACCAGTTGTTGTGTTTCTTAACTTTCAAAAATCTGGAATTTAAGTATTAATCACCCTTATTTCCTCAATATCTGAGGTAAAATTATATAGAAGAATTGTAGGAAATAACAATTCATACCTACATTGTCAAAGCATGCTTATTCATATTTACAATATTGGAGGCAATACATACATACTCATTATAAAAACTTCAGTTTTTTAAAGCATAAATTTTACTGTGACCAGTCCAGTAAAAGTAACCTGTTTTCAAAATGTCTGTGTTTCTCACCTTGAATATCTAGTTCACGGTATTTTTTTTTTTTGTTTAATAAATTACAAAAGTAAGTAAGAGCAGCTGGGTACTCTACTGATCCTTGTTACATGCACAGACATTTTTCTGAAGAAAGGTATTTGTATTCCTGTGGATAAGACAGTGGATACTCTCAGACTCTCAGCCAATGTGGACATGAAAGAACAGAGGTCTTGCTGTTTAAATGTCACAGAGTGTTCAATGTTTTTTTTTTTTTCAACATATGCAGACTACCTTATGTCTTTGATGGAAATGAATTTACCAAATGTTTGCTAGATGGGCACCTTATTTCTCTAAGGTCAATGGTAAAGAGTATATGCTATACTGACAAGGCACAATGTATATGCATTCATGCTCAACGCCTTTACTAGATAAAAAGTAAGGGGGAGAATATAAGTACATCTCAAGAATAATTTTTCTTCTGTTTCCCATATCTGGTTTCCTAGCTAACAACTTGCATTTGTTTGTTTCATAAGCTTTTAATTTCTTTTTTTTTTTTTTGTGGAAAGTTATCCACAGTCATTCTAATCACATGTTTTCATGTTCTCTTTCTGGTATTTCCTTAAGCTAATTAGCATTCATAGCTAATGCCATAGCCATTGGTGAATGTGAGTTCAAATAATATGCAAAACTTCCTGCAGCCCAGTCTTGTCCATGTCTGCTTAAATTCAGCTCCTCGTGGCAATCACTACTGAAATGTCATTGTGCCTGTCATTTTACTTTGTCCATCCTTTCTAATCACTTTCTCTGACAAGATCCTCTTATCATACTCAAATGTAGGATTTGAGACATGGAGATATTAGAAATAAAGTCCTTTAGAAGCAGTTATTGCAGAGGTCAGAGCACACGAAGGGGCAGGAGGGAAGGCATACAGTGAGAGCAACAAATACTTTACTACTGCCAATTCTTTCTTACTCTCCTTATCTCCATTTAGAGAAATGAGCAATGTATGTAAAACAAATATGCTAAGAGTAGAAATGGTATCATCTCAGTATATCCTCCCAGAACGTTTAAAGGTCACAGATGAGATAACAAACAAGAAATGCCTACAGGGTCAAGCTGAAAAATTCTCATTAGAAAATACAGTCTCAAAATTACAATATTGAGGTCAGAGGGGGTTCCCCCTAAACATTTAAACCCCATTAAAAAAGCATGATATCTGAAAATATTATAAATACCAAGTAATGGTTACAGAGTACAAAGGGAATTCAAGGAGTCTAAACTTATTCAAATAGCAAAATAGCAATTTACAGTCTTCAATGGCAATTAATTGTGGTTACTTATATCCTAATGAGATTTTATTAGTTTCTAATATAGGTAGTACTTTAAAATACATTTTTATTGTTTTTCTTTATTATTTATATTGAAGAGTAATAGTTTGTTTTCTTCAAAACCAGTTTCCCACTCCCAGAAACAAAGTGACTGATACCCATAACAGGTGAAAACATAAATATGTTAGAAGCAACAAGCAACCAAAGTCCTTGGAGTGGGAATTCAGCAGAATTTAAACATCAGAGGCTAAATTTGTTAGTTCCTGAGCATCTCTTAAGTCAGAGTCACTTAACCTATATTAGTACTTTCCTTTTATCGCTGATGCTCACCTCATTGTTTAAGGTGCACCTCTGTATACATTTCAGATTTATGAGCCTGAATAGACAGAAGCCTAGTATCATTCAGAACTTACAAATTGCATATCAAGACTGGACAAAATGGAGATGATTTCAATGCTTGTTATCATCAAAACTTATGACATTTTCCCACTGAGCAGAATTTAATACAGGTTATATTCCCTCTCAGAGAAGGAGAGAATTGCCTTTTGTTCTGCTTTCACCAGAACAATTTCAGACTGCCAGTTCCAAGTGGCAGTCCTGTTGGTAACAATTTAGGAAGAGATACACTCTGCTTCTATATTTTGTTTCCTGAATGTTGGTTTCTACATCCTATTTTGAGGTACCTTGCTGTCCTTATATTCTGCATAGGTGTTCAGACACCTAAATCAGTGTGTCCCACTCCAGAATAAAGTTAGATACTTCAACAACAATATTCAGAATCCTCACATCCTTCATTTAGATAAAGCCATTCATAATTACCAGAAGATATACTCATTAGCCCTTCTTATTAGCAATATAAATAATAGATAGTGATTTTAATGAAAAATATATATCTAACTACGAAGACAATTTCCATGTTACAAATGATGGAATTTGCAATATTAGCCATTCTGAATTTCTTTTAAATATCTTTAAATAACAACAATTAATATTCTATGACAGGGGAACAAGAATATATATGAACTTCTTTGAAATTACAAGTTTTATCATCCAGTTGAGTAGAAGGTTTGTAGCATGTAAAATATGATAACATATATTGGGCTGAAAAATAAAAAGATCAGGACAAATTGGATGACACAGGAAGAAAATATTTAAAATATTTTAGATGCAGGTGTGATTATCTGCTCTAGTATTTGGATATTCACCAGCAGAAATGTTGTACTTGCAAAATAACTGCTAGATTTAGGTTTGTATTTTACCAACAGCATTCCTAAAGCAGTTCTTAACGGCAAGAAATTCACTTTTCTTTGAGAAATAAGATATGTTTTTTTTGAATTTCAATCTCATTCAATGTGAGAAATGCTGTCCTGTATTCTAGACAGGGCACCTCTACCTATATATACATTCATATATATATATATATAAATTGATATTAATTGAAACATTTTTCTGCCAGAGCAACTGATGAAAGTTACAAATCAGAGGACTACAGAATTCTCCACTGCACACCACTATACCGAAATTTGCCAGAGTATATCTAACTGCCCATCAAAGAATTAGTAATTCATAAAAGTTGAGGCATGTAAGATAGATGGGTGGGTATGGAAGATGGAAGGGTTAATTTTTAAATTGTTTAAGACTAAAGAATTGCAATAGCAATGGCAATGCTGTAAATATGTATTCTTTCGAGGTTGTCATATACATTCATCATTGTACCAAGCAGCACAAAACATCCTAATCTATTTTGTGGTAAAAGAGATAGGTGAAATCAATTCTTTGCTGGTTTGTGTTGGTTTTGGTTTGGTTTGGTTTTTTTCCTAAATGCATTTTAGTTTTTTGTCTTGCTTCACAGGAACCTACAATCAAACACAAAACAAAAAAAGTTTCCTCTTCTTTTTTCTCTTCTCCTAAATTTTCAGCTGATTCACTCTCTAGCTATGGCATAATAAAGAATACTTACTGAGGTATCAGCAAAGTAGAAAGTTAATGCCATGCCTCTTTCCCAAGAAGAGGTTCAAAAAAACAAGGAGGGAAAAAGAAAAAAAAAAGAAAAAAAAAAAGTCAAGAAAATGTCACTGCTGGAAGTTTGTACTCATTTATAGATTTTCTGACCAGAAGGAATTATTGTCTTAATCTATTCTGACTTGTACAACCAAACCCACTGGAATTTCACCTGAAAATTCCTGTGTCAAGTTCACAGCTTTGCAATGAAACACAGAATTTTCAGTGAAAAATTTGCTTTCTTGGGTTAAAAACTTCAAATGCGAGAGAATCCTGCATATCCAATGATGATTAAAAAAGCATAATTATTAAAAAAGAGTGTTTTAGTTCTATTCTAAACTCTCAGTTTATTTCTTTCTACTGGATCTTAGAAATATTTTCCTCATGTTTTCGCATGTTAGGTATTAATGAGGTGCAATCAGCCTGTCTTTTAAGGCTTAAATAAATTGGCTATCTTGAGTCTTTTGGTCCAAGTCAGTTCTTAAAACCTCAATATGCAAGAAGTGATGCACACGCAGGTAAATCCAGATGACCAAATCATGGCTAAGTTTATTCCAAAGTTGGAAACCTTGGATACACAGCTAAGTCAAACATAGCAAGGTCAAAAAGCAGTGGGAAGCCTGTTTTGGTGCTTTTATAACAGGTGTGTGTAAGGGTCTAATAAAGCTATCACGATCCCAGCTATGGAGGCAAAAACTGAAATGATTTATTGAACATGTGAGTGCTATTTAAGGGTCTCGGGGGCTTCCATGCTAATGAGGAGGTAGGGTTATTCCAAAGAGGGGATTCCATAGTCTATTAACATTTCCAGTAACAGGGGAGACATAAGAGGAAAAATGGATTTACATTTCTCGGATCCAGTATTCATATTTGGGGAAAAAGGATTTGATATTTCCAGTAAGCAAGATTATACTGGGGAAGGGTAGTCCGCTTTTCCTGAAATAAGGATTTACACAGGGAGGGAGAAAACAATGAGATATCTGATAGCATCACGTAAAGTCTCTCTACTTCCTGCTGGGGGAGATCAGGACAATCGACACAAAATAAATGTCAATGGATCTTGTCTGGTCTTTTAGATGGTGTTTATTTTTCCCAGCCCCTGTGGTCCATGGTTTCCTGTTTAATCCTGGCAGTTCCTTTTCTGTTGGTATCCAAATTTCGGACTGCAACAAACTGCAAAATGATGATTTGCACCTTTTGCAAGCACATAACTTCAAGACTGTGTTTTCCCCTGTGTTTTTACGGTCTCCCTCTCTCCCAGCAGGGGCCTCAAGATGTCTGCGAGAACTTTTATCTCTTCTTGCAACAGAGGAGTTAACTTCTTAAAACAGACAGGCAGAAAATAGGTAGCACTATTCATGGGAAAGAATTTTCTCCCATAATGGGTTTTTCGTAGGCCTAGTTTTCCCAGCAGCGAAAACCTCCTTAAGCAAAACTCTCTTTCCTCCTCAAATAAATCTTCCACATATAACTTTCTTTCACTACACAGTAATTTCTTGCCTATTCCTTTAAATCTTTCTTTTTTTTTTTTTTTTGAGAATTGAGAATTCATTTATTATTTAGATCATAGAAGGGTGAAAAGTATTAAAAGAATTATTGTGACATGGTCACCTCTTTTCAGTTATTCATAACTATGGATTTAAGTGAATTGTTAGTTTTGCTATGAATTTCCATAAGTTTGCAGTAAAATTATCTTTCTTGATACAGTGATATGCCACACACATTTCCATGTCTACACCACAATAAAACTGACCTTCAACAGCTGCCAAACATACTAAAAGAAAGCTAAACATATACATAGAATAAAACATCAGTATCAACAGAAACAGAAATCCACTAATGAAATCATTATCATCATCATCAAAGCCTTTATGATAAAACACTTTCTGAACCTTTGAAATAATAGTTTTGCTGTAAGTATATACATCAGTTTAATGCATACATAGTGCTATGTCTCTGTTTACCCACATATAAATATATATATACATACTCACACATGTACATACATATAGACATATGTCTATAGATATCATGCATCTGAAAAAGTCTTAATAATATGAAACCTTATCCTATCATTTAACATGAATTATGCTAATAAATTTTGAAACCTTAAGAAGAAGACATATTCTAAAAGTTCAATGAGTCATTCAATTTTCAGATGTACTTCCCCCATGTATCAGTAGATTCCTAGTGTCATGCTGTCATACTCTGGAAGGTTGTGTTAGAATTAAGCACTTCAGTTCAGGATTTAACACAAGATGGAAAGTTTATCTAACCTGACAGTACTCTACAAATAATTGTTCTGACTTGTGAAAGATGGCACATGCCAGGATTCTTACATGGTTTAGAAATGAAGGAAGTTTAAGAAAAAAAGAAAATAAAAAGGGAGAGGGCAAGGGAAAAAGTCAGCCTACGGTTGACTATGGACATCTAAAATGTTTTTCAAAAATAAAAAACCTTGGTTTACTTTATCATTCATAATGCATTTAGTGTAAAATAATTTGTGAATATGAAAATAAGTGTCCCTTTTTCATGACAGAGGCAACTCCTGTTCTAACATTCTCATAAAAGTTAAAAAAATAAACCAAAACTAAACCAAAACAAAATGAACTTTGGTATTATATTCTTCCAAATATCTCTTATTTTGACCAGTTCTTTTCTATTTCCAAATATATGGTGGGTTTGGTACAAACAATTTTTTTAGTGAGTTAATGTCACATATGACTTTTATTTCTTCCTCTTTTCTTTTGTTTCCTTTAAGACATTTGTTTATTGTGAATTCACTCTCTGTACCTAACAATTAAATGAGTGTTTGAGAGGTTCTTAGGATTAAAAAAAAGATGAAGCAAGGCCACCTCTTAAAGGTTCACAGAAGCAAAGAGTTATCTTTGAGTTAAACTAAAAAAAAAACAAACTTGTGGTATGCACTGAGGGCTAAATCAATCTCTGTCTAACAGAAAAGACCAGCATTTAATCATGTGACATGGAGCACTGACCAGAAATTTTTTGGCAGTGGTTGTCTATGGCTATCAATGTCTTATCTATGTAGTATTGTTATCTCCGTCTTTGTTTTTGCCTGAGTGTTTCTTAACTCAAGGTCATTAGAACCTAGATCTAGTTTCTATTAGATTAATAAAATGAAATAAAAGAAAATATACACCCTTGTAGAAAATTACCTAGCAAATGAGTTTCCTTCAAACTCTAGTCTCAGGAGAAATATTTCACTCCAAGGCATAACTAAATAAACACCTGTTAACAGACTGTGGTTAACGCTCGTACTTTAACATTCATTGATAGCAGCCCTAAACAGTGCTCAGAGAATTGAGATAAAACTGATTAAAAAACTCTCATAGCACAACTGAATTGATTAATTGCAACCTTAGAGTTCTGCGATATTTATATCTGAAACTTCATGTGACCAGATATGCTACCATATAAGAATACTAAATCTGCATAGTCTTATCACTTGGTACAGAATTTAAGATGAAATAAGGTTCAGTGTATTAGTAGCTCTTATATCATTACCATCTGCCTACACAATACAAGATTAACTAACACTTTTTTCCACAGGAATTTGTGCTTTGCACCTTGATTAGGCTCTTTCATATTTTTTTGCATGTATTGCAAAAGCATATTTATTATTTTCATTACTTCCTCTCCTCCTAATATATTTTTCATCATTAATTACTCAGGCATATATTTTTTCCCCTAAGGACAGTCATTATTCCTTGTAATTCTTATGTGATGGCCTTTTAATGAATGTTTTATTTTTCTATACAAACATAGGTAATCTAATTATCCAACTAGTTGAAGTATCTGTTCACTGGTTTTGTTTTATGATGATAAGTAAGGTAAGGACTGGAAAAGTGAGAGTTTCCATTTCTGGGCATTTCTTTTTTTTTAATTTTCTTTTTCTTTTTTTTTCCTTTTTTTCCCCTATATGTTATCATCTTCTTTTTCTGCCTGTGAAAACCTAGCATTTATCATCTCTATATTTCATTATTAACTGTAACTACTGCAATTTAATATTGAATATGACCTTTAATATTATATGATTTTTATATCTATAAATAGATTAAAAAGTAATGCAATTTAATTTTAGCTAAACTGGTTTCCTGAAAGATAATAAAGAGATTATTACAACTTGTACAAATTCATACAACACATTTAGGGACTCCAATGGTGGTGAAAGATGAAACACTTACCAAACATTTCTTAAAAGTGGAACTAATTAAATAAAATAATATCATATTAATGCACACAGCTCCTCAGAGGAAATTTGCATGTGACCTTAACATATTAAAAATATTCACACTATTTAAGATATAAGTGAGCATGCAAGGACTGTTTATTCTTACATTTTAAAAATATTTTTTAAATGCATATATATGTATAGTGCATAGGGTAAAAATTATATAAACTTTAATTGTTTGATTCTAATAGGAATGATAATGTGTATTATTGTGTGGACAATTTTTTAAAAGATCTATTCAGCATTGTCCAGCCTACTGTGCTTAATTTCAAAATCTGACATTTTCATAATGTAAATTGTTTGTTCATTTCTCCTTTATATTGTATGAATTCATATCTAACATAAAAAATAAAAATGAAATCATACTCACAGGACTGTAGTAATTCAGAGCATTGCTCTTAGTTGCAATTTCATTCTTTTATTTACTTTTCTATGATTAAAAAGGACACTGTCAGAGCCTTTCTGAGGTTATGACAAGAACCACACTTTGTGATATCCATTCATCCCAGAATGTGAAGGAAAATGAAAAATCAAATACCTATAATCAGAATTTAAGTAATTCAGGAAAATTAACTAAAACATAGTACAAGAATCAGATTAACAAAGAATTTACTATATTGCATATATTGCATAAATTTACATAGAGAGGTATATATTTCATAAAGACTTGATAATAGGAACAACAGAATAATATAATATAATATAATGAATAATACAATGATAATATAATTCAGGATCTGAAAAGTCATTTAATCAAGACTAGTCCGTGAATGAGAAAAATCTGTGGGAAACTCAGCTTAGAGTAAACTTACATGACACTGGTGAGCTGGGGAAAACACCTAGAAATAATTGCAGAAATTATATCAGTATCTAAACAAGTGATTAGCCCATTCTTATCACTTGGGCTCTCATTTAAAGTTTACTGCAGATCCCAGCTGCTAGTGGATGGCCACACTTCAGGAACAGTCAACTGTTCTTGGTCTGATGCCTGAGAGGCTGTATTTTCTCCAAATAAAGTGTCAGCGTGTCTCATATAAGGAGTATACCTAATTATAATTAGGAAAGTGACACAAGCCATGTACAACAGTTTGCTTGTTGAATGGAACCTCTACTTTAGGACACATGGAATCGGTGCTCTGGGAAGTACAGCAAAAACTAGATTCATTCCCATCTACATAAGCACTGAACTCAGAACTATACTTGCTGAAATCTCCTCTTAATATAAGTGAAGACTGATTTCCTTTCAAGAGACAAGGCAGACCTTCAACAGTCGTTTTTACTCTCTGGATGTTTTTAGCCAGATATCTTTAGGCTGAGAACTACCCTGTGCTACACTGACTTCTATGTCACATGAGGCACTAGAGTCCAAAACTAAATTAGAGCTACAATTAAAACTGTGGATCAGTTAACCTCTGAAATAAGGAACTAACTGCATTTCATTAGGTGTGGTGAGTCAGGGACTTGATTAATTTAAGTCTACCCATACATTTTAGCATCTAGGTGGCTTACCCTTTCTAGTTTTTTACCTAACTAGTGATTTTTCAATATATAAAGTATCTGATTGGAAACTCTTCATTAAAAAGAAACTGTGAGAACTGAAGGTAAAAAACCTCTCAGTGCAATTGTGAAAACTGATCCCATATTTGGTCTGAAGCAGAACACTAGGCAAGGAATTTTGCTCTGACAACAAACAAAGAAAGAAACAAACAGAAAAAAAGCAAGAAGAAAATTGAGCATCTTACACAAAAAGTTCACAATCATTTGAGATACCTTAGAGTATCACTGTTGGCATTCAGTTGCTGCTCTAGAAGTTTTTGTGTATCCCACAAGGGATACACTGTGTATTTCAAATCTTTGTATCTGGACTGTATATTCCAAATCCTGTGCAGACATCCCAGACATTTCAGTCATATAAAATGACTCTAGATGAGTAATGCTAGACAATTAAATGTAACCTCTAATGTTTGATGAGTGCTTTCTTTGTTTAGCATAAACATCCAAATACCGTTTATAGCCATGGCTTTTTACTATTTTAAAAAATTATTAAATCCACATGGGAACTTGATACATTTTGACTGTTTTCTTTAAATTTAAATGCTTTAAAAGATTCTAAACTCATGGTGCCAAATTCAGTGAACTACAGATTCAACCAAAAGCACAGGCTCTTTAATGAGTGAGGTTTTACCAAGACCAGATTAATTCTTTCTTGTTTCTTCAATGAATAAGAAGATGCACAAATAAAAAAGAACACATCAAACAGTTCCTGAAGATCACCTGATGTATCATCATATCAACACACTTTTTCGTTCATTTATCCACTTCTTCAGAAAATTTTCATCACAAAAGGAATGGAAAACTGATACTTTAAAATTATAATATTCCAATAGGCTCAGGATTTTACTGAAAATCTCTTTTCTTTAAAAATTAATGCAATAGTTAAATAAAGGAAATGCTGGGGAAAATGGCTCTTTGACTGCTAAGATGCTAGAGAAAAAACTTTTATAAGGTCAGTTTCATACATGCAAGCTAGTACATCTAATTCCATGATTGATGCATGACTGTCCTGTAGTGGTTTTGCTGTTTTCAGAACAGCTCATCTTGTGAAAAATGACACAGAGCCTCCCTCATTAAGAGTCTTCAGAGTCAGTTTAATGAAGATGAAAGTATGTGTGTTGCAGTTAGGTAAGTTTTTTTTTATATTGCTGCCAAGAAGACAGAAAAACCTGAAAATTCTGTGTCAGTCTTTCAAAACAATAGTCACAGTAACAAGAAAATCAACATCTGTTGTGTGCTTTTCTTTGTTTCTTCTAATCGATCCAGCAAATCTTTGCCAAACATTTGCACAGCGTGCCATAGAAATGTCACTTGAGGGTGAAAAAGACTGTCACTTTATAAGTAAATATCATCTTGCAAGTAAATACCATTGAGTAGGGAAAGAAAAGTGACACTAAGAAAAGAAGCTAAATGGTTGATAAAAACAAGAAGCAGAGCATGTAATGAAGATTCCAGTTAATTTGTACCCCATTTGTCTGATGTCTTGATAATAGTAGATGGTAAAGGAATTGATAGTCATGGTTTTCATAATCTCAGCACTGGAGTTCTACCA
Organism: Manacus vitellinus; assembly: GCF_001715985.3. NCBI lineage: Eukaryota > Metazoa > Chordata > Aves > Passeriformes > Pipridae > Manacus > Manacus vitellinus. Next base: position 22,234,808 of record NW_021940208.1, on the reverse strand, counting down.
TTCAACAAACATCTGCAGCAATCAACAATGTTTCCACCTTAACCAACCACGGTAATTGACGCCTCTCCTATTCAATTCCTTCTTTTCATTTCATTGAGTCAAAGATTTTGTAGAGTTCTCAAATAATCTCTACCTCTGCTAGAATCATAGAATCATAGAATGGTTTGGGTTGGAAGGGACTTTGAAGATCACCTAGTTCCAACCACCCTGCCATGGGCAGGGGCACCTCCTATCAGACCAGGTTGCTCAAAGCCCCATCCAACTTGGCCTTGAACACTTCAGGGATGGGACAGCCATAGCTTCTCTGGGCAACTTGTTCCAGTGCCTCACCACCCTAACAGTAAAGAATTTCTTCCATATAGGTAATTTAAATTTCCCCTCTTTCAGTTTGAACCCATTACTCCTTATCCTGTCACTACAGTTCTTGATGAAGTGTCCTTCTCTGGCTTCCCTGTCGGCCCAATTCAGATACTGGATGGTTGCTATGAGGTCTCCACACAACCTTCCCTTCTACAGGCTGAACAGCCTCAACTTTCTCAACCTGCCTTCATAGGGGAGGTGCTCTAGTCCCCTTATCAACTTCCTGGCCTTGCTCTGGACTTGCTCTAACCATTCCATGTCCTTCTTATGTTGGGAGCACCAGAATTGTATGCAGTATTCCAGGTGGAGTCTTGTGAGAGAGAGAGTGGGAGAATCACCCCCTTCAGTCTGCTGGCCATGCTTTTTTTGATGCAGCCCAGGACATAGTTGTTGTCCAAATCTTGCCTCTCCTTTAGCTCCCTATATATCCAGATCTTCTTTGCACTCACTTTTCTACTGTAAGTCCTGAGGTCCAGATGATACTTTTATCTAGCTACATTACCCTTGAACATTTCAATTTCTCTACTGTGCCATTATTCCTGTCTCCACCTCAGAATCCTGATTATTTTTCCACTTGCCTTCTGTATGCAGTCTCAAAGACACAAAGGTAGAAATTTATTTACCCTTGCCAGCAAATTCAACACAATGCTTGCTAAGCCTTGGCAAACAGAATTCATGTCTTACACATTTATTAGATCTAGACGATCTTTGAGATTTGCAACTCATACTTCACTGATTTTAGTTTGTCTACACAAAAGCTACTTGGTGAAGCATCTACATACTCTATGTTCAATGAAATTGTTGAGAATAACTGTTGATATTTTATTTAGTTTTTAGGATAGAAATAGAAATAACATGAGCTTAAACAATTTGCATAGATTTGTAAAGAAGAATGTTAATAAGAAGTTTCTATTCTATATAAATATTTAATCTTAATCTTCCTTTTCCCCTTGTTTTTCCATAAAGTACCATCTCACTTTACTAAACTTTAAAAACTTCTATCCAGGTTAAGTGTTGCAGATTTTAGGAACAAGTACTTGTAAGTTCTCGAAGTGGAACTGTGGTTGGTATCTTCCAGAAAAAAAAGAAGTCTGGAAAGGTGCTGGTAAAACACGCACACACACACACACACACATACACGGAGAAATTGCATTATGTTTCAGGAAAACAGCGTGTAGCTACAGTGCTTGAAGAGATATGAAAAAAATGTGGATGTTGTACCTTCACAGCAGCTTTACCCTAAGATCTCAGTCTTTTATCTAGTAATTTCCACACAAATACCAAAATCAATACATCTGTCTTGTTATTTTGCTTTCTGGCACCCAGCCTTCCAGTCAGTTCTAGACGTTTATTAGTTCTTTGTATTTCCCACTTAAGACTTTTCTGCCTTAAATTTTTGTCTCTGCTCTGTGTTTCTTACCATCCTGGAGTGAAATTTTGTCATACCTTGGAAGTGCTGTAATCCAAGCTCCTCCTTTTCCCAAAACCTGTAAGTGTTTGGGACAGAGAAAAATGCTTCTTTCTTACAGAAACAAATTATTTATTTTTTTTTATTTTTGAAGATGTATTTTTGTTCCAAACTCTTTTCTCATGGAATCACAGAGTTTTCAAGGTTGCAAGTCACTTTCAAAATCATCTAGTCCCAGCGTCAACCCAGCACCACCATACTCATCCCTAAACCATAACCCTAACTGCCACATCTAGACACCTCTTGAACACTTTCGGAGATGGTGACTTCACCACCTTCCTTGGCAACTTATTCCAATGCTTGACCACTCTTCCAGTGAAAAAATTCCTGTTAGCAGGTGGTATTAAACCTAAACAGATACCAGGGAAATAGAATGAATCTTTGGAAAAGGAGTAGTTGTCATATATACTGAGCATTCACAGGTGAGAAATGGAGACTGTGGAGAAAACTTGACCCTAACTCTATTATGTTATACTTTAAGTCCTCAAAGCCCAAAACCCCCCCAAAGTTTTGCTGCTACAGTATGTAACCTTTGTTTACTGCCAAACTGGGGACATCACCTAAGTTCAATTCAAATTGCAGCGTACATGCACATAACAAATAAAATTATTCCTGTCTGTAATTTCAGCTCTAAGCTCATACAGCATTTGAAGCATGCCACTATGTTAGTTTAAGGCTGAGAGCTGCCCTTATGGCTACATCTATCTGCACAGGATAAAATTTTTATTGAAGAACAGTAGCGTATAAAATGAAAAGGAAAAAAACCCGGTCTAGATGGTCTAGAAGACCATATAATTGTTTTCTTCTGACAGCAAAGTAATGGTAAATTAACACTATCAGAAAACAAATTTAATATCATTATTTATGATCAGAAGTTTCTTAAGACAAACAGAAAACAAGAATTTAATATGGAAAATTTACTTGAACTACTAGTTAAAAAGGCTAGAAATTTGGCTTCAAGCTACAAAGTAAATGTTATCAAAGAGTTTTCATAAAGATTTTGAGTTTCTGCTCAGACCAGGAATAAAATTCTAAAAAAATATTAATATTTTTCCTTAATTTTCTATATTTTCGTAGCTTCAAATGGACTTGCAGGCACTTAATTCTTTCTCTGGATTACTTTTGATACCCTTTAGAGGTGGAGAATGTATGGTATTTGTCATCCAAGTTTTTCACTGTCTTTTAGTGTAAAATTTATATTTAATAAACCATGTTACCATAGTGCTGTAAATTCTGTAACTCTTATTCAAACTTTGTCTTTCCAACACACAACACCACTGGAAAGCTCATTTGACACACTGTCCTCATAAAGAAAGCTCATATGATCCATATAGTTATCTCATTAGTTAATGGGTTGAATATCTGAGGCTCTGTGGAAAAAACCCCAACCAGTCAAACAAACAAAAAAACCCAGAAAAAATCCCCAAGCAAACAGTAATGCAGCAGTGTGAATCCACTGATGAAAAGAAACAAAGCCAGCACCCAAAGTGAAGCTAATGGGCCCAGATGGATTGTTTTAGATGAGATTGATCAAGCTCTGTCAAAGTCTCAGAATATTGTTGCAGAACCCAAGTTGACCTTTGGACGTATTTGGTCACAATGATCATTCACTTTTACAGAATTTCAAGTGACATACCACTACATTTTTCCTTCAGTGACTGCCCTATGTTGTTAATGGAATTGATACTTAAGCACCAGCTCTGTAACTGTGGAAAATTTCCTTGGTAAGCAACTAGTTCAGCTGTTCCAATAAAACTTCCAGCTTAACTCAAAAATTAATTTTATAGAGTTGTAATTGGTTTATGTGTGTGCCCACGTGCACCTGTGCTTTTGTGCATATCTAAAGAACTGGAATAAATTCCTGTGATGAATATGTAGCTTTCTAAAGAGGGATGCAAGGGTAAAGATGGAGTTATATCAAACTTTCTCTTTTCTTTTTTTCTGACAAGGAGATCTGTTCTTAGCATAGTAAAAGGGGCTAAATATTTCCACTGAATGCTTAAGTCACTTTATCCCTATGGTGTATGCAATGATAATAAAGAAGTACTAAATATGCTTGTAGATGCAAACATATTTTCAACAGGTAAGCTGAATTTTAAAACGATTTCCACCACAAAAATAATTAAAAACAGGTTATGCATAAGAATTTAGGGGTGGCTGTGGCTTAACCCTAGTATGCAGCTAAGCTCCAAATGCTGCTTGCTCAGTTCCCTGCGGTGAGATGGTAAAGAGAATTGGAAGTGCAAAGGCAAAAAACCCTCATGTGTCAAAATAAAAATGGTTTAATAAATGAAGGAAAGCCACCTGTGCAAGCAAAGGAAGACAAGGATTCCAGTCATCCCTTCCCATAGGCAAGCAGGTGTTCAGCCATCTCTGGGAATGCAGGGCTCCATCACATGTGACAGTGACTTATTAAGACAAATGTCATAAACCTGAATGTTCTCCCTTTCTCCCTCTTTCCTCATATTTTATTGTTGACCACAACATCAAGTGGCATTGGATATCACTTGTGGTGAGCTGGCCCAGTTGTGTCCTCACCCATTTTTTTGCCTACCCCTTACTGGTGGGGCAGTGTGAGAAACAGAGAAATAGAAAAAGCCTTGATGCTGAGTAACCACTTCTCAGCAATAGCTAAAACATCCCTTGATTTATCAATCCTATTTTCACCCCAGATCCAAAACTTAGCTCCATACTATGACAAAAATTAACTCTAGCCCACACAAAACCAATATGGGAATTAGGTTAGTTTTATGGATTTATTTCTACTTTACCAGTTTCTGAATACATTTTTTGGGTAAAATCTCAGTGTAAATCTCCAGCACTGGAAATAAAGTTAGATATCTTCTTAGTAAAGAAAGAGTAGTTCCGCAGTTTTTATTCTGTGAACAGAAAGAAAAAATAGGCAAAAAAGTAAAACATAATCAGTATATCATCTAGTATACTCATAGCAGAGTTGAACTCAGCAACAATTGAGAATGTAGGACTATATGCTTCCCCTCTAATTCACATGAAATAATTATCTAACTTCCTTTCTGTAGTGGACAGAGGAAAACAAGAACTAGGAGGGTGATTCATGCTGTCATCAGAGAAGTGTCATAGGGGATGAATTACCTGGCCTGAGTTCTCTTCATAATCAGTGGGAGAAAAAAGAAAGGCCCATACAATAATTTATCATTGTACTTTAAGATAAGTATCTGAGATAGCTGAGGTAACTTTTGCTCTGACAGCTATTTTATCTCCGCATTGTTTATTGGTACAGCTAAAACAATGAGTTAAGATTTAGACATCTGAGAGAGAGATATTGAAGTAACAAATACCATACTAATTGCTTTTATTACCAAGAGCAACATATTATGACCATGTATATAAAAAATTAACAGTTAAAATATAATTCTTGATAATGTCTATTTCTTTGTTTTATTTACCTTCTTTATACTGCCGAAATCCATATAAATCTGTGTTCAAACAGCATATGTTTTCTTTGTATATTCATCTGAACAAAGATCACCTTTATCTGAGTTCTTGTACTGTCTTGTCCTGGGGAATATCTTAATTTCTAAGTGATAATGTTACTTCAATCCTTGCTATCCTTACTCCAACCTCTATAACCCACTTCTTTCTGTACTGCAATACTTCATTTCATTCTCTATATTGCATCAGTGCAAATCTGTCTTCAGGAGACAGCTGGAAAAGCTTATTCACAAATAGCAGTGTTATCTTGAGAATTTACCAGTGACCAACTTGCAGTGGTAAATACATTCTCATAGTGATTCACTATTTGATAAATTACACCCTGCCACTGGAAAGCTCTCCTCTTCACACTGGACACACCAGAAATACCCCATTCTTCATGCTACTCAGCCAAGTGGGAATGCTCAGACAACATGAAGGAACCTAAAATTATCAAAGAAAAAGCAACTGCTTAAATGGTGACACCATTTATTTTACTGCAAAGAACATTCCCATTCTGTGTCATGCTACTTTATGCACAATCAGTCATTTAAAAACTTCTCTTTAAAAAGATTTCACTTGTCTTTAGCTACAGTATCCAGATCCCTTGTAAATGAAGACATTTATACCTTTGCTACTTATTTCACTAATACCAGATGAAGGATTTACTGTTCATGTGTTTGTACAGAGCTTGTCATTTTATATTATGACATAACATGACATTTTGCCTCTGTGGTACATTTTGATAATGTCAAATAAAAGTACAGAAGACTAGAATTTGTAGTCAGATAATTTTTTCTGTCTCACCCTAAAGGCATGGAACTATTCAAACATGCAAATTATTTGTGAGAAAATATATTAAATAGGGTTAATTGGTGTCTACAAATAATAAGATAAAACTATGAAAGAAACATTTCTTCAAAGTGCAGCATAGGGCTTACCTTTTAGTTACAGTGTTTGCATGATGATTTTGTCATCTTGATCATCAAAAGCCAAACTGTGCATACAAAAGAAGCCAATCAGTAAAAAAACCTAACTTTATCACACTAATTATTAACTAAAAGCAGTATGCTCAATAGAATATCTTTTACATCAATATATATGTAAAAAGAATACACTGACTTTGTAATAAACCAAAACATGACAAATAGTACAAAGAAGACTCTTTAGAAAATTAATTGAGGATAAACCTGTCACATTAAAGTGTGTTCTTGGCAAGAAGGTTATGCACAAAACCTCTCTGTGATTAATCTAAAAGTTTAAGCTAAAGAAGTACCGTATAATTGCTTATTATGATGAGCTTCTTACAACATCTTAAGGGAAAATATAACTTGCACAAACATATGCTCTTTTTTAGATTACTAAGTATTTCTTATGGGAAAACAGAATATTAATGAATATTAACAATATATAATTTCATTATAGTTAACACATAAGCTTTTTTTTTATCTGAAATGTTAATTGCCACAATATATGAAATGCAGTGATTTAGCAATGCTTTTGTCTCATGTGTTTTATTGAATCTGACAAAAAAAACCCATGTTGTGAATCATCAGATTGATTTCTGTCCTTTTAAGATTTTTTACAATTCACATCTATACAGGGAAAATAAATGTGTCTTATAAAGATAAATAAAATTTAAATGAAGTTTCAAATTTTATACAATTTAATAAATTGTAAATATTCAGAGGCATAAGATAAGAAATTGAAAGTAGCATTCCTTAAAGTTACAAGAATAAGAAATGTAAATGTAATACTCGAGTTGGTGGGAAAAATGCCTTCTCCTACCTGATTGTATTTCTTACCTTTTTTCGGTTAGTAGAACTGAAAGAAAAAGCACTTGAAAACAACCTCTTGAAGCAAGTCTGACTGCATCATGAAGATTAGTTTCTGTATTGTTTTACAGTAAAAGGTAACCTATAAACCATTTGATAACTGATACATGAGATCAATTGTTTTTTTTCTTTAACGTGGCAGCAATATTTTCATTAAGCAAATGTCTACCTTATAGGACAAGAAAGCAATAGCAAAAATTCTATATCAGTGGTCAATTTTTCTAATCTTTTACATAGCAATAGCAGGTCCTACATGCTATTTAAAAGATTATATCCTTTTCATACATTTAAAAGATATCGTCAGCAAAAATATATTTCCAATCAGTTAGAGACTGGGTTGTTTAAATCTAATTTTGGCATTTCTTCTAAGGTTGAATAATTTACATTCACCAGAGTAAGGACAGTCCAAAGTTTCAAAGGTATTAGTAGGATTTACAAGAAAACTCGGTTTTCACTTCCTTAAAAGTTTAGGTTCTTTGGAATGTTGTCTTACATGCCTTTGTTTAGAGATCTGCCTTGGGATGTGAGACAGGAAAACCTCACTGTACCTAAATCTAGGAGCCTTCCACTAGATTGTCTAGAACAATATACCGTCTTCAACAGTGAAAGTGCCTCAGGCATTTATTGCTACTGTCACTGTAGCTGTTGTTGCAATTAGAGTTGTTATTATTAGGGTTATTATTATTATTGGAGGGGACCATTGCTTTTGAATGAACTTACATTCTTTCTTTATCTCCATTTTGAGAAGGCATTCCATCTTGTAAATATCACAGTTCCCAGATGATTTTTCATTGAAAAGATATTAGCTTAAAAAACAGCATTTTTGCTTAATGAAATGTACATTAAAATACTCTGAAAAAACTTCACTATTTAGGTACTCTAGTATTAAGACAGATAGACCAGTGACAGAAAAAAATAATTTAGTGTTCTAAATTCTCAAAAGATCTGTGCGAAATCCAGGCAATAAAGGGCCCTGTATGAGCATGAGTGACAAAACGAAAATCCTATTTTGTTTTAATCTAGTTGCCAAATCTTTTTCTTCCCTTGCTTAAACTGTTTTCTAAATCATGAAATTCAACACACTTTTCCATATCATAGCCTTAAGTTTCAGGAAATTTGTAACCATTCAATATGACTCAGTAAATATTCTGAAGTTTCTGTAGTCTTTTATCTTTCAGCAAGATCCCAAAAACCTTCAAAGTAAAAAATTTCTTTTCTCCCCAACACTAAGTCTCAGTTAATGATATCAGATTAGGTACATGGATCATAATATTTCTATTGCAAGAGGGGGATTTGTATACCATAGACCTGTGTGAGGGACACAACAGGTGAATTAATTTTTTGTAGATAACAGTGGTCCATCTTCACTTCCCCTCATATCCATTTATGCCTCCTTGTACTATTGTTCATGGTAGGTGGAAAACAGTAACTAGGTATGACACTGTCTACACCATTTCAGACTTCACGTATATCAAATATATTTTAGAATTGTATATATGTCACAGCCCTTTTAAATCAATGGATTATAGGTGGATTGAACTATTGCAATAATGTTTTATTTGTTTCAAAATATTAGCAAGTAACTCATATTATATTAAAATTTACTGTACCTTTGATCATAGCATTTATGGCTTCTGACTATTATTTACACTATTCTTTACTGTTGCCTTCTTACTCCATTTTTACTATTTCTTTGTGTACCTACTGTTTTTGTATACAGTAACACAATTCTCAAGATACAGCAACATAAGTGAGCTGTGGACTGTGTACATTTGACTTTATTGTCTTCTATTATTTCAATAATTTATCATTGTTGCCTTAGTCGTTGGTTAAAATTCAATATAGATTAGGCAAAAAGTATTCCATGTTGGGCTGTCAACACAGTAATTTAGGAAAGAAATAATTTACTAAATCTTAAATCTTTCAACTTTGTCTCCATTCTAAAATATACCACAAAGAATTCCCAATTAATACCAGGGTTGTTGAAATAGGCTGATACCAAATAATCTGTAAGTACAATCTTTTTAACCTAACTTGTCCTCCTTACATCTTCACACAACTTTTCATTTCTGTTTCTTTTTCCTCTCCTTGGAGGTTTACTGTACAGAGTACCCGTCTTATTCTCACCTCAATACCCCTATATATAAACTAGCTTATTTCCTGAAGATGTCAATTTATTTATTCATATGCTTAATTTTCCTAACTTGTAAGAGTACAAAAAAACCTGAAAAAAACAATATTTCTTGGAAAACTTTCTGCCATAAGAGAACACTCTAATGAGTATGAGGTGATTATATAGGATTTAGATTGTTTTTCCTAAACAATATTACTTCTAGAATGGATACAAGAAATCACATGGTAAAATATTTAGCTTTTAGATTAGATTCAAATACATATTTTTATTCTTCTAGACACTGATAGTTGGTTCCTACTGTGCTGAGTCTTCACACTGTCACTCACTGTTCAGGATGCATGTCTTCCAGTTATTCATGAGTTTTGTTTCAGACAACAGTGAACAGTTTTTCATAAGGCTACTCTTCAACTTGTGAACTGAGCAGAGGTCTAAACCCACAGAATCACACAAATGCAACCACCTTGAACACTCTCAAAACAAACAAAAAAATACTTTCATATGTAATACCTCTATTTTGCAGGTGATTCTGTTTGAGTTTTCTTGTTTGTTTGTTTTTCTTTCTTTTTTCCCTGTGTGGATGATAATACTTGCAAACAGAAAAGCCAGTGTTACAAAAAGTTTTAGCTAAATAGTATTTTGAAAAAATGTGATAGCCAGTTTTGACCTCTAACAGAACACAATATAAGGCAGGCACAAAAAAACCTGATTCAGTTCAAATATTTTTTGTCACCGCTCAATCAGAAAATTATAGCCATTCCTATACCTTTGATTATTACCTAAGGACATATTTTCCCTTCCAGTTCCTATGAGAATGCCAGCTTGTAACCTTTCCAGAGATAGCAAATGAAGCACAGCTCAAAATAAATTAAAAAGAGTAAGAACAGACTACCGAGAAAAGAGACTTGGCCTATAATCCTCCAGCTATCTCATCACAGAATCATAAAAGACCAGATTGGAAGGAACCTCAATGATCATCTGGTCCAACCTTCTTTTATTCTGACCTCTCTTTATTTTCAATCACCTTAAAAGGCAAAGAAAAAGGGCCAAATCCTGCCTCTATACTATATACATTTCTCACTGTAGTTTATCTGAAGGCAGAACTCAGGCCCAACTTTCTTGCAGTAGAATCAATTAACATTTAATGTAGCATATCTCCCTTTCTCCTCAGGTCTTATTTCTCAAATTAAATCAAAATCAGTTTTATAAAAATGTCTAATCTTATCTTCTATCTTTTCACATGAATGCCCTGACTCTAGTACTTTGCCCCTATCTGAAGCTGTTATTTTTGTTGTCCATTTGTAAATTTTGTGCACATGGTTCCTTTTCACCTTTTCCTTTACTTTTTAGTCAGTTTTTCTTGTCCTTCTTGTTTTCTTTCCAGCTGTCCTAGAAGTGCCTAGTACAATTTTCAAAGCTTCTTGTTGTGGAATCCTAGGTGTCTAAATTTCCCTGCTAGTTACTTGTTAATTTTAATTGACAAAGTTTTTAGCTGCCTATGACTGGAAAAGTTACTAAGAAGTCATGTTTAGGTGTTAAAGCATTCATATTATGTTGTCCTTTTGTTAACTCTAATACGCAATTAAAGTATTTTGTGTATTTCAAACAAAAATAAAGAACATTTTTACAGAATTACTAATTGCTTTACAAAAACAATAATAAGTCAGTAGCTTGTGCATTCTACAAAGGTAATGTTAATGTAACATACTTTTTAGGCATTTATTTTTTTAAATATGTCTGTGTATATATATAATTTTCTTCTGCAAACAAGCTTTTCTACATATCTAGAAGGCAGGTAAGGAACACTCAGATTTCTGAGGTTTCTGGTACAGTAATTTCAAAGACACATTTCTTCTGCCAGTAGACACCACCAATTGCTGTAACTGATGTTTCACCCTTTACACTAGCTCGATTTTTCAGACAATGGATAATTAGCGAGACTTTTCTGCTGGATTGTTATTTCTATCTTTTGAGGAATCTAATGCTATAATGGACAAAATGTCATGAATAATGAGGTATTATGTTATTGAAAGTTACATCACTAAACTGAAAAGTATATTGTTCTTTGTCTTTGAAGCAGGAAAGAGATTTTTATCCATTAGTGGTCTCAGTTCTGTCTCATCTCTTTCTTTTGAGAGAATGTTAACACTACCTATAAAATTAAAAACTGAAGATAAAGATATATAAAACTCATATCTGAAGAAGAATCTGAAATAAAAGGACTGATGCAATTTAAAAAAATCCTGAGTATGCTCAGGCAAAATTTGTTATTTAATCACGCAAAAAGATTTTTTGCCTCTGAAATGGCTTGTTCTAACATTATAATTGTATTAGGTGACTCACATTTATGCAGTTACCTTAGGATATTGCATTATATTTCCAAGGATATATTTTTACTAAGTGTTGCCTATTGAGTTTATTCATATTATCCCATAGATATAGATAGGGTTCTTTTATTGTCTACGTAACATACTTAAAATACAGAAACAGGCTACTTCCCCACATGCTGCACAGCATCTACACTGCGTGGCATCCCCTGGTTCACTGCATGTCTTACCTACAGAACAGAAAATGTGGAATGCTCTCTCTCAGTTTTTTCCAGACTACCAAAACAACAGGAATATATATGTGTTCATAAAAGTTTGTACAGAGGTTGGTACCACTGAGCAAGCAGTAACCGAAGCTAAGTCAATGGCAATTATTAGGGTTTCACTTTGTTACAGAGTTCTTGCCATGTGACACATGCCTTTTACTTGGAACTCCTTGCAAGCTTGAAGGCTCAGGAAAACTAGAGATAGAGAGAGAGAGAGAGAGAGAGATTTTTTACTGGAAATATGTGACATTGAAAACTCCTCATGACTTTCTTATCATTCCTTGACAGTTTTCGTTCATTTTGATTCACTACAGCACCTGAAGAGTAATAGGCATTCTGTAAGGGAGTTTTTGTGTGATTGTGCTGGTTTTGGTTGGGGTAGAATTTTCTTCAGAGTGGAAAGCATGAGGCTGTGTTTTGGATTTGTGCTGAACACAGGTTTGATAATATAGGGATGTTTCTGTTATGACTGAGCAGTGTTTACACAGAGCCAAGGCCTTTTTTGCTTTTAATACTGTCACACTGATGAAAAGAGTGGGGATGCATGAAAAGCTGGGAGGAGACACAGCCAGGACAACTAACTCCAATGAACCAAAGGGATATTCCATACCATATAACATCATGCTCAGTCTATAAAGTGGGTGGAAGAAGGAGGAAGTGGTGGACATTTAGAGTTATGTTGTTCGTCTTCCCAAGCCACACATGATGGAGTTCTGCTCTCCTGGAGATAGATGAACACCCTCCTTGTGTTTGCTTTGCTTCTGTGTGCAGCTTTTGCTTTCCCTATTAAACTGTCTTTATCTCAACCCATGAGTTTTCCAGCTTTTACCCTTCTAATTCTCTTCCTGATCCTATTGGTGGGGGAGTGAATGAGCAGCTGCATTGGGCTTAGTTGATGGCTGGGGTTAAACCATGACAGTGATATACAGACAGTGAGATCCCATCTAATCATATAGGTCCTAGGTATATTTGGAACAGCCTCCATGTCCATAATGGTTTCAAAGAAGACAAGAAAAAAGAAAGATTGCTGTCTATATCTTAATAACTGACCCACTTTGGCTGACTGTTCTACAGAAGCACAGGTGCACCAAGAGGAAGATTCACTCACGAATAATTTCCTAAATTAAATTAAATAAACCAAAACTATGAATGGTAGCTCATTGCTTTATAACATTCCAAGATAACCCATACACAAATCTGGACAATTTCAAGGTGAATATTGCCAGTATGCTGCACTGACCATCTGGTTGACAGGAGCAGGTCAGCCAGAGAGCACCATGCATAGTCCCAGCACTGGATGTCTCCTGGGAATGGAGGCAGATCATGGGCCCATGGGTGGTTCTGGTTTAGTGGACCCTGTGATGAGGCAGGGCAGGGCTGTATGGAGCTGGAGACCGGTCCTGCTGTAATGTCACTGGGGTAGGAGCTGATGGCCCTGGGGGGCTAACATGGGGTCCTGGGTCATGGGCAAGGTGAGAGGAGCCCGGGGTGGATGTGTGTTGGCAGGAGCAGGGAGGCACTAAAGGCCCTGTCACAATTGTGGACCCAATTATCTTGCCAAAATGAAAGAGGTTTCAGAGTTGAGCGAACATTGTTAAGTAAGCCATCACTAATGTATTGACAAAATTACCTAACAAAAAATGCAAACTAGCAAAATAAGAGTAGTGTCAATAAAGCATCAAGACACTTGGTGGTAGACCAGCTGGCGTGGTCCTTCTTTTACACTATAAACAGAAGTGTTCTCATTGCTCATGAGTGCCAAACAGACAGGTGACCAAGAAGTTATTTACTACAACTCATGACACGAATGCAAATCATGAAGAGGTCTTGTATATGGTAATGTCTCAAAGTAAAGAAATTATATTGTCTGAGACTCAGTCCAGTATCTCTCCTTCATGCTGTAAATGTGCAGGTTACAACACACATCTGCCTTCCCCCTTTGATCTCTTAACATTCTTCCTTACATATCCAACCCCTAAATATCTCTTAATATACTACAAAATTAAGACCTAAGCATGTGGTATTTACAAGCAAGAACTCTGAAGTACTGGGATACCTCAGAGATTACTCTAAAATGGCAAAGTATTTGGTGAATAGATGTTTTCATTTTCTCGAAACTTCCTGTATTCACAAATGTTTGAATATAATTCTTTTTTCCCCCTAGATTAATTGTCCCATTTAATGATTAACGAATAAAATTTTTATTTCAGTGGAAAGGAAAATTAAGAAGTACTCTGATACCACAGCTGACATACTTAATAATGTATGAGTGTTTCATAGCCTAATGCTTCTAACTTGACTCTTGTAATGGTTTCAGGCTTTGCTTCTTTTGTCTTCATGTCTTATATTCATAAAATGGATACTCCATTGATTACTTTTTTTGCCAAGCAATGTTTTCAAATGGTGTTCAGTGAAGGTGTGTTGTCTCTTTTAGTGATTATAACCTTCAAGAAAAAAAAAGGACAAATAAATATTTGTATATTTGAGGTTTTCTTTCAATTTTTGTTATTCTATATTTCTCATTCTTGGATTCCAGATATGTAAAAAAAATACATTGTGTACAAGAAAGTAACCTCAGACTTGTTTATGACTGGAGATTAAAAGCAATATCTAGAACAGTCATGGAGCTTTTTGTTTGGGTGTTTTTTAGAGGTTTTTAAGGATGTAACCTTCTCTTTCTCAGTACTTTCCTTCCTAATTTGAAAATAACTGTGCACTTTGAGACCCATTCCATATTATCCTAGAACCCATGAATTAGTGGATGATGGTTTTACAAATAATCAGCAGTGCAGACTTAAAAACTATAGTGTCCAGTGAAGCATACACATTGCAGCTCAGCAAGCTGAGCTACTTAATACTGAGCAAGTTTAATGACAAACTCTTTTTGTAGTCACTGAACTTTTTTATTTTGTCTCTTGTTCATAAATTTTCAAAATGGCAAGCAAGTATTTCAGTAGTGCATTACCTATTAACTTTAATGGGAACCACATAGCTAAAACTCACTGTATAGATTAAAAAAACATAGCTGTTGTTGGAAGGTATTGTATGACAAATAACTGAACAAAATTCAGACTGTACAGAAAGTAATTCTATATAATTAGTAATAAATAGAAAAATTTTGATAAGATTGCAACAGGACCCGAGGGAATGGCCTGAAGTTGTCAGGGGACGTTTAGGTTGGATATTAGAAAAAGGTTCTTTACCTAGAAGGTAGTTGGGCACTGGAACAGGCTCCCCAAAGTGATCACAACACCAAGCCTGACAGAGTTCAAGAAGTATTTGGACAACACAGTCAGGTACATGGTATGATTCTTGGGGATGGTCCTCTGCAGGGCTAAGGGTTGGACTCAAAGATCCTTGTGAGTCCCTTCAAACTCAGCATATTCTGTGATTCTGTGATTCTGTGATTCTGTGCAACAACAAGAAAATAATAGAATAAGAGAGAATAAAAATATTTTTAAAATGTATTTTCATTAGTGAAAAATATTATTCCATCAACTTCAGCAGAGCTATGACAGATTAAAAGACCTGACCCATAGATTTATATGACTGGAGACCCTTCTTATTCACTAAAACTATGCTTTTGTAAATGTTTAAGGGGTTTATTCTGTATATTTCCTAACTTTTTAGAGTTAGATTAATTTATTTTATGAATAATAAGGTACATTTTTGTACCTGAGTTTTGTATTGAGGCCTGGTTATTTATTTTTTTAGTGAGCTCAGGGTTATACCTTATAAAATCAGCAACATTAACAAGCATAACAAGTAAATATTTGAATATGCAGTACTGTTAGTGGTATATCCAACACCATCATTGTATAGGTAAAATTTATTTATAACTTTCTAAATATATGTTTATGAAATTTGTATTATATTGGTTCTTGCATTTTATGCCTCTTTTGAGGTATCGTAGATTTTTTTCTTTCATATTTTTTCTCCCTTTTTGGGTAATTAACTTATAGACATGAAATATTACAAATTATTCTTTTCTGTTTTTCAGAACATAAGCATTTGAAGAGCACAAAAATGTGTGGAAAGGTGCATGTTAAATAAAACAATACAGAAAATATTAAGATCTTTTTAAAGATATATTAAAGCTCTATGCTGAGGAAAGTGTTCCTGTTTCTTCATATCTCCATTTGCCTAGGCAAATCCTAAGAGCCTAAAAGCCAAGAAGACCTGGCTTTATGTGTAATTGTATTGTATTTTTAGATAAATTGAGCTCAGACTAAGTTCATGCTGCCTACAGTTTCTCTCTGTTCTTTTATCAGGAAATGCCAAGGAAGGATTCAGATGGTCTCGGTCTCCCAACACCATCTACGTTACACTGTCACAAGGACAATTGTCACAGGCAAGCTGCCAAATCAGAAAAGGAGCAGTGGGACACATCTACAGTACGTGGGGGAAATCTGTAATAATATAATTAAAGTGACAAAGAATTGGCTGGTCAAATGTAAATGTCTACTTTGGGCTGAGATTAATTGCTCTCTGAAGTCCGCTGGCTGTAACAATGAATTAAAACCAGCCAACAGGACAAGCTGAGACAAGTGTTGAGACCCTGCAGAGTCAGGTCAGTGCAAGGTCTACAACCTTCTACTACTAATGGCCAAATTATATTTACCGGATGCACTACTATTTATGTCCTTAGCTACAAAAAACATTAAATATGTGATGTGAGCAGTGACCAAGTCAGCAGGGGCATTTGAATTATGCATTAATCTTTAAGCTACTTATTATTAATATAAGTTGCTCTGAAAACATGATGAGCGCTGAAGACTCGAAATTTTGTGTGGCAATTTAAAATTTGGTCACTTTAATGACCTGAGAGTGGACATACAACCTACTGTGTCCACCATAAAAATGCAATGACAACAGATTTGCTGTAATTTTTTTAAATTTTATCTTTTATGTAAACCCTTACATAACTCAATATTGTTTGTTTATTTGTTTTTCTAAGTATGTGGCATGCTGAAGATGACATCTTTTCAGGATTATTAAAAATAGCAGTATTATTTTGAATTAACATTTCTTTGGCCTCTCTGTACTCTGAGGTTTTATACCCATTTCATAACAATGTCTAATAAAGCTATTATTAGTAAAGAGCAGATTGATAAATATCAGTAGTTTCTATTTTTAAAAAGTATTGATTACTTGTAATGCATCCACTTAACTTTTTTCCCACAGTGTTATTCAATAGCATAAATTGCTACCTCTTTTTGAAGGTTATTGTTGGCTGGTTTTGTTAAAATTTCACTACCTGTCCTTCCAGATTAAAAGACGAATTTAATACACCAGACATTCAACATATCACTTAATCCAACCCAAATATGAATCCTATAGAGAGCATCATTAAGGTCATCCTCCATAACCATTTGAGACCTTAAACAGACCAGATTGTAATCTCATATTCTAGTCCATTTTTAAACTTTCATCATGTGATCACTGAGAGAAAGCATTTGAAATACTTTAGATATAGGATCGGCAGGTACATACTGTTATGTATTTGTCATGAAAATTAGCACTAAAGGTTCTATTCACTGTTCTGTTGATAGCAAATAAATTATCTGCTTATTTGTCCCTTTAACCAAAAAAAAAAAAAAGAAAAACGTGTTATATCCTGTCATCTTGGAGCTCAGCTGTTCTTTGTACCCTTCTCTTTTCTTTGATTTTCATCTTCCTTTCTTAACTGACAGGTAATTTATTATTGCGTGTATTTTTCAAAACTAGTTGTTTTTTGGAGACATGTATGATCATTTGTTACTTCTGGGTGTTTGTGGGGGAATATCCACATATTTACAGATTTTAGTGTGCGTTTGGTGGTGTTTGTTTTTTTTAAAGCGCAACATCTAGAAATAATTTTCTGGAGTCATTATATATATGCTTATGATTACTGAATATTCCTATTACAAATTCCACGTGGTCTAATCTTACCTTTTCACTTTTAATTCAAGTTTAATGTAATTTTCAGTTAGGTATTTAACTTTCCAATAGAATACCAGTAAATTACATATTTTCACTCTAAGGAAGTAGTTAAACACAGCATATGTTTTCATGATATCTACATACATAAAGAGAGGAAGAGATAAGGAAAGGGAAAAATCAAGTGGGTTGTGCATTTTCCTACAACAAAATCCACTTTCCACTTTTTTTTTTTAAATAAGTTGCTGTAAATACATATCTCATTTCTAACGAGGAATTTTTTCATAATCTTGAGAGAATGTTTAGATCATCATAAGGCCATATGTTCTATGTAATACCCCTTAATTTATTAAGGAATGAGAAAGCAGCTGGTTACTGAGAATGACATTTTCTGTTATGCACCAGATTTGCAAGCCTTCAAGTATTTATTTGAAGATTGTATTTAGAGATGTCATTGTTATTGTTACATATCAAAGAACTTCACTAGGGTAGAAAATATTTAATGTCTCAGTATCCTGCAAATTGCTCTAAAACATCTACTAATGATACATCTTCTCCTTTGACCATGCATTCATAGCGAGTCTGTCATCCTTAGAATGAGCACAGATTAATTAAAGCAATGGACTAAGACTGACTTTTGGCAACAGCTGTGAGAACCTAAATTTTTCTGTGGATAGTGCAGTGTTCATAAGCAAGAAACTTCGAGGTGTCAGTGGTCTTCATTTATGTATTTGTTGTGATTGAGCAGCCTATTTGTTTTATCCTTAAACTAACCGGAAAGCTTTCTTTGTTTCTACCTTTCTCTTATGCTTTACAGCTTCTTTGGTATATGTCTCTGGTGTTATCTTCCACCAATTAAATCCAATATAATTAGTAATAGAATATCTTTAAAGCTGTGGATTTCAAGTGAACTACTTGTTCTCTTAATTTTCTTGCAGACAAGACTGCCAGTTGACTCCTTACTGAGAATAATCTTAATAATCTTTTTCAGTAGTGGAAAATAAAAGATAGCCTTCTATCCCATCCTTGTAGTGCTAGATCATCACATTTTGGCATTCCCCTAAAATCTTGTTAATATTCAGATTTGTGGTAGCAGCACCATAGCAGTAAAACAATTAAGCAAATTCAGAATGTGGGCATCTCCTTATTTATAAAAAAAAATAAAATCACCACCATCTTCTCCCAGAACATTGCTTAATGTGATCACTCCTGAAACAGTCATCTCTTATCAGGCACCTTCAAAGTTAATCTCTGTTGATCTCCAATACCTGACATATCTCATAGAGTATGTCTGTCCTCATAAAGATGACTTGCATTTGTAACTGTTTTCTGTAGGACCTGTCAGTGTGATTGTAGCAGGGAGAATAAAAAAAATATGGTGCAGCATTTTCCCAACAACGCAACCAAAACTTTATCTGACCAGACTAAAATAAACCTAGATTGAACACCCTTTCAACCAAAATGTTAACTTCTCCAAATATCAGTGAAGATGGTATTGAGGAATGGAAGAGGTTTTAAAACAGAAGACAAGAAAAAGAAAGATATAAGATGTGGTTAAAACCACAATAAATAAAAATATATTCTAACTGCCTTAAGAGAAGTAGAGAGACTAAAAATTGGATTACTGGCCAGTTGTTAGAACAGTTACTATTTCCTCACTGACACTTAGCTGCTGCAGTGATAGATGCTATTATAAGAACAAGAAATTAGAGAGCTAGATAGAAGAAATTAAAATAATATATGACCTGACTTCAGTGGCAGCAGGATTAGATCTTTAGTCAGTAGGTGTCTGATTAGAATTTTTTTAAGAGCTTGCTGTTTAAAATTTATGTTTTAATTTATGTTAATTGCTTTTTGTACCATTTAGTTATTCAAATATGATTGTGAATAAGGTTAGCACATTTAAATTTGTTTTTAAGGGTCAGGTCATGGTCATTTTGCAGAAAAAAAGTGAGACTACTTTATATTTTGATTCCAAATAGAATTCAACATTACCAAGATATTGAAAGTGAAATCTAGTGCACCTGATTTGGCAATGAGGCAATTCAGGCCACCTAAAGTAAGTTTCTAATTTTTCAATAAAACTAATATAGAGCTATAAACATTTTGTACACCAGCAAAGTGAAATCCAGACCATCTTAGTCAGCTGCTTATCTCTTTTAATTATACACATAATAAGACTTGGACACCAGAGGATGACAGTC
This sequence comes from Manacus vitellinus, assembly GCF_001715985.3. Taxonomy (NCBI): domain Eukaryota; kingdom Metazoa; phylum Chordata; class Aves; order Passeriformes; family Pipridae; genus Manacus; species Manacus vitellinus. Next base: position 22,214,848 of record NW_021940208.1, on the reverse strand, counting down.
TAATCTTTCTTAAGGTAGGTTAGATGTCCTTCAGATGACTACAAGTCTGAACAGACCTAGACACATGTTCCAATGCAGATTGGATTATATAGACTGATTCCCACTTTTGTTTTACAGTTCAGTGGCTATGACAGTAATCTCTAATGGGGGAAAAGGCAACCTGGACAATCTACTCAGTTGATATTTAATTATGTTTTTAATGTGCCATGCTTCAAATAGAAGGCAATGAGGTACAATTACTATAGATCACTCAGTAAAGTGTTTAATGGCGAATACACTCAACTGAGGATTAATACTTTTCCCAGTAAATGACTCCATAGAGTGAAATGTTTAAACATCACCTCTTCCTAAAAATAGTAAATAATAATAAAGAACTTGTCTAGCTGTATTGCATTACATGGGAACAACATCTGATTTAAATTTGGGGCAGGCACTGATCACTTCTCTCTGATGACTAATGACAGCACTCAAGGGAACAGTATGAAGATGTTTCAGGGGAGGTAAGGCTGGATATTAGGGAAATGTTCTTCATTCAAAGGGAGGTCGGGTACTGGAACAGGCTCCTCAAGGAAGTGGTCACAGCATCAAGCCTGACAGAGTTCAAGAAGTGTTTGGACAACACAGTCAGGCACATGGTGTGATTCTTGGAGTGGTCCTCTGCAGTCTCAGGAGCTGGACTGGATGATCCTTGTGGGTCCCTTCCAACTCATGATATTCTATGATTCTAAATTTGTGCTGAAGATGTAATTGTCTAAGGAATCATGTTCATCTGCTAAGATAGGTGGGACACCATTACTTAAAAATCATCACTATTAAATCTACTGTTACTGGCTATATCAATACTTTTGAGAAAGTTGTGGAAGTTCAAGCGCTGATAATCAACAGTACTCAGCCAATGTTAGCTTAATTGCTGAGCACAATTTTGCTCCCTGCAAGAAGTGCTCCAAGAAACATAGCAAAACTCTGATCAGAGGATACCAACTGCAAGAGAATATTTTCAAGGGGAAGTATTATTGCAACAAGGTTTGTCTCTGTTAGTGCAACTCACCCTTCCAAAACGACCTCAGCAGACTATGCATATACTGTCATGTCATACAGTAAAAAACACCACTCTGTTGAACTGCATTATTATAACATGACTGTACACATTTTACTAGAAAAAAAATACACAAAATATTGTGTTATATTTGTGGGGGCTTCAGCTGGAATTGAAGAGACCTAGATAGAACTGAGCAAGTGCTAATGAACCCACTTGGTCTTCTGTTATAATATTGCTCTAAACATTGCTGATGAAAGTCAGACATTTCCACATGAGCTTTGAGCCAGGGATTAGTCCCTGGCTTTAGTTTTATTTTGAAGTAGAGACATAGACTTCTCTGGATTCAGTCTTGAGTTAGCTTCAGTGACAGGCATTAACTCCATTTACACATTTAATTCAAGTATGATTGTTAATTCATGTGGTCCCAAAGAATTCTGTATACAGAGTGGCTTTAGAATGAGAGTAGCTTGTTGTTTCTCCAGAAAGGAAAGCATTTATCTTTCAATGGATAATGATTTACTATTAGTTGAGTCAAGTTTAAGATATGACAGTCTACCAAAGGGCTCTTAGAATTTCTAAGGTGATTAGGATAGTACAAAACCTGAGATGATATCAAAAGTACTAAAAAAGAAAAATATTTTTTTAAGAGGAAAATACAAATAGCACCCTCAAGAAAGGAATGCAGGATAAAAGGGAGCAAGATTGACCAAAAGCATGTAATTGCAATCCAGGAGAATTTGCATAATGAATTTGCATAATGAATTTGGGTGAGTATCCACAATCCATCAGTTTTATATAGAGAAGGGAAGAGAAAGCTTTGGAACTGAATCTTGCTTAGGGAAAAGTGTATATTTTAGAGTTTATTTCTATCGTATATGTCACTTGGCTGTATATCATACATTTTGGATTTTTTAATAAATTTTTCTTTTCTTTAACATGTCTTAAGGTTGACTTTAATCTTGAAGCAGAGCAATTGTCTAGCATTCTAAAATGTTGCATGTGGCAACTTATTGTTGGAATCAATCTAAACTATAGATGCACCACCTAAAATTTCAATACTTTTTTTTTGTGAAGAGTATCCAAATGGTAGGTGGATGTTTCTCAATTTAAGTTATATGGTTTGGAGGCTGATATTATTTGAATCATTAATTATTCCAGTGTCTGATGACAATGATTTACTGAAAGCCAGGGAGCATGCCTGACACCTGACAGTCACAAATACAGACATGGTAGTTAGCAACTTGGTAATGATGGTTTTAGATTCTGACCAGTCCATACAGCAGCTCAGTCATGACATTAAGGTTGACGGCGACAATCACAGAATAAACACAGGTATCTAAAAAGCTTAGTAGTTAAAACTTAATATGCATTGAACATTCAGATGAAAATGTGTGCAAATTAATTTCATTATTAGTCAAATAGGTGTGAATTTATACAACTTTTTCATAATTAATTGTATTGTGCATTCACTATTCTGGCAATGCAGCATTGATTTCAGTATTTTCCATGTACAAACAGATTATTCTTAATCTACATTTACCTTCTACAAAAAAACTGCTCCAAAGGAGTTGTTAATTATGTCAGTGCCTATTATATTTAATTCACCAAGATCATCCAAATAAGCAGTATTCATCTTACAATTTACTCACATTTTATACATTTGAGATATTTACTTTAGTGGCATTGAAGACTAAGCTGGGTACTGAGTGTACATACAGGATTGTGCCAGAAATATGCCGTAAATTACCAAGATTGAGTTTCAACTATAAGAATACAGCTGATATACAAAACAGTGAGAGAGTTTTGAGAACTTCTCTGTAACCAGAAATGAAGCTACATATCATCAAACATGTTCTGGTACTTACAATTCTGCTAAAAATACCCCAGTAACACCAAGCTTTCTGCCATAGCTTTTTAATCTATCTTTCACATGCTACCTACTTTATGTTTTTATTGTATTTAATAAGTTTAATAGTTTAATTTTATGGATCTCCCTAATTGCCTTTTCATTTGGGAATTCATAGCCTATCTGAAATGGGCTGGTGTGGCTCCTAATTTAGGAATCTTCACTAGAAATAATCACTAGGCAGTTCAATAAGAATCATTGTCAAAAGGTAGTGACTGAGGTATCCTCCACATTGCCACTGCCCCATGAAAAATTAAACTTAGGGTTATGAATTATGACTTTATTTTCTTGCACCCACCTCTTTCACTAGTGTGACTGGAAATTCTGATGATAGAACAAAAAATCTAGCTTGATGACAATAGATTAGAGGGCAAGAGGTCTGTAGTGATCAACACTTTTAGTGTGACTTGAAACCTATACTGCCTCTTTGAATTTAAACCTGTACAGATGTTTGCCTTGTAGCTTCTACCTTTGCCATGTACTTGTATGACTCTAGCAGAACACAACTAAAATATTATTCATAAATGGATTTTCAATTAATTGGAAGAAGTTCAAGATCAAAACTTTATAAATGCAAACAGCCAAAGACATATTTACAAATATTTAGCTTTTTTAAAAGATACATTAGATTTTTAAAATATTTCACTAGTAAACGATTTTGTAAAAGTTTCAGAATGATGAGACAGATGACATCACTGATTTATGAGTTATCATAATACACAATTTGGAGAATAAAAGGATTGTTTAAAGTGGTTAAGCATTTTATTTTTTTTTTACCACAGAGAAATAAATACTGGCTATGTAGCCATCCACAGCATCCCTGTGTTAGCTTTCATACCTTCGTTGTGTCAGCAGCAAAATGCAATAAGAAAAATCTTCAAAATAAAGTATATTTACTTCCAGACTCCAATAAACTAGTTTCCTGAGAGAAAGAAAGCAAAGAAGGTCTGTGACTCACCCTTAGAAGTACAGTGGTTTGTAGTGTGATATATGGATTGTATTAAGGAGCTCAGATGCATTTGGTTTTACAGTGTCAGCTGTCTAAATTGTAGACAAATATTTTTATGAACAGGATTATTGGCACACTATATCATGCAACAATTTGAGATTTTTCTCCATTCAGACTCAGTCTAATAGCTATTTGTTCCATTGAGACTGCTCCAGTCTTCCCCTTATACACTGTTTTTGTTTAATGGGATAACACCTTTTAGAAACGTGAAATTTCTCCTTGCAGCAAAACTGCTTTATAACTAAAGAAATATATAAAAAAAAAAAAAGGGAGGGGATAGGGTGCAGAGGGAGAGGGAGGAAATGTAACCCTGGTAGTATTCAAAATTGTTTTTGTTATTTCTGTAAACACTGAACAGTTGGCTGAGCAGTTTTGTTGAATATTTTAAGAGGGAACAATCAGTGTTAAGAATGACTTTCTTCTTCTCTTGGACTCATAGGGTTGTACAAATACGGTCCCAATCAGATAAATTATCCTACTCTAAGTACAGTTTTGACATGGTATTGAGCCAGCAATCTACAGACCATCTACAGGATGGTCTGTAGTTTTGGCACAGGACTTAAAATAACTACAGAATTGATATGCCACCTCACATGTATTATAAAAAACCAGAAATTCTCGGATAGGAAATCAGTGGCCATTACATTTAAGTAGATACATACAAAAGTCTACATACTGCATTGGCACAGGCAGATTGTTCTGTTGTTCTTATATGGTTGACAACTTGGACATAAAAAGTGCAAATAACAAAGCTCACAATAAGCTAAAAATCTAAAATTCCCACCAACCATATCGTATGGCTTTATTTATATAATAAATAAATAAACCCGCACAGACCCAGTTAATTGAGGGTTCAACCACCAAATCCATTTATTGGAAGCAAACAACACCTTTTATACCACTTTAAAACAGCACGTGATTCTCTTAACCAATCCCCATGTGGTACCCCAGTGCTCATGTGTGTAGGAGTACATTTGGGACTTCATTTCCCAGGATGCCCCTCCTAGTATCCCTAAAACACGCTCCCTACAATATCAGAATCACAGAAGTTTATAACAAACACATTTGAACTTTCTAGTTCCCATCTATAATTCCCATGTATTACTGATATTTACTAACTGAATTATGGGATCTGAATAACTACAATCTTAGTTGTATAGCTATCTTCTGTTATTAACCGAGTTGAATACCAGTCTATTTGCCCAAATTTGTCTGTCAAAGCACACAGCCTAATTGCTACCTAAAATTCATCATATTCTCATTAAATTTCCTCTTTCAAAGATCACATTACACATTCTAGCATTATTTAAGAGTTTAGACTCTTATGCACTTGCAAAAACTGAAATCATTTTGAAAATGGATACAAAATGCTTTTGGAAGGGGAAAAAAGAGAGAGAGTAATTTCCTTTAAAATATATAAAAATTCTAGAATAATTTCTCTAGAAACGTGGGAATTCTTAAGTAACAAAAAAGATTTTTTTAAAAGGTTTTTTTTCAAAGTAGGAAGATATATATTATTTTCTACTACCAGTGTTTTCCAGTGCATTTCTAGGGAATAGGTTTGTAATGAGGAGTGAAATTAAAACCTTGGAGAAAGTTCACCTATTCATTGTTTATCAGACCAGAAAGGATCATTAAAATATATAGTCTAACCTTCTGTATGATATAAGATTCCATGTAGTTACTCTTGATTTGAACCCCATAACTTGTGCTTGTCTACAGTCTAGTTCTCAGAAGTTTATCTTGGTGAATGCAGCTACAAGTCATATCTAAGATACCAGCACTCTGGTAATCAGAATTAAATTAACACAAAATTACTCTATCTCTCTGGCACTACTAATAAACTTACTGCTCAAAAATGTGGTTTTGCCATTCTATGGCATAGACTTTTTTTTTTTTTTGCAGTACATTGACTAATTATATCAATATTTCACTGGAGCAAGCTAATGGTTGTAGTTTAAACGCATAAAGGTCTTTAATGTATATTTCAGGTATTTTGTTCAATACTATTCATATATGCATGCACCAGATAAATTCTGCCATATTTGAGAAGTCATAACAGTTTTGAGAACAAACACTGGACTTTCTTTAAACTGAGATCACAAAATGTTATCATTTTAAAGTTGCCTTTTTTGAGAGAAATTAATTTAAAAAGTCAACAATCTGTAAGTCAGATATAAAAGTTCTAATTTACTGTTGAATCTAATAGCTTTGTACTAAAAGAGATAAATCTCAAGAACAACACCTGAAACACAAAAAATAAAATGATGGTTTGATTTCTTTGGCTGAAATTCCTTCATCCATTTATAATTTGGGATTAGGTCCAAAGATGACTGGAGTCTCTTTTCAACTTCTGTTCCCTCAAAAGTAAAATCAGACTACCATTATCCATAATAATAACATTTTATTCTAGTATTTTAATAGCTTGAGGACAAGCAAAATTCTTTGAAAACTTCTAAACCCTGTGGTTATGCAGTGGTGACAGAAATCTGCAAAACCTTGAAATATAAACTCTATGCTTGATCTGGCCTTGAATCCGTACTCTCTTTTAAACAAAAACTGAATCCTAAATTCATTTTATTAACCCATCATTTGACATGGATGACTTCAGCCTTATGTGTTTTAACTACATTTGTTTGAAATTCCCACAGCTTTTAAATAAGTGTTTAATAATGACACTGACTGTTGTGAAGCATGTTGCATCTTGCTACGGTATTTTGACCATACTCATGAAACATATTTCCATCCTTTCAGCAAACTATACAGGCATATTATACAGGCATACATATCCTCCTTTTTATTAAACACAGTTTGTACCTCTGTATATCACAGAAACCTTACAATATAGCATGGTTGCATTGTATAAAGTGAGAGCTTATACTATAAATACCTCAAGCATGTTTTTATCTTCTTTTTAGATGAAAGTCCTATTAAAACCTCAACATACTCTGTTGGAGCAAAATTTTTATAACATAGTGTGGGAAGTTCTATTAATGAGTTCCTGCTGGTCATCTCAAGAGGAAACAGGTGAAAGTGAAAGAGTTTTTCAATATACTATTATGCATACTGCTGTCAAAACTCTCTGATAATTGACACATTAGTTCAAAATGTCTTCTGGTTTTCCTGGACAACAGGGATTCTATTTCAAATGGTATCTAGAAAATAGATAAGCTATTTAAAACTGTATAATGAACAATTCCATGACACTCTGAAACAGATACTGAGATACAGAAAAAGAATTCAGGAAACAGATTGGGGAGAATGGCATTCATGTACTTTCGATTACGTGATTCTCTGAAGATTGGATATCTGAAGAATCTTTTAGCTCTATTTTGCTAGTTCTTACCTAGAATAGACCACCAGTACTATTTTTCAGTCAGAAAAGAAGTCTAGAATAAAAATTCAGGTCTTAGTCTTAATACTTAAATAATAATTAAGAACACAGAGTTAGTGTACTGCACTTTTTAAGTCACGGGAAAAAAAGTCTCATTGACGGAAAATGCTAAGGGTTCTGAAAATTGCTGTGTCCCAGCAACAGAACTGGCATTCCTCCATTTCACCAAAGATGTGCTTCTCCATCTTCCAGATAATGGAAAGAATGTCTACAGAGACTGCAATAGATGACAAAAAAATCTGTTAGTGCCTTCCACGGCATTTTGTTACAAAGAGAGGATGTGTGAGGTGAAAGAAGTTCGATTACATTCCATGTATGCATACTGGTAAATTTACTGGAAGGAGGTTTAGAGAGGAATATCTACAATTGCAATTTCAGAAGTGTAAAGACTGAAAAAAGAGTAAGAAACTTTTCTTGTGAAAACTTGCTCAATCATTTAACATCTGAAAACTAACCTAACCAGATGGAACTGTACATTCTAAGTAGAATGAAGGAACACATGCACAAGTATCTATACAACACTGTCATCCTGGCTCAGTGACTGCACACATGTACTTGCATTTGCAGTTTCATTTTTTCACAGTTAGGTTTATAATTTTAATTTTACAGTTAATATTACTGAAAAGAACTTTAAAATAAATATTAGCATTGCATAGAGAAAATGGATGAAAAATGTGTAAGAAGTATTTGGTGATTGATCATGGCAAAGCAGTGACAAAAGGTTAGGCTGCAACTTGACTTATTTGTCATAATGTGTTCATGAAAGTGATTGGCACAAACCAGTATGCCTAAACGGTGTCTCAAAAAACTTAGGAACTTTTAACTACTAACATTTCATTCCTTCATTCACTATAAAACTCTGCTTAAAAAAATCTATTTTCAAATATTGTAGGAGAAAATTGGTGTTACATTTTTCTCTCAGGTTTTCAGCAACTTTTTTCAGGTAACATCTCTTACTTATCTCTCCCTAAGGATTTATTGACAGCAGGGACTGTTCTACCTTGTTTGGTATAGTAGAGTTTACAATACAAAGTATTTATGCTTGTTTGCTACCTTGTACTGAACGTACTTCTCATCTATCCATCCTCTCCCTTGTTAGTTTTACACTGCTCTCTTCTACTGGTTCAGCCAATACCTAACTCAGTTTGAACCAAAGACAGGTTCTCATTTACAAAACATACGGAAAACTAGCATGACTTCAATATCATTGACAATAAAACAAGCATATACTTATGGAAACAATCATGGAAGTGAAGAGGCATCACACCGAATAAATATTTAATCTTTTATTGTCTCCTTTTTTATATCTGCATCTATGGTGAGTTGACCCCTACCAGCAGCCAAGCACTTACACTTGCTCACTCCCCTCTTCTGCAGGCTGGGGAGAAAGTGGAAGGCAAGAAGCCTCATGGCCCCATGAGACAGAGACGGTTCTATAGGTGGAGCAAAAGCTGAGTATGCAAGCAAAGAAGTAATTTATTCACAATTCCCCATTGGTAGGCAGCCTACTTGCTTGTGGGGCAGAGTGGAAAAAGAAAAAAACCTTGATGCTGTGTAGATGTTCAGCAGTAGCCAAAATACTGGCATGTTAACACCATCCTAGTCACAATCCAAAACACAGCACCATACAGGATGTGATGAAGGAAATTAACTCCACCCCAGTCAGATCCAGTGCAACATCTCTTTTTCTTAGTTAGGTTTAAACTGTGATTAAATCTGGAATATTTTTGCCAAGCTAGGCAAGGATATACCCCAGTAAATTTCCTCTGTTTGACAAATATTGATCTATATGAACCACACCAAAAAATGCACACTAACCAACGTGTATCTCCACATCAGCCTCAATGAGAGATTTGAGCTAGCGAATGAACCTTTAACAGGTGAAGCTCCACTATATGCTGCAAAAGCACTTATGAAACTTTTAGTATAACTGCTGACATGAAGGAGTCACCTGCTCCTCTGCCAATATTCTTCCTGCTGTTTTGCTTAGAATTTTCTGTTCTAGAATATGATATTGCTTAAAATTACATAATCATTTCAGTGTAAAAGCTGAAAGATAAAATTACTCTAGAAAAGTAGTCAAAAGCTGTCATCCAGGCTCTCTCTGCACTCAGTGGAAAGAAATAAAGAGACAAGCATCTCCAGACAGTGGTTCACCTGGGATTAGGATTTCCTTGGTCTTTATTTCTTTATTTCTTTGGATTTTTTCTTTTGGTGGTGGTTTGTGGGGGTTTTTTGGTTTGATTTTTTTTTTAACTGAAGGACTGTGAAGCCAGTAGGATGATAGGTCTATTTTTGACAGAGTTGTTTTAAGGCTAGAGTTTGAACCACACAATATAGCAGGAATTTGGATAACTAGATTTAAAATCACGGTTATGAAAGACTCTTTCCATCCCATCCCTAAAGTTACCCAATACAATACGCAATAACTTACTGTTATTACTGTTGTTATCCTGAGCAATATAAATCCTGTAATTGCTCTCATCTATGTAGCTGGTTTATCAATTTGGTCGAATGATGCTTGCAGCATCATGTATTAAATACTTTTAAAGAAGGATTGAACTAAATGCATAAAAATTTAAAGGTGCAATCTCAAGTTCTCTGTAAATGTAAACATTTAACTCTAAAGTAGGCTTTTATCAAAGCATATGCAAGTCTCAGCTTCTGTTTCAACTTCTGTCAGACCCATCTTTATTTCTGTATTCTTCTAAGAAAGAAAGTAGTTAACAGATGCCATATGTGTCCTAAGACTTGCTACTTTTGAGTTGTTTGAGTAGTGCCATTGCCAGGAAGTTGACAAATTTTCAAGAAAAATGTTCTCCATATTAGTTATATGTACCTATTTCCAAGCCTGACTTGATCAAGTTTTATATCACTGTCACTCAAGCTGTATGTGAATAAAATCATCACATGCCACTTCAGTATTATACTTCATCACTCTGTACAGTTATCAAATAACCAAACTGTATCCTTAAAAAAACCCAGTCTTTTTATAGAAGGTTTATTATCCTGTTCAGTTCATATTGTCTATTATAAGAAAACTTATAGGACTAATAACCCTGGGTTCCTATTACATCCCTTGACTGAACTCTTCATCCTCCTACAGAAAAAATATCCACTTGTATGTTGCCTTAGTCCTTATTCCAGCCTGATTTCATCCCATTACCCTTCGAGCAACTTCTCTCTTACCGTTCTTATCTAACAAATCATAATATCCCTTCTACAGTTCTGAGCTGAACACAATTTTGCCTTGCTCTCCTCACCCTCTGTAGCCTACCATGAGTTTCAGATACTATCTTTCCTGCATGTCAGACAGATTTCTCTCAAGTTCTTGTAGCCTGCCTGCTAGACTATGTCTATACTGCTAAGATGGGAGTCAGGGATTCCCTTACCGTTCATGAATTCTTACAGTAAGATAAAACTAGCTGAGCCAAGATTAGGCCAGAGATTTCTAAGCATCCTGAGAACTATCTAGGCAGTATAAACACTACTGCCTTTTATTAGAATTGGATATATGGTATTAAACAGGTTGCAATTTCATTTGTAAATGTACTTGAAATGGACAGTGAATAAATCAATTATATGTTTCAAAAGCTTGCTAAAGAAAGTAGGTTCTAATTGATGCACAGTGCATGAAAGCTTGATCTCAAGAATTTTCTAGTCAGGTATTAATTTACCAATTTTGTAGTTCTAAATATTTGGAGAAAAGCAGTTATAAGTTGAGTTACTGAACAAAAGTCTGGTACAAATAAAAAATGTTAATTTCTATTTTCTATATCTAAGAGGTGCTATTAGGTCTATTTCAGACTAATGCAGACCTTGAAGACTGATTTGGAAACACTGGGAAAAAGCAGCATGAATGAGATCTTCAAATATTTTAAGCGCTATCTGAAAATACCAAAGGATTAACCTCAATAACAACAATATAGTATCTCTTGTATAAGCATATTACAGTGTCCTCTGTCATTTGTGACTGTGGCACATTACTCTCAAGGTGAAAGTGTCAGAGAAATATAGAAAATTCTTATTGGAAGAAAAATATCTTTGAAATTCCTCAAAGGGAAAACTGAAATCATCCTGCAGAGATCTCTATGAAGTAATTCCAGACTTTCTACAGAAGATAGGAGCTATAAGGAAGTGTAGAGTGCAACATTGCCCTTTTATCTGGAGTTACTACATACACTATCAGATGAAAAGTCACTGCAGTTCCTCAGAAATCAGTGGTCTAAGAATTCAATGTTGAGAGATTACATTAGTCATAGAAAGCATAAGACTGTCAAATGTGTTAAATATTAATCCAAATAGCCCCAAAGTTGTATGTAAAACAATGTGGTTATAAAAGATGGTGTTATTCTTAGAAATGCTATTCATTATGATTTCATATTTCAATGTTCTTAGACATATTACAAAGATAGGAAGATTTAGGATGATATTATTCCCAAAATAAGGGCTTTCCACAATATGTCTTATTTAGTACACATATAAACCCCCCAAAAGAATAAAAAAACAATTATACCTGTTAAGACATTTAAATTTAAAGGTAAACTTTCAAAATGTAAATGTTTTAATATATTTTTTTCATTAAGTTTAATACCTTAACAGTTTAGTATCCAAACTGTACAACCTAAAAATGTGAACTATTTTCTTAAAGACTCCTGTATCAGACAATCAAATTTTTTTCTTCAGATGGATATTGAGACTTACCCATTCACAATATAGCTTGTTTAATTGGTGCACATATATGCTTATATGTCCAACTGTGTGTCTGTATGTCCCTTTTCAATGAGGTCTGAATCCAAAAATCCTTGACATTATGAATTTAAAAATCTGTGAAATTGCTTTGATCCGTGCATAGGATACTTCTTTTTTGTTAGTTACAGGGCTCATGAATCTACTGTTAAAACAATACTAGAAAAGAAAATAATTTTTGAATGCAAGATTCCATTCAGTGCTTCATCAATACAGTATACTCATTATTTCATGAAACACTGTACTTGGAAATTTTCTATACATCACTATAGAGACACTGTCTCAAAAATCAATTTGTAAACACACAACATTTTGGGGGAAGGAGGAATGGAAAAAAAAAAGAAAAAAGATAAATACTTGTATAGATTAAAAATAACATTAAATACAAAATACTATTGGGTACCAAGTACACATTTAACTGTGTTTACATTGATTAACCCGTTGTACTCTGGAAAAAAAACAAGCAAAAAAAGCAATCAATCAACAAAACCAACAAAAAAAAATCACAAAAAACAAAGGCATATTGGTTTCTTTTAACTTCTGTCTCCTTTTTTCTCATTTCTTATCCTTCTGTTGAGGAATGGATGCAGTACTCCAGGTGAGGTCTCACCAGAGTGGAGTAAATGGTCAAGATCACCTCCCTCAATCTGCTGGTCACCCTGCTTTTGTTGCAGCCCAGGATACAATTGACCTTCTGGGCTGGAAGCACACATTGCTGGATCATGTCCAGCCTCTCATGCACCAGCACCCTGAAGTCCTTCTCAGCTGGGCTGCTCTAGATCTGCCTGTACTGATCCTGGGGTTTGCCCTGACCCAGGTGCAGCACCTTGCACTTGGTCTTGTTAAACTGTATGAGATTTCCATGGGCCCACTTCTTGAGCCTTTCTAGGTCCCTCTGTATGGCATCTCATCCTTCAGGTGTGTCAACAGCACCACTTAGCTCAGTGTCATTTGCAAATTTGCTGAGGGTGCACTCGATCTCTTTGCCTATGTCATTAATGAAGATATTAAAAAACTCTGGCCCCAATACGGCCCCAATATGGGCCCCAGAGGGACACAACTTGTCACTAAGCAGTTTAGTTCAGTTTAGTTTAGTTATTGTTGTTACTCTCTTCTTGGTATAGAATCTTCATTCTACTCATTTCCATTGCAGAAAATTTCCTTAGAAACTTCATTGGAATAAAAAGAAATAAAAATAGCTTTTGATCCAATATCTTGTACTGCATTATCTTTCATGGGTTCCCCTAGTTTCCTCATTTGCTTGGATTTTTTTTTCCCCCAAGGTTTCTTCATTATGCCTGAAGCATGTCATTGCTTCCAATGTCTGCTATGTAACTCTAATGTCCCTCAACACAGTAGGACAGGTCTGGGAATCTGATGCTGTATTTACTGCATGAACAACTTAATTAAGTTGTGCTTTAGAAATATCATCAGTGCTTTGTTGCTACTATTGCACTTGGGCATGTATCACATTGTTCTGATAAATGTACTGGGAGAATTGTTTTGTAGTTCGTCTTGTTTCTGGAACACTACTGGCTAAGGACTTTGGAACAAATTGTTTCTATTGCACAACTGGGGATAATGCTCTCAGTTCCAAAAATGAGCACAAAAGATTCCGAATGGGAACCAAAATTTAGCAAAATGCAGCAAAAATCAGAATTAGACCTACTTCATTTTCACCAATATATGACTGACATAGGAGATTATTTTTTTTTTCTCCTTACTTTCATAATACAGAAAACTCAGGATAAAATTTCTCCTTCCATTCCTCTTTAAATGCACAGATAGGGAAGGCAGGAAAATAGAGAATAAAATAGTTTATTATGAATTCCATGAAAACTGGATGGGCATTTGCTGTTCCAGTCAATTACCTTGCACTCTTTGGTATATTCACTTGCATCACATAGGTGTGAATGAAACCAGTTGGGCTTGATTCTCCATCAGTTTTCAACAGTTGTAATTATTTGTACCTTCATGGTATAAGTACAAGGTTAATGCAAATTAGGATAAAAAAGACATTTTCACAATTTCTGTCCTTAGATATGTGAACAGACCACAGTGCTAGGAGTGTCAAAGTGGTAGAACCCTAGAAAAGGTAGGCTAAAACTCATGTTCAGAAATTACTTAAATTTCATACACATTATAATGCAATACTATAATCAATATATGGAAAATTTGTGGATTTTGGAAGTGAGGATGAAAAAAACATGGTCTTCCTAGCATGATACTGTTGCTAACAGTATAGGTAGTAATAAAAAGTTCCAAAAAGTAGAGTTTAAACTAGATGTTACCTTTGGAACTAATTTTGTGCAGCTCATATCTCTTCATATAAAATAAATAAATTATTTGAAAAGTCTGTTTAAAAGTTCTGGTCCAAAGTCTCATCATGTATTTGCTGGTTCTTCACATGTTGTTGTTCTAGTTGGAATATTAGACTCATAGAATCATAGAATTACACAATGTTTTGAGTTGAACAGGTCCTTTAGAGATCATCTAGTCCTACCACCCTGCCATAAGCAGGGACATCTTTCACTAGACCAGTTTTCTCAAAGCCCCATCCAAGATGATTTTGAATACAGTCAATGACAGGGAATCCACAACTTCTCTGAGAAACCTCTTTCCAGTGTGTCACCACGCTCATTGTAAAAAGTTTCTTCCTTATATCCAATCTAAACCTACCTACTTTCACTTTGAAACCATTACCTTGTCCAGTCACTGTAGACCTTGGTATAAAGTCTCTCTTGAGTCTTTTCTTTAAGACCCTATGTCTTTTTTTTTTTTTTTTAATCTTCTGTCTCTGATCAAAATGGGAACAGACAGGAAAAGACATAAAAGGAGCAGTCGGGTGCAAAATGGGGCCCATTGATGCAGCTGTCTGGCTGAGCTGTGGGCCTGATCTCCACAGTCTGTTCTGTTTTATTGCATCCTTTCTTGATGACTTCCCTGCGTAATCTCACTCTCTGTCCTGTGTGTGGCACTGCTTCAAGAACTCAGTCAGGTCCTGGGGGAACCAGCACGAGGGGAATGGGTGCCAGCTGCTGGACTCAAACTGGGTTGTGAGCACCCCCGGCCCTTGATGTCGACTCCTGGAGCCAGCAGGGTCTTGGTGGCAGCTACTGGAGCCAGTGGCATTTTTAGCCTTCAGCCACTGGGGCAGGAATGGTGTGCCTCCCAAAAAAGTATATACTAGAGGGAAAACAGGGTGAGTAAGGGAGTCAGCACTGGAGCAAGATCATGAGTAACAGCTCATGTGTCTCCCTGGTTCTAGCTGCTGGGGGGGTGAATGTCTGTACCTTCCCCAAACTAAATGTGCATGGGGTGTGCATGTGGATTTGCTGGCAAACTCCAGGCTGGAACAACCAGTAAACTGGGGACCTGTGGAGCAGGGAAGGGGTGCCAGGATCCTGGCAGGGCTACTAGACAGGCTGTGCCAGTGTTTGGGAAAACCATAAATATGTGTGTGCTTGTGAAGCTGGGTAGTGGGGCGTGTGTGCTGCACTAGTGACCTTCTGACTCTGTCAGCTCAGGAGGAGGAGGAGATGTGGCCATCTGTGCCTGTGTCTCATGTGAATCACAAACATGGGGGCTGCAGGGGGTGGCACCTCATCTGTGGACATCTGTGTAGCCACAATTGCAGCTATGTCCTTGTCCTTTGTGTATGTCCATACGTGTGTATGTCCACAGTGGTGCATTCTCTGCCGCCACTCCTCAGACCATTCTACAATTGCAGGAATTCCCATTAGCCGTTTGTGTGACAACTTCATATCAGGAACTCTCACATGGCTAAGGAAGGGGTGGCACTGTCACACCACGGACTTCCACTGTCTCACCAAGGAGGGGAAGAAGAGATCATCATTCATCTCCTGACAGCCTTGAAACATTACTTACCTGAATTGTGGCCCAAGTGGAATGGTATCATTGTTACTGGACTTTTGAAAAATCCCACCAGTTACTGACTTGGACTGTGGTCAGGTTGGAAACTGGCCGATGACTAAAGCCAACCACACTGAGACCCTATAAGTGGTGGTCCTGAGTGAGGTGCTCTCCTGGACAGTAGCAGGCTGTGTCCATCACCTCCCTCTGAGCGGTATGCTTCTCAAAACTGGTGAATTCTCAAGTTTGCAAAGTCTGGAGGACTATCACTTAAAGCTAATGACTAGGCCTGGGCTGATATCCCCACTCCTTGAGGCTTAACCCTCACCCATTGAGGAACACAAGGATATTACATGTATTTCACTGAACTCAAGGTGATTTTTTAACAGGTGTACCTTTGTACTTTTATGTGTATACATCTTTGGGTCTCTGTGTGTCTGTGAATTGATTTAAACACCTTATAGAAAGTATAATACAAATGTTGCCATCTTGGATCTATAATTTAGTCACTGTTATAGTTGTAGTAAATCCTATGGAATCACTCTGTAAATGTTAAATTAGTCAATGATTAATGCAGACAGACAGAAGGGTCCTAAGCAGGGTCAGCTGGAGGAGGTGGCAGGTTCTAGCTTCTCATAAGAGTATGTTTCAAATCTGACTGGATTTTAGCACCTGTACTTCTTTCCCTAAGGATCCTATGACAAATAAATAAACACTGGTCCCAACCCCTCTTTTAAATTAAAACATATTTTTTTCTTTCTCTGAAGAGGCTAAGTTGAAAAAAAAAACAAAAACAAACAACAAACCTCATTCCTAAATCAAAAAAACACTCTAGTTTTCACAGTGACCAGACAATCATAGTCATTTTCATATATTTGTGACTGATGATCTGATCCCAGGTTCTCTTCCTTATGTAACCATGTCTTCATCAGCAAACGAAAGAATTATGCTCTTCTTTGCTCATTTTTCTCCCCAATTTCTTCTTGCCAATGCTTCAAATTCAACAGCAGAGGCAGAGAAATGTTTTCTCAAGATTGCTTGTGAACTTACATATAAATGTGTTCAACTTACATTCAACTTACATTTAAGTACAAGTATATGAGGAACAGTATATGAGGAACAGGAACAGCTTCAAGATAAAGCTGTTGAGGAGGGCCCCAAACCTTTCCCACATTCTGAGCAACTGCTAAGATAACTACAAAAAGTATTACTTAGTTACTAGACTAACTACAAGAAGATGATTTTCTCCTCTCTATAGATCCTACCTTTCTTCCCATGTTGATGATTTGCACTCCATAAAATTGCTATTATTTCTCTATTGACTGTGCTAAAAGATAGATAATATTGCTGTACACAGAATATTTAGGTGGTGAAAATCTGATGGGTGATGACAAGAAAAACTCTAAAGTTCCCAGTATTTAGTAGTTAAAGATAACTACTCTGCAGTTTAGTATGTAGAGTTTCCTGGGTGGGATGGCTCCCTGGGACCTATAAAAAAAGGCTAAAAAACTTGGATAATCACGTCGTGGGTCCAGCATCTCAATAAGTAAGTGTACAATAGTCCTATTACTTCTGAATAATTTAAACTCTGTCTCAGGTAGCATTTTTGTTACCAAGTGTGTTACGAGACAGTTAATAATTGAAATCTGGGTTTCTTGTACTTCATTAAGATCACAATATCAGACAGATGTTTCAATATATTATAAATATGTTCCATCCATTCTTTCATAGTAGTCATTATTCCTTAAGGTATAACATTTGCATTGAAGGTTAACTATGACTAGACTATCTTTCAAACTGACTCTTAAAAGGGGGACGGTGTTTGGGAAACTTGGGGCTGATAAAAATTAGATTTCCTTAATGACTTCTGCAATTATTTCCCTGAGAGACCTGAATATTCTGCAGCCTGTCACCATATTAGCAGTACATAGCAACAACAGCTATATGAGCAGAACCCATGGGTACAGAATGGTATGCCAAAAAGGACATTTTTATATTAGCAAATTTGCACGATTTCCTTAAGTAATATTGGTTAAACCAACAAAATATCTGGTTTTAACAGCTTAGATATTTTGCTCCAAAATGTCTGTACAATCAAATTTATATAATGTAGTCCTGGTCAGAATTTAATGTATAGATGATGGTGCAGATATTTTCTACTAAAAAACATAATATATTAAAATATTTAAGCCATATAATGCTAAATGATGTTATTTTTACCTTTTCCTTATTATATATTTTTGTTGTAGAAACATCCACAACATTCTTAAGAACACCTTAATTCTTCCATGACTTGGATTTATTTAATGTAAATTACAATGTCTACCTTGCAGAAGTGTCTATGTGAGCATGTGTCTCTGCCACCCTTTTGTATTTAATGAAGGAAAATAGCCACGTATATGTTGCAGTATTTTTTGTTTGGTTCAGACCTCTCAATTAGGTATGCAGTTTAAAAGTTTAAAAGTACCTATTTCTCTTTAATTGACTATGATGGGAGACTAACCTGTAGGGATATTTATACTGGAGTATAAATGCTTGTATTTTATCCTATGAAGTACCTACCTTGTAACAAACATTATATCCACCTCTTCTGTCTTTGCAATGTCATCTCTGTAGAGATGAGAAGAGAAGAGGAGACTGAGGGGAGACCTCATTGCAGTTACAACTTCCTCATGAGGACAAGAGGAGGGGCAGACACTGATCTCTTCTCTGTGGTGACCAGTGACAGGACCTGAGGCAATGGCTTGAAGTTGTATCAGGGGAGGTTTAGGTTGGATATTAGAAAAAGGTTCTTCACCCAGAGGATGGTTGGACACTGAAACAGGCTTCTCGCAGAAGTGGTCATGGTACCAACCCTGACAGAATTTAAGAAGTGTTTGGACAAGCTCTCAGGTACATAGCATGACTCCTTGGGATGGTCTTGTGCAGGGCCAGGAGCTGGACTCAATGATCTTTGTGGGCCCCTTCCAGCTCAGTATATTCTGTTTTTTAGGCACCGCGGGTGCCGTATCACAATACAGTGATAAGTAGTACTAGTGATAGGTAGTACTAGTCTAAGATGAATAGGTATGGAAAAATATTGTCTTCCATAATATATACTGGGATGAAGGGTCCAGGAAAAATAACCCTACATAAATTAAATTAACAAACTGACTGAATTTCTCACTGAGATGACTGCATAAGCTTGTTTTATGGATTTATAGAAATGGATAAATGGTATACTAAAGGAAAAAAAAGTATAGAGCAATTCTCTTGGTCATGGGGCTGAAAAACACTTGTTAGGATTTTCTCTCAAAGAGTTCTATTTCTGTACCATTATTTCTATATTTCTTTTAGAGAATTCTATGTCAACAAGCCTATGGGGCATTTCTGTGAATCAACAGACTCTAAAAAGAAATGTAGTTTTTGAAACTGTCATTGTTTTGTCTTTCAGACTGATCATCATTTCAGCTTTATATTTGGCCAAAAGCATGAAAATTATTCTCTCAAATTGGAGAATTGCATCACTTTAGGAAATTTTAGGTAACTATTTTCTGGGATTTTTTATGCTCTAAGTGGTTGTGTTAGAGACTTGTACTTCTCTGAAGCACAAAAGCAGAATTTTTCTAGCTGACAATGTTTTGTTTCGTAATAAAGAAATAATATACACTATTTTTTCATCATTATTACTTTTATTCATATCACAGGTACTATAACAGCAATATATTAAAATATTGCCATATCAGCACTTAAAAAGTAATGATTGCATTAAAAAATACAAGGTGATTTCACAGTATTAACAGTCACTTTGCAAATGCAATATTTTTTATTTATCTTTCTACTTTGAAATACCATTCTAAATATTTTACTCATATTATCATTAAGATTTATAATAAAACATAACCCCTATTATTTGTGATGTTAACCTTATGAGGGTAATTTCCCCTTTGTACACCTCCTGATTTTTGAACCCTGAAAATTTTTGATCTCTTGCACATAATGTAGTGCTATTAGCATTGTAGGTTATTTTGAAACATTAGCCATTACAACACACTGCAGCAATTACTAAAATTATGTGCTTTTTTTTGTTCCTATTTTTTTCTTTTAAGCTGTCTGGATAGATCTCATGGATGTATTCAAACATGCACCAGGGAATGTTTGCAAAGCTTTTATAGTGTGCTTTAAGCAGCTACACGTTTTTTGGTTTTGAGAGAGAGCTTTGCCCTGGAGGAAAAATCCTTCAGAGATAAGAAGAAAGAGAACACAAGGACTCCAGAAAAAAAAAGGTTCACAAATGTGGAGAATGATTAGTACAAAGGAAGGAGGAGGAGACATCTGTTGATTAAATGATTTTTAGAGATAATTAAGTGCATTCATCCAGAAATAACAAACATTACACATAATTTGCAGGCACACATGACTTTCTTGAAAACAAGAGAGAATTAAACAGAGCCTACAAAATAATCAGCAGCTTGAGGGCAGTCAAAACTGTGTCACTGACATGACCTTCCATACTTTGTAGCAGCTTTCATGAAATAGCAGTAACAATCAGGTGCTGAATGCTGTATTAATAGGATACAGATATAGGAAATGAAATTAAATCAAGCAATCCTTTTAAAAATATTGATCAACTTTTCATTTCATAAGTAATCAATCAATATTCACCATTAATACTTCATAGTTTCTTTTATTTCATGTGATTCTCATGTCAAAAAACTCACACGTTTTTCAAAATGTTAAGTATTTTTATAAATAATTCATTCTACTAAGAAGCTTCTGATACTTTGTCCAATATGACAGATATATGAAGAAGAATTCAAGGACAAAATGCATTGTAGTTCAGAGGAGTAATGTTCGGTGAACTACAGATTTAGGGCTACTATATAACTTAAAGAGCAAAGAATAAACTGAAAGATTTTAGTGTGATATTTATTTCAAAGTTAATAATTTCTACTTGGAGTATTTGGGATTATTACTATGTTTGATACCTATTTATACTGTGACGTCACTTAAACTGCCAAAAATTATTAGTTCTTCCTCCAAAGGAAAGCACTTCTGGTCAGAGTGATGTCCACAAGTTCACGGTTCAGAGTTACGACCTGACAAGGACTTACTTCCAAGTGACCGGAGATATTTGAAATAGTTACTGTTGCATCCCAGTTTCACCATGTAGAAAAAACACACAAGAGGAATTTTCACCCCTGCTTTTCAGTGCTATCCCTCTGTATACATATTTATGCTCATGTAAGTTTTAACTCTGGGCCTCATCATCTGTTCTTGTAGGTTGTACAGAGAGCACCAATAAAGAACTAGAGACATGTCTATGCACACGCAAAACCAACAAACCCATTATATCTGTAGCTATGATTTAATCTCTACACCTATATGTTTTCTCTATGCAATGATAGTTTGGGATCAAATTCTATCAGAATTTGTCTATGAGACATTGTCATGTTTTAACTAGAATATAGTCTGTGGACGTGTTTGACCAAAATACACACACAGGGGGACATGTTTGACCCTACGTAAGCAGTTACTGAACTTTTTCCCAAGTGGTGCTTTATGAGAAAAGTGTAGTGGATTGGCCTTGGCTGGCTGCCAGATGCCCAACAAGCCACTCTATCACTACTACTCCATCAACAGGACAGAGTGAGAAAGTATGACAAAAAAACTCATGGGTTGAGATAACGACTGGGGAATCTCTGCCCTGGCACCTGGAGCACCACTTCACCCTACGTCTTCAGTGACCTTGGTGTCTGCAGGGCTTTTTCTCTCACATATTCTCACTCCTCTCGGCTGCTGGTACACAGTGTTTTTCACCATTTCTTAAATATGTTATGACAGAGGTGCTACTAACACCACTGTTGGCTCAGCTTTGGCCAACAGCAGGTCCATCTTGGAGCCAGATAGGATTGTCTCTGTCCAACATGGCAGCAGTTTCTGATGTCTTCTTACAGAAGACACCCTTGTAGCCCATCACCCTGCTACCAAAACCTTGCCTCAAAAATGCAATACAGAGAGTTAAAAAAACCACAGATTGGGGTGAGCAGATGAATTTACAAGCCAGGTCAACCTGGTATTAGATATGACTAAAGCTTGAGGAATCAGCAGTAGCCCATGAAGACATTCTATTTAACAAGGTTGAAGGAATTATCATTCTGATACACAGCAGTAAGCTACAGAGCAACTTTTCTCATGCGCTTAGATACACCAGAATAAAATCAGTATTTTATTTATTTGTTTGCTTGATTAGTTTGAACTTCTCCATTGCAAAACAGGAAATAAAAGTAGTACTGATAAGGAATCTGTTTACATTGCTACCAGAAGTTACAGAAAGTCCAAGAAGACATGTTCAGTGCATCTAGAAGAGTTCAGGAGTAAAAACTATGCTAGGAAAGTGTTGGTACTCAACATGTTACCTTGTGCTCCTACAGGTTCCAGGCTTGCAGTCCCTGAACTTCATGAGAAGACATACCATAGGCCAGACGCTAAATAGTATGAGCTAATTCTTTGATTAAACCAGTTTTTAAATGGACCAAAGGATTTTTTTATCTCTCATCCATAAGAAACATGAATGAACCTATTCCCAACATCTAAACACTTCCGTGTATGTACATGACTATTTTATAAAGTGTGGTAAATAGATTGTGTATTCCCTTTAAAGACATATAGTGTACTGTTTTTTTTCCTTACCTATTCAAGTCCATTTTATCATAATCTTTACTGATTAAGAAAGATCAGAATGAGATTACAAATGGATTAATAGATTTTTACTCTTTTCATTTGTAACATATTTTTTTAGAACAGACAAAACTCTTCTTAATTGTTTCAAAGAGGTGACTTTATTTGCTTTTTGACTGCATATGAACAAATATCATATGTAATATTCTATCCTAATGTAGTATCACATGTGACCATTTTCCCAATTTTCTTCATTGGCATGTATTGGTACATGTCCATGTATATGTCATGTATTAATATTTTCAGTTCAGGCAAATTATTATATTTTTAAATAAATTAATATATGTGCATGTTTATTTATCTCGGTTCTTTCAGTTAATGAAATACAACTGCAGGTAGAACACAGACCTTCTAATTTAGGCACATTAACATAGCAAAAATTTATATTTCTGAAACAATAGGAGGAATCAAATTCCCTACAGAGGGAGCTGTAGGATTCAAAAATAAAATATCTGCAGAGAGGGATTTGAGCAGTCTCTGTAAAAAGCCAGGAACTATGAAAGCTGGGGAAAAACCCTTTTCACTGGCCTGGTCACTGTGGACTCTTCCTGCCTTCTTCAGCAGGATGTAAAGAAACTCTTTACATGATGTTATCACTGTCCTGTCTAAACCAGAGAATCCACATCCTAATCTCATCAGACTTCTGCATAAAACCCATTGTGTTCCCCCCTTGCATGTGTATACTCTGTAACCCTTTGCATATATATATCCAATACCTAATCCCCCCTGTAAATCCCCCAAGATAAAATAGGGTTTTTTCCATTAGGCAATTCCTAAGACTCCAAAAACATGTTAACCTGGGTTTTCCCCTTACCTCACCTTTGGGAACCCCCCCAATTTTAATACCATGAATATGTAAACCCCCTCTTAAATATGTAAACCCTGAACCCTTTAAATATGAACTTGTGAATCCAAATAAACTATTCCAGTTCCTCGCCTCCCTGGGATCATGATAGCTTTATTGACTCACTACAGGGAGTGAAGATTCAGATCCTAATTTCTGCATAAGAACTGGTAAGAGATGATAGGCATAAACATCCTGTTCACCTACTTGAATTAGTTTTTCTCATCACTGTCAGAGGATGAGACTTATCAAGTAGGGATTTTTCTTTCTAATAGAAAAAAAACAAACAAACAAACCAAAACAGAAGTTGAAAATAGAATCTGAGCCCAACATTTTTATTGTAATCTCTCTCCTGCTAGTTCCATCCCTACAGGCAAGCCCTAAGATTACCTTGCTTTCCTCCTAACTCCATTACAGGCCCATCCGTGATAGCACAGTGATATATGTTCAAAAAATATAAGATTTATTACTGAGGATACTCCACAGACTGATTGTCACAGCAGTGCCCTGAGAGATAAAAGTTCAGTCTTTTCATCTGACAGGGTCAAAAAAACAAGTTCACAAATTTCTACTTCATGCTAAAGCTACATCATAGCTATCAAATGAGACATAATATTTATACACAAACTTGACAGTGGCAAATCACATTTATGTTTTGGGGTTTCTTCGTGGTCTTGGATCAAGCATATGTGTCACATTTGAATTCCAACTTGAAGAGAAGTACCTTTTCCCTCAAAACAGGCACTTGTGAGCAGGTATTACAAATTAAACTGTCATTGGTAAGTGAGCATTGAAGCTAAGAAGAGTAAGTAATGAATTTCAGGGTAAAGCAGACGCAGAAAGCAGGCAGACTGAAATGCTGTGTGGCACTAAAGAGGGTTGTAGGTGACTAAATTCCAGTTATTGAGGATTTTTGTTGACTGAATTCCATGACATGAACAATCTTGTCCTCTTATTTGGAATCCCAAGACAATCTAAGCACTCTGTATTTCTTACTTGATACTGCCTTAACATATACTTGTGTTTGGCTTCATTCTTTCTCCATCTCTAGTATCCATGTCATGAAATCAAGAGATTGGAAGTGATTTAGTTTTAAATAACCATTTTTCTGCCTTTCTCATCTACAGTTATCCCATGTTCTCTTTGACTTATATAATTCCATTAATATAGCATTTCCCCAAAATAATTATAGTCTAATACAACAGATCAAAGGCTTGGAAATGTCTGATTTTCATATCAATTTTGACTGATTTAATTTAATCATATTGTTTTCCTACTACATATACAATTTTTATGCGATCCTTTCCATTTTTATCTATGGTATGTACATCTTTGAGCGATAGCCAGGAGATTATCATGCAGCTTTTTTGCTATCTTTTAGCAAATCAGTGAATGCTAATATTATTTTACTCTCTGCTTGTCTTAAATCAAATCAGCTTTATTCTCTGGCCACTTAAGTTGCTTCATTCTTTTCAACTCAATGTACTTCTGGTTAAGAAGTGGCCAAATATGAATACAGACTTGAATCTTATCACTATATACTTAAAGTAGTTTTGTGAGATGAGTTTTGAATCAATGAACAAAGACTTCACAAGGAGATATCAGTCAAGATGACTTATTAAGAAGTTTATATTAGCTCCTAAAAAATTTACATTTGCCTACAAAATGAGAGGGATACATCTTAGACTTAGGAACAGCAACTCCTGAACAGAAGTAAATAAATCAGACTTGATGTCTTCTAAAGCCTATAACCTACAGAAGTTGAGGGAGGAACTTATTTATAAACTCCAAGAAGTTTCAAAAAAACCCTAAACCATATATTAGATAGCAATCAAAAACACATAAAAGGGAGAAAATCACTAGAAATTACATTAGCATATCTGAGATGTTTGGGAACCTCATCTCTCATTGAAAACGAAGGTGATGGATCAGTTTATGAAAAGGACCTAATTAGATCACTCTCTTTTGTCATCACTACGTATAATTCAAAAGATATGAATAGCTTAGCTAGTGTTACAGCTTTTAATTCTGTAAGTGGACATCTCACACCACCAGAAGGTCAACTCCTTATCAGAAAGGAAAAATAATACTTTAAATTTGTTTGATTCCTAAATTAAAATATTTATATGTATTTACATATTCTTCCAGAGTAGAAGTTGAGCTTATATATAACTTCTGGGTTCAGTTTTCTACCCATGTATCAGCAACTGACATATTTCAGAAGTTCTACAATCAGGGATTTTTCTCACATCTCTTTCCCATAGCTGCATACAAACCCCCTCGTTTACAAACAAATAAGCTGCTTTTGTAAGTGTCAGGCTAAAAACATAGGCCTACTAGCTGTTTTGACCATGTAAATCACACAAACACATGTACATGTAAATTATACACAACTATGTAAACATATAGACCATATACAAATGTACATCAACAGCATATGTAATGCATATATATAGTGTACACATTATATTTAATGTACATATAACTTATGTTATGTTATTTAAATAAATAACATTAAATAAAAGATATCTTTCTTTTTTCACTTTTAACAACTGTGTGATGCGGGGATATATCTGTGACCAGTCTTCCAGTTAATTTAATCTCAAAAACCTAACTGTTATTCATTTTAGCTTAGCAAATGTCTTTTCTATAATGGATATGTAATTGGTGTTATATGAACTATGCTGATGACTGTGCTTTGTTTGCTTATATAATTTTCAAAGGTATGGAGAATAAAATCCACTCTTTATGACATTTTTTCTTTGTTCAAGCCTGTTAATCAGTGATGCAAATCAGTGACAATTAGTGGGTTTTTTCTTGTTTATTGTAAAGATTTTATTTTCATTTTGGCTGAGACCACAGATTATTCCTGTGTTTGCAAGTGAATAGTCCTTACACAATAAGAACTTTGACTTAACATAGCCTTAGGCCAGATGGAATTCAATCATATGGAAAAGGGAAGATTCATAGACCACTGCCAGTCCCAAATTATCAGAGTTCCAGTCTTTCAATTACTTGTTATGAAAGCAGATAATTTAACTATTATTTCTACAGAGAAATAACAGTTTTCAATAATTCAGAAAAAAATGTTCACATTTGTGAAATGTTAGTGACATTTTACATTGAAGCAATTACTTTTTTCATCCAATTCTAATGTTCAAATTAAGACAGACTTTGTGGAATATACCTGAAGCACAAAACAAGCAAAAAAACAGATATATAAGACAAAATTAATTAAACCAAAATTAACATGTTACATCATGCTGCCCATTAACACAATAATTAGAGTATTCATGCAAGATTTTGAAAACATGTCCTCTTCCACCTGACAAGGATTTGAATATAGATCTTACTCCTCTGGTAATAAGTGTAAAATCCTTACTAAACCCCCTTGTGAAAGTTTAAGAGGGTTCTACATAGTACATAGTGTTGAGTTGACTGTGTGCACAGTAGTGCATTTACCCATCCAGAAGAAAACTTATAAAATGATACAGCAATTTCCTTGTTAATAACACAACTTAGTTCTGTAAAAGAAAAATCAAATTCTAAGTTGTTCCACAAAGAACTAAATAAATTATTAGTAGGAATTGCGTCAATATTTAAGGAGGAAGAGCGGAGGAATAACTTATGAGAAGATCCAGAACAGCATCAGCAATATACAAGAGTGTCACCAAAAGAAAATATGACAGATTGGTCAAGATGGTTCTGGAGTGGTTGCCAAAGCCTGGGTATTCCAGCGTAAGACAGCAAACAGAATTGTAGAGTGACAGAACATGGTAGATAATGCAGAAGAGGAGGGGTACGACTAACTAGGTATTGCAAAATATGTAAGACATGGGAAGTCCAGTGTCCAGTAGTGCAGTAGTGGACTGATAAAAGCAGACATACAAAAATATGTTGTTTTTCTCTTACTAATGCAGTTGTGTGATGCTGGCATATTTGATTATGCTGTTTCATACTTAGTCTGTCTCACATATTCCAACTTCACGTGTTTGTACACAACATCATGAAGATACATAATGGAACAGAATTGCTTTTCAAAATGTATTTGCTTTCAGTTTGGATAAAAAACATGCGCAATCTCACCTTGTGAAAGACTATATGTTAATGGAAAAAATAGAAAATACATTCAATTACTCTAGTAAGTCTACTGCACAAGTCACTTCCTTTTTATCGAGGTCTTGACCATGTATAACTCACATTGAGTCCCCTAGGAACATTGTCCCAGTAAAAGCTGAAAAAGCAGGCTCCTATGGTAACTGAATTCACTGAAAAGTTTTCTAATTATTTTAACTGAATTTAGATCAGGCCTTCAAGGGAGATAACCATTAGTATTTCATCATTTAGTTTTTATGCACACAGATGTAAGCAGAATCATCAACCCAAATGAGAGACTCAGATTCACTCAGTGATTCATGCAGGAATCTCTTGTTGCATTATCACAAAAATAACTAACAATTCAGAGCACTTAACTGAGCAATGAAATATTTACTTTCTCAAGGTTACCCATGACTAGAAACAAAAGCTTTTTCATTAGTACCCTACAACCTGGTTAAGTGTCCTTAAAAAGCTATCAGGGCTGTGTTGCAAGTTCACTGCCTCCCATTTGGTCACAGTCCTTCGGTGTCATCAAATTAGCAAATTAATGTTATATTCCTCCAAATATATAATTGTAGACATTGTTTCCAGGCATATTAATACACACTTAACTTTAAGCAGGTGCTTATATACTTACTTGAATTAAGTCACTCATTAAGTGCCAATTTTATATTAATTTTTTTTAAAATTATATTATTTTATCTTCCAATTTCAAATAAAAAACAGTCAATATATCATTTGGAAAAGGAATTTGGGTAATGACTGTTGTAAATTAACCCCATGAAAAATATCAAGTCCTAGTGAAACATAAGCTGACTTCAGATTGAGGATTTTAGTTCAAAAAAAAAAAAACTTAAATACTTAGAATAGGTGGCTCTGAAAGGCATAATATTTTTAGTTGATGCATAGACTTAAAATTATTCTGAGTCAGGACTTCTAGAAAAAGCAAAATATGTCACAGAACTGCAAAAATCAATGATAGCAAATAACATTTTAGAGCTTATCATGAATAGTTTTAATGAGTCTCTTTTTAATAAGGGAAAGATAAAAATGACGACGAAGCACAAGGCACCTAACACATTTCTCAACCCGTCTCCTTGCCTCTATAAAAGATAAGAGGAAAATACCCTGCTGATGCAGAGATTTAATTTGAAGTAAGATGCATAAACTTTGATACCTCCTCATGGGTTTCTTAACTCTGCTACAGATCTGCTATATTTTGCATACTGTATAAACACAGTTCTGAGGGTAGTTCTCACACTAAAATTAGGAAAAAAAGAATGGCATGCATATTTAATACTTCCCCGAAGTGTTTTAGTTCAGCAATAAAGCATAGCAGTGAAATAAGAAAAAGCTTGCAGTTGCTTTCCTGAGCTGTTTGCCTCAAAGGGATTACACTGCAGCATTTGTTTCATTATGTAGAAGTGGATTCATTTGAATAGAAATGTGTTTTTCCACACCCTTTTCAATTTATAAATAAGAAACAAAAATAAGAACAAAAAATAAGTCAGACAGCTGGAAGAGGGTCATAGACGGATCTTTGGTAATTGGGATTTAGGAGCAGTAATTCTGTGGGAAAAACAATACTACAATTTAAAGTATAGTATATCTTTTTAACAAAAGTGAAAATAGGTAGGTGGTTAACCTACTGATTACTGCAATATTTCAACCAATGTGATTTGCTGTACAGTTTAAAGCATATAGACTCATACATATTTATTAATCATTTTTTCCTGGACTCATTAGCAAATGTTTGATCTGAAAGTGCTAATAGGAGAAAAGTACAGTGATATATTGTTCCCTACTATCATATTTTCATCACAAACTTACACCTACCAAATAAGTGCAATTTCTTGCAATATCTGACATAAAAGAAGAAAAATACTATGGAAGCTGTAATCTTGCAATTTTATCCCTGTACGGGCTTCTTTTGTACCTTCCAAAGGTACAAACACTGATTACTAATCAAATTAATGCCTATCTTATTTAGAACTTGGTAGAAAATATTTCATACTGTGATATACAATGGTAGTAGCAAGAGCTATATTTTAATTTTGGGGCAAAAACATATATTGAGATGCAACAAAAGAAAACTAAAAGACAGTTGTGAATACTGTGCTCTAACTAAATGCTAGTTCAGAATCTAAGTATAACTCTTCATTTTTTGAAAAAAATACATTATGAAGTGTTATAGACAAACAAAAGTATAATATGTGGTCCTTTCCTATGTATTTTGTGTCTTAGCAGACTGTAACTGATAGAACTAGACTAAAGTAATTAAAAAAAATTCAGTAAAAAAAAAATCAAAACTTTGTTTTGATTCGCATTATTTTAAGTATTTAGAATCACTGTAGACAGTGGATTTATTCCAAGAAAGTTTTCCAAATTCAAACAAGACCGAGACAGGAAATGTAATTTAAATGCAGTTCTTCAAGCATCTCATGTACTAGTATCAAATCTGTAGGCTGATTTACCATGTCATGTTTGTCTTCAGTTGTGGTGGTTGAATTTTTTCCTGTGCCATTTGTGTTTTCATAGGTTATGTGATATATATTTTGAGGAATGTATATTCATGAAATGAACATGTGAATTATATATGCATCTATAAAAATTATGTTATATATGTATGAATATGAATATATGAATTATTGAAATAGGAACACACCAAAAATAATCATGGGAGTAGTTTTGAGGTAGCCCACAGTGTCTAAGTTAAACATAAAAATTCAGAAGTATCTTGAGCATTGTCAGTTAAACAATAGCCTAGACTCAATTCAATAAGCCAATTAAGTCATCCAGGTGCTGACTACTAAGTGTAGCTATTAAGTCAAGGATTGTCTTCATGATGAGGGAAAGTTTGGCTCTGCATTAATTTGGAATAAGACTAGGTTGCAATTAATTCAACTACATCAGTCCAGCAAATCACTGAAACTTTGTTTGATATCAAGTCAGCATCAGGTTTTTCTCTTGTGAATGTAAACTCTGCTAACCTATAATATCTAGGGGTATTTTTTCTTGATTTTGTTGGGTTTTTTTCCTCTGGAGGATTCTGGCAACAATTTTTCCTCTTGAAGTTCAAACTCCTCTGATCAAAACCTAAAATTATATCTGGACCTAGAGAAAGCAATGGTAACTTCTTAAAGAATGAAGGCCATTTTCAGTTCCACATAAAAAAGGCTTTTGACTCTCAATATTTTCTCTGGGAATTCTCTAAACTTAGCTATTGAAAGGTTTTAATGTTTCTGTAGTGGCAAAAAAAATTACTTCATTTAAGACTCTTCTAGCATCCCAAGATATCAAATTAATAATTTTGGGCTGGGGGCTTTAAATCAGGTCTTCCTTTCTCTTGCGCTTGCTTGTGTCCATCATGCCTACCTTTTGGCTTCTGATAACCTTGATATGGATCTTTCATGTACTCAAAAGACTTCACCTTGCTGAGACCTATAAAATACCCATGAAGAAGTATAATTGTATTTCTTTACATAGGAATTTATTTAGTTGAGAATAATTTAACTTTTAAATAATACTCTAACTGAGAAGTATTCATAGCACTGAGAACAGATAAAAGTCTTGCAAAGTTATGCAAACATATCACTATGTAAACACCTCAATTCTTGTTTTGAATTGTGCTTTCACATTCATACTAAAGAAAAAAAAAGATCTGTGACTAAAAGCAAACAAACTTTTTATCTTGATAATCACAACTAAAACAGATACCTATAAATAGAATGTGGACCCATTTCAAGAAACCTGGCCAACAGCAGAATTATACTTGGATCCTTAGCATCAGTTTATCTTGCAACAAAAGCAAAATTCTTCTTGAAAGTAAGGTAGCCAAACTGTAATACATCAAAACATCATTTTTATAAAGGAATTGTCAATTTTATTATGTATGAAGTGTTTAGGACTGGCAAAAATATTTTCTTCATGCCATACACTACAATATTTAATTACAGTATTTAAATGAAGCTTGAACAAGATTTTGAACAAAGGAATATCAATGAATCAAATAGTAGGCTTAAAATAGTGGGCTATTGGGGAAAAATAAGTATGCATGTAAACATGTGTAAGATCTGTTATTTTTCATTCTATTGCCCTGGACAGCCAGGACTCAGAATCACAGCAACATATGTTAGTTTATAAATATGCCAGGCACAGGCGATGCCTTCTGATCTTGCACCAAATCAAGGGATCTCTGCTGAAGGGACAATAGCCAAGTTACAACTGTGAAGGAAGTGACAGCATCTCACAGCAGTACTTCTGGCCCTAGCAGAGGTCAGCAAACACAAACAATATAGAGGAAGGAAGTTCAGCTTCATTTGCTTCTTACAGTTTAAATAAATAAATCCTCAAGAGGCATGCCACAGTAAGATCTGTAACCAGTTCATCATTTACCATATGGAGTATAAGATTTTCTCTTCTTTACAGGAAAGAATATATGATAATGTTTGGATGCTTTTTTACATTGAATACGTGTTAACATTTAGTCAGAGTAATTTGTCTAAAGGCTGAAGGAAAAAAGTGTGTAATTTTGAAATGACAATTGTACTTTGTGCATCTGGCACTGCAACAATATAGGCTATGGCTATGTATGACTATATATGACTATGAATTGTTATTAGGCAAATTTAATATTCTGTTTTTTCTGTGTAACCAAGCTCATATTTTTCCTTTTATAACCCGATAAATTCTTCCTCCAGCATAACAAAACAGGTATATTTGAAAAAGCACATTCCTCCCTACTATCTATCAGCTAAACAGTCTTAATATTTTATTCCTATAGTCCAGATGCCCCAATGAAGATACAACTAAAACTTTCCCTGGACTCTGCTTCTCTGAACATTGCCAAATACATACTTTGTTTGAGTGAAATTATGCCTCTCTTTTTCTAAAGTAATTCCAATAAATGTTTTTACAATGGTCCAAGATCATAATAAAGAAAAATTGCAAGTATATAAACTTCACTTCTGCCTACCTTGACTTCACTAGTCAGCAGCTTTTCTTTACCAGGAGCCATAATGAATATCCTCTTTTTTCTATTGTCGTTATTTATACTTTGCTTAGTTTGATGTTCATTCAGCTGACACTCATTCAGATTCTTACGTACATTTTTATTGATGCAGCCACATCTAAGAGGATAAAGATATATCTGGGAATGTTCAGGATGCTCATGTCAATTAAACTTACAGTGTCATAAGTTTTTCAGTGATTCTATGCTACATACAAAATAGATAAAACAGGGAGAGTTTCCACAAGCCCATACAAATAAGAGCTCTACTGGATGAAGGATATTCAGTGACAGCATTGTCTGAAACCTGCTTTTCCTCTTGATATTTAGAAGAAGAAAGTTGTCAGTTTACTCAGTGGAGAAAAACATTCTAAAGCAAGATTCATCGCATCTTTATATAGACGTCTAAAAGAGACTGGTTTTATGAAAGTGTGTATTTCTCTTCACTGACAATAAATTATGATAGAAGCTGTTAACTCAGGTATGTGTGTTTATGGTATAGAAATACAAAGAGACTAAATTAATTTTACATCAAAGCATTCTTCTCATTTCAAGTGTTCATTTATGGATGTTTTTGTCTTTATTTGCTTAAAAATGTTCCAGCATATTGTTACAAGCCATATTTTACAAGCCATAAATGAGATTGTGTTTATTGATCATTAAGTCATTGACTTATTGAAGTTTCTCTTTCTGCTTTGGTCAGGTACATTTCCCCTGGTTAGTATCTTCATCTTCTGTGTTTTATTTTTATTTTGTTAATTGTTTTTCTAACACCTCCTAACAAAGGTCTAGATAAGCGTATGCTTATGCTTATTGTTACATGCTACCTTTTATTTTCTATTATTTCTAGCATTATTTCTCAAGAAACTCAGCCTTCAATATTAATTATTTTCCCTCACAGCTAGAACATTAAGGGTTTAACTCAGTTGCCTAAACACAGAAGAAAACTACTGGTTTTTGAAATAGTCTAGGTTACCTGACATATCCTCACAGGGATGAAAAATATATCATAGCATCTATAGGAGTACCTTACTCTCTGGGAAATGCATTGGAAGTCATAGTAGGCTTCAGAAGGCAACTAACATGACATTAGTTGCTGAACTCTTGAACTGAACTGTACTCTATTACCTCATTGACTCTAGTGCTATGTGTGTTCTAATCTGTGTTCTTTTCAGGTTAATTGATTAGATTAGAAGCGCTGGATTTATTCTTAATTTTCTTACTGCAAATGCAAAAAATAACTATGGAACACTTCTTGACCTTCTCCATCAATCCAGTTTCTGCAAACTCATGCAATATACCCACTATAGAAGACTGATGTCTAAAGGAGCTGAGAAAAAAACTCCAAAGCAATTTAATCGGGGATGAGATAAGAGAAGGATTTAATTCGGTAACAAGATGGGCACGTACCCCCCGTGCCTCAGATGTTACAGTTTATAATATTGCCTGTCCAATCTGAAGTTTTCCCACCTGGTGGCTTTTGCCCTGATCCACCCCCATCCCGCCCCCTGGGAATTGGGGCTGGGGGATTTTCAAGACCTTCTCTTCATCAACCATCATCTTCTTCAGAATACAAGGGGTACACAGTGACCTAGTTCCTGACCATGTTCTGTGGTTTGGGTCAAGATACAAGCATTCTTCAAACAGAACAGGCCTATCTAAGAGTGAGACTAAACATATTCTAATAGAATCCAGGTGTAGAATTGATACGGGGAGCATGGAATGGGGTAATAGGGTTGGGCAATGTGTGTAGTTTCTGTGCTAAGGGTAAGGGAATAAGTGCTGCTGTTTCTAAATGTACTTCTACTACATAACTACTTATAAAACTTATAAAAATTAGAAGAATCAAAAAAAACCTAAAAGGATCTTAAGGCATCAAGATAAACTCCATTTCTAATTAAGAAACCTTAATGAAGGTATCTATATGTCAACATATTGAAATTACAAACTCAAACTATGGTCAATAATCAGCTCAGTTCAGCTACCCTTATATTTCTGTTCATTACCATTTAAGTTGTAAGAATACTTTGGCTAGAATCTATCTGATATTTCAGATTGGAGAGAGGTTGCTATAGGTCTTGTGTCATATATGGAAATGCATGAATCCTTGTTGATTATCTCTGAAAGTCTCAAATTAGTGCTAAAGGTCTATGATTAGGCAATCGAGTTAAGCCCCAAGCTGAATTTCCTTCTGGGCTCCATTGGCAATAATGAAAGCTTTGACACTAAATCTGCATACCACAGATAAACAGAAACCTAAATATGGGTGCTTGGAGCTCAGGTCCAGTCTTTATTTTGTTCTTATTTTCATTGCTGTAGTTTATATCAAATACTATAATAATACTTTCACACACCCTGGTTAACACACTAGCACCTAGAAGTGGAGACAGAAATACAGTGCAGACAAGAAAACACACACCCACACACACATAAACAAAAAAAAAAAAAAAAGGAAAGCATCAAGGTTTAGTTTCCTTTCTTGACCAATTTATGTTCAGACTCACTGTGAAGTAGAAAAGCCAGGACCACTCTCAAACAAACAATGAAAACTATGATGCCATTTCATATGAAGTTAAACAGTGTTGTGTTCTTACTTTTGAACTTTTCTATTTAGGCACAAGCAAAGTCAGAGGCCACCAAATACATATGAATCCAAGTGAAAACTAGACAAATTTTAAGACTTCTTAAGCACTTTTGTTGTATTTACCACTAGTCTGGAGTCAGAACTATTCACCTCAATCACAAGGTCCTACAGCAGCCAGTGCAGGGCAGAGGCATCTTCGCTACTGTCTGAACTCAGAAGCACAGCACAATAAGCAGTTTTATTATGATTGCAGAACCTGCTTCACTTACACCAATGCATGCTACCACTTCCCCATTTCAAGTATGTTTCATAGTTGAAATATACTTGAAATCATAATGATTCATGCCATATTTTCCTCAAACAGTCATTTTTTTTTCAGGTACTACTCTTCTAAATCACCCTGGGCCATAGTATTGAAAATCTGAAAAAATGCTGAGGTGAACAAGTCACTTCCTTCACTGTACATTCATCTCTCTGTCCATAAAGTGAGAAGTATGATATCAACCTCTTCTGCACAGAGATCCAAGACTGACTGATAAAAACAGTATGAAAGAAATAGCTATTATTACCATTATTTAAAAAAGGGTCCAGAAGACTTTTCTCCTTTTGGATGGCAAATGTTGAATTTTAGGCACCCCTGTGGTGTTTTTCAGAATTGCTTAATAGTGGGCGAGATTTTCAAGCGTACTCAGCTCAGACCTAAGTATGATTTCATTGAAGTCAATGGGAAAGCCCCTGCTGACTACTATTGTTGTTCTTTGATTCTGCTGAAGTTGGAAGAATAAAAGTTGAATAGTAAAGCACCATAAAAAGGTCTTTGGTTTCTATACACAACTGATATATACAAATGTTTTTTAAAGTAAAAGTTAAATGAATGAATTTAGCACCTAAAACTGAAGAAAAAAATTAGTATTTTGAATAATCAGCGTTGTAAATATATAAAAATGTGTAGAAATATATTACATCTGCAAATAAGGTGTAAAAATAATGCTTAATTATTCAGCTAATTTCCACATGAAAACAGATATAGGTGACCTTCAGTCTTTCATACAGCAATTTACAGTGTTATTAGAGTAAGCCCTAAACTCTTACATATAATTGTAGTGTTTATGGACACTGGATCCACTTTATGAACTTCATAGGAGAGAAGTCTGTATTCAGGTTCATAGGAAAAAAACACATATATGTAATTTTTGGGGTTTATTGCCTTTTCATCCAATTAGCTTAAGTAGTTTGTGAGTGTACCAACATACACACGAATGTCCTTGTTATACAGCACTAGATGAGTACAGGTGTTTCGAGACTTACAGGAAAATGAAGAAACCAAAACCAACACAAGATAGATGAGAAAATGGATAATAATAAGAATTACATGTTCCAAACTCCAGTAGAGGCAAAAGTATAGTTAGCTTATACACAGACATTTCTAAAATGACAAAGTAACATGATAAGAAAATTACTTGACAAAATAATCAGAATAATAATACAAGGGTCTCTGAGTACAAAAAAGCTGTTATATAGTATCATAAAAAATGTACAGAAGAAATGATATCAGAAAATTGTGCTTGAGAATATAATACCTGTCTATTTTTACCATATTTACCACCATCCCCCACAAAGATGAACAGTGTCCTCATTACCATTTGTAATGTTCCTATTAAGTAGAGGCAGCATTAGACATATTAATGTTTGGTTCTCCTTTAATTTATGATTCTCTCCCTACTTTAATGAGATCTGCTCTACAGCTCATAAAATAATTGTTATGGTAAACTGACTTTTTAAAATTAGCTACACACCAGTTGGTCCAGAAACCTATTGCTCTGGACTATTCATGCACAAAATACCTTTATGTGAAGCTCTTTCCAAATGTGTAATGACTGGAGTAAGTCCAGAAGTTTTCCTGCAGAGTGTCTCTGCATGATTGCCATTGCAAGCAGTCTTACAGTTTCTTTTCACAACAAAGTTATGGTCAGGGTTACTGCAATGTAGAAATGCTGACACTGCTTTCAGCCTCAACAATGAAAACCATAGTGCTGTCTCTTACAAAATTAAAGTACTTCCTATTAAAAAAGAGATGTTCTAAACTCCCTGTTCCACCCTCCTAGGTCATAAGTTTCTGTTAGAGAATTTTTACAAGAAATCTCAAAATGGGGGAAAAATAATCAGATTTCCTGATTCTCTCTACCATCTCATTAAGTTCCTTCGGTGTGATTCAGCACTGCTGTTTGCCCCCCAGACCAAGTGTCCCACTGAGACCGTTATTCTATCCCAAAGATTTCCTGCTGTGAGTGCCAGTTTAGGTCACAAACACTGTTTACCAACAATACTTTCTAATCAGCCCTAGCTTGACAGGAAAAATAAATCCCAAAACTTGAGGCAACTGAGATATATCATATTTTAGGAGCTACATAAATTAGAAATACTGAAGAAAGTTTAACGACCAAGACATGCCAATAGGCAAACTTAATCTCACATAAGTATCATATAAAAATGTGCTCATGCAGTTCTGTTGTCACTCATTGA
Organism: Manacus vitellinus; assembly: GCF_001715985.3. Classification (NCBI taxonomy): domain Eukaryota; kingdom Metazoa; phylum Chordata; class Aves; order Passeriformes; family Pipridae; genus Manacus; species Manacus vitellinus. The sequence goes on along the minus strand of NW_021940208.1, from coordinate 22,177,101 downwards.
AATGCAAATACTTTTTTCTCTGTCACATGGATTAAAAGTGTAATGGGGAGCTGGTTTTATATCCTAGTGAAGGAGACAAAAATCCTTTTCCATTGCAGCTTACATTTTTCTTGCTCTTCATCTCTTACAATACCCTCTGTAGAAGACAGAGACAGCAGACAAACAGGGAGTTGATCTGATTGAGGCCTCTGCAGACTTCCTGAATGTCTGAGCATCTTGACTTTACTACCCAACAGGTCTACTTTCTTTTCCTTTCTCAGCAGAGGAATTTATAGACAGAAGTTGTAACTGAACATGGTGCAGGGAGTTGGAGTAGTCTGATAACTCTTCTGGAGCTTCAGCATTCTTAACAGAACAGAAATTAGCATTCTTAGCATTTTTTCCCTGGTGTTTTTTTTTGTTTGTTTCTTTGTTTGTTTGTTTATTTTCTGTAGTAAAGATCAGGAGGATATGTTTGAAATGATCAAGTCTTAATCCTTGTTCTAATCCACTCAGAAAAGAATCAAACCTAATACCTATATACTACACATGAACAATAAATTGTGCAGCTCAGATCTTCATCCATGGGACTCTTGCAACATTTTATGACATACTGTAGAATATAAAATGAACATGGTGTCCCTGCATCTGGAATCAAGCTCTCTGTCCCACCCAAGAAAGGACATTAAATGTTAGAATACAGAGCTGTAGATCTTTGCATGCTTGGATGTCTCACACTGGTTTGTATGTGCACACAAGATGAACAGAAAAGAGAGAAAAAAGCATCCAATTTGTTAAACAAGGCACTCTCCTGGGGCCCCATATCTTTCAACAATGTAAGGCTGAATGCATGCTTTAGTTTCAACTCTATTCCTGATGAAGAGGAAAAGACAGAACAAAGGGTGAAATGTGTTTCTGAAAGAGAACCCTTCATTATGCACCTCCATCATTCAGGGGTGCTTGGGTTTTCTGGACTGCTTTATGGGGAAAGTTTCAGGCATGTACTGGTAGAAGTGGCCCAAAAAATCCTTTACTTGCTGCTGAAACAGTCATTAGAGATAAGTATCAACATTTACCCACCACTGTAACAACATGACCTATAGGAATTAAAATGTTTCATGCCTTTCTTGGACCTGTGAACAGTTTATTTCAGCAACAACATTGCCTAAATTGCATCCTTTTTACAATAAAAATCTGCAGGTATTATGCATTTCCCAGCAGTCAGAGTAATTAATAGCCACCATAATAAAAGTATTTTTCTTATTTCTACTACTAATGGAACTTTACTATGATTTTTGTCTCAAAAATCATAAAAGGTAATGGACTTACATCAAAGTGAAAATAAACTGATGTTTAACTTTCTACTTATATAGTTTTGGTCCTGCTTCTCTCCAAAAGACCAGATTAAAATCATAGCAAAAGGCTTTTCAGGAGTTAAAGTGTTAAAAAAATTTATCCAGTACTTATAGAAAACAAACAAAAACCCCAACAAACAAGCAAACCAAAACCAAAACCAACCATGATGTCATTTGGAAATGCTCTTCCAGTAGTTTGAAGATTAACCAACTCTCTCTCCAAAAGCCCTAGAGAAATCTTCAAATGTTGGTAAATATTCAGCAAACAGGGAAAGAAAAACCAAAACAACAAAACACCAGCATCATAGGATTATCCAAATTGTCAATAAACATAAACATTCAGCACTCTTACCCAATGAGACACAAGTCACATCACTAAACCTGTAGAAACATTATGCAATGACAGTAATCAACTGTCATACTGAGTCAGAATTTTTGTCACCTTTTTGCAATGAAAGAATTGGTAAAAAAAGTCTCAATCAGACTTTTGAAATTTTTCTCATTTGAATTGCCTGAGCCTTGAAGGTTCTTTAAATGTATACAGTATCTGCCTCCTCTGAAAATCTTAATGTCAAAATGTGAAGACTGGAAAAAAAAAAAAGCCCATCTTTAATCCATTCAAAAAGTCTGTTGAGATATAAAAACCATATTAAATATTCAACTATAAGTAAACATAATTTCAACTCATTTAAATCAGAGGTGCTCCTCCCCTCTCTGAAACAAGGAATCTCTTTTAACTTTGTGTAAAACCAGCTGATACATCAAGTCTATTGCATAGTCAACCACCACAAGTTTAATTCCCTATGTTTATCTTTTGCTCTGTAGGTCTGTCACATGGGATATAGACAGGAGGCTTAGAGAAAAATAGATGCAAATCTGTGAAGGATTAGGTTTTAGTATCTCCCTTCCTCATGAAACAACTGTTTCATTTTCCAAGGGTGATATTTTTCTTGACTTCTGGAGCAAAGATGAAATAAAAAATATTAAACTTGATATCTGAATTTTGTATTATTTGAAAAATAGGAACAAACCATCTATATTGTTTCATGTAATATTGACAAGATAACTAGAAACAAAGTACTAGAAATCTCTGACATAACTTACGTGGTAGTACTACTGTGACTTTTGAACAGTTATGCTGTATTTTAACTCTAAAAACTTAATCCTTGCTCTAAAAGAGAAACTTAGAAAATACAATTTAAAGAACTTTGGTGTAGAGAGTCAGTCACAATACCCCAAAGCAGGATCAGCTAGACCTTTGCTTATGTCTACACAGACATGTCATTAAGTGATTAAGCTCTGGCTTTTTCTTGAGATACATTGAGCATCTGAAATTTATTTGTTAAAACTAAGTAGATGACCTGTGATATTCTTCAGTTAATATTGCAGTTCCCCTGTAGCACATTCTATTTGTGCTATAAATTTCTGGTACAGTCTCTGAGGGTATTTTAAAATTAGAAGGAAATAAGTATATACAGAGACACTTAAAATTAATAAATACTTAGGGAGAAAAACAGACTCGTTATATACTTAGAGGAAGGGTTTCAATCAATTGAAATATTTGTATTTGGAAGTTCTTTCACTCACTGCTAGTTTTGGTCCCAGGAAAATGGATGGGAAAGAAAAGGAAATGTTATTTACAAACACTTTTATTAATTACATATAAGAAATAAACTCACCACTGTATAATAGCAATATTTAATGGAGAGTAGAATGCAGAGGATAGAATGTAATTTTGTTTGTGTAGCCACAGAAGGAGAACAAGCATGAAAGTCAATGTAGTTTCTGCTGGAGTAAGGAGTTAATGATTTATTTTATTTTTTAGGAAGTGTCTTGTTCCTTCTTTTCTTTTGTGAACTCACTTGAAGTTTTGCAGAGAATACAAAGTGAGTCAAACATTTCTATCAAAGTGAAAAACCCCAAATCCCCCAAAACAAGCAACAAACAAGGAAACAAACAAAACCACAAAAAAATCCCAAACTGGAAATAGGTTTACACTGGGCATTATTAGCATTAGTATTTTTACCACTCTGGACAAGATATGGAACAACCCTACATCCGAGGGACTCATACAAATCCAATAGTTAAGACTATTGTACAGTCATATCACAGGAAAGAACTGAAAGTTCTTTCCATAACCAGCTACACAGTTCCCTTTCAAAGTAACTAACCAAATATGAAAACCAGTAGAAATTCAATTGACCCCATACACTTGCTAAGTCAATTTAATAAATTACATTGAATTGTATGCCTACATCCTCTGAGAAGAAAACAAAAACCGAGAACTTCAATGTGACCTAATAAATGAAGACAAATATGGAGGAGATTCATTGAATAAATGATAAGGTATGTTATAGGTAAAACACATCATAAGGAATAATATGAGTTGAATTACTCATCTGTGTTCTAAATTGAGTGTAGTCACTGAGGCTAAACACCTGGTAAGCTCACTGGAAACATATGTTCAGTTTGTAAATTAGAATTTTATTTTTTCTTAGAGAAAGGAATGCTAAAATAGTGCAAAAAGAGAAAGTACAGCATAAGCAGCATGTGATTTTGGTGTCATCACCAAAAAATATCAGTCAACTCTGATTATCCACAGTAAAATAGATTATAAACAGAGAAAAAAACAAGATAAAAAAGAGGGAAATATATAATCTAGAAGAAATTTTCCATATGAGAAACTTAAAATCTAGTACTGTATAATTTACAGTAGATCTGAAGGAAAAAAGTACCCTCTATACCAGTAATGCATTAGTATAGCATAATTTGAGCTCTCTTTTACTCTCTTCCATTCTTTAAAAATCAAAAAAAAGGAAAATTCCAATATTAGAATAATATTACCATTCTGTGATTCTGTGGAATGAAAGAAAAGCAGCTGCTGAGATGAACCTTTCCCTTATGTTCTAAGTTTTCTCCGTAGACAAAGCAAAGAGAAAAAAATCTAATAAGTTATTAGGTGTAGTGGGGGTACTGATGTTTTGTTTCCTTTTTTTTTGTTTTCCTTTTTTTTTTTTTTTATTTCCTGAACAATAGGAACATGAGAGATAAGTTCTAGAACCTTAGTTGCACACAGTATTTGTTATATATATTTGTTATATGTCCTGTCAGCATTAAGACTGCTTGTTTATCTACACACTCAGATTCATAAGACATTTACCTCCCTGTTGCCTGCTGTGATCCAAGTCTGGTGCTTCCATGAGGCACTTAGCAGTTTATAGCAGTAAATAAGAAATAGAAATGAACTACATCTGCTAAGCACTCACTCTTAACAGGCGTGTGACATAAGTAACTGGAATGCTCCCGGTTCAAAACAATGGAAACCAGATTAAAAAAACCAAACCAATCAACCAATCAAAAAACTCAACAACAAACCAAAACCCCCTCAAAAAAAAAAAAACCAAAACCCACAACAACCAAAAAAAACCAACAAAAAACCCCACACAAACAAACAAAAAACAACCAAAAAACAAACCCACAACCAAAAACACTTTGGAAAAATAAAAAGTTCAAGAAAAAACTACCACTTTTTGTATTGCACAATGAGATTGAGGAAGCAGACTACTCTGGGGTCAAACAGCAGCTCAGCATTAATTGGTAGATCACATTAAGAATCTATAAAGCAGCTCTGTTATCCAATTTGCTGAATAGTTTGAAGACATGGAGCAGTGACGACATACATGACTCCTAGACAAATGTCATCTGCACCATCTGTGGACCATATTGTGCATCAGATGGTAGGATAAAATTTTCAATAAAAAAGTTTCAGAGCAGAGTTATGTTCCAGGAACTGTAGCCATGATCATTATAGGACAGCTGCACTGGGCTGGTCATGCATCTAGGATAGAAGACAGTGGTATCCAGCGGCAGCTGGTGTGCTGTGGACTTAAAGAAGTAACATGTAACCAGGAAAGAGATGAAACACTTCAAGGACGCATTGAAATACACCTTTAAGTAGTAGAAATTGTAGGATTGGTACATCACAGTCCAGGTTGAAGGGAGTCAGTTGAATCTAAATTTCGTAGCAGAAACATGCATGATATTGCTAACCTGTTGTCAAGCACAGAGGTCTCCAGTTAAGAGATAGTCTCTGCTAGCCTCTGTGTTTGGTTTTTGCAGATTACCTCTGAGATAATCAAGCCCAACTGTTGGCTAAACACCACCATGTCAACTAGACCACGGCACTAAGTCTTTCCTTAAACACCTGCAGGGACAGTGACTCCACCGCTTCCTTTGAGGGTCCATTCCAATGTTTAATCACGCTTTCTTTGAAGAAATTCCTCCTAATATCCAACCTGAACCTTTCCTGGCCCAGTTTGAGACTATTTCCTCTTGTTCTGTTGCTAGTTGCCTGTAAGAAGAAGTTGACCCCCACCTGGCTACAACCTCTTTTCAGGTAGTTTTAGAGAGAGATAAGGTTTCCCCTCAACCTCCTTTTCTCCAGGCTAAAAAAGGCCAGCTCCTTCAACCTTTCCTCACAGGACTTGTGCTCCAGACCCTTCACCATCTCTATTGACATTCTCTGGACTTGCTCCAGCTATTGATGTCCTTCCCTATCGATGTCCTTCCTGAACTGAGGGTCCCAGAACTGGACACAGTGCTTGACATGCAACCTCACCAATGCTGAGTACAGTGGAACAATCGTTCCCTAGTCCTATCTGTTGGTCACACTATTTCTGATACAAACCAAGATGCCATTGGCCTTCTTGGCCGTCTGGGTACACTTTTTGTCATGTTCAGCTGCTCTTGACCAGCACCTCCAGGTCCTTTTCCGCTAGGCCGCTTTCCAGGTACTTTTCCCCCAGCCTGTAGCACTTCATGGGGTTTTTGTGGCCAAAGAGTAGGACTTGGTCTTGTGGAACCTCATACTATTTGTCTTGGCCCATTGATCCAGCCTATCCAGATTCCTCTGCAGAGCCTTCCTACCCACCGGCAGATTGACACTCCCACCCAACTTGATGTTGCCTGAGAACTTCAAGAGGTTGCACTCAATCCCTTCATTCAGGTCATCAATGAAAATATTAAACAGGACTGGTCCCAGGACTGAGTCCTGGGCAAAACTACTAGATACTAGACACCAACTGGATGCAACACCATTCACCATGACTCTGGCCCCAGTCATCCAGCCAGTTTTTAAACCAGTAAAGGGTGCCCCTGTCAACTCTATTTCCTTACAGAGTGAAGGTAAGGGACGATAATATTGCTGGATCTGGTTTCCTTATGGCAACAGAATGCAACTCTGATCTTGGCAATTCAGAGTAATTTCTGATGCTCATGATCCTGTACACCTGAGGAGAATAATTGCATCCATAGCAAAGAAAAGAGACAAAAAAATTTAAAAAATTCAACAGCAACACTTAGGATTACACATGAAACCAACTGGAAAAAGATATCCCAGTAATACACTTGGGATGACCCCCTGGTTTGTTTTTTGTGGGTTTTTATTTATTTATTTATTTTAAGTGTTGTTTGCTTCTTTTTGTTTGTTGGTTGTTTTTTTTCTCTTCTACCCTTTACAGTATTTCAGGACAATACCACGGGAACTATTCTTTTCACTCCTGAAGGACAATGTAGGAAAAAATTTTGGTAAATGACAGAGAAAGGATTCTTCTGTGAAAATCAGCTCATAAGGATTGTCTCACAGTTAAGTTGATGAGCAATAGGTTGAAGTGTCTGCATTAATTGCAGTTGAAGCAAAAGAAGTTAAATGTTTAGCACTAATTTCAAAGCCTTACTTTAATTTATAACCCTAGTTTCACATTTTGTTTTTAAATAGTCAAACTAATTAATTATCTTATAAAATTGTTCAAATTTCTAAGTGATGACAGAAAATGTTTAATTAACTTCAATAGATTTGAGATCAGGCTTTCAGTACCTCTAAATTCATAGAACTAAAATATTTGTTTATGTACACCCTCAATTGCATTCTGAATTGACAATAAAACTCTTCAGTCTAACAAACAAAATAAGTTTCCAGGGGCATTTTAAAAATATTCAGCTCAAATTATCCATCATGGTTAGGCTTCGCGAACGAAGATTTGGGACAAATTATCCACTGCAGGAATGAATATACCTTCTTTTCACTATATGCTATTTATTTGTTTATTTTCTTATTCAATTACTTGTTTTTTACATTTTGACTTGGAAATTCTCATTGTGAAATTAATTATCAGAGACTGGTAAACATACAGGGAAACTATTAGCACTATGACTAAATAAAAGAAAAAAAATATTAAAAGAAAAACATATTATTATTCTTTCAAAATAGTGGTAAAAATAGGTATGGTCCATCTAACTAAAAGCAGATGTTCTTTAGGGTTTTAGATGTCCTAGTACTCATAAGAGCTGTAATAACAGCCTCTTTCCCATGTTCACATGCACACACACAAAGATATATGCCTATAGTCAGAATATATCTGCCATTAGACATTGAGATTTAAAAAACACCAACATCTGCAATACAGCCCTCTCACATATATTACAACTAACATTCCACTTCTAGATTTATTCATAATATGTTCTCACTGGCTACATACTAATTACTTCAGTTTTTCCTGGACAGTGGGTACCAACCAAGACTGTGAAATCTTTGTGTGACACTCATGTTCTGTTGTTCTCAGTCTGCAACCATGCATGCCTATCTTAGTATCTGAATTATAATGATATTTTAAAGACCTTAAAAAGAGAACATAGGTCTTGAGGGAAGTGCAGGTGACTGACAAAAAGAAGGCACAGATTAGACAAAGATTACATGCAGACAATGGCAAGCTTTACTGGAAATTCAGGGTTGAGTCTAGTTCATGTGATCAGTTAGAAAGGAATTTGTGTGGGAATCTACAGCCAGACAGGGTAAACTTTAGACAACGAAATGAGGATGTGTTGCTTCTGTACAACGGAGGAGAGGCAAGTTACAGTTCAGAAGAGGTTAGAAAAGTGGTGATTTAAGTATATCATGATATCCCTCACCCTGCTTGATGGTTGTTGTGTTGGAGCATTGCATTCAAGACACCCTGGTCTCCTTGGGGAAGTGGAAAATCATGAGGGATGAGCTTCCCTTACAGCATATATTCAGCAAGCCACCTGTGCATGGGTCTGACAGTTTAAAAACTGGACTGCATATTCCTTCTTCTTTGGAGTTATTTCCCTACTCTTCCTTAGTTTTTTGCATCAACATTTCATGATCGAGTCTTACCTTCGCACTGTTGCATAATGGTCTCAGACATCACAGGGAGACATTCCCCAGGAAAATATCCATCCTGATCTTGGCTACAGCAAACATAAACATCAAGTATAACACCTTTATTTTTCCTTTCCCTTTTCTTCCTTTCTTTACAGACAGTCAAGCTCATCAAATCCTATCCTGTTTTCTGGCTCCTTTCAAAAACCCTCTCACTTTGTGAAAGCAGTTGCTCTACATAGTTACCCCCAACTGTACACCCTGTGACACCCTCGAAAAGTAGAATTTCCCCTCAAAATATGGATGTACATCCTGTAAAGATAATCTACAACAAGTCTTGAAGCAAGTCAATGCCATTTTTCAGACATTGTTGTACAAAACTGAATTCATGGACAATCTGGGTTGCAGGAGGGTCTATAGGAGGAAAAGAGTGCCCTTTCCACCAATGTTAAAAAGATTCAGATACAAAGAGTTCCTGTAGGATTGAAAGGTTTATGATTTGCTAAAATATGACAAATCCTTTGGATATCTTAGATTTTGCAGTAGAGCAAAGATAGGTATGAACAGTGAAAGACTACACAAGAACATTGACATCCATTTCCTGCAGCCAGAAGGTTAAAATGATGCTAGAATAAAAGTGGGGGAAAGCAGGCAGATCATATAAAAAGAAAAATGTGGTTATTTCACACACCAGCAGAAATTAAGGGTGGCAAAGAAATACATTTCACATATGAGGAGATCTGTCAGGGGAACCTTTCACTAGTTTTTTATGATTCTCCAGTGGCATTATATACATACCTCATGGAAGTAGAATGCTCTGGCTTGGAAAGGACACATCCATCTGCACTCTGATGTTCACTCTGATGTTCATTCTAGTTTTTTGATAGTGGTGGTAGGGCTGTCTCGGGCTGTCTAAAGGGGTCAGTTTTCCCCAGCAGTAGCTGTGAAGGTGTTGAGAGGTCTCTCAGCACAGCTGTGTTGATGTTCAAGGACGGGCTAGAAGAAGTCAGGAGAGGTCCTCCCACATATGACATATTGCCATCTACACTACAGTCCTCTGCAGTAGGAGCTGATGCAGCAAATAGCCTATTGTAGGCTTAGCATTTGGGGATTAAGATAGCATAACACCTCTTTGGAATTCTAAAGAAAATTGTAGGTAGTTCTTGTCTCCCATACTACTATGCTTGTTCTTGACATGGCTCAAAAGCAATATGAGGACATTCTAACTCGGTTCATAGCGCTCAGCCTGTTGTTCAGAATGTCTGTTGGCTGGAAGGCAAATGCTGTGATTTAGCTCTCACCATTCTCTACTTCTTAGGAAGAGATGAAGATGACCCGTTTCACTTGCATTTCAGGCTCAGGTATCCTGTTTTGAGAATAAGAATCTAATTGATTTTACCCAGTGAACGTGTTGATGAAGCCAACATTTGTCTGAGTCCATGAGCAGTTTGAGATGTGTGAGGAACTTACAAACATGTGCAGAGCCCACACTGTAAGCATTAAAAATCCTGTTAAAACTGATGGAGGTAAACCATGAGAAGAGGTAGTGCTGATGTACAGTTGGCTGCTCTGTGGTAGATCTGCAACTACTATGCTATAATTTAAGCAGTCTAAATCTTTTTATGTTAAGAACTTTGTTCCCCTTTCCCTCTATATATAGTAATTGTTGGTTGCACAGCAGGATTACTTGGGGGCATATGAGTTTAAGGATTTTACGATGTCTCTGATTGACATATCCTTTCATCCTTATTTGGTGTAATGACCACAGACATGAAAACTACAGCTTGAGCTAATCCGTTTCCCACTGAAATCAAAGGCAGTTTTTAATACAGGGACCTTTGCAGAATAGAGATACCTTGAAGAAAAAAAGTGCAAGTATCACAAAATTTTACAAATTCCTCTCTAGACAGATCTGACAACTGTTTACTTTTGGCAAAATATCAGCTTCACAGCCTTAAGATCAGATTAGTTGCTGTCTATCACACACAGAAAAAGGAGGTGGTAAATGCAAGACAAGGGCAATGAATTCAGAATTGCCCCTCTGTGCCCATGGTCTATTGTCATATTTATTCTAGCATAATAATTTATGCCATAAACATTCAAAATACAAAACCACCATCACAAATGGCAGCTTTAGGTATTCAATAGATTCAGCAGCAACCAGTCTCTAGTAAAGCCAGACAGACTGTTGTAAATTAGCCAGGAAATAGTGTTTTGGTAACTTCATGTCATTAAAAATGCAATTTTATTCTCATTTCTGTTTGTTTTCATTTTTTAATGATTCTTTTGGTTGGTGGTTGGTTGATTTATTGGTTCAAATATCCAAAAGCATGAATGGCTGGTTGTTGAACAGCATTTCTGTAATTTTGGAAATGTACAGACTGAGACCTCATTAAATCAGTAGTATCCCTTTTGAAATCATCCATGTCTACTCCCAATGCTAATGTAGTTGAATCAGTAATTATGCAATTGTTCAGGACTAAAGAATTACAGAGTCTGTGACTGCAAGCTTATTATAAATAGTAATCATGCATTTGATATTCTACAAATGCAGAAAAACTCAATTTGTTAGCACTTTCCATACAAGAACCATATATTAACTGAATGTGTATTTGTGTAGAATTATTGCTTGTAAGTTTATTGAGTTTAGCCTTTAGCATGGTAATTGAACCATACATAGTAGGACATCCGAAGAAAATGCAATATTAGCAATATACTTCCCTGCAGCTATATGTTTTAAGAAGAAAAGAATGAAATCTAAAAATCTTGAATATATGTTCCACGAAGTTTGTTTGCTTTCTTTTTGAACCAGAGGATGCTCGAACCACATTAACTTCATCTTTCTTTCACTTTTGCTCTGCTTATAGGTTTCCATGTTTTCAGTATTAGTGATGGGTAATTTGACATGGTAGAGTATTCAGAGACTTTGCAGCTGTCAGCTGCAAAGTTTGGAATAGGTTCTGCAATCAGATTCTCCATAAAGGAGATATCTAATGTGGTTAAATTTGGGAATAAAAGGATTCTTTCTGGAGATCTTCAAACATAGCTGTGTACGTGTTAGGGAATTTGAGATTATTTTATAAGTTGTTCCACTACATACCTAAAACTAAGTAGCCAGCGACCTATCTAACATTGTATTCCCTTAAAATCCATATATCCAGGTCTCCTCATGTTTCAGATTATTTTCAGAATGAGGTTTAGACCCACCATGAGGCATAACAGTTCACAATTTCGTTTGGTGTTGTTCTTAAAGAATGAAGGAAACTGTGTGTTGCTGACTCAGCAAGTAGGTAGCTCTGGCTGAATGAATAGACCATTGTGGCTGGATTTCTTTAACCTCACACTGAATTAATTTAAATATCAGACATATTAATAACCCAGACCTTTCTGCAGAATGTTGCATATGAAAAGAAATGCACCAATTCCTTCACGGCATTACACCTGTATCTTTACCAGCTGTGCCCTTTTGTGGGGGCTAGAAGAGTCTGAATTGTTTATGAGGAGAGTAATTCTTTGTGTACCATCTTTTTTTTCTTCTTTATTTTTTCCTCTTTGCTAATTGGTAGTAGATAATTCTTAATCATTTGGGCCTACAGATTACTTATCCATAGCTAATGATTTTATAAGCATTTAAAATTCAGTTGTCAACTTAGTGCTCAGTTACTGAAACTGTGTGTTATTGTTTCTGTCTCCATATTCATATAGCAGGCAAAAGAGTAATGTCTCAAAAATAAATAAAAAAATAGTAATCAAAAAAAAAGGTTTTTCTTAGAAGGAATGTGAATACCAAATGGAAGAAATTCAGAGAAGAATAGTAGAATGGCACAGCCTTGCCATAATTCTGGATACCCCTTTTTCATAAGAAAATAGAATTAAATATGCTGTGTGCACAAACCTATGTAGGTAGGTGGGTCATTTTTTATGGTGTTACAGAGGGAAGAAGACTTAGAACATATTTTTAAGCCCTTTCACAATAATTTCCTTCATTAAATACAAACTTACTTTTTTGATTGCTACAATAGTTTACTTCTTCCCTACACATATGGCCTTAGGCTATCCCCTTTCCTTTCTGCCACACTCTCTCTCCTGTTCTCCATTGTGAGATCCTTGGAATCCCTTTCTATACCCTGTGAAGGATGTGGTACAGGTAAATATAACATAGCAACATATTCAGTTTACTGTTGAAATCCTTGAGAATTGATGTAAGAGAAAGTAAATTGTAGGAGGAAACCTTAGGAAATGGCTGGTGGAAACAGTGTTCATCTGGTATTCCCTAAAATCACAGACTATTTTGAGTTGGAAGGGACCCTCAAGGATTACTGAGTCCAACTCTTAAGCCCATACGTGGATCATACCAAAAACCTTGGGTTTATTAGCACCATGCTCTAACCAACTGAGCTAATCTCAGGGTCATGTAACCAAAACTTAAAAGAACTGTCCAGTTTGGGTAGGCACTATGAATACTCAGCTGTCTCAAGTTCATACTACCATTTTATGGCATTGCAACACTTTACCTCTCCAGAAAACATCCAAGGCAATAAGGTGGGAGGAAAGCACAGGCCAGGGCAGGACAGAAAACGGACTGGAATGGAAGGAAAGGGAAGGGAAAGGAATGGAAGGAAATAATTGTTCTATGGAATATTGCAGTGAGTGAAACAACAGTAGAAGATGAATTTCCTTGAAATGCTGGGAAAATACTGGCTACTGTTTTTTTTTAAATAATCAAGAAGATTCCCATTAACTTTGATATATCTAAGATTTACCAAAAACAATTTCTAGTTCTGGCAACAATAAAATTTTGAGCTCCTCAAAGAGGTACACATTTTAGTTGATTCTTTCTACCAATACCAAGATGGAAACTGACTATGAAATATGAAAAAACACTGTTTAGTGTAACAGATTTCTGACTCATCTGTTAAATCAGCTATTCTAAATATTATCCTTGGAGTGCAGAGTTTCTCCCTATCAGATCCCAGGCTTAATATGTCTTTACCTGAGAAGTTAAGAATGTATGTTTATTTATGATATCTACAGTAAGCAAAACTTAAGTACTGTACTATGCATTCCTTTTATGGAACTTTCATGTACTGATTTAAAGTACCGATCTCATATTAATTTCACTTGCAGATAAAGGTAAAAGGTCATTTCAAAGCTATTGGGGGACTCAGAGTTGTATGAAGAAAATTTCCTTTAAATTTGGGCTAGTGTAAAGAGATAGAAAACACATAAGAAGACACGTTCTTAAAACTCAGATCACTAATAAATATTGTTATAGGTATATATTTAGACAAGAAAAGAAACAGTTATAATTCCCGTACAGTACTTACCCATTTTAACATTATCACATGGTTGTACAAACAGGATTATAACAAGCAAAAGAAAGCATTTTATTTAATGAATAAATAATCAAAAAGCATTGGTGAGGATAGTCTTAATAATATGCTGTTTCATACAGTTTAAAGTACATCAAACAACAAAATCCATAGTCCCAAAATTCCATTAAATAATACTGAGTAATTATGTGACTGATAATATTTATGTATATATATATAATATATATAATATATGTGTGTATATAATAATATCATTATGAGTAATTAAGGTATCTATTTACATGCCATGCAATATTAGAATGTGTTGCAATACCTAGGCACAACAGGCGGATTTAAGAATGGCTGTGGTAAAAAAAAAAAACCAACAAACAACTTATTTTTGAAAATGAGTGATATTACTTTCTTTAAGTTCTTTCTTTTCATAATATACAATGAGAATTTGAGATCGCTTCTGATAGCTAAAGACATCCTTGTGTTTGCTTTTGTACAATTAAGTAGCTGTATAAACTTAAAGCTGCAATTAGAACCATGAGATGCTGCAGTTAAGAAGGCATTCTTGCTTCAAAACTTAGCATATGGCATGCTTGTCTGTGATATTCTTCTCATTGCAGACCCAGTTATGTGAAATATTGAGCCTCTCCTACAAGAGGATGTTTACTCCTGTGTTCTAAAGAAGTTAAGCGCACTCAGTGTCTCAAGAGCTGCAGATTATTTGCAGGATGAGGATACATGTCAGCACATAAATTCTATTACTGCCCAGTAAAGTGATGTGTCTGTATCAATTAAAAAAAAAAAAGCTTGCAATTCTTCATTTATTGGCATGTATTTCAGTTTATAAGAAAACTACACTGTGTTTTAAAAACCTGAAAATTGCAAATTTGCTTATTCTCAAGCATTTGCTAGTCCACTGCATACTAAAGGACTTGTTATTTCTGTTACTAATTATTGGACAGGTCCTGATATTTTACTTTGTAAGAAGCTTTGTAAGAGGTTCAATAAAGCCTGAAGGATCAGAATCTGGCCCTGTATGTTATGATCTTAATTTCAGCTCAACTGGTTGAAAATAAAGTATAGAATGGTGTCTCACAAAAAAAGCATTTTATAATATAAGGAACTGTGTTAAATAAGGTATTATATTTCAGAGAAGTCAAATTGAAAAAAAAATCAATCCACTCAAATAATGTGCAAAAAGGATATCTCATAATTTTTTTTCCAAGGAATCATCTACCAATCAGAGGGTTTTTTTGGAAAAAGAGGAAAAGTAAGAGGTGGTTTTAGATTATGGGCTAATTATACTTGATGGATAGATCCACTAAGGTGGTGAGCAGTGCAAGTTAATAAAACTAATGTTAATTGAGTTAGAGCTCAACTGTCCATGATATACTGAGCTGAATCACACCTCTGGGTGATGTTGTATCATGTTTTCTGTATATTAAAATGCCTTTCTGTGTTCTAGAACTGGTTTCCATTTTTAAGTTTTTCAGCACAGCAGCAATGATTACAAGCATATAAATTAATTAAAGTCAAGACTTTGGAAAACAGTTCCACAGAAAAAGTATATTAAACAAGAAAGAATTGATCTATAAGTACTCAGTTGCTTTCACAGTCTGAATTGGCTCATGTGAGCACACGTGCTAGAGAATTCTCACTGCTTATTTTCTCATTCTAATGGAAGGATACATGCCATAAGCAAGTTTATAATCTGAATCAGGTAAATAGTTTGTGGTCATGGGAAATCAAAATTTATACTTCTGTCTGAATTGGATATGACACTACTGTTGTGCTCTCATGCTAGTAGGAATGCTTTTGTAACATATTTTGAGGTATCAGATGCTACTGTCTAAGGCTATTAGACGCTACCCCTGTGTATTCTGGCACATCATGAGTTCTGTGGCCTGTGGATCCCCTGACATTGCCTATTACCATGTTCAATGATTCTCACTGTGTCTTCTGTTTCATTAAAGCAACTAGTGCCTCCCTTTGCTCAAAACGTCCTAAAATTAAACTTCTGATCAATGTTATGATCTCCTTTTCCTTATTTCTTTTTCTCAAATCAGCTCCAGTCTTCATCACTCCTGCTCTTTACTCTCACATCGATATACATCTCCTGCATTTATGCAATTTATGCATCCAAAGCTTTCTAAGTTTCTCCCTTAGTTTAGTCTACTCCATGCTAAAGTCCTTAAGATTCCTTCTGATCATGATTCCTAAGAATAACTTGCTAAAAGTTAATAATCACATTAAGCAGTTAATATGAATATAATTTTCTTCATATCTATTTGTTAAAATTGATGTATATTTCTGTTTACTCCTAATTCTGCTCCATATATTTCTTTGTCAGCCTTCCCACAGTCTTTCATAGAGTTCCAGGTGAAGTCCAACTACTGGCACTGAGTAAGCAATTTTTTTACCTATTTCTGTGAGGAAATACAGTACATAATCTGTCTTTCATATCACTTCATTGTACTGTGAAGTTCAATCACCTCACCATCATACTTTCTCTTCAAGTCACATTGTCTGTAAAGGATCTCAAGAAGGCATTTAGTACATCTGCTCTCTCTGACAAAGAGCAGTTATTCCTGTTAGGTGTTTTTCCTTTCTCTTCTTCAAAATTCCAAAACCATCTCTAGGCAATCTGTTCTAGCACAACATTGCTTAAACCACTAGAAAATGTTTCACACTTCAAGCCTGAACTTTCTGGGTTTTTTTACATGGTCCTGACTGCTCTACTTTAGCAAGAATTGGCACAGCATGGGATTAAGTAGGACTAAATAACTACGTCTACGCATGCTTTCCATTTTCTGTTTGGACTAGGGGCTTTGGTCAGTGACAGTAAAACTAAAGGACTATGAAAAAAATCTTTGGCAAATCTTTTCAGCAGTCCTTGTAAGTGTGTGTATTATGAAATAAATTATGAAATAAATAAAAAAATGGACACTCAGTCTGAAGAAAAAAAAGCTAGAACTGGCATCAGAGAAGCATCTGGATCATGACAGGTTATGGATAATATTAAGTAATGTTTAGCCCCAAAGATGGAAAACTGAATAGTCACCAATACTCAGCTGCCATCTCATTCTGTGCAGTGGAATTTTTTTTTTTAAAGCACCTCATCTGAGATATGACAGAATTTCTTTTTTTTTCTTCTTTTTTTTTCTCTTTATTTCTGAATTTTTGACAGCCATGCTAGTACTACCGATTAAGCAAACCAAATGGTCGTGAATGAATGGGCACTTACTAAATATATGTTTAGGGCCAAATCCAGATTCTATAGAAACATCTGGAAAACATTAATTCAGCTTAAATGGGATTAAGATACAGTTCTCAGTGCTGCAGATATATATATTTCCTTCCTTCCTTCCTTCCTTCCTTCTTTCCTTCTCTCTTTCCCTCCCTCTCTCCCTCCCTCCCTCCTTCCCTCTCTCTTTTTCTCTCTCTCCCTCTTTCTCCTTGCTTTTTCTCCTGTCTTTTTTTTTTTAATAACTATTTCAAAGCTGAGTAAGGTTTTAAGATTCTAAAATTATACAGAACTTAAGAAAATGAGATGAGAAAATTTCCACCTGCTAACAATTTAAAACCATGGTTTTTTAGCTCCTCCTGCACAGGCTGATAATAGCACAAAGTACTGAAGGTTGGAACTCAATATGGTTCACTTTCTGTAGCAAGTCACATCTTTTACTTTCTGTCTGTGATAGAAATGTTTTCAAATACAATCTGTTTAAAAAGACACTCCTAATTTAAACTAGTTGGTGCTATTTGGGTGTTCAAATACTTGTTGCATTTCTGGTTTTAATACAGAACTCAGTGTATCTCATCTTTAAAACTCAGCATGTTCAAAAATAGCTTACTTCTTTTGATACATCTTTTTCAAGGTTGTTCAGGTTTTTTTCTTTTTCTCTTTTTTTTTTTTTTTTTAACTGTGCTGCAACAAAAATGGTTATATAACCACACAAATTTTCTTTACGGGAAAGAATTTACTGTATTTTGATATGACTTTATTCTACTCTCAAAAAAAGGACTAAGGTGTGCTGACTTTCCTATATGCTACCCCATACTTGTACAAAGACTCATGCAAGGATGCTTATTACATGTGCCTACATATGTCTGACAAATCTGGGCTAGATCCTGTCACTTTTGTGCTAAGTAACACTTTATCCGATTCAAATAACTCATTTTGAATAAGTTCCTACTTGCATAGGAATGACAGAATATGGCCCTCAGGATTTATCATTTGTTGCATATTCCAGTCTTATACATATCTATATGAACCAAATGGACCATGACATGCTTAGAAAAATAACTGGAAATTCAGAACAAAGCAAAGAAACAAACCAACCAACAATAACAGAAAGGAAGAGAAATTAATGGGAATAAAGTCCCTAAGGCATCTGCCCAAGAACTAACACAACACAATCAGGAATTCAGAACATTTATTGCAAAAGCTGAATAACTAAATAATGTTGAACTGGCAAAGCAGTAACAAGGATAACTGGTTAGATATTTATTCTGTCAAAGTCATCAAACACCCCTCACAAACTGACATAAGTACTGCCATAAGCAATGCACCCCTAGCCCATTTGAAGCCTTTTATACTGTGGAGGGAAAAAAAGTGAACTGCTATATACAAAAGAATAAAGAAAGAAAAGAAAAGCTTGTGTTTTCAGTAATAAAATCACCTTCAGATTAGCTAAATTTGTTACTTTAAGACTGATGTTTCACTGTGGCATAAATAACTTTTGATTTTTTTCTGTATGGACTTTTTTTGCTTTGCATGCTATTTATTTGTGTAAATCATCTTTCATGCCTTAAAAAAACCATCTAAAAATGTTTGGATTTGGATTTGCTTTGCGTGCAACTTAGATCTCACTAACATTAGGAGTCACTCTACTGGTTTGACTGAGGTGATGTGATACTGGTACCTGCCAGGCATTGACCAACTATGATAACAAACAGTTAAACAGCAATAATTAGAGATTTAACCCTTTAGTTTCCCCCAACTAGCCTACCAGGAGAATGCTCTGTTACATCATGAAGGCACAACACATTAAATATTCTGTGGCTATGGTCTAAAAACACTTGTGTTACTACAACGTTAACGCAGATGAAGATCAACACAAATGCTGCTGTTTCAGCAATACATACTGTCTTAGGTATAGACACACACCTGCCCAATTGGAAAAACATTATTACTGTATTTTGCTCCTGTAGAATTTCCTCCATGTATTTCAGCTGGGATCAACATCAGCTACCACTCATTAAATGACAGACTACAGCTAATTTGATCTAGGATCCCAAATGAATAGCTTTCCCCCTCACCTGCCACCATACATTTAAATATTCTTTTGTTTTGCAATTTCCTTGCTTCATGAAACATAATGGAAACGAAACAAAAAACTGCTAAGTTTTTAAGCCCTTACACAAGTTCTTTCACTTCTTAATATAAAATAAAATAAAATAAAAGAAGAAATTCTTGCTGGCATGATTTGCTACTACATAGAAAGAAATTTTTCTTTTTCCCTTTCTGCAACCAACCTTTCTTCCCACCCCATCCTTTTTACACAAGTGGTTTGAGTTCCTTGGAACATTGTGTGTCAGACAGATTACTAACACAGAAACACCATCACTGAAAATAAAAGCAAAACAATAGGAAGCCAATGAAAGAAATTAAAAAGCAACTGTGAAACACAGAAATATGCTACAGTATCTTTTCAAGTGAACATTATAAGTACACAAAAGTTGTAAGTAATAATTGTTTCTATTTACAAGTATTTGAACACTGATTGACTTATAAGTGTCCACTAACATTGTTAATAGCACAATAGGTTTAATGTTTAGCTTCAATTGTTTGCAATATGATCTCAAGTATAAAGGTCCCAGCATAGATCAATGACAACAAAAGTACAATTTTCTAACTGGATATGCTTTTCAATCTTCGCAATTCACTGAACTTTCATGCTCTCTCACTCTCCAAATGCATCTTCTGTTGTTCATAGCAGCAGTCCAGGGTCGAAACCAAAAAAACAAGAAAAGAATATTTGCAAACTGGAGAGATCTCTGCAGATTTTAATCATGTCTATTTAACAAAACCACACAACTAGTAGAAACACTCTTTCATGTTGCAGGACATCATACCTTCCACGACGCTAACATAAAGATATGCATATCTCTGCTAGGTGAAGCATAGTTCTAGAGGTCTATCCAGTACATAAAGCTCTGACACACACATAGTATTAGCAAGTCTAAGTAGGCTAAAGTCATGGGTCCAAAGTAATCATTTCTTATAGCTGGTGTTCCTTTGGACTCTCCACAGTTCCTGAGGCCTGTTTATAAGACTTCAAGTTGGCCAGAGGAATGTCAGTCATGTGGTTGCCAGTGTTGAAATGGCCCTCACTGGAACCATACTGCTTTCGGTCACTGAACTGATTTCTGTTGCTATCTTCTTTCCAGGTCCTGGTCAATGTGTGTCCATTAACTAGTTTGTCCTTCTTAACCCATTCTTTCTGAGGTGCAAAGGTGGAGAGAGGAGACTTTGGCTGTTGGTATGGGCCCAAGCTAGGAGGCATCCAACAGTTGTCTGAGTGACCCAAAACCAGGCATTCTTGAGTACACATCTCTGTAGCTTCAGCTAATCCTCGTGGCCCAAGAGGCCCATCTGTAAATGAAAAACAAAGAGAAAGAAGAAAGAGGAAGAAAGGAAAAAAAAAAGACATAATATTAGATTGTGATATTTGTCATTAAACTTATACATAGAACTCATGAGAAAATTAACAATGATTCTGCAACAAAATATTGTGCTGGTAAATCTCATATAAATTTTCATTCTGTTAGAAAGTAGTTGCTTTGTAGGGCATAAGCTGTATATGCTACATACCTCGTTTCCAGAAGTGGAAATAAAGTTCTATTATCCCTAAGTTATCGGTCTTAGATCCTACTAGGAATAAACTTAAGTCTTTTCTCAGTCATACTAAGAAAATAAAGGTAATTAAGTGAAAATGTCAAAGGAAGTGAACATACCCTTGAAGATTCTGAGTAAGAATTAATGCTGCTTATAAAAGCCTACAGTTCTGCTTTCAACTCACTTTACTGCTGCAGAACCTTGGTGAACTAACAGCCTACTGCAAACTGAGAAACATTTATACTATCCAAAAACAGGTTTGCCCAGAGGAATGCACTGTACAGGATTATTCTAATGTCTACTGTTTTACAAACACAGATTGGTTCATAGCTCTAGATTTCTATCCTGTGGATACACACTCTGATGTCCACTCCCAACAAGTAAGAGATAAGTTAAATGTTGCTGGATTTAATAGGAAACCTTGAAACACTTCAAAACATTGCATGGAAAGAGACCATTAAACACATCTCAGATAGCTGCTTTACAACGACAAAAGTAAAGGGGTAAATGAAAAAAAAAAGTTTATGTAAATCTTGCACTTGATAAAGAACTGTTCTCATAATTCTTTGAAAGATAGTAATACAAGACCACAGAAGACAGAAATTAAGTTTGCTGAAGTACTAGGCATATTAAATATCCACATCATCTTTCACACACTCCGGAGGACACACATGGCCAACTGCAGGCCTCTTTCAATAAAGCAGGTCACCCATGCCTTCAGTAAAACTAAATTCCTCTCAGCTTTACTGTATTTTTAGATGGCTTACTTTGCTCATCTGATCGGACTGGATGTATGAGGAAGAGGAAGCCAGGAAAAAAGCAGAGAAATCACTCTATATGTCTTCATTAGATATTTCTCAATATCTGAGATACACTTTGTCATGATTCTTTGCTAACTGTGTTGTAATTTTGACAAAGAATTATGAGATGTCTTTTCTTAACTTCAGAGTAAATCAACTGGATAGTACTGCAGACATCTGAAGAGTTAAGGAGACATATTTCCTTGATTAAACAGCCCAGTGACAGGAAGGAAATTATAGATTGATTTTTGAGAAAGAACATTAGGAAGTAGTCATGAATAGCAAAGTTACTAATCAGAAGAAATATGTCAGTGGTGTATCAGAAAAAAAAAGTGTATCTTTATAATAATATAATTGAGACTCAAAATGATAAGTGAAGACACACTAACAAAGATTTCTATGTTAAAATGCCAAAGAATATTTTATTCACTTGTACTCCATGCATATATAGTAACTTATCTTTTTCTGAACACTGACATTAACTCAATTAATTTTATGGAAACTCCTATTCATTTCTCATTGCTTTTAAAAACAGATATAAAAAATATCACCAGGTATATTTCCACATGTTACAATGTAATTAGCTCATCTTATCCCTGTGTAGCTTCTCTTTTTGAATATCTGGAGAATATACAGTACTCTGTTGAAGTGACAGAAAATAATAAGCCATAATCAAAGTTGCTACCACATTCCCCATATTAGAAAGTGTCCTATTGCTGAAAACTAGAACATGAAAAATGTATAGAATCAATGCTACTTTCCATGCAGAGCAATATAAGATGAAATAATTAAACCAGAACCATTAGGAAACACAACAATTGTAAAGTAGGAGCCCAGCAGAGATTTCAGTGAGAACCACGAACTACAATTCTAAAATGAGACCTGACATAATACCCTGGAAGAGACATATTCTTTTTTCTATAAAACTCTTATTTGAATCCTCTAGTATGAAATTCTAACTAAACTGAAGCAGGTACTTAGTGAGAAAACAAAGCAAAACAAAACAATAATAAGTAAAGAAAGTACACACTGTACATTATTAACATTTCCAAACGTTAATATATAGGTTAAAAGCTGATTTTCTTTTCTGCCTGACAACAGAAGTTTAATTTTGATTAGTTTTATTCCATTTCAGAGGAAAAAACGTGAGAAGTGTCAGAACTATTTTCAACCTGCCTACTCTCACAGTACACTACTATTTTGCTGACCAAAGAGGAAAGGTTTGGTAGGGATGAAAAGAAAACCTTTCGTCAGAGAATGACACATTTCAAGAAATACAGTGCATGCACTCTGTGCTTCCAATCTACAGTGGAATAAAAGGTTAACAGAAGAGCCTTCAGTACAATAGTTCTTTTCTATTACTTTCTAGTTACTTTTTCTGTTTAGTTAAATAAATTTCAAGTGATAAGAATATAATTTCCATTTAAAATTTAAATGAGCGATAAGCTGGTTTTACTTAGGAATAAATATGCATGGGGTCCTATAAGATACATGTCAAACTCTTTGGAAGATTTACTTGGTGTGTTTTGCTTTCTTCAGTAACAGTGCTAGGCAGTTAATGCTGTTAAACTCAGAATGAATTTTAAACATCCTTTGCTTTAGCCATCTTTAAGCTGATAGACTTTCTGAAGAGCACTAGAATATTTAGATATCTGTTACTACTGGGAGCACCGGACAGGAATGAGGTAACAATGCTGAGATGATCGCCTGTTCAGGAACTGCTCTTTGGGTTTTTTGAGTTTAAAAAATACCACTGCTCTGTTGCAGGCAAATTACAATTGTTGAATCGATGTCAGTCACACCAAGTGACAGTTATAGACAGAGTAAGTACCTCTCCTTTTAGGGGAGGACTGAGAATCCCAGGGGACACTTTTTTTCCCAGTGCAGGACACTTCTTTTAGCTGTATAACTGTTCAAATAGCTGTGAGGTATAAGTCTGCACACACCTCTACACATGCCTACATATAAATCTATGAACAAAATATATGTAGAGAATTGACAAAAGGTTCAGACTCTACTCAAATGAGTAAGTATATTTTCCAGTACTCTGTCTCATGCTTACAAATCTTTAAAATAGAGGGGATATTTACTTGCCTTACTAAAATATTGTGAGTTTTAAATTTACAAAATGCCTTGCAAGACTTCATCTAATATATAAGTAACAATTATTATTTTAATCATCTTTGGTTTGAGCCATCACAAGAGAAAAAGACATTCACAAAGTAATTTTTTTTTTTAGAAATGCAGATTGATAGAATAATCTATTTTACTGTTGAGCTACTACAAGGAATGATCATGCTCACTGATTCAGGAAAAAGGCAGCTTCATTCATAATATGTGTGGCGCCTGTCACAACTGTTTCCAGTTAAGGCCCTTCGATACAAGTATAATTTTTCATTAAATGTTATTGCTAATAATGGTGATGATCATGATTTAGGGGATTCTACAAATGTCCTACTGTGAGTCTCAGGAAAAAGACAAAAAGATAAAAAAGGTATCTCACCTACAAAGAAAAAAAAAGTCTTTGAAACATTAGGGTTTTTTCAGATTCTATTTTGTTTTATTACATTCTCAATCATAGAAAGTTTATTCTTTTCTAAGAATCTTTATTATTCTGGTTGCTATTTAGTACTGTAAAGTGAAATGATCATGAGCAATATGATGGGAGAGAGATCTTGTGGGGATAGCTTGAACTGAGGAGTTGGCTGCTATGTATTGAGAAAACATAATGTTGCTTTAATGGTAATTATCTTTCTCCTCCACCACTACTGAACAATAGTTTTCACCCAATTTTCTAAAGCTGTTTCATTACTACGTACAGTGATGCCACTTAAAAACCTGTTCCTGCTGTTTTAATTTTATAATTGCATTAATTTGTTTCCTTTCTCTTCACAAAAAATTCTGTATCAAGCTTTTCCATACTGAAGTACTTTATTGATATGTGGTTTTTTTTTTCAAAGTATTTGTTCTCTGAACAATCCATAATCTGTGAGGCTGGTTATCAGTCTTGGCTGCTTGAATATATAATGACACAAGTGCAGATAAAACTGTACAAGCCATCTGTCTCTGGAGCTAAATGTTTTGAATGTTTGCATAACAAACACTCTCTTAAATTGTCTTTGTAAATATTTATATCAGATCTTACCCCAAAATGCTTGTTATTTTATTCTGCTAATAGCTGTCAAGCAGATGCATGACTTGCCTACTCAAAAGCAGACAGGTGTAAGAAGGAAAATGTATGCTTCAAGAACTGGTCATACCCTAATGCTGGAGTTTCTGTGTGGTCTTTTATCTCTTTTTATTATACCCAGAAGCTAAACAGCTATTTCATTGATTAACTTACTGCTGCAATTAGCAACTAGCTTCTGGTGTGATGACCAGCTGTTTTTCAACCTGCTTCTTTAAAACTCTCTTGCTTAAAGCCAGAAAATTCATTCTTCAATTCGGAAAGATTCAAGGCCATAACATAAGTTCCACTCAGTGAGATTTTTTGGTCTCAAAGAAAATGAATAGGTACTCTTTTCCTGAGGGCCCTAATATTAAGTATAATGGATTTGAACATGGCCACAGTTGTGTTTCAGACTATTATATTTATTTAACTTTACATATTGCATCCTACAAGAAAAACAAATAGCAGCAACATTTCAGTTCTATTTAACCTCAAATACAGGACGTTTTTTTAAGCTTTCGTGGGCTACTTTAGTAAATTACCTTTTCTGAGACCATGTGTTTTTACAGCCTTCTATACATATATTGGAACTGAAATGACATTATTCCATTTCATAGAGGTTTTCCCCCCACTCTATATATTAAATATAAAAATTCAAAACCAGTTTATAATGAAAAAGATTCTTTTGACATTTTTTTTGCTCTGAAATATCAGCCAAATAAATAAGAAAGACTATTCTTTATTTCTAGTCTATTAAAACAAATAATCCAAGACTACGAAGCCACAGACATGCTGTGCTAGATGTATTTCCTTGGTATTATTAATTAGTAGCAAGATTCAGTGACTACTAAAATATATATTTTTAATGACTTAGTCATTGCACCTGGCATAGTCAGTGCTGATAAATTCACATTCTCTCCTCAAATCACCTTGTTCCTAGGTCCCTGGATTCATACCACTGCAACTGCCAGTTTTGGTAGACTTACCACTAACACCTTGTCATCTGCTGCTTCCCTCTCTCCTTCCTGGAGCTCCATCCTCTGTACTCAGGTACAGATCAAGAAACCCCTGCTACTTTCTGTTCCCTATCTTGGCCCAAACTTCCCTTTCATCACAGCTGAAATAAATAATACTGTAAGGTTAGCTTATATCTGCATTACTTAGCAGAGATAAGCTGCCAGAATCCTTAATTAGTACAATAACAGAAGTGATAGGAAGCAGGGGAGGTAAGAGTGTGTGGGACAGCCCAGAACACAGAAAAGAAAGAATAAAGGTATTTTCTGAAAAGATCTGGAAAACCTGGCAGAATAAGGTTTTCTACACAATTCTGTGAAGTACTGAAATGATTCAGATGGGTTCCACAGATGTGTAGGTGTCTAAGATCCAAATTGTAATTTCAAAAACTATGCAGGACTTCTTTGAATACATGGGTAGCTAAATTTTGAAGGCAACATTATTCAAGTACTGGAAATTCTGTTTCTACACAGTCTTCTGATGACTGCAGTTGCTTCATGACTATATTTCTTCAGAGTTAAGAAAGGAAAGAAAAAGATAAGAAACTATTCTCTATTTCTTGTCTCGAGTTCCTTTCACCTGTAGCTGCGTCATTACAAAGATACAATGAAAGGACATGTTACTTAATTTGTTATATTTTATTTCTTTTTTTTTCTGATATCATTCCTAGAAATTCAATACCATTATGATTTACAAGACATATATTTAATCAGTAATGGCTCTGCTGTCAATATGTTATTTTTATCTGACAACTTTCTGTGCCTATTTCCAATCACTTTTTTTTCATTGACATACATGTATGAAAACTACTGTGCGTTTCCATGGGTGCATGGTCAGGAAGTAGACATGATCTATAGAGTCTACTCTTTGAAGCACTGACAGTCTAAATAAAATTTCAGTTCCCTGCATTTTCCAAGGCAAGAGACTTTCCAAGAAAGGGAATTGATTTTATAATGCTTTTAAAATAAAGTCTTTCATTTCCTAGACCTGCTTACCTATACATATCTTGAAGGAATTTTGTGGCCTGTATCTGCAGATGCTTTATCTATTGTCCAGCCAGATGCAAAGTAGGTACCACAAGATTAAGTTTGCCTCTTGCTATGCCTAAGCAAGTACACTTAGAGCATACAAGGAATTTCAGCAGAGTTTAGTTGGGTTACAAGAGTTGCTAATAATCCCATGAAGTCTTCCAAAATAGTTTGTTTGGAAAAGGAAAGGTCAGTCTATAGGCAGGCCACTATAACATTTCTGCCTCTGCCATCTCAACACACTCTTGAAATTAGTTCAACTCTATGTTATTACATTTCAGGTTTAGTTATGGGGTTTGTATGAAAGAAATTATGTAACACTGAATTTATTTGGGACTCAACTCTTAGCAATATCTCAGAGTAAGAAATATGTTTTTAAGTCCTAGTTGCAATTTCTCTTTGTTCCTTGAGAAGTCACAGAGATTTAACCAACTTCTAGCCTTCAGTTGTCCACAGAAGGTAGCAAGCAGCCCATCTCATAATCTCGACTGAACACAACTCACATGTCTGCTGAGCTTGTGAGATACCAGGGGTCAAGTTTACTTAGTGCTTTCTAGTCTTTCTGAATAGATAGACATATTGATATACATTAAGCTTTTGACCATTCTGAAGGCAAGTTGCAACACTGAAATCACAAGAGCATGGTCCTTGCAACACAGATGTAGGAAGATGCCATAGGAGGTTTTTACAAAGCACCATGATCTGGAGCGGTACTGAGCTCCCACTGAACAGCTCAAACCTGAACGATTCAGTGCTTTTCACTGGTTCTAAAAATCCAATTTTGTTATCATGGATTGCATATTGCCTCTGTTCATATCTTTATGTCACTCCTTATTTTTGTTTTTATAATTTAACTGGCTGAAACTTTATACTTTGGAGTTAA
The DNA here is from genome assembly GCF_001715985.3 of Manacus vitellinus. Lineage (NCBI taxonomy): Eukaryota > Metazoa > Chordata > Aves > Passeriformes > Pipridae > Manacus > Manacus vitellinus. Next base: position 22,149,471 of record NW_021940208.1, on the reverse strand, counting down.
AAAAGTAGGTTCACTAGATAATCTAATGGTTCTTTCTGGTTTTAAAAATCTACATAGCAGCAAGTATAAATACACAACTGTATTTTGTATAAACTTTCATGACAAATATATATATGTCATATATGTATATGAAAAAAATAGCCAATTGTAGTGTATCCTTTAGAAATACAGAAGATACAAAATAATATCTGGGATTGTTATTCTGACTTAATGCATTCTGTCATTAAAACAAACAAACAAACAAACAACCCCCCACAAAAAGGTTGTAATTTGTATTCTTAGCTGAAGTGTCACATTGTGGATGCAGACAGTCACCTTGCAGGAAGAGCAGGAGAAAAGAAATGCAAACAGGATTTGGCAAAAAAAAAAAAACATTTGTTAACAAATAAATAAAGATTAAATGCTTTACACATCTCTCATACAGATTTCATTCTCTGGGCACAAATGAAAAGTCAACATTTGCAAATGGAGATAGTCCAAATTCAACAATACATGGGCAGCCAGAACAGCAGATTCTCTCCCGGAGAGGATATTGTTATTTAGACAGACTTTATGGCACACAAAGAGCAGACAGCATATCTTGATAAATTTGCACCCATCTTCAGCATGGCAGGGAACTCATCCATCTTCATGTCCACTCAAAATACTCCTATGAAGAATGCTATCTCATCTAATCTTATTTCCTCAAAATTGGCATTTTTTTCCTGCCATACATTTAATTTTAGCAGGACAATCTAACATATAAAAACTCCTCAGAGTATTTAAATGAACCTTCTAAATTTGATTTGATCACTCAATGAGACCAAAGCAAAACCAATGTTCAAATATTTGGAATAATATTATTTTCAGCATTAATCTTTTTTCATTATAGAGCTCTTCACTTTGCTGCCTAAAAAAAGTCTTTGTTCCCAAAAGGTGATGATGGATGGTGATAATAAAATATTCATAAAGCATCCCATGGTCACAATCATTTACTATCTTTTTTCTCTCACACCTAAATATTTATGATATTTGATCAAAATATTTTGTTGAATTGATTTACAGGCAACATGCTGAGACAGCACCACTTTTGACATGGTCACATTTTCTGATCATTAATATGCCCCAAATACAAACCTGCTGTCAGTCAAAAACAACTTGCATCTCAATTTGGAAGACTCAGTCAGTTGTTTATCATAAAATCAAATTTTGGTTAGTAATTTCTACAAACTGTGTTTGAGAAAAGGTAGGATTCAATGTGAAAAAGACACTCAAAATGAGAAAAGCTGGTAGAATGCTGTGAAACTGAGCTGAACAATATTTATTTCTACACCGCACAGTGTTGTAAAATTTTTATGCAGCTGTTATATGCCTGACCATTAACTCATGTACAGCAGAAAAAAAACCAAAACATTCAAGTTGAATTTCACTTGATTTTTATGATTTTCAAAAGAACTCTAAATGAAGGAGTTGGTTTTCCTGATCATTTTCCATCTTACAGCAAAAGCCTGATCTTCTGACTTGTGAAAAATACTTGTGATAAATCTTACGCCTCAAGTGCATGTGATAAATACCTTGTGATATTATCGAACTAAGGATATTGGCTTTATTAAGCAATTGCTGAAAAAAAGCACAATTCATCAATGTATACATATAAGATGAACTGTGCTATCTATACAATTATATATATGATACGTTTTATTTGTATATATATTACACATTTATTTTTACTTTTATACATATTATATATATATATTATATTTATCCATCTAATTCTTTTTTTCATCATTTAAGAACAGAATGGAAATAATAGAGTGGTGAACATTGAATTGAATGTAATCACTCACAGAATGAGTAACTTAATTGCTTTGGTCAAGTTGGGTATGGAGTCATCCTAACCTCCTTTTGTTATCAATGGAGAGAAGCATTTGCACTGTTAGCTCTCTGAAAACCTAACTCACTTACTGGAGGTGTGAGTTTCTATGCATTGATAAATAGGGAATCCATGTATGGTAATTAGATCCACCTCTATGTATTTAAAATGGATGTGATGAGTCTAAATCTTTGCTGCCATAGCAGAAGATAGACTAATTCACTCTGATCTCTTGAACTGAGTTTTTCCACTATAAGCAAAATGGCTCCAGCAGCCAGTGAAAATAACAGTAGACAACTATCCAATACCCAAATGGCAGTGCATCTCATGTATACTCAGAAAAGGTGACTCTGGGAAGCCTGGAAGAGGATTACTAGAGGGAGCCTGCTATAGGCAAGTTTTCTTTCAGAAAATTAATACTTCAAGATTATTCTAGTCCTTCACACTCTGAAATAGGTAGAACACCATGAAAAGCTACAAATTATAAAACAGAGAAGACTGTAATTGTTTAGGTATGCTGAAGTCTTGAAAGTAGGACAGATCATACAATTAAAAGTCTGGAAAACATAGAACTGAGAAAAAGGGAAAATTGTATATTTATGGGCCAGATTTAAGACTGTGTAAGTTACTTATTTACTGCACCATAAATTTATTTGATTTTTAAAATAGGGAAAAAGATTATATTCAAACAGATGCATATGGTTTTACTTATTGTATTTCCTCTCCAGGAAACATAGGGTTAACGAAAACCATCTATTAAAATTTAGTAGTATTGTTTGTTTCTGTTAATCTTCTTTGATGGGTCATTCAGTAATCTCCCCAAATACTTCCAGTTCTTTTGTAATCCCCAAATATTGCCAATTTTCAGGTAATCTTGAAATATCATTATTAATAGTATTTAACCATTAGTTTAATATATGCTTGATATCTTAAGAACAAGGGTTTCCTTATTCTATTGCAATTTTTTTTTACAAGAAATATTGTATTCTAATGATATGTAACTTTTTCTTGAAAAGGACCCCACATGATTTAAAGTTGCATAAAACTCTTCTTTCAAACAAGGTTTAGAAATAGCAGCAGGCTAAGTATCCAACTGAAGTTGATGAAAAAGACTAGAGAACTACAGTCTCCAAAACATGATCTTACTGCTTTTATTATCCACGACAGAAACATGTAAAAAGAAAACCAGGATAATATCACACCTGGAGTTATCCTCTTTAATCACAAATAGTAGCTTTCTCCATTAAAAAAAAGTTTTTATGGAAAAGGTTATTTTACTATAGGTGTACAACTTCACTGTCCCACTACCTTTCCAGACTTCCAGGAATTTGGTCCCAGATTTCAGTATATCTTTTCATTACTGTAAGTTTTACTTTTTCCTCAAATCAAACAAATCTCAGTTTTATGAGGCACTCCTGACTGGGGTTGTCAGTTTGTTTCTCTCCAGAAGTAATAAGTCTGGGCTTTAATCTGGGAAAATGTGGTTCCAAGACACAAACTTTGGAACCGTTAGCAAATTTATAACATAAGGCTGCCACCAAAAATGGTTAGTGTAGCTTCATTTCAAATTCTATCACTTAGTTAATATTTGTAAACATTCAGTCTTATTTCCTAAGTATTTTTTTCCTTAGCACTAAATTAATGTCTGTAGAACAGAAAGTGTCAAACTAAACATTTTTTCCATTACTTTTGAATTAAAAAAAAAAGAGGAAAAACAAATTGCCTCCTTCAAGGAATAAATGGGGGGGGGAAAGACAATATCAACAGCAGTTTATCTAAGAGTAATATGAAAATGCAGATATATATACTATGGTGTTAAAAACACAATGTTAATTAGGAAAGATAATTAAGATTATTTGTGTATAAAATTATGAAATTCATTCTGTAATTAGGTTAATTACAGCTATCTGAACAAACATTAAATTTAAGTTGAAATGCATCTTTTTAATGAATCGCTATTACTAATGTGTGTTTCTTGTCAATTCTGTGTTTTTCTATTTTCCTTCAGTGCAAGACCAAAATCAAATTTAGGTTAAACTGAATTTGTTGCAAATTTGTAGCAGATGTCTTATATATATGCGCTATTATGTAAATAAGCAGTTTAACTGACTTGAGAAGACCTTTTGAAGTACATTTCTCTTAGCTGAATTAGGACCTAATTCTGGGTACTCATTCTCCTAATTCAAGCTGCACGACTGAATAACTGAAGTCAGTGACAAAAGAAAGTGCTTAAATTAGGTACCTAGTAAGCTTGATTATATTGATTTTGTCTTCCTTTCTACAAAAAAATGGATCTTTGATAAATATCACAGGACACAGATGTCAGAGATGTCCTTAAACTAATCCAGAGACAAAAGAACCATTTCCTAATTCTGCTTGTATAATGACATCTCATTTAGTTAATTTTGTAAAATTTAGTTCAGTGCCAGTTGAGTTGTCAGAACTGCAGACATATTACACAGAGAATACTAGAAAGTGCTCTCATTCATTATATCTGAGCTACACAAATGGTACAGTTTCTTCTTTTTCTTTAAAAACTATGTTCATTTACATAATTTTTCAGAAGAGATATCCATAAGTCTCTTAATGAGCTTATATAGTTTACAGTAAAACTCCCATTAAACAAATGTCCCTGAGTCAAAACACATTTTATTAAACCATGCTTGAAAGTTAATCTGTGCTGTACATAGTCATTACATTCAATGTACTGAAAATTAATACAGAAGAAACGTCTGTATGCACCAAATAATTTTGGTTAGCCACAAAATCCTATTCTAATGCTTGGCAAGAGCTTTAGCTTCCAGGCTTTCAAATCTTACCGGGAAGACTGCAAAAAAATATCTTTGTGACTATAAAGAGGAAATCAAATAACATTTAACATGAATAGTGAGTTGACATTTAATGGAGGCTGAAAACTTTCTTGTGTCTTTTTTCTATTTAATGAAAAATCTCAGCAAACCAAGCCTTCCAAAGTATTATCAAATATCTTTTATTTTTAAATAGATTGAGATGCTCAAAGAAGAACTGTTGCCATGAGCAGACATCATGAAGATTTACACATGCAACAGGCTCTTTACATTCTGCTTTATGACTGTACACAGTCTGGTTTCTCAAATAGTAAAAAAAATCATTGGAAGGTTGGGAAATTTCGTTAATGTGTAAATCAATTTTTGGGAAGGATTATGCCAAGCAAAACTGTTGTTTTGCTTTTCTTAAACCATTGGTTTAATAATAGTAAAAGACAAAATTTAAGACTTGCTTATACTCTTAGAATTAATTTTATTGTTACAAAATGTGTCTAGAAGCTTCTATTCCTCGCCCAGGCACATAAGAATCTGACAATTCCTTTAATATCACAGTTGTGAATACTTGGCTGTACAATGGATCTCTTTTTTTCTGTGTTCCAGTTTGAGACCTGAAGGTAAACTGTTTTTATTTTCCATATGGTAATAATAAAGAAAAAATAATAAAAAATACATGCTTAATGTAATTTTGGACTCAACAAGGTATGTTACAGGCTCATCAGTTTCAAGCTTCTGAAAATAATGGACAGTACAAACAGATTTGTGTTTACTGAACTTGTTGTAGAACTGAAAACTTATGAAGCAGATAAACAGCCTGAGAGAAATAATATATTTCTCTTCTTGTATTTAAAAAAAAAAAAAAAAAAAAAAAAAAGATAATTTACCAAAATATGAAAAGTAGATGAAGAATTCCAGTTGTTGGATTCAGCTCACCTCCCTGACAGGAACGAAGGTCCAGATGTTAATTACCATTTATAGAATGTCTTGTCAAAACACCTAAGAATTATTGTTCCGTTAATGACTTTGTCCTGCGCTTGAGTTCAATGACTGATTTGAGACAAAGGATACTGAAAAGGATCACTGACATTTGGTTAGGACACCCTGTCTTTCCCTGCAAACACTATCAAGTAATGCATGGCCTTGTGCCAACAATTTATCTTTAGAAAAGGAACTATTATAAAACTGTAGTCATGAGGGAATTAACAGTTACTTTTAAGAAGATTATTACTCCTATATCAAGTGAGTTAATTTATTAATGTCAACTTCAGAGACAGCAAGTAAGTTAAAAACAGTGCCAAATGCTTAAAAGTGCGATGACCTGAGATGCCAGAATACTTTACTGATAGAAAAATGGATGCATTTCAGGCCAATTTATTTGGTGGGATAACAGAAGCAGGCAGCTATTTCTCCACACGTTCATTGGTCACATACCCCTTCTTCTTTGAAATAAGTTGGAGTTTTGTTACCATCTTCATTGGGTGTAAAACTTGATCTTTTGTCTCTATAGAACACCAAAGGAATTTTACAGGTAAGCCTGATTTAGGAAGGCATGCACTAAAGGAAACAGACCAATTCCCTTGTGACCTAAAAGTCATTCCTTTAGCTTTTAGCTTCCCTACATACCACATCAATTCCTCCTTTACAAGTTCAGGACACAGTTCTGCTTACTCTCTTTTTTGACATGTTTTCAACTTGGTTCTCATCAGTATTCTTGTTTTATTTTCCCCAAAAAAATATTTCCTCCCACCATTTTCTCAGCTGCCCGGATGATAAATCCTTCTCTTACACATTTATATCACTGACTTTAGTTACCAGATTTCACTTAAAATGAGTGATGTGGCTTCTTTTTGTAACTTATTTAGGTATAAAACTTAGGGTTACTTAAACACAGAGTCCTAAGTAAGGTAGGATTCATTCCAGCCTAGGATTCAGCTCTAGAGACAGTCATCTGGAAATATTCAAGAGGTGTCTGGATGTGACATTTGGGGATATGGCTTAGGGATGATTATGGTGATGCTGGGTTGATGGTTGGACTAGATGATCTTGAAGGTCTCTTCCAACCTTGATGATTCTGCAGTTCTGTGATCTAAGGTGATTATGCATAGAGAAGATTTCTTGTATATTTACAGCTTAAAAGCTTAAGTTGATGAAGTGCTACAGGGAAGAAAAGTATAGGACTGAGATTCAGATTCAAATTTTAGATGTCTACAATGTATATACCTACATGGCAACCATAGATACATGTATTTTCTAATTTCTCTTTTGGATTAACAGACATCCTGTCAAACCTGTCAGCTGGCCTAGTCAATAAAATATAATAATTCACCAAACCAAATATACAGAAGTGAATTTGAACAGCTCTTTAGATTATACTAACTGCTGCAACAAACCACTGTTTTTTTCTCTTGCAAAATTAAGCCCATTGAAGTAATTTGTTTTTCCCAACCTCGACTACTTGTGAGTGGATCCCATCTGGACAGAACAGAGCCCCTGCACTTGCAAGACTTTTAGATAGTCTCAAAGTACATGCTGAAGAGTTTCAGGACAATTTTTCTAGAGAAAGTTTTGTGGGATTGTTTTTTTTTTTTTTTTGCATTGTGACACAAAAACATAGAATGAAATTTCATAGAAGTAGTAGAGACATCATTCACATTTACAGTATTGCATGTCTCTCACCACAGCAGTAATTAAGGGACCAAAGCTGTAGTGGTAGGACAGTGGGCTGGGCCAGCAAACTGAAAAAGAAATGATTGAAACTTCCACTAATGCTAATGGCCTTTTTGAGTGCAAGGTGAGATGACAAACCCTTCAAAAAAGTTTGAAAAGATTGATTACATTGTAATTTGTGTTTGGTCCCCCATTCAGGCATGAAGTGCTAGCAGCATTCCTGTTTATAATGGAAAATTTTATTCCCCGCTGTGGGGAGAAAAATAGCACTGAAAGCAGAAAACACCTGGCAGAAATTTTGAATACGAAACTTTTTACTAAGCACTGCAATTTTTTTTTCTTTGTTAATTAATCTATTTCACAGTCTCTGGTAATCACTTTGCAGCTTATCAGTAGTCTGACTTTCAAAGGAACTTTATGCTCTGTCAGTTTCTATACTCTTGCTGTCAAAGAACATGGGAATGACATAAACACCTTGGTAATTTGTCCACTGCTGTCTCGCACATCCCTTTCCTGGAAGGCAGTAACATTAAAAACATTTTTTGTTCTAATGGTTATGCATTGACAGTGGGTCTATATTAGTTTTCTAAGTAAACCTTCAGGGTCCTACTATTTTACAGCTAAAAGTGGAGGTAGTAAGATCTCCTTGTTGACAAGGCTGATGACTGCAGCACTTGGTTGCACAAATGCCCACCTCAGCACAGCCTGCAGCAGTCACAGCACCAAGTAGAAATATTGCTTAAATTCATGCTAATTCTGTTGTGTATCACCTAAGGTTCCCTGTCCATACTTTGTGTACTTTTGTCTGGTACCTGCTGTTTACTGGGGAGGCATTTACTACAGAAAAATGGGTACAATTAATCAGAGGAAAAATCCAAAATCAACACCAACCCATTTTATAAATAAGTGAAGTATGAGATGTGTGCTACCTGACTGGGATGTCATTAATGTACAGCCAAAATTAGAGAGGAGAAAAGTGAGCACAAGATGACACAAATCTATAAGAATTGATCTGAAGGAATTAAACAGAATTAAAAAGGAAAATATAACACCATGACAACTGATAAACAGGAAGATCTGCCACATATATTTTAAGAATGGTAGATAATGTGAGATTATCATGGTAACCTACTTCATATTTTAGAAACAAAGAAAATTGAGTAAATCTCATCTCTCTGGACTTCAGTAAAGCATGTGCCACATAGTAAATTATTTTAGTTTAGCAAGAAAATAGGCTAATAGAACCTGTAGGTTAATTCAATGAGTGAATAGATGGTGCTGAAAGGAAAAGTACAGAGCTGGAGAGAGGTGCCACACAATATTTTTAGTAATGACCTTAATATAAATATAGGTGAAGGGTTGATGCAATGTACTTCTACATACTACTGGAAAGTACTTTAATGAAGACAAAGTTATCAAAAGAACTACAGGAAGAAAAAAAAAAGGAGTATTTCTTGTCAGAGAAGGCTAGGAGATTTTAGCTTTCTTTGTTTAGGAGACTAAAACCAGAGAAAAAGGTGAAGATCATTGGGAAACAAACAGAGACATCACATGATTTTGTAAACTAAGAGACAGTATTGTCATGGGAATAAATCTGATGACATCCTGTCTATGATAACAGACTACTGGGCCCCTTCCCAATATTTAGATTCTTATATTAGCAAAGATTCCACAAGAAAAACAGCAGACTTATTTTTATTGTGCATATTAGTGGAAGTCTACAGTCTTATATTTCATTTCTTAATGTCTAACTACAGTCAAGGCAGCTGATGTACAGTAGAAGTTTGCACTGTAATAAAGTATTAAGATACTATAGTCACAATGTACTGTTTCTAATACAAGATAGATAAAAGGATTTATAATTCCTTACAGAGAAAATATGCAGAATTAAGGATATAAACTGTTAGTAAGAAGGTGGGATTTTTCAGTATGAATGCTTTCAAAAAATCTAATCTAGTAAGAGAAGGTACTAGAATTAGGAATGATCTGATGAAATACTGCCAAAGGTATTTGAAGAATACCTTTCAGCTAATCATCTAGATTCTTTAAACAGGCCCTTTTACAATGTGATTCATCTGAACTCTTATAGGTTTTACTTTACGATGAATGAATTTTGCCCTGAAAGTGTCTACTTCTCCCTGCTGACTACTAAATTACACAAAGCGCCTAGATCAGGTGTATATGTGGCATCCTTAGCTTCTACAGACAAAGCAACAGAAGACAGATTTTTTCAAATATCTGTGTGACCTTAGCTATGTCATTTAGTTCCTCTATGTCTTTACTGCTCATCTATAAAATGAGGATAATAGAATTTCCATACCTTACTGGGCAATGCAGTGGGCTTACATGGCTCTCTAATACCATTGCAATGGATGCCCTATAAGTACTTAGGCCTCTTCTGGACTGCTAAATGAGGAAGGCAAGAAGAAAAGACAGTAAAACGTGCAAACTAATTTATCTTCAGAGAGACACATTAGACACCTCCCTGAAGCAAAGAACCATTGAAGGATGGGGTTCCTGTAATGCAGGCTATGATTAATCACAACAATAAGAGAGATGTTTTTGAAAGAGGGGATATCCCTCCCTCCTGAATAAGAGAATTCACATGGGATATGTTTTTCTCTTTTGTCACAAGCTATTCTATTTGTCTAACCACTCAAGTAAACAATTGCTGCATCAACAAAGAGTCCTTTTTATTTATTGCCCACTGATACATGATACATCCTTTTAAATATTCCATATCCTGTTTTAAGACATCTTCCAGGGTAATGTTTGCCAACATTCAAATATTTAGTTTGAAAAATTCATTGCAACACATTCATAGTATAGCACTGTGACTCATGACAAGATACATGTTTGTTTCATATATGCAAAGGCTGATTTTAATCTTGTTTACACCAATACCAATTGACATCAGCTGAATTACTTCTAATTTACCCTAGAATTGCTGTCAGAATCATCCTTGTATTTCAGCCAGAGCATACAGGAAAGTGCCTTTTTATTGTAAGGATAAATTGGCATTCATCCAAAATTCCCTGGGAGAAAGGGTTTTTTAACCACATTGATTTAGAGAAACATAGAGACCTTATTTATTTAAAATCAAGGATATGAATATTTTAACAGCAGCAGCAGCCATAAAGAGAAGGCAAGCGTTCAACATTGCTGCAAATAAAAAAAAATCTCCTGTTAGGTTGTCTAGAGCTAATGGATGATGATAGAATTTGGAGAGTGCAGAGAAAGAGGCACAAAGAAGTACTTGTCAATGGCAAGAACAACAGCCCTATATTTACAATCCAATGTTTAAAGCCAAAATAGACATTCTTTTCTCTGCTTGATCTCAGGAAAAGTTATCTGCAGCTCACAGGCCCGAATCTGAGGCTTCTTATGTCATTCATAAGTACTGAGATAACTGTGCTAGAGATGACAGACTAGTAGCCCCTCTAGCAAGCCAGACCAGTGGGGGGGGTGTCATGTTTTCTGTATCTGGGCTGAAAGCACTCTTCCTACTCAGAAGTGCTCTCTTTTGTTCTCCCATAGTGCCTGAAATTCATTCTCAAGAGATACGAAAAGTTGAAATTCATCTCATAGAAAAAAAGTTGTCTTCCATTTCCATAGGAACAAAGAATCACAAAATGAATGTAAATAATTTTCTCTTTTTTTTTTACTCTTGAAAAAGAACTGCTCACAGACATCATAAACCAAATTCCCAGCTATATCAGCTGTTACAGCAGCACTAAAGTTAGAGGGTGCCACCCCTAGTATCTGTCTCTGTGAGACATAAGAATAAGCCAATACTATTCAATGTCAGCCACATAAAAAACAACAAAATGAGATCTGATTACTTATAAATATACATTTCCAACATACATTATTGCCAAACAGACAACTGTCAGGACAAGAAACAAAAAATTATGACTTACTGACCTGTTGTGTTTTAATTGAAAAATTGTCTTTCACTCAAAAGATTTGCACAGCATTTTACTTGCTACAATAAATTGCAATCCTAAATAAAATACAGCAAGTAGAGAAATCTTATAGATTAAAGAGAGAAATTTGGGAGACCAAGCTCAAATATCCAGACATGTCAAACTACATTATTCAAACCATACCTTGGTAGATAAAAATCAGAGCTCCTAATCTTAAAAGCCAGTAACATTACCAATTGAAAGGTACTACTTTACTTCAGTTTGACAATTCTCTTATCTAAATGCAAAATTTTCATGAAAGCAAACTTATTCTTAAAACAGTGAAAATAGCAAGCTTTCACAGTTTAATTTTCAGTGAGCAATCTAAGAGAATGTACTAGTAATGGCTTTCATTTACAACTGCAAAGATCATTCAAATCTGAATTGGCAAGATCTAATAACATACAATTTCTACTTTTAAAATAATACCTATGCTACTTGCAGATTTACATGGTCTTAAGAAGCCTCTGTTCTACTCCATTAAACCCATAAGCTTTCTTATCAGGCTTCCTTTCAGGAACTCTCAGAATATTTTTAAAACCCACTTTCTTGTCCTGAAGTTCCCCTTCTGACCTTCTCTACTGATACCACAAACAAATAATATGAGCAAATAATAAGCAGCAAGTACACTCACAGCCCAACACCAGTCAGAAGAGGAACTATGCAGGCACAGTGGTGCCCACATGTAACTTGAACCGTGAGCATGTGGACCTGAGACCAGAACCCTTCACATGATCTCCCTTACGGGACTCCTCTACCACAGAATGGTTTGAACAAAGAGAGAACTACAATGACTCTCTGGATGGTGGATTTTCATGTGGTTTCACAGAGCATATTGCTTCTGATTAAGGTCTGCTTAAGCTTTGGAAACCCTGTAGAAGATGGACAGATGTTTTGAAGACTAAACGTCTTCTGTCTCTAAAAGACTTCTGAGCTGTCATCCCAGAGCCCAGACACAACTTCCCTTGTAATGTAAGCACTTTACTACTTGAGGTGCTTGTTCAAGGAGATAGTGACAAACATTGATGACTTTGCTAACTATTTCCCCTCTCAAGCATCCTATTCTTGGATCACTGAGAAAGCAGTAAGGGCAAAAGTGACTTCTACCCAGTTCACACAACAGAGATATTATTGAATTTAGAAGTGATACAAGTTTTTAGTGACTAGCTTACAGTAGAAGAAAGTAAACAGAATATAAGACAAAAGACACAGGAGCCCTCGTAATCTTTAGAAGTTCTGGAAAAGCTACTCTGTGAACATAGTTAAGGAGCACCTGAGATAAAAGCAACAAAAGTGTCTTTCATCTCTGATAATGGGGACCCTGTTTCTTAGGCACAGCCATGCAGTAAGCCTATCAGATCTCTCTCTGTGTTCACACATCATTCCCAAACTCCAGATATATAAACTGTCAGATGGATCCCCTAAGGGGGAAGTAATTCTTTTTTCTTTTGTCTTTGCAATCGAAAGAATTTGCTTTGATTTTACCTTTTCTTAACTTTCATAATATTTACACAACATTCATCTTCCTTAATTATTCCTTTAAAATTTTTATAGAATATTTAATTGGAATTTGATCCTGATTGACAGATAATTTACTGAACCACTCACCTTCTAACTCGGGACAAAACAACAGAATAAAAATCAACAGATGAACAAAACCCCCATACATCTTTTAATGTTCTCCCAGTCTAACAACATCTATTAATTCTTTTTTCATTTCAAAATGCAGAAATAACTGAAATGTTCTAGTCCCAATGAATGAAATAAAATAGAGAACCTGATGTATTAATAAATTACATTTCTTTATGGTTTTATCTTTGTCTACATGAGGAAGCATTTAAAAACATAGCCACACACAACACTATTGAATTAAACATACTGGGAGAGTGTAATTCTTACTCTTTATCTTACTCTTTATTTCTGTATAAGTAATATACCCAGTAGAAATATTGTATGACTTTTGCTTCATCAAAAGTCTTTGTATGATTATATATTCTCTGTATAATCCAAATGCACGAGGAGAAACAGTATCTAGAAATATAACTATAAGGAATAATTAAAAAAAAAAAGTTCTACTAGGCTAATTTCCAGACCATAGTCCCAGATAAGCTTTTGGGAGATCAAAAATGCAAATTATTATTTTCAAATACAAAATTCAAGACACTCCAGTCCATTCTTCAGAGTATACATTTTATGTGTGATCAATATCAAAAAAAAATCAGATCATAGCTAAATGTGCAAAAATGTGCCAAATGTGTCACCCAAATCATTCATTAACAGTAAGCTGATTAACACAACATATTTTATTTCAGGGTGAAATTCAAAGCCTGTTACAGCAAAACAATTTAGGCTTACAGGATTGTATTGAGCCCTGTTATGCTTGACCATGCTAATGTAGCTGTTTTTATTTCAGAAGCACTGGGGAGGGAAGCATGAAATCATTAGTAATTATATAAATATTAAGGCCACACAACCGGCTCTATTACTGTTTTCAAATGGTAGCATCTGCAAATTCAGCCTGTAATAAACACTAATGCATCCAGAGACGAGACTGTTGACATATGAATGGGATGCTTTGTCAGACTAGCATAAAAATGTAGATGAACTGCAGGGAAAGAAAACCAAAGAATTCAAAGGGTTTCTTGATTGCCTTCTTTAAAATGCCAAGAACTTAAGCTGGTCTTTCTTATCTTCCTCTACATGCATGTGACACTTTAGGAGGCCTTTCTTATTGTACTATAATTCAGTAATTGTTCCAGCTCTGTGCACCATGCCTTCCTTCCAAAGGGCAGCATGAGATATATAATTCTGGTAATGAACAGCTGCATAATTTAAGGGTCGAACTAGCAGGGCACTGTTCCTTATTTGTGTTTTTTAGCAGTTGCCTAGATATTCCAAGCCTTTTTAGTAATACAATCCTTTGTCTGCCTTATTTCTCATAGATGATATATGTTTAGACTTGGTAATGTTCCAGAAAGTAGATTTTATCAGCTGCAGTGACAGAGCAAGCTTTCCTTTCATTTTGCTTCAAAGGGCAGCAGCATAGATCTAGAATGAGGAAATTTTTTTCCCCAGCCATGAACATTCTCTGCTCTATCATGCAGACTTTTTCAAACCCAGTGCTATCCCCTTTCCAAAGCATGATAGACTAAAGCACAGAGCTATCAAAGGCATTTCCACATAACATTGCTCTAACCAAGGCTAATCTTCCAAATGTTAAAAAGGTTCAGGCAGCTTAGGCTCTACAAGATGAAAGCTGCATGCTGATTAATCAGCTGCTTCTTTATTCTGTTCTGGCAACTGTTCCCTATTTGTAAATAAAAGGTTTACCCTGCATTTCCTGTAAACTAAGGAACATAAGGCATCTTTGGACCAGACTCATAAAGCAACAAAGCCTTCTGCTGTCACATCCGCAAGGGTAGGTTGTTTGTTCTATCGCAAATATACTTTCAGGCGTCCTGGAGAGAATGAGCTAACCTAACACAAACATCATTACAACATGAGAAAATTACGTGGCAACCACAAAGCTACCTCATTATTAATTACATTCTTTGGCTTCCAGGAGCACTTTAATTGTTGCTTGCTTGAGAAGACCTGTCTGTTATTTGTGTCATTGCAGAAGTTCAGGTTGGTTCATGATGTGTGGCTCAGTGTAACACAAGTCCCTCAAAGAAACACTCTCATATAAAAGACGAATATGTTTATTTATGTCTCAGAGTGCTGGCTTTCTATTCAGATGGTAAATAGGTACTGTGAAAGAGATGTGACAGACCCAAGAAGACTAGAAATTGTCTGCAAACTGGCAGCCACTGCAGTTCACTGACAGCCCGAATTACTTTCAGCCAGTTTGGCACATCTCCATTTGTCACACTTAAAAGCTTAAGCCAAACTTATCCAATTAATACAGAGCACAGTATTTCTCCCTCCTCAAAGCTGGAACAGAAACACAAATGTTCAAGATTCACAGTGTGCATCATGCCACCTATACATCACAAAGGGATGTAAAATACTTATAAGTAAAACATACATAACAACTCTCATCACACCCTCTTGGCTACTGTTCACCTCAGGTTGTCTTCTACACTGTGCATACCACCTCTATACTATTTATTCCAGACAATGATTTCTCACGCAGACTAAATCCCTTCTGCTGTAAATCATGCAAACAGGTAGCACAAATAGTTTGTGAATAAGCAAGTAGTAGGGAATGAGATTTTGAAAAATCTATCTAGACCAAGAAAGGTAAATAGTTCTTTCCCTGACCAAGATTTTGAAGACAAGGTAAAGGTTGCTCATTTTGGAAGTAGCAGGACTTTCATGAATCAGCATCTGGTTTTGACATTCCATCCATCACTACACAGGAATAACTACTGTATCTTTTGCTATGACCAATGCCAGTTTATATATGATTTTATTTGAATTATTGGTAGTGTAGTCATGAGGGTCAGGTTTATACAGCTCTTGCATGGATGGAATTTTTTACTGAACCACAGGATTTCTTTAGAGAATTTCCACTATCCCTGTGTAAGTGTACAGAAGTCCTCTTTTATCCAGATGAGCTTTGGGTGTTCAAAGAAAAGAAAAAAATTCAACACTTTCAAAATACTATAAACGCTAATCAAAAAGACCTGTGAGGTGCTTCTTTAGATTCTCTAAGGCCAGTTTAGATATTTAAAATAGACACGTGGAAAGCTACACTCCTGGCAATCTATAATCAAAGGGTTTGAAATACTTGTACTTTTCAAAGTAACCAATGATACAGATCTTTTGAAGATGCAAGGAAGAAATCATAAGGGTTAAATAATGAATAAAGAATGAGAATACACTTTCCCTACTCTTTGCTATTTGAAGAAAGCTGCAGCTGGCTTTTTTCTTTGCTTGTCCCCCTTGAAGCATCCATGAAAAACTGATTAAAAAAATATTCTGAGATTCTTATCTGAGTTACTGCCTATTCCCAGTTCAAACCAGATATTGAACTCAAATTGGAGCTCCACTAACATTATTTCAAGTTTAGTGGTGTAAATAATATCAGAATCCTTTCCTTTAATTGTCAATTAACATATTTTACCAATATTCTTGCTGCTTAATGCCATGGTATTTTTGACTGCAAAGTCCACTAATAAATATAGCAAATGAAATGCTTGCTAGTCAAGATATTTCAGAACAAATTTTCAAAACTAATCACTGGAGTATATTTAGTTTTTTAGTTATTTTTCTGTTTAAATTTTCCTACATAATTTCATCTGAAATACCTTCACCTTTGAATTTACATTCTAGATATCAGCTGTCACTATGAAAAGAAAGTATATCTTTGATTTTTTTTCTTGTTTTATTCACAATGTTGATTAGTGGAGGAATAATTTTTAGCAGTAGTTTACTTTCTACATCACTGACATATATGCACTTTGTTATGCAAAATCTTCACTTAATTAACCTTTATGAATCACTTGATCATATTCTTTATGTGAGAGATATGGGTGTGATTGAAATGCGGCATAAATTCACGTCTATCCATATATATGTCTCTAACAGAGACTATTTTAGAGTTGGGGTTATTTGTTTCCCTTTGGTTTTAGGCAATCCAGTCAAAGAACCTAAAGGTAACCTCTCAGTTATTTTAGTGTCTCACAGTCACTAAATGAAAAAGAAAAATCATAAAACAAACAGCAACAAAAAACTCAAACAAACAAAAAAACCCAAACAAAATCAATCAATAAAACAAACAAACAAGTCCCCCAAAAACAGCAATACAGATTGTGCCTGGAATGATTTTGTCCTGGAAGAATCTCTCCCAATCATGGTGTGGGAAGGAGAGCATGGGGCAGGAATTTTTCCCAGCAGGCAGTCAGCCATGCTGCTCCTGAGACTGACTGCACATGCTCACACAGACACAACCCATGTAAATGTCTTTCCTACATTAATTGTTACTGCCATAAATAATATCCTGGCCTGTGTCACATTTTATAGACACCTTGGATTTACTGCTTACATTTCACTGTTCTGTCAAAACTTTTTCAGAAACACCTGATTTTTTTTAATCTTTTTTTAAAGGAGGGGAAAAAAATCCTTTCATTAGAAAAAAAGTTTGAGGCAACTTCCAGTAGAAAACACTGTAATGAACTACCCTGTCACAAACACCTAGTGGAACTGAAAAGAGAAATTAGAAGATTCATTACACTTGTCTGCGTACAGATGATTGTTTGAAAGGTCATCCAGATGAAAAATATCCTCCAAACCAAAAATATATGTCTGGTAAAAGAAAATGACACTTGCAGGACAAAAAAAAGTGCTATACTTAATATTTACCTTAAGAAAATAAGGGCTTTTACTGGTCAAATACACAGATTTTACTGTTAAACACACTGTCTTTCCAATTAAAAAAATCCTCCACATATAAATGTCCTATTTGCTTCCTTTATATACACATAGACCTATAATCTGACTTTGTTGTAAGTATTTTTTTTATTTAAGACAACAGAATTTTTCCAGATAAATCTACTCAATTACACTGTGAACACTGATTAGGGTAAAAATCTACAACTTACAAAACAGTCTTGAATAATCAGCTATCTTTAAAGCTGTCTCTATTCTTGTCTTAGATGCTTTGCGTTCCATACTCCATTATATAAATTCTTTGCTGCAATTGCTGTCCTGCCACATTTCCATTGAAAAATAATTCTATTAAAAGATGCATCATGCTCTTTCAGCTCAAGAAGAACATTTTCTTCAGATAAAAGTGTCGGGACAAAGCCTGAGAAGTAGAAAGGTTACACGAACTTAACTGAATCTAACTGGAGAATCTAGATCAAGGTTATGCTCCTCCATCCTCAAGAAACTGTGAAATATGAGGAATTTTAAGCTAATGTAAAGTCCATAAATAATAGAAAGAGTTCCCTCAATTAGTTGCTGCTGCATGAGAAAGTGCTTTAGGGTATGCTCTGAATTCATAACTGAAAAAGAAACTCCGTAAAGGATTTATATGAACAAATTGTACAGTGTCTCAAAACTAGAAATATTCAACATGTCATTTTTTTTTCTAAATACTGTATCTATGCTTCTTTTGTCCTAAATATGTCACGGCAACAGTTTGGTGTTTATTTTATGGTACTGCAACACTAAACATCTCCTCAGTTGAAGTCATCATGGTTGTATACCAGCATACAGGAGCCAACCGGCTGTTTAGTGATAACAGAAATGTTTTGCTGAATGACTTGTGTAATTACACAGGGACACACAATTTAGATAATGAGTGCTTTTTAGGATTTCTATGCTTGGCTGTGACATTACTGAAATCCTTGTAAAACTGGAGGTTGAGTAAGTAGAGGAAATCCTGTTAATGACAAAAATAAAAAGATATACCTGAATGTAACTCTGACCCAAAAGAAGTTTAAAAAGCTTTTAATTTTAAATATTACATTTCACAGAAGTGGAAGAAATATACTTAAGTTTAATGCAATAAATAAAATTAACAGAACTATACGTAATAAATATCTTAGCCTTTTGGGCAAAGTATCACTAATTGATGAATGTCTGCTCTCAGTAGCTGGTAATCATCTAGCTTTAGCTGAAGTTAAATTTTAACAAGGATAAAATTAAAACTAGTATAAGAATTAGTATAAGAAAGGAAAAAGTATTCTTTATTGAAGACCACATAAAGCACAAGGATGCATATATATAACTGCTTAATCATAATCCTACTTACAGGACACATTCAACCTTGTGTGGGCCCACGTGTACAGATAAGCATGTCTTTCCACACATGTAAACTTCCACATAGCAATGATGAAGTAAATCTAAAGATTAAAATCAAAACTAAGCAAAAGTTCTCACAGCTCTTCATAGCTTGCAAATTATTCTTCTTCAATTTTAATCTTTGCAGTTTGATAACTGCTTTATAAATTGTCTCGTAATATAATTGCTTCAGCAACTTTCAGTTCTAGAACAGAAGAATTGTACTGCTCTGTGAACATGTGGTGACCTATTAAGAGGTAACAGTGCTCAAGTAAATTCTTCCCATTGAATGATCCATTACAGTATAATTATGACCAGGTTCAAAGCTCCAGTCAATACAAAGGTACATAGTTGCTGTAAAAGAGCTCCACTAACCAGGGCAAGTAATCCCCCATTTTAAAGACTTGAAGAACCAACCAATTAAGCACCAGATAAGGTCAAATATTATTGATCGTAGATTCAAGTGAAATTCTTTTTGTTGCTTTTCCTTCTTTTTATTTTGTTTGTAATCCAAGTATTATTTTTTTGAAAATACACTTTCTTATTTTTCCAGTGGCTGTACTTACATAGCAATCGGATATGAATAGTCTCACAGAACAACATAATGATGCATTGACTTGAAGATCAATACTGCTACAAAACCTTGGAGACAGAGCAATAAAGAGGAAAACATATTTTTCAAAATCCACTAATAGACTAAGTTCTATAGCTTTTAAACAGCAGGGTTTGACAATCCCACAAACTTTTCTAAAATCTACCAGACAACTATATTTTGGTAATTGGGGAATGCTAACGAAAACTAATTTCAGGTTTCTTCCACAGACAGTAGAGAGTGGTTCTAAAATGCTATAAGGAACAAGAGTAAGTTGTTCTTAATGAATACACTTCTGTGTCTTGAACACAGTAATGCTCTGCAACAGTCTAGTCTTATGCTTCTAACATACACAAAAGTCCAAGATATCAACTACAGGTTACATATGCTATGCATTGCTCTTGATACTTTAAAATCCTCAGTGAGAAGATGTAGTTTGAAATATTACTATTACAAAAATTACTCAGATGCAAAACTGTTTGCAATAAAAGCTGCATTTACTGTTCATCATTTTTCTAATCCTTCTATTCTTGTTCAAATTCACATAAAGAGCAATTTTTTATAAATCCTTTTTGTTATACACTCTTCTGGGATACCTTATCTGCAAAGGAGTTAAGATCTTTCATCTTCCCTTCCAGAAATATTGTCATATCACCAACATATGGCTCCTATTTCAGACTCACTAAAAAAAGGGAGTGAAAATATTCATTCCCTGTTGGTAAGGAGACCACCTCCAAGCTTTTTTCTTCTAAGACTCTTTCTTTCTGAGAACAATGTCCCTTTGATGAAGTTTCACAGTGGTCAGATATGCCCTACATCAAGTTCCTGAATGGGAGTCTTCAGCACAGAGAAGAAAATGGGAAACCTTGATTTCTTTGCCTTTCTGCAGGCCTGTGGGGGAGACCTACCTTTGAAGCTTGAAACCGGTAGGGAATAAATGTATACCACAGCAAACTTCTGAGTTCTGCAATTCAAAATAAGCAAGTGAACCCTGTCAATCTGACAGTCATCTAGTGTCTTTTTTCACTTTAACACCTGACTGTAATGGAATAGCTAAAGTTCACTATAAGCTGCTACGAACACTGCTAATGAGGAGGGTTAACAGTATTTATTTTAAGCTTCTATGACACAGTGATTTATTATATTTGCAACAGGTCTTTCCTTCTGGTTTGCACATTTTTGTTTTTCAAACACATTTAGCATGTTCTTTTAGCTTTTCTCTAACTTTCTAACAGTAATTTCATTTACCCTAAAATCATTAATAAACTTTTGCTTTCTATTGCATTTTTAGGCTGCCATTAAATTAGTCACATCTCATATGCATTCTCATCTATCCACAGGTAGAATGATATGCTGCTGTATTTTTATCTGTCTGTCTTCAGAAAGCTGTGAACAGAGACATGGAAATATCACATATTTGGAGAAATGCCACCTGGCACAAAGCAGTCACTAGGTGGCTGGATATTGTGAAAAGAAACAACTGGCTAAATAGAAAATCCAGTTATTAGAATCCAACAGTGCATCTGAATTTCACATTTAAGAGTGAAACAAAATATTTGTCTTGGTTAATGGCTTTGATGGTGTTTAACATTTTCCCTATTTTTGCCTGCCTCACTAATGTAATCTTTTATAATTTGCCTGATGATGTTTTACTTTTTTGTTTATTTGTTGATGCTTGTTTTTTTCCCAACCCATAGCAAAAGAAGAATAAGAAAAATTACATCCTGTTTTTATTAAACAAGACACTAGTACTTTTTATGGGACTACACAGACCAACATGGACAATCCTTTTATTACTTTAAAGTGATATCCCAATTTACTTTTAAAATTTACTTTAAGCTCAGTATGAAATGGAAGCTATTACAGCTCCTCAAACATGCTGGTGTTCTTTAATTTTATCTGTTCTTATGGCATATACATTCTACCTGTCTATGTATTTGTTCCAGACTTTTCTATAGGTCAAACAGAAACGGAAGTGAAAAACCAACTACCTGAACTAGCACGAACAAAGCATAAATTTTGTAGCAGATTTTATAGGCCTAATTGAAAATTTTACATAAAATGTAGGGCTTTTTCCAACAGCAAAAAAAAAAAAAAAATCATGATGTAAATGTCTGCCATTTCTAAAAGAAAAGAAAGATTACTGCAGATGAAAATCCGGGAAGGTCAAGCTACTGAAAGAAGCATAACAAATTTGCATTGCAGATTTTTTGATGTACAAGAACTTATTTCTGAATTAAAATACTTGATCCTTGGCTAGAAATTATTTGTTAAGGAATTTTTAGCCCAAAAAAGGTAACATTTATTCTTTCAAATACCTCTTTTTATATGATTCTGAGGTATAATTTGAATTGTATATAGAACTTGTTTGGCTTTTAATATTCACAATTTTTCTCCTCCTTGTCTTAACAAGAAAGCATATAAATGAGGAAAATTAAACTAGGATCAACAAACTTTTCATGCCACCACAGCTGTAGTCTTATGTTAGAGGTTTTACAGCAAGTGATATTGAGAAGCATCATACATGATAAATTCTCCTGAAGTCCTACACTCCATTACCCCCTCCCCATGTTTGGTTCAAGTCCAAGACCATGACAGTGGAATAGTTCACTGTGGCAACCATAAAGATGACAATGAAAGATGATCTGCAAGAGTCAAGATATCCAGTAGCAAGTCAAAGGAGGAGGTATTCCAGATAAAGCTGATATGATGAGGCACATGCAATAAACTCTACAGGTGCAAAATTAGATTCCATTTACCATGTATCATCTCACTTGTGCTTGGTCCACAAATTCTGTTCTACTAGAACCACTTTGAATGTTCCAAATTTCTGAGCAACTGTCAAACACCTGTTTTTTTCCTTTAAAGGAAAGGCAATCACAAAAAAATTATGATCTTTTTCTTCACCACATTACGTTCATTCTTTTATGGACACCCAGGATTATACTGTAGCCCTGAAGCCAGCTCTGAAAAGACTTGTGCATGGGATTAAATACATTTTTTTAACTTAGTGAAAGTGCTCACTATGTGTAAAATAAAATTTAGCATGCATGCAAGTCCCTGATAACTATTTACAATGTTAATGAAGATATAAGTAAATGTACTCTAGTTTGTGAGATTATTTCCTTTTGAGTTTTCTGAATCTATGGTATAAGATTCCCAAATCTAGCAGACTTGTTTTACTTTTAAGAGGATATCTTCTTACACTCATCAAAACATTCTCTAACTGCCATGCAAATTCTAGTGAGTTCACCTGTAAAATAAGAAAAAATACGTTGCCTCATTGCCTATTGTCTCTCCTTTAAATGACTGGAGGGTTTAAGAAACTGACTGGATATGATGGGGAAAAGAAAAAGGATGACCTTCATAGTTATTACTGCTTGAAGTACCACAGTCATTTAACACAGTTGTTTAAAAAAAACCTTCTAATCTGCAAAGATTTAATTAAATTGAATTACCACAGCAGATAAAGCATCTTAAGACAAAAAAAAGTTCTAATAATTGCAATTTCAATACACTTTTTATGTAATTATCATTAACATTATAACACCTACTGTGGATTGTTATTGTTTAGGGGGATTTGAAAGATCATAATTTACAAGATGTAATTATTCCTGCTAGACACATAGTTTAATACCAGTTAATTCTTCAGAAAGACTGCCCATATCTTTCTGCCAATGGCAAAAACTTACCCTTCTATCAGATACTTAATTCTATACCAAAGCACTTGAAACCACCCTTTTCTCCCCCCCCTTTTATGATTCCCTTTAGAGGAATGCATGCAAAATAAATTTTCTTCCTTTGCTACATACATTATGCAGTCTGATGCCAGTTCTGAAGTCCTCAGTGGTACAAAATTTGCTTTGTCAGGGGAATCGGATATAGAAGAGGTGAACTTAATTCTGAGAGAACCCTGGCTAGAATTACAGTATAGTAAGCCCAGGAAAGCAAATGGAAGATGCACAGACAGCACAGCAGCAATCCTTTAATAAAACTGTAATCTGCAACAATTTATAGCAGTAGAGAATTTGGTTCACTGATTCAATCCAAGAGAAAAAAACTTACAACATATCTCTGCAAAAATGCTTCTCCTTGGCTTAGCTCATCAGGCACATTGTTTTATACACTGCTGTAAACAAAGAAAAACTGCTTGTGCTCTATGTACAATCCTGAAACTCTATTTGATTTCTGCAATTTCATGGTTCATCTACTAGCTGAAAGAAAATTTATCCCAAGAAGACTACGCACATGAAACACTGCCAATCTCCAACACTTAAAATTCTGAATCAAGGACCAAAATTCATGCCAGCTTACCAAATTAAAAGAAAAAACAAAAAAGATCATATTTGATTTCTTAGATATGCCTTTTGCTTTCTTTCAGTTCTTAAGATAACTTTTCATTTCCAGGTTTCTTCCTCAGATCACAAGTACTAGGCATTTTTTTTGTTAAAAAATTCTATACTCATGCATATTTCCATCATTCTAAACTTCTAAAATAAAAATGCTTCCAATCATGTGAACATGTAGCCCTATGAATGAACCTGCTCTTTCTCCTGCAGAAAATGCCCAGAAATAATGTGTACAGGAAAATTTTCATTAGACTAAGGATTTTTAAAAATAGAAATCTCTTCCGACATTCTACTGATTTACATTCTGTGGCCTGAATTCAGATCATCAACTTGTGTTAGCAAAGCATGCCCACAGAACAAAACAAAGAGAAAAACTGAGCAGAATGACAGTGAAGATGGCTTGTGCTTCATTCAGACAATGCCATGGTATTTTATATTCTCCTGCCCATTCTATTGCTGTTTTATGTCCTCTGTGCTACTGGACATCATGTAACTTCATAATGTTTTACATGACAATAATTTGCCATTCTCATTTGCTGGCTTCCCTACTACTACTGAGAAAATATAGCAGATTTTCTAGCAAATGACATTACCACATAATTATCCAAATATTTGGTCGGGGTTTTTAAATTATTTTATTTAGTTGTTACGTGATACGTAAGAGCTGGACTTTTCCAATAACAAAAAACCAGCTCATCTGGGGATGTGAAGGCTCTTTAAATTGTACTTACTGTATTATTGGGGGAAGAGGGAGGGAAAAAAAAGATTCCCTGCTCTACTTAATTTATAGAAAGAAAATAAATAAAATTAAAAGAAATAGGAATTCATGCTGATTAAAATTTTTATATAGTTTTGCCAAGTATGATTTAAAGTATAATGAAGCCACACTAAGACTTAAGATATTCTTAAACTATTTTTGTAGAAAATTAAAATAATTTGAATAGCCTACAGCTGCATTCACGTTTGTGTGGGTTTAGTGAATTCAAGATCTTTCCTTTAAATACATTATTAATAACTTCTATATGTGACTGTAGGGTCAGATACACAAACAGAGGGTAAGTATGTGACCGTTTTAATATTTCTGTCTTTAATACATCTCAAGTTCAGGTCACTTTCCAATGCTTATAGTACTTTTTTTTTTTCCTAGCCAGATAAACTTTGATAAAATACTTCAAATACAGTGCCTGGGAGAGTTTAATAAATGTCATAACAAAAAGACAAAAGGTAGTGTTGGACAGAAATTCATTGTGTTTGTACCTCCTGAAAAATTGTTAATCAGTAACACACTCAGTGTTGTCATGATTAAAAGTCTGATGCAATAAGTGAACTTAGTTCCTGACAATTATTTTCTATTTCATTGATAAAAATGAAGAGAGAAATAAATCCAATATGTCTTCTACTATATATGTATATCAACCATAACAATAAATTCATTGCATTGAAGAGATAGCAGTGAAGTCTACTTTTTTTCAGTAGGAGCAGAGAATGAACAGGTGATTAAAAAAGTACTAGAATGAAAACCGGATATGAAGCTTGACTTACAGTTCAGAACACTTTACTAGTAAACTGAATTATCACAGGAAAAATAGAATCACTGTGGAATCAAATCTCTCAGGAGAGTTAAGACAATACTGAAGGTAATAACATCAAATGCTTTAATACATGTGTGTATTGTAAGAAGATGATATAGTGTCAAGCGTATTATGTATGAAGTGCTACTCAGAGGCAAGAATTCAATCACAGAATCCATGGGCTGGTAATCTCGTAATTGGAAGGAATGTAGCATCTGACAATCTTTAATTCTTGCACACTAAAAAAACTTAATGATTACAAAAGTTAAAGTTCATTTAAAGACGAAAATGTCCTTAACCCAAACCAAAAAATAGGATTGTTTTTGAGAAAGTCATAAAATCATAGGACTTCAGGAAACTTCTATAGGTCATCTATTCTAGTCCCTTCTGCAGGTAGGATCAGTTATATTTATGGCATTCCTGACAGATGTCTGTCTTATGTGCTCTTAAAGCCAACTAGCAACAGAGATTTTGTAATCTACTGAGAGAAATTCTGTCAACATGCTTCCATATCTATAACTGCTGGAAGATTTTTCTTACTGTTTAATACAAATCTTCCTTACTGCATTATTGTTTTGTCGTATTCGCTGTGTACTCGGAGAACAGACTTTTCAGCAGTCTGTTTTGTATTTTAAAACACTCGTGTACCCCTGTGATCTCCCCTCTATGACAGGTCTAATTTCCACAATCTTTACAAGCAGATCATGTTTTGAAATCTCTTCTTGATCTCTTCTGTACTCTTTCCAAATGGTCTGCATCCTTCAAGTTAGGGTTCTGCTCAGAATCAATGGAAAGAGTTTATTTCTTTCCATGGACTATTAAGAGAT
Source organism: Manacus vitellinus (assembly GCF_001715985.3). Taxonomy (NCBI): domain Eukaryota; kingdom Metazoa; phylum Chordata; class Aves; order Passeriformes; family Pipridae; genus Manacus; species Manacus vitellinus. The sequence continues at coordinate 22,123,113 of NW_021940208.1, read as the reverse complement.
CCTAGGGTTATTAGCCTCCAAAGGATAAAGTTAATCTTTGTGAAGCACTGAAGTAAATAAATTGTATTTTGTAGTGTCTTGCTAGATGTCTGCAATGTAAGGACCATTGCTCCTAAAATAGCTCCCTGACTGTTATCGTACGGTAAATGATGTGAATGACTTGTTGCTATATTCACAATACAGATGGTCTCAAAACCCACAGCTATGTAGCTTTATTATGTGACTAGGTTCTGAAGTGTGCTACTCAGCTATTTTATTAAACCTACCATGTGGAATACTTCAGTTTAGCAGATGGGAGTCTCTAAGTCATGTTATGAATCAGAAGGCACTCACTGGATACAAACTATTTGAAGAAAAAGTTCACTGAGAAATAACCAGGTCCTGTGTCTGAAAACATCTACCATCTCATGTTATTCTTTTACTCACTATTATTTCACTGAGAATTATAATTTTTTTTAAAATTTGTCCGTGTGTAAGTGTGCGTGTGTAACTCCATCATTTGATATAAATCAGGATCAATTCTGGCTCTTCAGAACATTATTTTTTATAACACCTGGTTGTAAATTCTAAACCTCCCACACCTTTGGCTCTTAGGCAACATATTGCCTCATAGGCTTTCTAACGTGGTTTATTGACTCAGAAAAATAAAATTGAAATTCAAAACTAGAAGAAATGTTGCCGTACACAACATTTCCTTAATGTTGCAGTGGTAGGTCAGCCAGGTCTGGAGGACCATACTCTAAAGATTTAATTAACTGCAGCAAAGAAACACTGTGCACATGGAATGAATACCATTGCTGTCCTTCTGGACAACTTGAAAGGCACTACTAAAATAAATCCAAATACTGAGGCAGTCCCCAAAAATATATGATGGTTACAATTTTTCTACTCATATATCAAACTCATAATTCACAATAGTGAAAACATGCAGTGTTTCCTTAAGAAAATAAAATAGTTCTTCTCTTAGGTGTCTTTTCTGAACAACAATAAAAATATTGCTGGCTGTAGAACTGGCAAATAGGTTCTGTTCTCTCAGTACAGAACTGATGGAGATGAATTGCATTCAAAAGGAAATATCTAGAAGACCAGTGTGGAAACATACCAATTCAGAAACCCCATACAGACAATCACAGGAAGTTACTAGTATGCTACCTTTTACCAGCTGTCTATTGCAATAGGTTACTATGTATCTCATGTTGGGCTAAGGTTAATAAAGGCTAGGCATTCAATTAATTCAATATGAATCTTTCAGCTGACATTGGCAGTTATTAAATTGGGCCCTAGAACAAAAAGAATTGCACGAGGGTGTCTTTCAGAGAGGTTTTCTTTTATTATCTTAAAGAAAACAGCATTGGGAACAACAGAGGTAAAGATGTTCTTTTGTACATCTCCTGGATGAATAATGTTGTAAAATAATATTGATAAAGTAAGAAAGCAGAAAATAGTGAGGCGTGTTATTTCCTTGTAGCCGGTATTACCAGCAAGTCATAAATTCAGTCACACACACATGAGCACGTACACACACACACTGAAACACTTCTATTTCAGTACTTCAGCCAAGGTCATTCTATGCAAAATGGAACTCGCACTCCAGATGCTGAAGCCAGGGTAGTGTTTATTAATCTCAAGATGTGATGTTTATAAGGGGTTATCACCTTCATGACTGCCATACAGTAGATCTCACAGATCTCCTTATGTTGAGCAAATCTTGATCACAAACACCGGTGCATTATACTTGACATCACATGCTTTTGACACTATTTTTAAAGTAGCAGTTTCTACACAGAGAGCTCACAAATCTGTACCACAAAAGAATGAGGACAAATTCAATCTTTCATAAATTTAAAATACATATTTCAAACTAGCAACCCCGGGCAATTTGAAATAACACTGAAAACAGCCTGAACTCATGTACTTGAATAGTACTTGACTTTACATAGAAAGAATCCAAGATAATAGTGATTAATATGAATTGTAGAATCTGATATCATCCTCTCTAATCATTACCATACAAACATATGTTTTATTTGTATTCTCAGGTAGCTTTATCCAGACACATCAATTACCCCAGCTCTATCAAAGTGGGGTTTTTTTCCCTTGAAACCAAAAAAAATCTTTACTTGTAAGACCCAAAAGGTAAGCCAATTCTTTGATATAATCTCTGATCAGAGAAAGTCTTTAAGGGCAAGCTGAAGATAATTCTTTCAAATGGGGTACCACTCTGCTTTCTCAAATACTCAAGATCATCTATATTCCTATATTGGCTAACCAATGAGATAATCTACATTAAAACATACCCCCACTGTGTGTTTCTACTGAATCAATACTACTCTCAATCTACACAAAAGCACCACCAGTATGTATTAAGCAGATACTACCTTCACTCTCACAGTTTCCCAACTGATGTGAAGAGCTGTGTGTAAATCTCATAAATTCACTCCTAGAGTCTTCCATTTGTTCCAAGTTGTGCATCTTAACAGTGAATGTGTACAATTCAAACCAGTCTTTCTTCTATATAAATTGAAATTTACTGCAGAGGAATATAATGGTTTGAATTTAATAGGTGAATGAGAATTGTGCAGATGATTTTTTCATAACAGAATACATGCTTTTCATTTTAGCTATTAAGAATACCACTTCACAGTCCCAGATATGAGAAAATATCCACTTAGATCTTGAAAACAGTGCCTGGGTTTGAAGGGACCCTAAAGATCATCCAGTTCCAACCACCCTGTCATGTACAGGGACACCTTTCACTAGACCAGATTGCTCAGAGCTCCATCCAGCCCGGTCTCAAACACTTCCAGGGATGAGGCATCCACAACTTCTCTGGGCACCATTCCAGGGCCTCATCACCTTCACAGAATTTATAATTATAGTTCTGTTTTCTCCCCAGAAAACTTATATTCCTTGAAGAAAATTACATATCTAGTGTAGATGTTTTAATGCCTTCTAGGCTGAATTTTCACTGAAGTGTAAGTTTCAGTCCTTTCATAGCTAGGCTTTTCTTGCCTTAGTGCATGGAGTATCTACTCTTTCAGCTTTTAGAGTCCTGTCTGTTAGCACTGGCTATGCCCATAACAGTAAGTAGTTTGGAGTAACAGGAATGGTTTAGTAAATCATACCAATTAGTACTAAGGCCCTTACAAAAGCTACTGGTTACTTTGAATTGTATTCTATTTGGCTCTATGGACTGAACTACATGTCTCTTGAAGCCCCTCAAAGCCCCCCAAAGGTCCAGTGTTTGGTTGAGATGTCAAAGAAGGTAAGAAAGTATCTGGTGCGTACCCGTGAGAATTTAGCCCTCTCTGTAATAATTCTACCTTAAAACCAAATTGATGCACCAAAAATGTTCTGAAGAACAAAACAATGGAAAAAAACCCAAAAAACCCACAAGGAAAACGATCAGAGTTTTTGTTTTAAAATAGTACAGTTGATTCAAACCAAAATACTAATGCAATATATCCACTAGAGAATTACAGTTGGGCTTTTTTAGTTCATCCATGCGGGGAAAAAAGAAAAAGAATAACATTGACAGAGAAGTAACTGTAAGCCACTTCCAAGCTGAAGGTCCTGTGTGATAGCATTAAAAATTCCACACTACTTCTGAGCAACTATTCCGTCTGATATGATTAATCAGGACACCTTATCAAGACAAATAATAAAATTTTATGTATTCAATATAATATGCCATATTTCTTTTTTCCCCCCATTTTTTGTAATACAGTCAATATGACATATGGCTTAAAAATAGAGACTTCTACCAGCTGTGACCATTGATACTGCTGTCAGGAAAGCACAAAAGTATCCCAAGAAGACTTCAAAAATAAAGCTTATTTTGAGGTAAATACAAGTGGAAAACATAAATTATCACATAGTTCTGTAATAATAAATTGAAAACACAAAATATACTTTTGACATGTTATTCTTATTCTTCTTTTGCTCAAGGCATTTATTGATGTACAAATGTAGCAATGCAATATTAGATTTTGTTGAGAATGAAAGTAGATTACTGCAGGTTTAATGTCATGTCCTGAATCAGATCAGGTCCCTGTCCCATAATCTCATACATTACACACAATGAGCACAAATCTCCTTTCCTGACCAAAATGGATGATGTGGTCAAACACTCACAAAGCACTGCAAGTCACTAAACTGAGTGTGAGGAGTGCTCTGTCTTCTGACTAAGTACATCACAAGCCAAATGTTGACACTGCTCTTGGACCATTCAAAATGCCTCTGCTCTTAACCTACTAAAAATCACTCCATTAAGAAAAAATACTTTCATTAACAAATATCAATGTTGTTTCTAAAAAACCCCATACGTTCAGGTTTTGGTCTTTCCCATTCTAAATCTTCCTCAGAATATGTTTTTCTACTCATCTCAGTAGGGCTGTGGAGGTGTTTGGAGGGTTGTATGTTTTTTCTTTTGTTTTTCTGGTGTTTATTTGGAGGGTTGTTTGTTTTTATTTTCTTTTTAAAATTAGATTAGTATAACTATAGCAGGATATGGATATCATAAGGATATCCTAAAGATAAAGATATAGAATTAGTATGGTTTAGGCAGAGTGCAATCAAAGAACTTAGCTAACAACAATTAACAGGACAAAATAAATTTGTAAAATTTTCAGTGCAATTCAGAAAAAAAAAAGAAAAATACAAAAGCAAGTCACCGAGAATTTTTAAATACCCTTAGTACTACTTGCATAGTTAATACTTTCAACATTATGACCACTTTCACTTTTAAGACATACAGCAAAGCAGAAACATTGCTAAACTTTGTGATTCTAAATTTCCCCTATATAAACACAGAATTCACTAGGGAGAGAGATCATTAGTGTCAAAAAATAAATTGCAAAGGATTTTTATTTCAATTTACTACAAGTTGTGGAGACACTATTGTCATAAATCTAACCTAGTAAATGATCTTCATCACTGCCAAACAATCAAATAAAGGTTTTGAAGTAAAGCTAAAATATTAGCTTATCTGAACATCAACTGGAAGTTTAGCACCTCTCTCCTTTAGAATTTTAACACAGACGGCAAAGGGAATACGTTTAAGGCTTTTATGGAAGTAATGATGAGTTCAGTCATACAACAGACCAAAATAGGATCTTGTCTGCAGCAGGATTTCTTTATTCCCTGATGTTCTCAACTGAAATAATATATTTGGGTTATATGGGAAAATAATTAAGAATAGCTACTTCCTGCCCAGCACAATAAACTGTTACTTTTTTTGACAACCAGAGCTGAATTACTAGTGTACACTGAGATGTGAGCCATATGGAAAGGGAAACACAATTGCCAAATAAAGGATTAAAATTAAAGGGGTGGGGGGGGCTGAGATGGATGGTGGGGTGGAGAAGGGGGGGGCAGATCTCTGTCACAGAAAAAAATTTGCATGAAGGAAGACCAAATGGCAATATGTTGTTATAGCCTTCGAACGTGCAATTTGCAGATTGATTTCCTTGCTTACTTTGAATAGTAGATGTAAAGATTATGCTGAAATCTAGGAAAATTTGATTGTACATGTGCCAAAGTGAATTGAGAACTTGAGTCAAATGCCTGCCCCTGTTCTAACAAATTCATAATGAGAAAATAGCTCTGCAAGGCATTTCTTTGTAAACACATCCAACAAATTTTGCAGCTATGCATTTTAAGAGCATAGGCATGCAAGATGACTCTCCCTCACTAATTTAGCTTGTTCTTATAACAGGACTGAATTCGTGCAGCTTTAGCCTTCTATGATAATCATGAATGTCACACATCTTGTTATATTTCTCTCATCTCTGTGATCTCCGTTTGGTTGGGGTTTTTTAATTACTTGTTATCTCTATTTCTGGCTCATGTTTGGCAAGCTTGTGGCTGTTCCCACAGCAGAAGGTAGAATTACTGAAAGCCCTTTTCCATCCCTCAACAAGAAATATTTCTCAAATGCCACACATAGTCTGCTTGACTGATAGATGTACCACCTCTGGAGCAAAATTTGCCACTCCTATTCCTCAGTCATTTCTGTTTATTTGGAGAAGTTGGTTTTCTCCCTTCAGATACTTGTCAACATTTCCGGAAGATGTTTTAACTGGCACCCCATCAGCTGACATATCTAAGGCAGGAAGGCTGACTAGCTGTGAAAGATGTGACTCCCAACCCCAGCAGGATTCAAAGCACTGGAAACCGAAACAAACCCCGTAAGAGCATATGTTACCCTACTTACAATGAAGTTTTTGTGACATCCTTTTAATTGCAACCATATGACACTTGCTAGTAAGCCAGAGGCACTGAATATGAGTGAAAAGTCTCAAGTGAAGTTCTAAGCTTTGAGTTTTCAAAGGTACTTTCTAAACAGATGAGAAGCTTCACTTACAGCACAAAATAAATAAAATGCCAAAAGTTTTTTTTTTCAACAGTGCAGTTCTATAGAGTGGGCATATATACAAATCATCCCTGGAAAAAAACAAAAATACTGGCCAGCAACCAGGTTTTTAAAAAGATACTGTTAACAGAGTCCCTGTTTTGTGAATAGCTTGGATTGGAGGGAGCAGAGTTAATCATATAGGATTTGGACAGAAGGAGGCAATGTGATAGTTTATTTTTTATAGGAGCAAAACCTATGGCATTCTAAAATGCTTAGACTATTGTTAGTCTTAGTTGTACATGCGTTAAAGTAGTATTCCCCCAGATACAAGTGAAGTTAATTTGTGTTTCATCTAGAATAAATGATAATTTATTAATGTCTAGACCCTACCTCAAACTTTCTTTCCCGTTTTGCTTTTCTTGAAAACATCCAAAAGAAGTTTCAAGTATTTTTCACCATCTCCGTTCCATTCTCCACCTATTTCTATATCCAAACAAATTTTAAGAGATGTAGATAACATTTTCCTCACTGATTTATTTTGTAGTAAGGCATGAAGCTCCAGATTGGTTGCCACTAGCATGTCTTGCTTACACTGTGTGTGGTAGGAATAAAAGACAGTTTTACGTGATAGTGTTATGAGAACTCAGAGAGTGAGATGACATGCTGAGATATGTAATTTCAGTAAAGTGCCATTAATTAAAAAAAAAAAATTGCAAGCTTGTACAATCTTCATTTTAAAAGAGCATGAATAATATCCAAGTATCAAATGGGAAACATTAGAGGAAACAGCAGTTACAAATAAAGAATGAAACAAAAAGGAAAATTTGTGTATGCTAGATTAATTTCACTAGAGATACCCAAGTTTAGTCCTGGATATAATTTGGTCCCTGTGTCAGGAAAGCACTTAAGTATGTGTTTAAATCTATCTCTATTTAGAGAAGCACTTTAGCACATGCTCAACTTCAAGCATCAGCTTTAAGAGCCATTGACCTCTGTAAAACTTAAACACAAGCTTAAAAATTTAATCATGTAATTAAAGTTCTATATTAAATAAAGATGCTTCCGTGAAAGGGGACCTTTGCCATGTACCTTCAAGTGGTTAAACTGAGAGAATTCTAGAAATGAGAGAGTAACATTGAAATGGTGTTGGAACACTGATGCTTAAAAAGCAGAATAGAAAACAGTGGCTAAGAATTAATCAGAATTTATGGCATATTTAGGATAGTCATGGTTAGGAAGAGGCTTCCCCTATTTTTGTGTGCATGTCCCATGGATTCCTAGGTAAGTGTTTTTCTGTTTCCTGATTTGGTTCATCAGTTAGCACAGACAGGAATTAAATGATTCTCCCACTGTTGCCATGTTGAAGACTGTCTACACTGTGTTTTCCTAATGGTTCTCAGGAAAGAACAAACCTGGCAACACTATTGTCTATGTCCTTGAACAACCTGCTAGAGTTTTGCAGCCTCCCATCTCTCCGGGAGATGCCAGCTTGAAAGATCAAAAAAAAGTTGCCAGCTTGAAACAACACAAAGGTGATGAAGATTATGAAAAGAATATCCCGTAGCTTTGAGAAAAGACAGGTTAGGAAAAAAGCTTTAGCAAGACATGACTAGCCAGTCTTGACCAGCATTTTTAGTTTGGGACTGATATTGAGAACACCAGAAGACCCTGAGACTATCCGTGGCTCATACTGGAGTTGTGTATGAGATCTGCAGAAGATTAATGAATTAATCCTCTCCACAGCAAAAAGAAATTAACTGTCAAAAAACAAATTAGTTGCCCAAAGTGGCACTGCAAATCTATGTGAAGAAGGAAATTAAATATGTACCAATATAATCCAAGATTAACTGCAAAGACGGAACCATTTTTCTTAGGAAAAAAATAAATTGAATTTGTAGAAAAAAGACAGATAAAAAGTAAAAATTTTTAAATTAGAGGAAAAAACAGACTTTTTTTTTTTTGCTATATGACTAAATTAAATTAAATCAAATCAGTAAGACTATATACACATGCAAATATTGGAAACCAAAAGCAAAGACAAAGAAAATACTTAATAAAAACATGCAGAGAACAAGAGTCATAAATTGTAATGGGAAAAGTAAAAATAGAAATAAAAAAAAACTTGGTTAAAACCTAGAATTTTGCATAGTAATTGCTTTGCTGAGTGAACTGGACAATTCAGGAGATAAATTGTGTGAACAGTTTCTAGAAAGCACTTTTGAAATATATGGAAGAAAATTATGCTGAATGTCAGAAAACATATTTACCATCCCATAATAAAAATAAAAATAAATACAGAAATTTGATGTTTGGAAAGAATATTTTATGCAGCATTAAACTGCTAAACCTGAACTTTCTGGTCATGAGACGCTCCGCGTGGATTAATACGAGAAGATACAAGAACAGAAGATACAAGAATTCAGAATTTTAGATATCAGTGGGATTCATCTCACCTAATCTTATGTGTGTAACAGTGACATGAAGGGGTGGATAATCACTGCAGAGCAACTGCTACCTTCAAATGGTAATTCTTTCCTTTCCAAAATGATTTTCAAAGAAAGGCAGCATCATAGCTAAATTAGAACGAGGGCTCAACCTGGAACATAGCACAGATTTGTAGGAAGGTAAATTAAAACATCTCATCAAAAACTAGCCTGTCTAGAAATGCTTTTCAGTATCAAAATATCTTAGAAATCTAATTTACTTGCAGTGATGGATATTGTTACTGCAGAAATTTACATTATTTCCCCATTCAGAATCTGGTGACTATACTCATAATGCCAGTTCTTCAATCAAGTGACACACCTAGGAGCAAGTATGGTCAAAGGTGAGAACATCTTTAAGTAGTTCTGCATACCTTAAAACTGAATCACTTTCTGCAGCTACTATCTTCCCTTAAAAAACAGCAAGCTAGCAGTTAATAAACTTCCAATGAGGCACCTGCCAAGGTATCAAGTTATAGGATGTATCTAAGCCTAATTATATAGACAATCCTATCTGTAGACAACCTTTAATCCACTAAGAAGCTTTCCCGAAAATAGGCTAACCACAAACGTAATTTTTCCTTCTCTAAAAATGTTAGTTCTTCAGCACTTCAGTCCCTGATTATATGAGAATGTACTTTCTCGGTAATGTCTCGCAAGAATTGCTACTTCAAAACTTACTTGACACATATATATAGCAATGAATTTTCTCCTTAAAATTTTTCATTAGGACATGTAAAAGACTTCTAGTGCCCTTAAAAATGGATTGGTTCAGAACACAAATTTTTTTTTTCCTTGATATGTCATCCACACTCTAAATCTTATAGCTACAAATTTTTTGTCACCTCAGGCCTTATCTGCAAAACAAGGTAAATCTGAAATAATCCACAGTGAAAATCAGAAACAGAAATTTACTGAATTAGGGCAGAAACACTGAACTACATCATGTGGTTCACATCCATTTCCTATGATTCTGTGGACAAGTTATGTGCCAAGGCTTCAGATTAGACATTTTCCTATTTTAATAGAAAAATATTGTTCAAGCAGAAACAGGGTAAGAAAACAAACTAATCCAGAAGAGTTCACCTGGAGTATTTAATAAAAAATAGATCTTACCAACTTCAAATACAGGAAAATCCTTATTATGAAACACATGAGATGAACATCAATATTTAAAGAAAGGATTGTGATATTTCCAATATCCTCAAAGACATCATTTGGAACAAGCATAATTTATCATCAGCATTCACAAATTATCTCCATTGTGGTTTACTACTATTCACATTATCTTTTCCTCGAAATGAAAGAATCCTCAACATCTATTTCTTGTCTTTCACAGGAAACAAAATTTCCATAATGAAAAGCAAGTTTTACAGTTTTTTTAAAATTCTTCCTACGCACAGTAGAAACATGTCCTAAAGCATCGCATAGATTAAAGTAGTCTTAGTTCATTTAGTTTTGAATTCAGTTAATCATTAGTTTTCAGTCTAATAAGCTTTTTAAATAACAATTTCTTAGATATCAGACAAGGTAAGTCTCTCTCTGCAACATATTATTGGCAAATTCCGGTCAGTAAAAGTCTGAAATATCCTATGTGCTCAGCTCTCTACTAGAAAGGAGAACATTGGCTACTATCCTGCCTACTCATATGCACATGTGGTCAAGAACAAAAGTAAATTAAGTGCACTAATTGAGAATTTTATAGACAAACTGAACCATGGCTTGGAGAAGGAATCCATTTTAAATTAGTAATATCCACTAAGATTAACAGAGGGAGAACAGAAACGTTTTATCTATCACAAAATACTTTCACTCCTAAATATTCCTAGGGAAGTACCAAACATATTCATTCATTTCCCCAAATTCCAAAGATTTCCTTGAAAAAAGTTAGCGCTAATACTAATCTATCTAAAATATCATAATGCATTCACCATCACAACATTTCTAACTGCACTGCTTTCTAATCTGCATCTCCTAATTATTTTCACCCTGTTGCTCTCTTTCCCATTTCTCCTCACAAAATCTCCCAGGCAATGAATACCATTTTACATAGAACACTGAAAATATGTGACCTAATGAAGAAGCTGTTCTCCAGCAGTTAATTTGCTTCATTGGAATTTCACTTGAAGGTAATCTTGTGCCTGATCCTTAAAACAAAATTCAAAAAGCATGTAAAGGAACTTCCATTTTCTCCTACTGGAGAATATCACTGAAGCTGCACAAAGCATTTACAACATATCAGCATTTGGTTAGAAATAATTCATACCTGGTCATAATGACCAGCAGTCAATTTTTACAAAATTTGGATTCACTGATTTCCACTGCTTACACTCTTGGATATTTGTGAAATTACTTCTCAACAAGAACTTAAAACTCAAAGCTCTATAAAATAATAATCAAACCTGTCCAAAACTCATCAGAACTTTTTGCACAGAACTTTGCAAAGAAAAAAGAGGTAAAAATCTATCTGCAACATATTACTGGCAAGCTCATACAACTACCTGCTATGACAGATAAATTGTGATGTAGTGTTAAGTACGATCAGTGAGAGCATAGCACTGGATTTATTAGCAGATATTTTGAAGAATTCTCCAATTAATTGTTCTCCTAACTTCTTTCTAAATCAGTTATTGCTGCTGGCTATCTGGGAATATTTTGCTTTACTCTGTCACATAAAAGCACTTTCAGTAAAGTCCTAGGCATTACAAGTACCACTCATCATCTGTTTGCTTTGGCATGGTGATCCTTCCTCACCATGTCTTTGTTCATCACAACCAGTCATTTTACTTGGTCTTAGATTAGACATCACTTCTGGGTGGAAACCATGTCTGTCTGAATACTTATTTTAGTACCACCTCTGAGCACTCTTTTGAATGTTCATGGAAGTGGTTCTTTAAAAGTCACACACATGTTCTCCTCTGCTTAGTACTTATTTTTCTACTGAATCACACTTTAAAAGTCAAATAAAACCAAGGGACAATAGTATGCATATTATATGAAAGGAAAAGAAGAAAAGTCATCTCCCAGAGTATACCTGAGGCTGCAAATTCCAGAAATAAACAATAACCTTGACAAGAGTTCTGAAGGGCTGTAGGTTAAATATGGAAACATATCTGAACATACTAACTTCTTAGGTTACTGTCTTACACATGACAACAGGCACAGTGTAATCAATACACTAACAGTTATCATAGACCATCATAGACCATACCATACTTAAACAGCAGCTAACAAACCAATTATTTGGTGAAAAAATGATAGATCCTTCAGAAGTATGAGAAGTAGTGGCTACTTTGTACTGATAATGAGGTATAATGAGATGACAGAGAAAATCTCAAATCACACTGCAGAACAAGATTTAGAAACCAGTGCATGAAAACTGTACTTTGAGTTCTCCTAAGGCCAATGAATAGAATTAGGAGATTATTAGGGATCTATTAATAATTCTTTGTAAAGAACTGGCTATTTCTCTCAACACCTGGGGGAAAAAAATCTGGAAAATAATCTGCATTAATCTAATATTACTTTCCTGAAGTTTCACATAGGACTAATTTATGGCAAACTTTTAGCAAAAAATACAGTAATTGGTAGCGACAGGACCTCACATTTTTTCAGAAGAGTTAAATCACATGAAACTCTCTCTTTCTCCAGACACTTGCAAGTGCTTCAGAAGTTGTTTCAAAGTAATATTAATAGTTCTATGAGTAATTGCTGCTGGAGGGAGACTGAAAATGGACCTTCCTGGGAAAAATACTGTAAATGATATGACATTCTTTCTCTCTGAATAAGCAAAAGTCGTCAGATATTAAAAATATACTTCCCAAGAAAGCTGAATTACACAGAAATAGATATACTCATTCAAAATGTGTTTCTGGGCTACATTTTTAACTCCTCTTTATAGGAATGATTACGGAAATCACTTTGCTGAGAAGCCCGAAGGACAAAGTAGAGTACAAAACTATATGTTTAAATGAAAATGGATTTAAACATGAAATATTGAAATTGTTATCATTCAACAGTTTGGCAACATAATATTTTATAAAGGTTTTTCAGATCCTCTAGTAAAGGAATAATCTATCACTGATTCATATAACAATTGTTAGCTCTTAGAGTTCAGATGTAAATATACTATGGTCCTTTCCTCTCTTATTTTTGGCACCAAGAAACAATGTAATTATAACCAGCTTTAAAACCAGCTTTAAGATCTGATCAGTGTGTAACCTCTGTCTTTCCTTTACGTAATAACTTTGCTACAACTCATGTATCTCTGTTCTGCTGCAATTAATCTAAATACATTCAAATAAATAAGACAGCAAAAGAAAACAGAACTTGCACATTAGGAATGAACTACTTTCTCTGGCATTTACTCACTTTATAGTGTGGTATTAAAACATAAACTCATGTTGTGTGTTATGCTTTATTGACATAGTTTACCACATGGTTATACAATCATCATATACATCATATAAAACATCAATACTTCACTCATATGCTGGTTTCCTACAACTCCATTAAGGATGTAAATTTACATGATGATGACTGGTTCAAATCCTTTTCATGTGAAATGCCTTGGTAGTAATATCTCTAGAACAAAATGGTCCACAAAGCTCAAGATGGAACATACAATGGTGAGGAAAATGGTAGCCAGAAGACCTCCAAAAGAATGAGCAAAGTATATTACAAACAAAAATAAAGGAATAAAATGTCTTCACTGGGACATTGTGATACAGAAAAGACAGGAGAACAAGCCTTTGAGACTATGACTTACATATCCTGAGACTGTTCTTTGGCACTGAAAACACCAGCATGTAAACGCTTATGCTGCTGCTATTAACTCTTTTGCTTTCTAAAACGATCAGGTCAGGATAAGGCACATCTGAATTGCCTACCAGGGATGGTCTCTGGTCTGCTCCGACAGCTGGACTGTATTCAGGAGCTGCTTGGAAGGGTCTCATTTGGTCTGGGCCAAAGCCATATGAAGGACAAATCTAACAATTCAACAATGTAGACAATTCAGTTCCAGTGGCTGGAAATATTCCTTGGAGCTGTTTTATTCAGGATAAATGTAGCCTGTGTTGTCATTAGATATTTGCTATTGATAGTCAAGTTACATGGAAGATATTTCAATGACATGCTTATGAATGATGTTATAAAGCCTTAACATAAAAGACAGAAGCATTGAGCAGATTTCACTTCTTATGAGCAATAGCTATTTACAGAATACAATCAGAAAAGACACTTGAAACCTCTCCTAATATCATCATTATCATAACCATCATCATGGCTAGGCTTCGCGAACGAAGATTTGGGAAAGGCTCTATCCACATTTGTTACAAGCATGCTGGTGGCTTATGAGGCCAATACGAGACAGGCATGTCCAATTGCAAAAGGCACAGCAGAAAGACTCCTTAGATGGTATATTCTACAAGACACGATTCTTTCTGCATTGTCTTTCCTCCTCAAGAGTGATCCTGTGTGCTTTCTCAAAAGCATCAGCAGCGTTATAGATGGCGTGTCTCCAGGCCTCCCGATTGGAGGCCAGAGTAGACCAGTTATGGTGATCAATATGGCCAAGGCTGAGATGTTGTTTCAGGGAGTCCTTGTATCTTTTCTTCGGGGCTCCTCTCTTGCAGCAGCCGGTGGCAAGTTCACCATAAAACAAGATCTTAGGGAGGCGGTGGTCCTTCATCCTTGAGATGTGTCCTGCCCAACACAACTGTGTTCTCAGCAACATGGTCTCAATACTTGTGATAGCTGCTTGTTCTAGAACAGATGTATTGGTCACATAATCTGACCAGTGGATGTTTAGGATTGTACGGAGGCAGCGTTGATGGAAGCGTTCTAAGAGTCGCAGGTGGTGGTGGTAGATGACCCATGATTCGGAACCATATAAGAGAGTAGACAGCACAATGGCTTTGTATAAAATGCACAAAATAAACCTTTCCGAGTTTGTTAAATTACACGATAAAAAAATAGTGTATTTTAGATAGTATATTAACTAATTTATTTATTGATTATATAATTGAAATAACCAACTTTAATTTAGACATATGCATTTAAATCAACAGATATTCTAAGCTGCATGTTTTTAGAAACAAACAAACAAAAAAATTGCTTCAGAGCAATTACTTTAGGTATAAAGTGACACATTGACAGTAATATTACCAAACATAGCAAATATACTAACATATCTGTGTTTACAGGTTAGTCTAAAGGTTTGTCAGACACGTCCAAAGTAAAATATATTAAGTACAATTTTATCAAATTATTAAAAAAACCCTCTTAGACTTTTATTTATAAGAGAATTTATGCACCAAATGAAAAGCATCACAAGAGTTTCATCCAACTCTGAAACTTTTTTTTATTTATAAGGAAACTGCCAAGTTGATGAAAAAATCAAGAACATGAATCTGATAAAAGTAACACACTGAACATTGTAAAACACTGTCAGGAGGTCCTATATAAATAATAAACCCACAAAGCTAAAAAGGAAGAAAAGCAAGTTGATTACTTGTGGAATGGTATTATAACCAGAAGATTTAATTAAAAAATTAATTGGTTGACCTTCTTACCTCCAGACAAATAGGTCTAAATCTGGAAACTCCCACTCCTCTTATTGACTTTCCCCAGAACAAAACAAAACAACAACAACAAACCAACCAAACAAAAAAACCCTAAAAAACTAAATAAGGCCAAACTCAGTCGAAACCTACTTCCATATAAATATTTAATTCACTTCTTAGAAAAACAAATTATTTTGTGTATTTTATATAAAATATATGCCAGCAAACTTTCTTTCTGTTTACAGAGTAAAGATGAGAAACAAGTCCTTGGTCAAGTTGTGCTCTTGTGCTAAAGGACATGCAAAAATTCTGGTTTGACCTCTTTTAACTTCCAGAAAATAAATGGGACAGCACATGTTCAATCAAAGCGATTAAATTACCTGAGGCTTCCCCCTCAAATTTGCAGCTGCTAGCTGGAAGGTAGTGAAATGAGGTCATGAGGATGAACATAATGACTTCCAGAGCTACAGAGGCACTCCTGGATGTTCCCCCACTGACAAAGTACTTGAGCTGGTAAATATCTCCTTTGGGTCAGATATTTTAATACTAGTAGATAAAATTTGTTTTGCCTGTAATAATCACAATTACACTGGACATTTAAGTCATGGTAGGAAGCAGGTCCTGGGTACAACAAATCTGCTGCACAAAAAAATGGAGAAGTCAAGGAGTTGAAGTTGGGAGAGAATCTCAGGAGGTCTTGTGCTCAAATCAGCATCAGCCTTAAGATTAGCAAAGACTGCTATGGGCTTTATCCAGTCAGAAGAACCTCCAAGGATGGAGACTTCAGAGACCTCCAGGCAGACTATTCCTGTGCTTGACTATCTTCACAGTGAAAAGGTTTCTCCTTTCCATACATAATCACTGCCAAATACGCGGAGACAATCTTGCACCGTTTGCTTAGTAAACTAGTCTCAATAGTACGCATGCAGACAAACAGTGCATTGTGTGAACTGCACAAGTGGTGTGACAACACTTGTGGGTGGACTGTTGCTGTGCAGGCTCCATGTGCTCATGTCTTGACATCTTAGGTGTGAAAAAAATAATCCTTTGTCAAAAATTAAGAGTATTTGAAAATACATAAGCATACTTCATTCAGTGATCCAAGGTACCATTATCTGCAACTGTTAGTGTTGGTACCTTAACAAGATACCACTATGTCTATAAATGTATGGGAAAAGAAAATTAAATTTTGCTTCCACATAATAGGTCAACTCAATATAACACAGCAACATGACCATGTGCAAGCCATCATGCCCTCTTTAGGGTTATGTAATGAAAACAGTAAACAACTCATCTACCAAATTAATTTAAGAATGAGAGGAGGTATTTCACTTTGTCAGATGTGAATACACAGGGATGTTGAGGCAGGATCCTAGTTGTCTTCAAAACTTACACTTGAAAGGAAGCTTGTAATTTTTCTAGCTATTAAAAGTTACCCTTGTAAAGAGAGGCTAGGTGCTCAGTTGTAATTTTTAAGTTCTTTATAGATGACAGAAAGACCTTGTCAGCAACTAAATACTACTTCCAAGTCTTTTAGCATGTACTAAAACTTTTTATGATACAGCTTCTAAATTAGAGAAATTTGATCATGTACATGCTCAGGTTTCTTGCATCAGATTACCTGACAACAAAGAACCAATGACAATGAATTTGGTTATAAGCATAACTTTTATCTAAGAACACCCCAGGGCAAAGCAGAAGAAAAATGAAAAAGAATTGTAAAGACAAAATCATGCTCAGTTAAGTGACTTCAAGTCTTGCTTTCAGAAATAAAATTATTACATCATGATGCAGTTGCTTTTTTTCTTCTTGTAAGAAAAAGAAAAAAAAATTAAAACATTTGTAAATTCTGCAGAAATGTAAATGTTTTGGGAGAAAAAAGAAAATCGTTTAACTGTGAGTGAGGAATGTCATATAGTTAAATAATACTGGATTATGTGTTTCCATGCTTCAGAAATCTTGGTAAGAAATAGTAGAAATAGTCTAACATTTAACCTTAAAATCCCAGTGTTTTGAATTTCTTTGGAACTTGTTCAATTTCCTTTGTCCATTTATACATCAAACGGAAAAAATATTTTTCTTCAGTAAACACACTTGGGCAGACTGTAGAAGCCCATTAAATATAATTTCTGCTAAGGTTGAGATTTAAATTAATTTTAATTATATGCATAAAGAGTTATGAACTGAAGTTCAGAAAGAAAAGATGTACTGAATTACCTTAAAACTGATAATATTCACCAGTTAATACTAAGTCAAAGCTAAAAATAATGGAGAGCAGTGAGAATTATTAGAGCTGTGGGTATTTATATGCAAGACAAAAAATTACATTCAGTGGTAAGGGCAATTGTGATTTTCTTCAGTATCCTTTAGAAAAAACATTTTTCCATAGTTAATATTGTTGTTGTTGAAAGATGGCTATCAAGTACTTCCATACGAAGGAGCACAAAATGAAGATGGACTGATTATAATAAACCATTGCAAAAGGAAGAAAGTGGTATGGCTAGGGACTATTCTAATTTTCACAACATTATGTGTAAAGCGATTACTTTCTTGTAGGTATCATTAATGAACATTTGCAAAGGTTTTCTGAGTAGATCACTGATAGCTGAAAATACTTTTTTTAAAAGACCCATCAACTTTATTTAAACTTTATTATATTATATGTCACCATTATGCTAAGCAGGGCAGGGGCAGCAACTGAACTGAAGAAGGATAAAGAAATTTTGTTCCCCATTCATACTCATCTCCCCAGCTACAGAGTTAGCACATGTTCATAGCACAGAACTCTATTTCCTATGAATTTCTGATGTTAGACCTTCCAGAATTCCAGCAAGTAGTGTTATTCAAGGCCTCAGTACATCGGTTGCAGAAAACTATAGAGAAGGTAGAATACTATGTAAAACCACGTGTCATGGTTTGAGATAGCCCCAAAATCCAATCCCCTAGCTCCATTCCCCCTCCCACATCTCAACCTAATGTGAGATGGGTTTTTCCAGACAAAACACACCAGACTCAAAGTGGGGGAAAGGGAATATATTACAATGACTGTACAAATAAATACCATATCACATTATACACACGATCACAACTATCTCTACCATGACATATGTATTTACACTGATCAGATCTCTTCTCCCCTCCAAATAAAAGTCCAGGAGGGAAAGAAGGACAGATCCCTTCCAGTCCTTAAACAGCAGCATCTTCTGAGGTAGCAGTCTGTCTGTCTTCTCCACATGCAGCAGCTGATAGCTGGCTTTCTGCCAGCACCCCATCGCCTCCAACCGAGGGGTCTTCCGTGGGCTTCGTAACCCCAGACAAGGTCGTTTCACCATGTCATATCACGAGCACAGGGGGCTTTGTGACAGTCTGGTATCTCCAGGAGACTCAGCTCCTTGCAGGGCCTCTGTGCCCTGTTCTCAGGCTGCCACCGTGGCAGCAGTGCGAGGAGGGGGAGCCAAGGTCAACTCCCCCCGCATTCCATCTGGCCGTCCCGGTCCAGCTACGGGACGCTTTGAGCTTCTCAGCTCCTCTCTCTCTCCAGTGCTGCATGTCTAAAACTTTTCTCCTTAATAGGAGTCCATCTCCCTCTTCTCCAAGAGGGTCTCAAAGGAGTTTTGGGGGGCTGGTACAGTCTTACCCCCAGAACTCTGTCTCTCAGGCTGCTGGCTCTCTTTCTCCCAGCTCTCTTTCCAGGAGTCTTCTCTGGTGCTGCATGTTGTTTCTGCTGCTCCCCAGGTTCAGGTTCTTATCTCCTGGCTCTCTGCCACCGTTTCTCTGGTCAGTGCCGGCTGCTGCTCTGCGCCCATGGAGAAAACATCTCCCGGCATAACTACAGGCACCTAGCCCAGCTTTATGCTGTTCCAGGTCCCCGCAGCCCCCGCTGGGGGCTGGGAGGGCCCAGAGGGCCCAAGGGGCTTGGAGCCCCTTCCTCGTGGCTCTACAACATGGCCACTTCTCCTCAACAACCAAACTACAACTCATCTCTTCCGGTGAGCTTGTGGAATGTTGACATTTTTTCAGGAGCGCCCATTGGACAGAACTCCAAAACTTCCAGGGGTTTCCACTCCTTGGGGTCTACCACTTTTCTTAGTCTCTGGGGGAAAACAAGATTCAAACCACAACACCATGAAATGCACTTTCTTATCCTTCACCTCTGCCCTAGGCTCACCATTGATCTGAGACAAAGCACAAAAGGAGGCCCATATTCCCCCACTTTATTAATTTCTAGGCTGAATCTAGACTTGTAACCCAGAGATAGTGCAATGTCCTGATATATAAAATATACTGAAACAAATAAACAAACTGAAAAATTCTGTAATCCACATTATAATATTTCCTTCAGGATCTGATTTTACCTACTTTCCTCTTTGACATGCCCGCATAGAAGCTTTCAGAAAACTGGAAACAATATATATTCTGGTGCTAAACCACCAGTAAAGTTCACTTAGAGAAATCAACAATCTAATGCAAGGTGAGCTGTAAAAAATATGTATTTCTCTCAAATAGAAATTTCTTTTTTTTCCATGTAGAAATAAATGGATGAGAAAATAATGTGAATTATCTTACCTAAAGAAGGCATGGTGTGTCAGTTAAAAATCAGCTCTTCATTTCCAATCCACAAGGAATTTTTCTTTCTCTATGCTGAATATTTTACAATTGTAAATCACCCGGTTACAGAGACAATGTCCCTAAAACTGCTAAGGCTGTGATTATTTACTAATTTCAAATTGAGAAATGCATACCCAATTGCAATCTGGAAATCTTACTTTGTATTAAGGTACAAGTAAATTGTGTTAGGTCATGTTGCTCTGTTCTTGGCATTTAAAGGGAAATGGAGAACTTGTAATACGTTTGAGTTACTGAACAAGGAATCAAAATCCCTGGTGATATCTAACTGCCCAGCAGGATCTCCTTACAAAGAGAAAAACAACAACAACAATCTTTAAAAATAACCACACTAATATAATCCACTTCAAAACTGGCATAGGCTAATAGAGTTACCATGAGTTTACCATGTTTTCAGTAGTATGACAGATTATGTGCATTTTCAAATTTGCATATATAGACACTGGTAAAGAGAGCCCAGAATTACAGACACCAAATAATAAGATTAAATTAAATACTGTCAGATATAAAACCCCAAATCTATCACAAACCTCATACCTGTATTTTGAACAGAAGCAAATGCTGTATGGTTCATAAGGCAACTGGAATGGAATTCATTATAACAAAACTAAATATCTGCAGCTGAGGTAATCACCCTAGGCACCTTTTGTAATGAATGAAAAACAATTTTATTTAGCATAAGATTCGTTGCTACTAAAAGAAGCCATTTAGAATAGACAAATGAATTATACCTTAAAATGGACATCTTTCTCTTAAATATAAAGGTTAACTATCTCCAATGCAGATGTTCATCCTGTAAATGTCTAAAGCTAGGCAAGATGAATCCCAGCCAGAATGACTAGTTAAGACAACTATAAAAATCCACTATATTGAGAAGATTTGGTCTGTTTACGCTTAGGTATACACAGTGGTGATTTAAAAAAATTAGTCCTTTCACTTCTCCTTGAGAATGAATTTGTGCTACACAAACCTTTGACTAAGTGTCCTATGTGTCAGTGTTTTAAAACTGCTAAAGTTCCAAACTACCATCTAGCTTCCACTCTAAAATTGCAGTAAATTAAACAACAGTTCTTAAGTTGTCTCTAAGTGGCTATAATTAAGTCTTCACTCCTAATGATGGTGCCCATTCCAAGGACAAATTCAATATGGTAAGAGGTGTAGGAAGGGAGAATTATAATAAAAACCTATGGCTTGGCATACAGCCATGTGTAAAGGGCATACATTAGCACTTCTACAGTTTCTCCAGGAGATGCTGGAAGAGAATCAGTCTGGAGTGGATACAGATGAAATACAGTAAAAGACACAATCACCTTTTCTAATTCCTCCACATACCTTCGTCTACTTTTCATCTTGTTTAAATACATGTTTACTTTGTCAGAGGAAGCTTAACCAAATTCTCTTTTATATACTTCATTCTCAAGCAAGGTATAGCCATGCTAGTAGATGAAAGGTAGTCAGTATTAGGGTGTGAGTCCAAATTAAGGTATTAACATATTCCCTGAGATTCTTCTACTTTTCTTGGAAGCTTTTAGCCTTAACCCTTGTCAGATAATTTGCAGGAATCCTCAAAGACTCCTCTTGTTAACATGTTCAGGTTAACAACAGATGATAACGATGAATAGGACAGTGAGTTTTAACAGTATGTGTGAATGAAATATACTATTCTGAGAAAATGTGCCCCCAAAACAAAGACCCCTAAGGAGAAAATTACCAATGACAAGCTTTGCATGAAATTGCCATCACTTAGATTAAACAAAACAGATAATTACCAAGGGGCTTTCGAGAAAAGGAGTCAATTTGACAAGAAGAATAAAGAAGCATGACATTTTGTGATGGGGGAGATACCTTGGAACAGAAAAGTGGTAACAGCAGCACTCCAACTCCAATATGACACTGCCTCAAGTCATCCCACCACCATCCTGACCTCCTTCTGGGTCTAATGGGGTCTCTGCCTCATGTGACAGCATAGGCAGCTGTACTCTGGCTAGAAGGATGACTCTGCAAGGGTGCCACATGCTAGGAACTACAGCTTGGAGTACCTGTTTGAGCCCAGTGGACCTTTTACATCAGAAGTGGGTTGTAGGGAGAAGCATGGGTACAGGTCACAGGTAAAGCCAGCACACTTGCAATCCCACCAGACACAAGTTTGGGTGTGCACATAAACGTGTAGTTGTACGTGTGCAGTTAGAGCTTCCTGGGTTATTGGAGGGCAGTTAGAAATGTGTATGGGTACACTCACATTTTGCAGGTGTACAGTATTATACTTTATCTGTTGTACTGCTGATATTGATCCCAAATGTACAGTTGACCAACTGGCCTATTAATTACACACAATTCAAAACTCAGTAAACCCCTTTGAACCTGATTTGGTTTAACTCAAGTGAGCTGAGTAGTTCTTCCCTCTCACATTTGTCGCATTTCCAATTTAGCATAACTAAAGCTATGATAAAAACCTCTATATAATTCCCACCCATCACCTTACCTAATTTATGCCCAATAAGGTCACACAATACTAAGGATTTGTAAACTAGATCATATCTTAGATCATCTACTTGAAGCTTTCTGAAGATTTTAGTTAGAAAACGGTTCAAAAGTCTTCCAAAAAACTGAGAGAACTTCTATTGGACAGCAGTATTGAATAAGTGATAAACCAATTCAATTTCCACAGTACTGAAGTAGGCAAATATTTTTTTGTTTATATGTACACTTTAAGGTACATTGTTCTCCCTGAAAGGCTGGCAATAAAAGGAACACATATGATAGTAAAAGTTATTGACATGGAAGTCAAGTTATGGTCTAACAGTGAGGTTCCTTAGCTTCATTTTGAGTTAACTGAGGGTTTTTGAGGTAATATAATCTTTTTTTTTTCTTTCTTTCCCATATGATCCTTTTACTTACATTTTTGCAGAACTTAACAATAGCAACTGTGGTGGTGATCTTTAAGATGGCTTCTTATCTAAGTTAAGTTATGCTTGATTTTATGGAAGAATTAGGATTTTAATGATAAAAAGTGGTATCAACTATAAAAGTAATAAAATACATTACTACGCTATTTTTTAAAAATCTAAGAAATATATATGTAAAAAGATTGGTTTTTTCTTTCATCAGTTTCAAAACCAAAATTCTCCTTCCAAAACTTCCTATCTAATATAAAAAAAAATAATAAAGTTGCTTCATAGACAAATTTATGACACAATTAGCTGGTTCATTGATATCATGCATGTTTAAATATTTCAAAACTTCAAAATTTTCCCTTTTAAAAGTATTGTTAATTTTCTAAACTTTTTTTCACCATAGAAGATTCTGCTAAAATCAGTTTGATGTGGATAAAAATGTTTTAGCTGAAATGTCAGATTGTGAATTTGGCTTCTTTCCTTTTGCAAGTAGAAGGTAGAGAAATATAAAGTTATATAAAATGATTATTTCTCTTTTTTTTTTTTCATATACAGGCATTTGCCAGTGCTTAGATGCTATGGGGAACAACGACGATGTAATTTTGGACAATGTTTGTCCTAAACGTCTGCCAATTTATCCCACTATATCTGACATTGTGGCCAGAGAGTTTATTCTGAATGCAGAAGTCAATCTTCAGATTTGGCCAGCTCATCTTTCAGGTGAATTAATCCCTGCACTGGGCAGTACATGGAAAAGTAATTGATCCTTTCCATAACTTCTGCCTTGAAACATTTTGCAGTTTTTTACTTCCTAGAACTACTGTATGTCTTGGAGGTGAAAGTAAGTACTGTTAAGGTAGAAGCTGAGTGAGTAGATATACAGTTGCCAGTTTAAGGGTCATTATGTGAAT
The DNA here is from genome assembly GCF_001715985.3 of Manacus vitellinus. Lineage (NCBI taxonomy): Eukaryota > Metazoa > Chordata > Aves > Passeriformes > Pipridae > Manacus > Manacus vitellinus. Next base: position 22,099,281 of record NW_021940208.1, on the reverse strand, counting down.
GCAGTTTTGGTATTTATTTTAACTAGTTTTAAAAGTAAACAGGTTTTTTTTTTAAATGAAGTAGATGACTAGAAAGACTAGGTAAATACTTTAGGAGAGGGTGAGTAGAGTCACTGCAGTGTAATCAGAGAAAGACTATCTAAAACCAGAGAAGCTGCTGTGTTATTTCAGTCCCTTTTCTTCTACTAGCTATTTTCAAGCCTGCATTTGGTTTTCTAACACTAATTGGAGTATTGACTGACCATGTAAATGCTTGCCCTCATTGTTCTACTCTAACAAATTAACTAGTGAGTGCCTCCAGTTATCTAAATAAGGAGCTGATTGATCTTGTGGAAATAATTAATCAAGCCAGACCTGATATGATCTCCAGCCATGTCAGAACTTTCTTTTCTCATTATGCTTACCTAGTGCAGAATTTAAATTTACAGCCTGTGGCAAAAGGTAATGTTTTTGAGAGGTTTCTACAAGTCAAATTACAAGGAGGAAGTCAGATTTCAATTGTAATAAGACTTTAAATGAGTGCAATTACACTTCAGTTCAAACAGTCTTGTTTCAAATATTGTTCTGCCTGTCTGGCAGCATTTAATAGAAGCCAACATCGAGTTTAGAGCACTGGGGAATAATATGCCAACTTTCCTACTTGAATCAGTGGAAGCAGGGTCCTTAGCGGACAGGTACTTAAATGCATGTATTGCAGAAACTGAAATGCTGTTACAACTATATTTCTCCTTAACGACAAGTAGACATAGTAAGCAATACAATGTCTTTTGCTGCAACAACTCATTTATCATGAACAAGCTTACTGTCCTTCACCCTTTACCCTCCCCACGTACACACACTTAAAAAAGGAAAAAGATCTTTCTAACTGAAAAAGCAGGAGCAGCTGACACTATAACTTTGTTCAGCAAAGCACAGTACACTCTTAGTGATCATAAAACGTCCCCAGATGTCTGCACAGTATCTTAACTAGGAAAAGCACCGCAGAAGTATCTTTTAAATCATCAAATCCAGACTACTGCACTGACAAATGGGCACTACTTGCTAGTCTTTCCTGACACACTGTCTCAATCCTGGCCAGCACTTCAGCACAGATGTTCTCACAGAGAACTGGAATTACCTAGTTTCTCCTCTCGACACACTAGCAATGACACAAGAAGAGAAAGCTTTTAATGAAGCTGTCATAATCTTATGACAACACAAGGAGGCTAAGAGCTAACCCAGATACTCCCACAGTGTAGAAGCATGCCTTCTTTCTCCAGCACTTATACTAGAAGCCTAAAGGCTCAAGATCCTAACCTAGACTAAGGTTAGAGACTTGCCCAAACAGCACAGAATTTCTGCTATACCCAGAAACACACCACCACCAATGAAAATGAAACGAAAAAACAACATTGCTTTCATAATTAAGAATAGTTTCTAAATGTGCATACTTCAGCAAGTATGCACAATTCATTTGGATAAGCTTGGTTGTGAATCCAGACCCTAGAGCATTTTCTGTTTCAGAGGTGGCAGAAACAAAGGCTGTTTTAAGTGCATATGAATCAGCTTTAAGCTGATTTTTGCATTGTTAAAATAGCACAATTCACAGCTTTCCTCCAGCCTACAACAGAAAATTTATGCTTTTACTCTTTGAATGCAGAAAGCATGTATTTGTAGTAAGGAGAAAGAGCTGGATTCTGTACATTCGGATATATTCCTACGTGAATATATCTGCAAAATGTTCGGCATTAAAACATAATTACAACAAGGAATTGTCACACAGAGTATTTGAAAGCAATGCACTTAGTTTGCAATAATATATCTTTAATTGCCCTCTCAGATCTTCACCAAAAGGAACAGAACACAAATCTGCATCATTGCCCAACTGGGAAAATAAATGGTCATCTTGTTTCGCTCATAAATGAGTACTGTTGGCAGTGAACCATTATGAGGATATTTATTACCTTATTTCCAGTGGTAGACCATTATCAAATGCTACCAGATGCTCATCTCAATTGTCAGTATCATATTTGAAGACTAATGATGCCAGCTAGCTTTCTACATAACAGAAAAATAGAGTTTCTTCACCTCAAAGCTGCCTATCCCAGTTTACATTCAAGTTTTGCAAGCAGGTTCCTTTCCATTCTGAATGGACAATTTCTTCAAAATAGACTACAACTGACTGGAGGGTTTATTACCTACTGCAGAAGGCTGTCCTGGCAGTTCTCCATAGATTAATTCCCAAGAGGAGATTATCTGAAATGCAACCCCACTGGTTAGACTAGCAGTATAGAGTTCCTTATTAATGTATTATTTTATATTTTAATTGTGGTACAGAATTTTAATCAAGTAAGTATGTTAAAGGAGAATTAGTAAACAAACAAAAACTCTTAGAAAAGAGTATAAAAATATGTGTTTATTTAAAAAAACATTCTGAACACAGCATATCTACTTTTATATACATACATATATATAATATAGGCAAGACTTTCAATGTTACAGTCTTAAGTTATGGCTCAGAATTTAGAAGAGCTAATCAGTTTTGGCTTCTGTTTGCAGTTTGACTGGCATTTTAAACCAGGCTTGGGTAAAGTAAAAATGCCTAGCACCTTTGAAAGCCATGCAGTACATAGCTGTGTTTATGTAAGTGGATCAAGCCATGAGTCAGAATGTTGAATGACCATTTGGTATCATAAATAATTAAAGGAATATCATGAAATAATTTATTACAAATGGATTTTTAAAAGTGAATCACTAAGTGCATATGAGTTCCTTGCTAGAAGATCTCACTGTTTCAATCACTGAATTCAAAAACCATTATTGAGATCCCACTGGGAGAGCAGAATAGGTACTTTCTGGATGGGTTGTTTGTTTGCTTCCATGTCTATTCTTGCTGTGCAAGTGTTCCTTGCTCTATAGCAAATACGTAACTACTCAAAAGGTGGCTAGAAATAATGAGCTGAAAAGGTTTGTTAAACCTACATTTGAAATTGCAACTGTACTCTTCATCAGAGAACAAAACATTTTATCCATATTATAATAAAATTGAATTCACAATTCATTTACAGATGAAGCCTAAATCCAAGTCCACTAAGAGAGGTTTTAATAAACATGTTTCAAATTTGATCTTGAATTGCTGCACTTACATGGAGCATGTTCTTTTTAAATTCACAACTCCTGCTCCTGCCCAGGCACAAGACACCCTAGTGTCTCACTGCTCTTAGCAGCACCACAGTCCAGTACAGAGGGACTTCTACTTTAAGTAAAGCCCTGTTTGATAGCCTTGATCTTCATCATACTTTAATCAAGGGTTTGCCAGGACTTCCATTCTTGTCAGGGACTTATAAAGAATCTTTCTGGGCTAAACAGTGCACTCAGTGTTCTAGAAGTGAAGATAATATATTTGTAGCATTAATTAAAATTAATTAAAATTAGAGTAACAAATAAAAATATTCAAGAATTTTGAAGATCTAATTGCCCTAAAGGATGAAGGTATGAGCAGATCAAAACTTTATCATTTTCCACAACAGAAACCTCAATTTTCAGCACATGCGTGATTTCTTTAAACTACCGCTGCTGTTTATTTTAATAATTTTCCTGGATCCAGAAATTGCTGTCATCTCCCTTTTGTTATGGCAATAACATTTCAAGAACATCAGTGACAACAAGAACTTTCAGCTACAACCATGTTTCATTGCTGTCACAAGAAAAAGCCATCTTATTTCACAACACGTGGCACAGACATTAATATTCAGGTTCCGAGATTCAAGTTAGTGTTGCATGTCAAAAAGTTTATGCGTATTCTTTGAAGCCAGAATTTATAAGTGTTCTGTATTTGAATGACCATGTTCATGACTTCATGAGTGGCCTACAGCAACCTATAAACAACAGAATTAATCTGCAGAATAATTCATCATGTACTGGGTAGAAACACATTTTAAGAGTCCAGCCTTGCCAACAAGATACAGCATGCATACAAATACTCTTGCTTCAAGTTCTCTGGTATGTGCATAATTGTTTGGAAAAGCACACAGCTAGCCTGGACATTCAGAAAACGTATTTGTTATATTGCTAGGAGCTAGTGAGCTTCTTAGGCTTTCTAGATACAAGGCATATTTATATGCAACAGATGCTCTTGTAATGACAATGTTTTACTTTCTTCCATCCTCTTCCTTAGTATATTGAGTTACTTTGACTTGGGGCATCCAGGAAAGGAAAGAACATTGGTTGTTCATGTGAGAACATATAACCACAGAAGTATGCTCTGCTGTCTCTGTTTCCATTAGGTTCACATGATTTCCAATTTTTGCCAGGAGCTCACTGTCCAGGATTATGTATGAGTCCTAAAACAAAATCTGTAAGGATAGCCTGTGGTAGTCACTTGGACAGAGATTCTACTAAAATAAAAATATGAAGAATTCATATAAAATTGTTGCTTACAGATGCCCTAAAGATAATGCCAACGTGACATATGGACAAACAGAAATAGGAATGATAAAAAAAAATCAAAAAATTTATTAGTAGATTCAGAGAGACAGAGTAGAAAATGCTAGTAATAAAAATAAAACTATTTTTTAGATTTGAAATATTACACCATTCTTTTCTTTCTCTAAGAATAAGAAGGTAAAGAAACAGGTAAAACAACAGCCCAGAAAACCAGTAATTCACTGTCATGACATATGTATAATACAGGCTCAGTAGGAGGGAATTAAAACTGTAAATGACATTAAATAACCAAGATTAATTTGCTTTACCTTGGTGAAACCACATGTGGGAAATAAATCAGAGAAAAATTAGGTGATTACATAATGTGGTGATGAAGACTAAGCAAGCATCTAGACTGAAATACTAATAGTAATATATTGCTTATTGAACATTGCAAAATCATTTATTATTAAATAACCATGCATAAATATTTATTATTTAAGTATTTAAATAATTAAATCTATATGTCCAAACAGACTTTTTCCACTTGCCTGATCTTCCATGCTAACTGATGGAATTCTTTCATACTATTTTGTTTTGTTGGAGAAAAATTAGTAAGAATTCATTAATTCATAATAATGTTGTTAAAAAAATAATTAAAATGAAAACAAGAATACCAAAAAACGGTAAGTTCTTGCAGCACTCAGGCTAGACACTAGGCAGTATCCATTCAGTTAAGAGGATACAATAGAAACATTTATAGTGACAAAATAATAGCAAATTTTACATCTATTGCATAGGTAATAATTACAAATCTACTAATGTACTGAGTAAATTATATGGATGTAAAGAACTGTTTGTAAATAGGCTTTAAATAACCCCTTTGCAAACTATCATGAAACACATTATATTGTGTTAATGCTATTTGCTTTAAAGGGTGCCATATTGTATTATTTGGAAAACAAACAAACAATCAAACAACAATGAAAAAAAACACATTCAAACCAAGATGGTTTTATGAAAACTTGAATCCTAAAGAGAAAAAGAAGGTTTTGAAGAAACAGCATCAAAACAAAATGATAATATATTTCCAAAGTAAAGTTAGATCTCAAATGGGACTTGAAAGATTATAAAAATAGACAGGCTGAAATAAGTTGGAAAAATTATAATTGAACTAAATCACCAAAGACATGCTAAAACTACAGCACTGAAGCAAGAGAAGATACCTGTCAAAAAGCAGCATGGTATCCAAACTACTAAAGGCTAGAGAAATGTAAAGATCATTGTTATAACCGTCTTGAATTATATGAAAGGCTTTCCTGCCTAACCAAAGTTTAGGCAGGAAATCTACGAAAATCACATTCGAAATAAAGATAAATGTCCAGGAGCATTTAAACACATTTGACACTAGATGAGACCTTGATTTTTTCACTAAAGTCTCACAAAAAAAGATGTTACAATAAAAAATTATGAAAAAAACAACCTGGAGCAGGAAAAAATGTGAGATTCTTTTTGTTTCAGATACCTTGTATATCTTCCCTCAAGATACACTAGTGGAATTATTTTTTGCTTCACAGGTACCGAATCCTGCCTTGAAAAGGTATCTTAGCCAAACAGATCAAATTAAGATTGCTTGTACATGTTCCCCTTGTAACCTGAGGCAGAGTTCCCGGATGATCCAGTTGGTCCATCTCACTGTAGCCAGTGCCAGCTGCCACCAGCCAGCTAAATAAAGGTCTGATTTAGATAAATCATTACTTTCCTCATGCATTTACAGTCATTATCTTGGATCTACATCTCTGCTTAAAAGCAAATCATCTCCTGACTGATAGTGAACTCTATGGGCAACCTGTACTGCTCATCAGTGCCAGTCTCTATGTTACTGACTGATATGTTTCCCATTCCAGGACATGGGACATTTACAAATTAGAATACAATTTTGTTTGGTTTGTTTTTTTTCTGGCCAAAAACTGTTGTTTTGTCAGTTTTGGATTTGGAGCTTTTTTTGCTGTTTGTTTTTTTTTCCTTCTGAAGAGTAAATACGTGTCCAGAAAAAAAACAACTCAGATCTCATGATTTAATCTAATTCAATTAAGTGAAAACTCCATCTATTTATTTCCCATTTACAACATACTGAACTGAATTAATTTTGGTGAACTCTTTTTATATGTGAAGGAAATAAATACAGAAATTGTGGGGTTAAGGTTCTTACTGAAACAGCAGAGATCTGAGTCCAGTTTCCCAATTGCCAAAGACCTCCTCTGTAATCACTGGCAAGCCATTTCATCTCTTTCTGTCCCAATTCTCACTTCTTTGCTTGCTTAACATATCCTTTTCATTTGCTGTTGTCATGGTGTTTTTTTTAACAATAGAAGCCTTTCAGAACAACAAAAAAATCTGTTTCTAGGATATGAGAATTATTCTTAGAGTTACTGTATATATACCTCTCTTTATGCATACGTGTGTGTAGGTGTACGTGTGTGTGTGTGTGTGTGTGTATACGCATATCCATACCTATGTTCTTGCATATATACACCAAGAACGTTCTTTGGCCAATTCATACATATGTGTGTCTAAGAATTTATTGATTATATATATGTATAGCTCAATCCAAACAGTTATTAGATTTATGCTAAAAAAACCTTAATACCATTAAAAATAAAGTTTATTACATCTAGTATGGTGCTGTATGTGAAATCTGTGCTGAAAATTGATACACTAATACTATGCAGTCCACAGCTGATACATTGATTTCTTTTATGCTAAAATTACAGTAATTTACCTATTACTAATTAATACCAGATGGATGTACAGAGGGATATATATTGGTATAAAACTACAGTGTTAAGAAATGTGCATATGTTTTATGAATCATTTAATTATTAATATGCTGATATAACAGCAGTAAATAACCCTTCCATAATTTTAACACACAAGTATTTCTGCATAAAGGAAATCATAAATATTTATGATCAAACACGTGTTCATAGTATTTTGTTATATAGGCCAGCTATTGCCAAAAAAACCTGTATTCTAAATCCAAATGTTGCAGGCAGAGGGGCAAAAAAAAGGTAAATGTGGACGGATAGCTGAAAAAAAAATAGGTAACTAACTAATACGGTAAAACTACAAACCATAAAAAGGATGCTCTGAGCCTATATCAAATACCCAGTTAGTATCTGTTTAGCAACAGACATTTACAACAAATTAAGGGTACTCTTTTTTACTACATATGTGAAAACTGCACCATCCAAGAAGAAATTTTCTCTCTGAAGATCGAAATTAAGAACTGAAAATTCAGGGCAAGCAGAGCTATGACAGCTACTCAGCAGTCCAGCTACTTCATATTAAGTATGCTATAACTTTCTTTTGACATTAAAAAAAATCCAGTATTCTGAATCTTTACAAATGAAAGCAGATTTTTCTGTTGCGCTTTGTACTGAGAAACTGTATATGCCAGTGTAATTTGATTTAACCATTAATATTCATTCCACTAATTTAAGTATTTGAAAGTTATAACTATTTGCAATTTTGCTGCTGATTGACCCTGATTTTTTGATTTATTAAATCTTCTTAATGGATAGTGCACAGATGTCACTATTCATGTTTTTATAAACTAGAGTTCCTATTAGTGCTGACATGCTGCAGAAAATGTAATATGCTAAATTCACCTATGCTAAAATTCTTCATTCCTAGCACTTTAAATCAATATCTTGTTTTTATTTAATCATACAAAATCCACTATAAGTATTGGAATACCAAAATTTAAAGTAAGAGAAAGACAATGTATCTCAGACTTGGCAATATTAACATCCTATAAACAAAATAAATTATAAGAAACTAAGTACAATTTGGCTTTGTAAAGTACATTATTTGTATTCACTTTCAAAACCTTTGTGATTTTGTATCCTCCAGATCACGCTGCTTTGATGCAGCTGTAGTACGGCAGGTGATTTATAGGCAGAACATTTATAGGCATTCTTTATATCTACTATTATAAAATGCACCTATATCTATTCAAGACACCACTGACAGGTAATAGATCAAAATAATAAGTGCAAATGCTTGATCTTCTTCAATATCTAACAGTAATCAGGTTTTATGTGTGTCTTGTGAATTAAAATTATTTTACAAGGCACACCAGGAACATCGACTCTAAGAGGACAAAAGGTCAAACCAATGACAAGGGTAAACCTGGATCTTATTAATGGTTACTGTTTTATTTCCCACACTCATTTTTTACTGTGGAAAAGTGAGTTTGCCACTCACTGTTCATATACAAGCAAATGAGCATGATTTATTTTCAAATTCAAATAGCAACAAGGATTTTAACTAGGTTACAAGCACAAAGTATGTATCATCCAAAAACACACATTAGCTTGGCTGCCTGATTCTAGGCTGATTTTGTTGACCTGGCATTTAATTTTTTTTTCTTATTTTTTTGCTCATAATTGAGCCCATCTGAGAAATAGTAAAGCTTACACTAGTACATAGTGCCATACTACCATTTTTACAGTCACTTTCAGGACTGCACTAATATATTCTCCACTGTTCTGAAATTTCAACAATGGGCCTTTCATAAAGGCATTCTTAAAGAACAGTGCCTGGGCCCCTCAGTCAAATAAATTCTAGCCAAGGCTTCCAAGGAAAACTTCTGGCCACAATTCACATGACCTACACAAGCACAGTGAAGGAAAAAAAAAGACTGCTTAACAAAGCAAAAAAAAAGAAACAATGTCCCTCAGAAACAGACCATCCATTCAAGTAAAAAGTGAAATACAAAGTACTGTTATAACTGAAAAGACCATGTGTAAAGAATACTAGAGGGTAAAACCTTTCCGCTAAAGAGATGCCGTACTACCAGCTGACCTTCACACTTTCACACTCAGTGTAAGGCATTAAGCACAGTACGGTATTTGAAGAACTTACAGAACTAACAAGGAAGAGCAGAAGAAGCAATTAGTATGCTCAGACACAGCATAGGAAAAGAAAAAGAAAAAAAGCCTACAAAACTCAATGAAACAACAAACACCCAAACTGCTATGAAGCTGTGTAAGAGCCCTATGTTACAGCTCACTCTCTCCCTGCCTTCCCCCTCTCAGTGCTCTCTCCTGCATATTAAACACTGGGTTCAGTAAGGGACACAGCTTTCTGGATTCTCTAATGGAGAAGCATCCTTTTTCCATTCCAAGTACATTATATAACTGTGTAAGCAGTGGAAGCCAATTCCACTGCCATGCCCTCGAGCAGCATTCATCTAATGCAAACAGCCATGGAGAAGTCTGCTGCTGCCTCACATGAGATCCCAATCTAGGGGAAACATAGTTCAGGATTTGCCACACATCACAGGCTTAACCATTTGATTATAACTTACTGATTTCATAGGAAAAAATGTCTATTTTCATTGTGCCTGGTTACAAAGTAATCAAGTAAACTCCCTACAGTCATAGCTGATTTCTTACATGAAAGATTTAGCTTGACTCATTTCAGGCAAACGGTTTAGGTTGAATCTATAACAAGATTCATGCTGATATTTAGAAATAAAACAGAAGCATACAGTATATGCATTTATCGGGTATCAGATCAGAACTTTACTTATCTGAACCTGCTGATCGTATATTGCAGTTTATATTACTTTGCAGGGTAGTAAGCAATGTTTCCTTACTTCCTATTAAAAAAAAACCCACAAACCAACCAAACAATCCACAACAAAACCTTCAAACGACCCCCCCCATTAAAAAATGCTTTCAATTATACTGTCAGTTAGTAAATACACAGTTAAAGACGAATAAAGACAAAATCCAAGGAGTAGATTTTTAAGTTTGAAATTTTCTCATACAAAAGCATTGTTCAGGTAACCCTTGAGTTCATGCTTTTAAGTTTTACAAATCCTGTACTCTCTGATGGCCTCTGATTCCTGTGGTGCAAGTTCACAGAAGACCCCTAAATTATGCACATGGCTTGGCAGGAAAAGTCTTTAAATGTATTTACTTTTCCTTTGTGTAATGGAGAGAAATGACTTGATTAAAAGGGTATGATTAAGAAAAAAAAACAAAACCAGAACCAAACACAAACAACCCCCTAAAAAAGGAAAGACCAAAAAAACAAACAAACTAAAATAAAACAAAACAAACAAAACAAAACCCCAAACAAACAAATAAAAAAAAAAAAAAGGGGGAGAGACTGGTTAATAAAAAACAGAAGGTGACCATTCCCCACTATGGTCCACTGTGGGAAAGATGGTGTGTTGTAGTAAAGAAGAACAAGAACAAGAACAGCAATGTCTGCTGCCATGGCTTTTGGGAGGTAAAGACTCACGAAGGAAAAGCTATTTAATGTATCTTGGTATAAAGTCACTTAATTTCTCAATATGGTACTAAAATATTAGTTTTGTTGAGGTTGCTGCAATTGCGGCCAGTAAATATTAATTATGACTTGGTTGCCATCAACTAAGCAAACTATATGCACAAATCTTTAAAATAAGATTAAAACTGTCGATTATTTTTGGCACTTTCAGTTACTCTTTTGAGATTTTTAATGCCATTTGAATGTTAAATCCATACTGGTGTTACTTCACAGATTAAACATAATTTTTCACTGATAAATTTAAGGCTTTAGTAAACTGAAGGCGGAGGATTTCTGTCAAATAACTTCACATGCTACAGAGGTGTCTGTATCTGGAGACAAATAAGGCTCCTTTATAGTCAATTCAGAGAAACAGAAAACCCCTACATGTGATTCATCTCATATGAAAATGAATATCTAAACCAAGTCACATGAATTGTTCCCTAAAAGTGCCTATTATCTCGACTGACAATACAGAGAGTGACTGGAGGTGGACACCCACAGCTCAGAAGAAACTCATTCCAGATCTTTTGCAGCAGCGAAGACCTACTACAAAACAAGTCAATACTGAACATTGAATCTACCAAATACTTTTTATGGCATTAAAAAGGGGTCTGTTCAAGGTTCCTTGCACTTTGGAGAAAGCTGTTATGTCTCAGACATCTCAGTACCAACATCTTTTACAAAATTATGTGTAGTATTAACACCTTGCATAGGAGTTTTTCTAAAGTAAGCTAGTTCAAAAGTAAGATGTTCAAAAATGAAGCAATAAAGTATATATTGAGTAAATAACAGGTACTTTTACATACGCCATTTCTTTCAAGGAGTCTAAAGTCAGCCTGGGCAATCAGTTTTAGAGTCAGCTTTAGGCCCTGATCAGGTGAAGGATATCAAAAAGCAGTAATGAAAGGAAGGTATTTTTCTTTAGTATTTGTTCTCCCTGTAATGGAGTTGTAAGCTAGTATTTGAAAATCACTGCTTTATTTCTAGATTACATTAATACTAAAAAAAGAAAGGTCAAGATCTTGAAAACCTTGAATGGCATAGCTGGCCTTTCAAAAAAAAACCCTTCACATGCATTTTTCTTTGAGTCAGTTTTGACAATAATGACACAATACAGGGATAGAAGGCATAAATACCACTTTGATGACCAGTACCCCAAATACTGTTCAAAGTATTTAAGTGACTTAAGTCACTAGGTTGGGTTTTTTTTCTGGAATTTACTTGCTCTTTCTTTCTTTTTCTTTGTAATTATTATTTAAGTTTTTTGGAAAATCTACCTTGGTTTGAAATAACTGAACTCTGGGGTTCCATAATAATGGAAGTCCAGACATGCTTGGAAACCAGCCAGGTGCCACAATTTTCACCTAAACTGCTTGCAGAGCAGGTCAGCAACTTCAGGACCGTTGATACTGCTGAGTATGAAACTAGAAACCAGTTACTGAGAGGCTATAAATCACAACTAAAATTTAGGGCCTACTAAAGAGATTAAGGAAAAGAAGCATGTGATGCTTTTGGCATCCACAGTGCAATAGGGACATTGCTTATAAAGGGAAAATTGTTAGAGCATTAAGGCTTTTTTTTGCCAAGATAAACCCAGTGCTGTAGTTTGCTTTGTGGTTTATAAAGTATCTGCTTTATGGTTTATAAAACCTGATGACCGAAGTCAAGAAACAGTACAAACAAATATTCTAGTATGAGGCAAACACTTCAAAAGTTTCTGGAGCTGGTAAGAAAAATGTTATATGAAAGGAAAAAAAAGAGTAACTATTGCAAAGAAATGCTGATAGAGTTCTAAACACTGAGTATGAGCCTATTTTTTTTGTTATTTCACTGAAAGATATCTGAAAGAACGGAAAACAATTTTATCAGGATTTATGTGTGTGTGTGTGTGTGTGTGTGTGCGCATGTTTATAGATATATCTTCCTATATAGAATGTACAAAGAAGTCAGTTAAATGCCAAAGATTGGATCAGCTTTAACAACAGTGATGCAACTGTTCAGCAGTATTATAGGAATACATAGATAAGAAACAGACGCAGACTATATCTGTGCTGTTAAATAAATGAGACTAGGAAGCAAACTGGAGCGCTAGCCATTGCAACTGCAGAAGCATCTGCAGCATTCTAACCAGCTCTCACCAGGACTCAATCCTAGCACAGCACACAAGGCCATTCATGTCAGGGACCCTTCCTAAAATTAAGCATGGATGTCACCACAGCTGCACCCGGTGCTGCTCCCTATCAGCACTTCCCTGGCTAGCTGACACTGGTATCCTAAAAAAGTCTTGGTGTTCTTGAGGTATGACCAGCCTGAAACACAGCATGCATCCTTTGTTTCATGCTAAAAAGCAGTGCTTTGACGATTTGCAACACAGCCTTCAGATCAGTTCAAGTTCTGAGCTGTTGTTCCTAATGGTACAGGAGTACCAGCTGAGGCTCTAAAGAAACACACAACTCCACACTGTGCGGAGTAAGCAGAGCCAGTCTGCTCCAGAAGGTCACAGTCCCAAACTATGCAGGTATGAACCATGCTGCAGGACTTTTTGCGTGTAAATAATATTTGTTCATATGCGGACATATGATAGAGAATAAAATGTTCACACGCACTAGTAAAAGTGCTACTCTATTTATGACTCACTACATTTACTACATAACTCAAAAGTAAAAAAAAAAAAAGGTGCAGAAACCCACAAAATTTGGGGAAATTTGGGGCAACAGAACCTTGATCATTACTTAATTTTAGGTCCTTGTTTTAGACAAATAAATTAGGAGGCCTTCAGTTACTCATCCTAAGCAGTGGAAAGGGTCTGGAGTAGCCCCATATTTCTGGGTAAGATGCTGCAGAATTCCGGAAAATTGAGAGTTTGAGAAAGCAAGTCAGTGTGAATGTGTGAGAAGAAATGTAACAGAACAGCAGAGGGAGAAAAATCTGTGTTCAAAATGCTGAACAATACAGTGAGGTGTTGATAGCCAGTGGAAAGAAAAAACACCCTTACAAACCTGTTAAGTGAACTACTGTGATCTTTTTTTCTCAACAGGTGGCTATGAGAAAAAATATATGTTTAGAAGATAAATTGAAAGCAAGAGCACTAGAGCAAAGTTCATGAAATGCTGTAGGAAATTTTAAACAGTTCTGGTTCTATCCACTTTTTAATAAACCCGCTCTTCTTACTTTTGCTTGAAACTTTCAAGACCAGCATTTTATATCTTCAGTCCTGTATATTTCCACTTTATGTCTTTTCCCTGCAACCTAAGAGAACCAAAAAATACACAAGTAAAATCCCTTGAGAAGTTCAGAGCATATACATATGCAAGATTTTGACTTTTCAGATTCTGTTTAGGTTGTATATCCTATTTGTTAGCTACTTCACATTTTTTATTTTATATTAATCTGACTACAGTCCTTCAGATACTTCTTAAAGCAATGAAACTGAAATTAATCCTTATGCACCACAATTTGGCTCATTTCCACAGGAGAAGAGGTAACAGTATTCCACCATAGAGCTTTTTAAAGGATTATGTTTGTAATTATTTTTAAAAAAATAAAATAAGCCTAAGGAAATACATAACACAACACTTCAGCTTTTACCTTCACATCACTGCACATGAAGTACCAAATCCTACTTAGGGAAGAAGAAAGGAGGAGGAGGAGAATTCTACACAATTGACGAATTAGAATTCTTGTCTTAAAAGCTTTGTTAAATGAATGATTAAATGATAAAGCATTATACAATGAGTGTGTGTTTGTGGGTGTGTAAGTGAAGGACAAATAAAGTAAGTACTTCTGTGGAAAACAAGGGTATGTATTCCCATCCTTTGTCCCAGTCAGGGTGATATCAAATAAAAAATATACAATAACTTCTCTTCTGCAATAGTGACCATATGTTCAAAGACATATATTTCAAGACACATGGGATTATTGCTAGAAGAGGCAATTAACTCCCACAAAGCCATTTTTTTACTTACAGCTGGCTAACGCTTGCAGTATGAGGGGTGAGAAAAACTACTTAAAATTCTGTTTAGCCTTTATAAACATTATCAAATACCTAGCATCACATTACTATTTTCATACATTACTGAAGCCTCATCGAGTTCAACAACTTTAATCTTAACTTTCTTTGACCATGGCAAGGAAGAGCCTTTAGGCTTGATCAGCACTCAAATGCTTTCACACTAAACTCCTATCAGCTTTAAGGGAGTTGTTCAGGTATGTCTAGCAGAAGATTTAGGCCTTCAATGCTATATTTTCATGCAGATTAAAACAGTGATATGCACTTTTAGATACATATATACAAAGAACATACGCCTAAAATAGCCAAGAAAACATTAGCCAATATGCCACTGTAAATCACTGAAAACCTCTGCAAACATGTTTGTAAACTCGACACTCTATTGATTATATTTAAAAAACTGACATGCTGATTTGGCGTTTTAGTCTATAGCACTTCAAAATATACTTTTAACTTTATAGCTTTATTGAATGTCTTATAGACAAATAGATTTTACATTCTATTTTTATAGCCTTGTTGTAACAAATCTATATATTTTTTCCAGGCATCATTCAGTCCCAATTCAGTTGGAATGATTGTTGCACTTCTCAAGTACAGTCAGGAAGATTTGCTCTGAACTTTAAGATTCTCACATTCCTAAAGTAAAATTCCATGTATCACAAGGCACAGTGAAATATGTTCCATCTAATAAAAGCAGATTCTTTGTAGTATATAGTACACTTTTTTTTTATAAGTATGATTCCCCTCACAAGTGATATTATGAAATGAGTAAGTAAATCAACATGAATGATAACAAGGAAAAAAAAAGACCAGTATTTAAATTGCAAATATGCTAATGTCAGCAAAGGTGTTATTTCAGTCCTACTTCATTAAAAAACATGTGCTTATCATTAGTATCACATAGTTTCTGCACTATTCAATTCAAATTCAATGTGGTATAATAAATAATATATGACATGAAGTAAATATCTCATTTTTTATCCCCACATCTGATAAAGATATTAAACAGAACTAAAGAACTGGCCCCATCAATAACCCTTGCATCTTTGTTGACGCAAAGCTCTCCACCCCCTGTCTCCACTGAGGTACGTCCAGAGACTGAAAGACCTCACTAGTACACTGTCTGTCAAACACTGGAGTGCCTTTCTCAGGCTGATCTTTAGAAAGCCTGGTTTTATCCCTCTCCCCCTTCAAATCTCATTTAAAGCTCTTTCAAGGAACCCTGCTACCTCCTGTGTAAAGATCCTTTCCCCTCTTTGAGACAGGTGTACCCCGTCTGCCACCAGCATGTCTCATGTAGACTGACCGAAGATCAAAAGCCCCAAAAATCTTCCAGTGACACCAGACTCAGAGCCAGATATTGATCTGCTGGCTCTTGCTGTTTCTTCCCTCATCATTCCCTGCAACTGGAAAGATAACTTTGATAACTCAATCAGTCATCTCAAAGCCATGAATTGCCCTCAGACTTCTTGTTGCAACTTCATCGTCAAGCAACTGAAAAATCAACTATGGATAATAATTTGACAGCCATATTGGGGGCAGATTAATGATTTAAATAATTTTCAAAATAAGCAAATTAAAGGATATAAAAAGAGATAAAATTCTATATATCCAAATGTCGTGCATCTCCCTTTATCTTGTAAATGTTTGAAACCTTTTAAAGAATTCATTTTTCCTCTAAATTGAGTTGATTCTGAAGGAGGTTAGGACAAGGAATGAACAGTGCAAGTGGGAAGTGGATAGTTTTGTGCTGCCTTTAGTCAGCTGAAGGGGAAACAGTCACTTTTGTAATTAGGTCTCTTGATACATAAAAAAGTGACTGGAGAAGGTACCCTTGACTTACTACCTTGACTACCCTTGACTAAAGTACTATGTATATTTACAGTTAATTATAACTTGCTTTTGTGTTTAAGCCTTGCGATAAGGACAGATGTAACTCTCCTGAGTTCATGAAATACTAAGTCCAAAGATGACTTTAACCCTGTTTTATTTGTCTTACAGTACTGTCTTGTCTCTTGGGTATAGAACCTCTACAATTCCCCTGAAAGCACATATAAGTCTCCATTTTTACAGGTTGAAAGTATAGATACATCAGTACAGATACAATAGACTTCCATGCTTACATTTCCTGTTCTTCTCTTTTTTAAGAAGAACAAAAAAACCCCACCATCTAGTTAAGCAGTTTATAATACACTGATGTGAGAAATCCCTCAGAATTCAGTAATGATGTGTTCATCTTTCTGCACATCTGCTCAAATTCCAAGCCACAATGAAGAACCTATAAAAATTCCAAGTCAGTGGGAAAGAGAGAGAGACACTCATAAGTATTAAAGCACTGCTGAATCAGGATTTGCACTGCAGATTTTTAATGGCTAAGAAAGGATAGCAGTTATATTTGCAATTTCCCAACTGGAATGTGGGCAACAAATAGAACCAAGAAGGCAGACCTGTACTGTTTCCTGTAGCTTGTTATCTTCATGCTTTGTTCAAACCTCAAAAAGAATGAAGGGTGAACCTGGCCTTTGCTGATGTCAATTGAAAGTTTTGTCATTTACTTGAAAGGTTCAGAATTACTTATCATCTTTCTATTCTTTTTGATTTTAAAAGACTCTTTCCAGTTAGGAAAGCAAAACCTTTCTTTTTCTGTCTAAAGGTGGTTTTAGGCAGTAAGTCAAAGAGAGGAGATCCATAGTACTCATTAATTTATTGGATCCGTTGAGCTTGAAACCATTATATAAAACTTTAAAGTGGTCATTACTTTTGACTTCTGTAGTTAGGAGGAAGTAAGAGTAAGAAGTTTCTCTGAGGAAGAAGAAAAGATGTCTCTCGGTGAGAAGAAAAATAATGGAAGAGTGTAGAAGAGGAAAAATAAAACCCAGTATTTTTGTTCTCAGGATAGAGTATTTTTAACTGTGCTATGTTGAGCCTAAGAATACCTTCCTTTCCAAACTTTCCAGTATTTTCCTACAGTCTGGTACAACTCTCATTTTTTAAAAAAATTTTCAGTCATTTTTCATGAATATTAAAATTAATTATAAATATTTAAAATAAAACAGATACTGTATTACAGACAGGTGGGTATGAACCAACAGTGTGCCTAGGTGGTCAAGAAGGCCAGTGGCATCCTGACCTGTAACAAAAATAGTGTAGTCAGCAGGACTGGGGAAGTGATTGTCCCTCTGCACTCAGCACTGGTGAGGCCATACCATTCTGTGACCAGTTCTGGGCCCTTCACTGCAAGAAAGACATTGAGGTACTGGAGCATGACCAGAGAAGGCCAATGAAGCTGGTGAAGGATCTAGAGAGTAAGTCTAGAGGAGCTGCTGAGGGAGCTGGGGTTGTTTAGGCTGAAGAAAAGGAGCCTCAGGCCTTGTCACTCTCTACAACTACCTGAAGGAAGGTTGTAGCCAGGTGGGGGTCGACCTCTTCACTCAGGCAACTAACAACAGGACAAGAGGAAATGGTCTCAAGCTGTGCCACGGGAGGTTCAGGTTGAACATCAGGAAGAATTTTTTCACTGATAAGATGTGTAAGCATTGGAATGGGCTGTCCGGGGAAGTGGTGGACTCATCATCCCTGGAACTGTTCAAGAAGTGACTGAACGTGGCACTTAGTGCTACGGTCTAGTTGACAGGATAGTGTTCGGTCAAAGGCTGGACTCGAAGACCTTGGAGATTTTTTCCAACCTTAATGATTCTATTATCCTAAACAACTTCAATATTTTCAGAATAAATCCCAGGCCATATTCTTTCTCTGTTGTCTATGAAAGCCTTGAACTGATATCACCGAGTGCACATTTCTCTGTTGAGGAATGTATCTCTACATCATCCCAAATTTTTACCAAATTTGCATACGATGATTGAACTGACATTGATGAGTTTGTAACATGAATATATGTACTACTGGGCAATGAGGAAGAGAATGAAGTTTGTAACAGTTGAAGACATAAAAAAGCCTCTGAAGACATAAAAAACCCAACCGATCATTAGATGAAATTTTTAACATCTGTTTCAAAATGCAGCCATATGAGAAGGTGCAGTACTGTTCTGCTAGTTTCAAGTTGGAAGTTAGCTTGGTACTGCATTTGTCCATTTTTTCTTCTGACCTTCAACACTAGAGTGATACTGGACAGACAAACTGATACAGGACCTTGCTCCTTTACCTCAGTTATGTCTGATGAACTAGAAGAACCCATGGAGCTTAAAAAAGTCATTCCCTTAGGAATGACTGTGGCCATATTTTACCTTTGCTATTTTAATCTTTTTTTATCATGCCTGACAACTTTGGTTACAGAGAGTTTCTTGAGATACTGGGCAGGAGAGATGAGAATGTAGCGGGAAAATACACAGTTGGAAATATTCTAATATAAGATTCACTTTGCCCTTGGTACAATTCTAATAGTGAAATAGAAAACATATGTTTACATTATCTTTCTCCACACCCAATCTCAACAAGAACCACAAAATCTCAGCATATATTCCTTTTAGCAAGCAATAAAAAACTATTAATAAACAATATATACATATACTTAAAGTATCTAAACTGTCACATTAAAGTTTTGCTATATTAATTACATTACAGGTAGAATGTAAATGAATGGTTCAAGATCAAGCATACAAAAATAAGCAGCTAAAGATTTGCAGGGGATAATGCAGAAATTATTAACTTAATTCTTCCTAATACCAGCCTCAGAAACTTATTTTAAATCTGCACAGGAATTGTATGCAAAATACACAAAAATGCAAGAGCTATAGTGAGATTAATGATACATGCTTTTTCTGCAGAGGACGGACATTCTTCAAAAGAACCAGGCTGACACACTGGAGTAGGAAGAAGCATATCTTAAATTGTTTGAGTTGCCATAAAGTGTAATAAATGCTGTGTCTGGCACACCCACACATAGATCACTTTTTTGTTTAAAATATTATTTTTTGCTGGAAGTTTGTATCTGCTGATAAAGTAATAGATACTTCATTTGAACAAGGCTGTCTGATCATTAAATATCACTGCTCAGAGATAGCCAGGACAAAATACATGGTTGCTTTATCTGCATGGTAAAACAATTTGATACATGTGAAATTATGTTCTGCAACCCAATCTACAAATGAGAAAACTATGGAATACAATTTTATGAGATAAAGAGCGATAAACTTACATCTCAAACCATACTCAACAAACACTTTTATGTAAGCTAAAGAGCTTTGTTGCCTAGTTTAGTCCTTGTATCCTCATTCCTTAATTTTCATTGCTACACAAATCTCTCTAAACCAGATAATTGTTTCCAAAAGAAAATTTCTGTATCTCTCTGAGGAGAGCTTGGTCCAGGGATCATTTGTATAGGCATGACTACATCCTGAAGTCCTCTAACACACTTACCACAAGTTGTGTACCTGCAAACATTCCTGCCTGTCCTCAGGCCCCATCAAAGGAAAGGCCTCCCTCACATCCTCTTTTGTGCTTTAAAATTCTCATGCTGAGGACTGCAGTACACTGTTTATAGTATTTCAGACACCCTGAACTGACACAGCATACAAAAAATGATTGCTTTGTCTTACGGTGACATAGGCGTCACAGAGAGCCAGGACTGTGCTATGTAGCATGTATGCAGCAAGTCTGGTCTGAGAGGAGTTAGCCATGAGTGATGCCCTGCACGAGACATTCCAGTACTTGGCATGGGATCAGCCCCTTGGGGTGGGTGCAGGTGCAGCCAACTGCTAGAAATGAATACAAGGTGAAAGCAGCACTACAAAATGTGGCAGCTGATACAAGATTTCTGCTACCTGCTCTCTTTGTAATACTACCATGAAAGCCTTACATATCCCTTGAAATTCTGGAAATTATTTTCTGTTTAGACGTAAATATTCACACTTGTACTCAACATCATTGTAGACAACACCTCAGCTGCATGCACTTAGGGAAAAAACCCAAACCAAATCAAAAAAAAAAGCACATAAAGGAACAAAGTCTACTACATTGCACTGAGGCTGCGATTTCTAAGAAATGTTGGAAATAATTTCACCACTATAATCCAATGATATGTGAGGAGAGTATGTCAATAAGCACATACATACACAGAGAAGGTGTAAACTTATCAATCTCATCCTCAAGGTATCTATAAAGCTATCAGCTGAGATAGGTATGAAGAATATCAGGCCTGTTTTCTCCAGGCTCATTCACTTTTAGGAGTGAATGATGCAAAAGCCTCATCATTGAAGGAATGCTAAAAC
Source organism: Manacus vitellinus (assembly GCF_001715985.3). Classification (NCBI taxonomy): domain Eukaryota; kingdom Metazoa; phylum Chordata; class Aves; order Passeriformes; family Pipridae; genus Manacus; species Manacus vitellinus. Next base: position 22,078,293 of record NW_021940208.1, on the reverse strand, counting down.
ATGACATGCTGCAAAGAGACACAAATTTATACCCTCAGAAGCAGCTCAGCTAGAAATTATTACCCTGACTTACCATAAGGGTATGTATACAATTAGATGCATAGTTAGCTGTAATGGAGGAGTATCAAGACAGAATTAAAAAGAAGATGAAATATTACAGAGTGTATGCGTCTGATACCAGTCTGAATCTGCAAACAAAAACTGCCTGGCATTTTGTAGTATGGTTCAGCATCCTGACTGAACCTTTCCCTTGCTGTTCCTCAATACCTCTGTGCCACCTATGGGATAGCTTTCATTTCATCACCCAGTGTAGAACACAGCAAAGCTCACAAAACAATTCTCAAATTCTAAGCCTCAAGTGTTACTTGGTTTTGTGTCTCTTGCATCATTAAGGACTGCACTATGTGGCATACCCCGAGGATCCATCTCTTATGATACCAGCACCCCCAGGACAGCAACAATGCCCCACATTAACAAAAGCACTTTTACTGCTCCACTTTGGGCAGGGTAGCTGCATGTCCTCACCATGAGTCTGTTGCTCCATATCTGCAATGCTATTTCTCACACATAATGAGTTAGACAGAACAAACTACAGGAATACAAGGATCGATAACAAAATGAAACACAACAACCAGAAAATAAACCATATGATCTAGTGCCATTTACCAAACTGGAAACTCTAGGGACATGATCAGTCTCTTCAAGTACCTCCAGGGTAATAGTATATAAAGGAAAGAAGGGATTTATTTAGTCTAGAAAATTATAAGGATGGGGCATTGGCCAAAAGCAAAGAACAGAAAAGTGGTAGTAGTAAATAAGAAAAAAGTATTAACTTAAAGATCAATTTGTTGCAGAAATAAGCTCCTTAAGGGACTTTGGTCAAGGCACTATCACTGCAGATACTATAGCAAAGGCTAGATAAATCATTAGTTGCAATGATGTGACATGGTTCTGCAGGGGGCCAAGTAGCTGCCCAGTCTGATTTTTTTAGCATTATTATTGCAACAAATAATATCATAGATATAGCTCACTCGCCCCTAGGTTTCATATTTTATTTGTAACATAAGGCTAAAAAAGGACCAGAGATGGGAAAGACACTATTAACTTCAATGACCAGATGCTTATGTTTTCAGCATCTCAAGAATTAACTTATATTTCTAGCATCTCATTGAAATACTGCCAAGACTCCAATTTTGCACCAACTTCTTATGCGTAAGAGTTGAACTATTTATCAACACCAGCTAGATAATAACCACAAGTCTCGTGGTTTAAAAGTAACTTTTTTGAAAGATATCTTTGGAATTAGTTGTTGTTGTTGTTGTTGTTGTTTTGTTTGTTTTCAAATGTTTTTGAGAGATGTGGAAAAGAATGACCATAGAGGTATAAACTGTTAAAGAGCAGGCATTAAGGAGGAAGCAATTTCCTTAATCTGTGAATAAAAATTTGTAGATGAGACATTACTCAAGCAATAATTTTTTGAATTAATCAAAAGGGAGGAAAATCTGAATCCACTGAAGTCCTAAACAACATATGTGAATTTTGTATTTAAAAAAAGACAATCACAAAATTCCTTTGACACTAGCAAAATCAGGATTTCATTTAATTTCATGGATATCATCTCCCCTAAGAGTACAGATTAAAATGGTAGGATTAAATAAACAAAAAACAGATTGTGTAATGCTATGAATTTATGCTCCTAGTTACAACTAAATTATGTCTGATAGGCTATTAAACAGACCTAACCAACATATAAGTACTGTGCCTTTTTTTGAAGACGCAAGAGTAATTTCAAATGCACTTTCATGGTTCCAGTGATAGGAAAAGACATGGAATCATGATCAAATGAATGTGTCCATATGCCAAGCCATTATTGCATAACCACAAAGGTAACACAACTGCCTGGACTATAACTGTGTTGTGTTAGTATGAGAGCAAAGCTCTTTTACAGACTCCAGAGCCTGTAAAAGCCTGGTATCAGGAGCTAATAACTAACAGTACAATATTGCAATGCTACTGGGCTTTTGATCATTTTGATCATTGGATCGTTGGGAGGATCATTGAAGAAGACCATGTCTGGGGACTTTCTGCAAAGATGATAGATGAGGTTTGCTTTCTTTCAACTAAACGTGTAGAGTTACACTGCCTTCAAAGAAATATTTTCCTCACCACTTCTCTCATTGTGCAGTGACCAGAATATAGCAAGAACCAACTTTTGCTTCTTTGAAATGATACATTATGATCACTTCCCAGCAACAAGGTTATGTAGGGAGACTTGGAAAATAATAGTCTCCAAACCTTTTGCTCTAGAAGTCATTATGCTAACTGCTGTTTACTAAATGAAAACTCATTTTCTTACATTCTCTGTGTAGAGTTTGCAAACAAGTGCCATACTCTTTAATCTTGCATCAGGTTTCAATGTCTGTGTCCCTCTGTATCTATGATCCAGATACTTTGTTACAGATATAAAACATTAATTTTGTGTCATAAAAAACATTTGTTAAAATCTCTTTTCGGAAATATATTTTAGAAATGTAATAAAAATAAGCGTTAACAGAAGCATATGGCACCTACATATTGAAAATAAGCAATATCTGCTGGATATAAACTTAGATGGATAATTCTGTGAAATTAAAGATGCTATTGAAAAGTAATGTTACTAAGTGTTCTTATTTCCATTTCATGGGGGGGCTTACCATAAGAGGAATGTGCACTGAAAAAGTGAATTAGGATTGGTGATTCTAGTTACTGATTAATTTAGAATGTGGTTTTTGGGTTTGTTTTGTTGGTTGGTTGTTTTTGGTTTTGTTTTCAGGTACAGCTTCCAGAATAAAAACACAATTGCACGCAGTAGATATTCTAAAGCATGTTTCTTTGCTTTCAATATAAAGGGATCAAATTGGCTTCTATCATCTCTTACCTGCGCTATGTAGCCTGATTCTTACTCCAGCATGTGCACAGCTCTGACTACCACTGGAGAAAAGCAGTACTGAAAGTTATTCATAGTGCTGAGCAAGTCAGACAGATGTACACCAAAGAGATTACAACATACAAGGACACTAGACAAGAGCCTATAATCCATCAGTTTTCACACGAACTTAATAGTTCAAAGGACTTGTTGTGCTATGGCATCTAAGTACTAAATGTACAGAAGGTTCAAATCTCAAAAAGGTCTTCTAATAAATTGCAACAATTAGCAGTGATGGGAAAAGTGGGGCACTGTTGCAAACTGAAATAGTTTGGGAAGCAAAAAAGCTTAAAGAGGCATAGAAGAGGAAGAATAATTAATTAGATATGGATGCAAGCAATAACCAGGAAGAGTAAGACAAAAGTTTACGGAATCTTGGAACCATCAAGACTTTAGTATTGGCTAGATGTATGATTATTTTTGCCAGCTTGGTAAGGAAACCTACTCCAAGTATTTCATTGTTACTATTACTCTAGATTCTACTTAGAAGTCAATGACTAAGCTAGCATGATTTGTCCCTGACACACATCTCATGTTTGGCTTCAGAAGTACTTACCATGATTAGAGTAAATCTGCACAATTCTATGTATATATAATCCATTTCCAATAATTTAATCAAGGAAGTGTCCCAAATTTTCTCTAAATAGCTGATCACAAATGAGTCGGACAGATTTTTTTTCCCCATTCACTGTAAAAATCGTAATGGAATTAATATATATTGTATTTCTTTTCTCTTTTTAATCATGGAGATCCAAGTAGAGATGCACATATAGCCATGAGCTATTTTTTTCTCATAAAAAAAAAAAAAAGGTGTCATACTGCTGCAGGCTAACCCTGGTGAGCAGCTAAGCACCACATGGTGGGCAGCTGAGCACCACACTCCTACTCACTCACTTCCCCCATCCAATCTGCAGTGAAATAGAGGAAGAGGAAAGAAAAAAAATAAAGGAAAAAACCCAACACTTGGTACCAAGATTAAAAATAAAATAAGCAAAAGAAGATTATAGAAGGAATTATTACATAAGTGGAAGAAGAGAGGGAAACAAAAATCACACAAAGGCAATCACTCACCACCTCCCAAGGGTAGACAGATGCTCAGCCAGCTCCCAAGAAAAAGATGGCTAACCCTCCTAAAACTTCTTCTCTCCTCTTTTGTTGCTGAGCATGATGTAACACGGTATGGAGCATCTCTTTGGTTAGTTCAGGTGATCTGCTCAAGTGTTTCATCTCCCAGTCTTTAGCACACCAATCAATCTATTCACTGTGGGAGCCCAGACTGAAAAGCAGAGGTGGCCTTGATTCTATGCAAATAGTATTCAGCAAAAGATAAGGTATTAGTGGTTTATCATTATGTTTTGGTCAGAAATCTAAAACATAGCATCATATGAGCTGCTATGAAGAAAATTAACTACCTAGGTCCACTATACATTCATAATATCAAAAGTTACTAACAGATAAATTAATTTCAAGTAGAACACTTTATTGGGTATTCTACTTTAACATCAGCACACTTTCTGTTTTAAATAGGGGTTTCAAGGCTATATTTTACAAATTTTCCATCTACCATCAAATTTTAAAACATCTGAATTCAAATTGAGGTTTAGTATTTTTTGTGGGGTGACAGGAGGTGGGGAGGTAGAGAAAAAACCCGGAGACTGACCAACTGTAGCAAGTAAAAATAAGATTATAGGTTACATTTTTACAGATTAACAAATTACGGAAAGAACTTCAATTTAATATTTTAATCTCAGAAGTTATGCCTGCTAACCTCCTTTTCTGATGACTCTAAACTAAATAAGGAATGATATAATTGTTGTGAGTGCTCTCTGATGTTGCACTGCATAAATTATCAACTTAGGTTGATAGCTGTCACACAGAAGTAAAGATAAAGCACTATATATTTTAATTAATACATTTATTAAATGAGAATTAAAGGATTAACAACTAAATTAAAAAGATAACCTATAATTAATATAGTTTTAAATGACAAGTTAAATGTATAATCGATTAAAAGCCTAATTCATTAATATGAGGAGAATTTCGGCAACTTTTTTTTCCTGCATTTGTAGTTCTTTAATTATAAAAGAATAGGTCAAATTATCTTGCTTTTCAATGATGTTCATGTAAAAGTTACATGAAATTAATGTGCAATTAAAGAAAGATGAAATGAACTTTTAGCTTTGCAGGGCACTTATGTGGCTCCCAAGAGGATAAATTAGGGACTAAAAGCCAAAGGCTTTATGTCAGTGTGGAAATTGATTATTGCTAAGCAGAAGAGTATTAAGCAATGAATAAACTAAGAAAATGTGATTTTTAAATTTTTTATTTTAGCAGAATTCATCATGAAAGTTTCCGTCAAAGCTGGCAGAGCTATATGTCTATGACCTACACAGATTTTTATCATAAATAATATCATGTACCTTTGTGTAAGCAGCTAAATCAAGACTTAGGTGTTTAGTTACTGTGTCTAAATCTTCACTGACTATAACAGTTTTCACACCTCTCTCAGATGCGGGCACCAAATTTAAAGTACTTTGTGTTTTTTCTGTATGTATACATACCTCTAAGGCTTTCTATTTCTGTTTGTATTCTTTGGGTTTCCCCCCATTAGAGTTCGGATTTGTAACTCACTGGGTTGTTTGATGGGTTGGATCAACCATCTCTGTGTGTGTGTGTGTCAGGGGAGGGGCCACGGTCAGGTCTGCAGCCTCATGGCAGTATCAGAAGGCACATGTAAGGCCTGCAGCCAACAGGGTGGATTGCTTGGAGAGCACATGGCAGCACAGAGAGCCACGTGGCTTGGTTGTCAGTCAAGGAAGGCTTGCCTGGTAGCCCCCCACACCACCCCCCCAAATCCTCTGATCGGCTGCAACACCGCTCACTGGGGCTAGGGGGACACTGAGGGGTCAGTGAACCAGATGTCCCACATGGCTGGAGTGGCCACAGTAGCCAAACTCGATAAAAGATGCACACACAGGCTCCATCTTGTCTGACCTTCTCTCCTGGAACCTGCCAACATGTGATCTCTTGACACTAACTATTTCCCTCTCCTCTCTTTATCCTTTCTTCTCTTAATCTCTCTTCCTTTACTCTTTTCTTCCTCTTGTAGGTAATTTAAAACTGTTTGAATGATATTTCACCTAAATTGTACAGGGTTAGTGTTTGCTGGGTGCAAAGTAGATTCCCTACTCCACAGCAATGCCAGCTGGCTTGTAAACCCCTTGGAAGGGTGTAGAAGCAGAGCTTAGAATGCTGTTTGGAGGGAGGTAGGGAAGCTCTTTTGTTCCTAGCAGCCTGTCTATATGTGTAATGCTTTTGTGGAATCTCTTCCTTGGTCGTATGTTGCTCTTGTAGACCTTTTGCTGAAACACCCATTTTCTCACTAAATTAAAAGAAATTCTCTTAGAGAAAGAGTGGTGCTGTTTTTTCCAGATGTGAAATTCAAGGTATCAGAGAACCAAGACTCTGCCAAAGTTTCGCATGGGCAAACTATTGGGAGTCTAAATATAAGTAAATGCCCGGGAAAGCGTGTGGCTTTGGGACTGGGGCATAACACCCTTCAAATCTTTTTCCTGAGTTCTGCTGGCAGCAGCAACATGGGAATTGAGAATTTTATGAAACATCCCCACTTCTTGACTGATTTCAGCACTCCTGCTCCTGGTCATAACTTTTAAGAACAACAGCATTAAGCTTGTTCCCTTAGAAACACTAAAATCCTCATTTCTATCCAGAATGTTCTTTACTATCACTTTTATTCCTATCCAGAATGTTCTTTATTATTGCTTTTTACATGAAGACATGACAGAGCAACATTAATCACAGGTAAAAAGAGTAATTTTTCAATTTAATATAAAATTCACAAATTTCGTAGGAATCAAAAAATATCACAGTGATAGTTACAGTGTCAGTGACTGAAAGGATTTAAAGATAATTCACTAAGACATTCTTATTTTCTCTTACAGTTTTCTCTTACATTTATATCAGTCCCAAGTAGTCACCCTTTCTTTTTTCCAATTCACTTCATGCTTAGAAATTTAGAGCATTATTAAACATAATAACTAAAATAAGTAAATGACTTTGAGACAATCCAGGGTGAAATATCATTATAGCAATCAGAAACAGCAATTATGTTGTTGGATAATAGTATTAAGAGTTACATAATGTATGCATTTATCAAGGAAATTTTTTTCAAAAGAATTTACATGTCAACAACCTCAGAAAGATACAGTTGTTTGGAAGATCCAGGGGAAGAAGTTAATTTATCTAAGATTTTCATATTTCACAGATTTAATATGGCAATAGTCAGGTATTTTGATTATTCGAGAGGCCCTACTTGTAGTATCTGCCAAAATTTTAAAAGTAATGAATAACATTACTGAATGTGTTTGCTATTTACATACAGAAAATAATTAATTCTGTTTCCTGTATCCTCTATTTTTGTCTTACAAAGAGATTGGTATCTCAGGCTGAGCTTTTGTGACCCCAGATGAATAAATAGGACAGCAAAGAGCTATATTCATAACCTTTAGATCCCTGAATTTATGCATCAGTGAAACATACTTTGCCAGAGAAGGAATTAAACTAGAAACTGCCTCTTAAGGAAGGGATAGAGAAATCCATTAAGTCTCGGCTGGATTCCTTAGTGTTTCAGGGAATGTCAACGAATTAGCTTTTCATTATTTGTGCCTCAAACAATTACAAGCTCAGTGACGTTTAGAATAGAAGGTAGTGAACTGAAAATGTAAAATGCAAAGAAAAAATTGAAAAGAAAATATTTAAGGTAATTAAAATAAAATTGAAATACCCATAGAAATGCTTTTATCTCAAAGCTTCTTGAGTTCAATATCTATTTCAGAAAGGGCAACTTCATCTAAATATATTGGGAGAGGGGAAGTAAGAAAAGAAGCACATTGGTGGAGGCTTTAATTCTTCACTTTGAAAAAGCAAATGAGTGTTTAACAACTTCCTTTTGGCAACCAGTTCCAAAAATTTTTAACTAAAAATATGATTACCTTCCTTTAGCTGCTGTCACCCAGATTTTAAATCTTTGCATTCATCTTTTTACCCCAGTTTTAAAAGGAAGTCAGCTGTGTCTTCTGAATTCAAGTTGAGAACATATTTGAACATGACTTAGAAGGCAGCATCTGCTAGGCCTACCATTTTCCAGCATAGAGTGCCAAACTTATGATCAGAAAGAAACTAAAGACAACACACTTTGTGTATGGAAAGAGGACTTTCCAGTGTTCATTTCTTTTAATGTCCTGACTGTGTTATGAGATAGAAAGAATTAAGCTTCCTTATTCACCTGCTCTATACTGCTTGTTTCCTCTTTAACTATCTCTTTTTAAAAATATTCCACTTTTTTTCTTTGTAGACATTAACAGACTTGTCTTAATGGAAAAAAAAAATAAAATCAGAAATGGAAATCTACATTGCATTACATATTATAGTTCATAATGACACAACATGACAAACTTCTAGAGATCCCAGGCAAATCACAATCCAAAATTGCAAATGTCTGTCAAAATAATTTCAGCATTGCTTCAACACAGGATTTACTGCATGGTTTAAAGTACAGCTTAACAATGTATGAGTAAATCAACATTTGTAGTAAGGAGAAGTTAACCATTATATATTAATAAAATGTTCAGCAGCAGCACATGAAAGGGACTAAAAAATAAAGGAAAATCTAACAATGTAACCTTTTAAATTTCACCACTGTTAAACTCTAATAGGAGTATTAATGATGCACTTCGAAATCATTGAAACACCATACTGCATAGGATAAATGCATCAGTAAAAAGGAAACATATTTCATTGTTTTTGTTCTTATTTATTGAAACATTATTTTGCAAAGTATAGATTGCTGAACATGCATATAAGAACATGTAGAATACATATTTTTTAGGATTTTTATTTAAAATATATGTTCAAGGTCCTATGTTTACTGAAGTATACTTACTGCCCATAAATGCATATTATTTAAACCACTTGAGTTCCACATCTCTCAAAAACAAGATTATCCTGAGGTTCATAAGACAAGCATGTAATCAGACATTTCTTTCACTCCAGGTTAAATTATAAAATATCTGTATTTTATGTGGATGATAATTGTAATATTCCAAATGATCACATTATGAAAGGAATAACATTGAGTTGAATATTTCAGATAAAATTAAGAAGTGCCAGTTACCCATGAGTTTTAGCTGTGGGTTGGTAATAGAAATGTTTTCCAAAGAAAGAGGAAATCTAATGTTTTCCAAGTAATTACTTCATCGTTGATAATGCTACAAGTTGTATAAATAGCAACAAACAAATCCCTATGTTCTTCTCTGGTGGACATTAGAAAAAATCTGTCACAATTGCAATGAAGAAGCTATTGAATGACTGTGTGGGAGTATTTATCAAAGCCAGCAATATCCTGAACAAAGGTCTTATCATATACTTGTTTCTGTATCATATTAATTGGTTTCTTATCACATTAGCCAAATCCCCTCTCCCTAATACCATACAAAAGTGAATAATATGTTAAAACATTGATAATACTTTAAGACTTATTAACAACTTTCACAAGATTAGCTTCTTCCTTTTTCACAAGTGCTCAGATCATACACTGTCAAGTACCTTTCATATTATGTTAGCTTAAATGAAATGATTAAGACAAGAGGCAGGGTAAAGATAAAAGTCTCACTGTTTAAGTAACTTCCTAAGTATGCAGGCTTACGTTTTATTACACGAGATCACAGAAAGCACTTCTACTGGCAATATGTCCCTCATATCATAGATAATTACGTTTCATACAGTAGTCAAAAAAATGCAGTCTTAGTATCCTCTCTTCGCAGTGCAGCTACAGTAATAATTCAGGTTCCTGGAATACATCTGTTGATGTATGACTATTGCGTCAAGAGGTAATGATGTCCTCAGTTCTTTTCCTGAGTTTCTAGTTTTTAATCTCTGATAACTGACCACCATACTAGCATGGTGTCTAAATTAAGGAATGTGTTGCAGCTGATGCAATCACTGACAAAGAATAGAAATATGGCTTTACAGTTGTGGTTTATTCATTTGGATTAGAGAAATATTCCAAGTTGAATTAACGTAAATTTAAAAGGAAACAACATTTTCGAAAAGAAGCTGTCAAACATCCTCACACAAAACACGCCTATACATTACGAATTAAGAAAGTTAATGGGAAATTGCCAAAGAGGGAGTTCTTATAACTAATGAAGGATGTATTATGTCATTCTGTAATGCAAAAACTGCATAATACAAATGGTCTTCCACTTTCCTTAAGGGAATGCAGTGCTGTTTAGCTTCGGACCCAGCAGAGCATTGGGAGCGTGACCATAACATCAACAAAAGCAGATGGATTTGAGATATTTGTATGCATCAGTGCTTGGTGTTTTGTTACTGGGAATTAGCAGTATTTTAATAAAACTGTCTATAAGTGCTATCATTACTGCAATTTGACTCAGAATCATAAATCATAGAATCTGCTGAGTTGGAAGGGACCCATCAGGATCATCAAGTCCAACTCCTGGCCCTGCACAGGACCCTGCAGGAATCACACCACGTGCCTGAGAGCATTGTCCAAATGCTTCTTAAACTCACACAGCCTTTGGTTTTATTTAGACTAGAGAGTTCAAATATTGATTAAACAATCAGCAAGTTTCTGCTGCTTCATAAGGTGCATTTCCTCAGTCAATACAAATTTCACAGGGGATAGTATGTGTCCACATAAAAATTATCTATAGAACACCTATTGCAGTTAGCGTGTACACCAAATTTATTTAACTAAACATAAGCTCAGCATGGGTATCCCTTTACCTATGGTTGTATGAATGGAATGATCTGTAGTCCTTTTGAATCTTCAGACATGATTGCTATCTGCTGTGGCGTATTTACAGGACAATGGACACTTTGTGAACAATCCATACGACCAGCTCTGAGGAGCAGTAGGCCTCACTTGACATAACTTTGGAGGTTATTAAAAGAATAGTTCATAGTTGCAAGCTGTGTGAAATTGTATGTTTATAGTTGAAAGTTATGGGAAACTGTGTGTACGTGACTGATAAAAGGAAAGCTGGAAAGTCCCTTGGAAAGTCTCTAAGGCAGATCAGTAGGAGGGACTTTGGGTGGCGCAAATGACGTCAGGACGCATGGACAGGGCATTGGGATCAATGAGCTAAAGGCATGAAGAGCGTGCACAGACTGAGCTATCCAATCGCTCTGTTGTAATCACGTACCCAGAAGGAGCTGACTGTATAAAAGCTAACTCAAATAATAAGTTGAATATCATTTGATCATATTGATCGTCTGTGCGTTGTTCCTGAACTCCTGCCATCAACAATCTGCTATTATCAGCACTAGCATGCAGGTCAGAAAAGGATAAAATTAACCCAAAGGCATTTACTAGTTGTTGTCTGTGGGTTGAAACTTCTTCTCAAAATCTGGGAGAGGTGGAAACATATAGATGGAGATACAGGCAGGGCTTTTACTCAGCTGTCACCCTGAAGTGGCTAGAACAGAAGAGTTACTGCAGAAAGAAGCAATGAGTCAGATATCCGCAACTGGTATAGTTTACTTTCCTTTAGAAACAGCGGTAGTAAAAAATTATAGTTCTGATTTTCTAAAGCACAATCTGGTCTCAAGTCTCTACTCCTGAAGAGTAAGAATTGCACCTTGTTTTGCTAAAGGCAAAATTTCACTGCAGTATTTTTTATCAGAAGCTGTAATAGAAGTACAGTGTTGCAGATTGAACTATAGTCTTGAAAATTGTGGCAGTGACCCATTATCTGAAGATTCAGTTCTAAATTTCTTTTTTCAGTCAGTTGTGTTAATAGATCTTTGTAGCATTCCACTCTCTGGACGATAGCTATAATAGGCCAGATAAATCTTGATAGGTAATAAAGCACCTATGAATCCCTCTCCTTCAAATACATAACATTTGCATATGAATGAAAGCAGAACTATATTTCAACCCATATTTTAGGCATGACTTACATTATAGTGTCCCAGATTTCCTATTTAAAAAAGCTTATAGTGCTTTTGGTTTTCCTCCAGTTAGATCAGGTTTTTTACTTTGGGTTTAACATTTATTTTCCTAAGAAAAATGCCTTGAAGTAAGAAATGCAACAGACATTATATATTATTTCTTAGCAGTAAGTTGGATATCAACAGATTAAAAAAACCAAAATGCAAAATCCCCTACCAAAACTTCAGTAGACAATCAAAACCAACAACCCCAAAAAAGCAAATGGAAATAAAATAAGCAACTTCCCAATATATATTTATTGAGATACATTTATGAAGAGATTAAGAGATGGAGATTAAAATTATATAATCATGAAAAATAAGCATGTAACCTGTAATCTTTCTACCGTGGCACAGGAACATTTGTCTTGACTATTACTAGAGGTTTCATTTCTAAGAAGGCCAGATAACAGCTATGAAAACATATACCTATGCCTACATAAGAATGCATTTATTACATGGTTGCATATGTGCATTCATAAATACTTATATGCAGGTACTCCACTAATACTAGTGGTTTATATTGATATGGTCAAAGGACAGTATAGTAGAAGTCTATTAATGCTCACATACGATTTCTGTAATGTAATAATCATTAGTATTGAAAGCAATAGAGGTATAGAAAGAACAAGAATTTAACTAACTTTATTTTTAATAGACCTTGTATATACACAAATTTTTTAAGAAAGTAAGAGTAATAGTTAAGACAGTAAGTAATTAAATGGTATAGTCTTAAATTTAGAAATGTTTTCAAGACTTACACGTATTTCACTGATAGAAAATTAAAGGTATTATGTTTTCCTAAATGTAGTCTGAACGTTTGCCTTCAGTATCTCATCTTGCTCAAGTTAGCACACTTGCCTACCCCAGTCATTTTCTACTCTTAATCTAATCTCTTTGTGAAGTACCAGTAACATTTTACCATTCCATTATAGTATTTCTAAGGGGGCTCAGTCTCCCCATCTGTTTCCAGATGAATAGTCAAAACATTAGACCATAGAGGTAACATGGGTACAATTAATCTTATCTAGTTGAAGCAAAACTACAATGTAGGCACAGAAATAATCAGTCTAGTCTCCTTTAGAATCAATGGAGAGAAATAGATGCTGTTAGCATGAAATTTATTTGATCTCTTAGATATCTGCTTTAGGTTAAGATGAATTATGCCTAGGAGTACTTTTTTCTTCTGTAGACTGTAATCAGTCTACCTATATAGGTAGCTTGTACATGGATGCTGCCTGTAAGATAAATACCATTCCTTTTTGCTCTCTAACTGTACCTACTCCATTTTTTGGCATATTGATTTACATAAAAGGGAGGATTTAGAGTACTCGCTCCTGATAAAGAATAAAGATCCTGTTCCAGTGTCTATTTAATAAAAAGTTCAAAGAAGGACAACCACAATGAGTCTGAGAGAAACCTAACCCAAAAGAGTCAATAAATAGATTTGTTTTACTCCAAGTGCCAGTTTGGACTCCTTCACGGCAATTTTGAAAAACAGTTTATTATCCATTCTCTGAAAATAAAGTAGTCCTGAGAAAAATGGCTATTCTGTGGTAAATAGGTTTTGCTTTTCTCTTGAAGAGTTTCAAAAGTCTTAGTTTTATTAAATGAAGACCAGAAAGTTTCAAAAATCTCAAAAGACTTCATAGAATAGAAAAATAATTTCCCAATGTGCTGGGTTTGGCTTGGATAGAGTTAATTTTCTTCACAGTACAAGGTATGGGGCTGTGTTTTGAATCTGTGCTGAAAAGAGGGTTGATAATGCAGGAGTGTGTTATCACTGAGCAGCACTTACACGAGCCAAGGCCTTTTCACCCCACCAGCAAGGAGGTTGGAGGTGCAGAAGGAGTTGGGAGAGGACACAGCTGGGATGGCTGACCCCAACTGGCCAAATGGATATTCCATAACATGTGGCATCATGCTCAGTATATAAATCTAGAGGAAGAGGAAGGAAATGGGGACATCGATGGCTTCTGTCTTCCCAAGTAATTGTTGTGCATGATGGAGCCCTGCTTTCCTGGAGATGGTTAAACACCTGCCTGCCCATGGGAAGTGGTGAATTAATTCCTCATTTTGTTTTGCTTGTGCATCTAGCTTTTACATTACTTATTAAAGTGTCTTTTTCTCAATTCATGAATTGTCTCACTTTTACTCTTCCAAATCTCTCCCCTATCCTACTGGCGAGGAAAGTGAGCAAGTGGTTCTGTGGGGCTTAGTTACTGGTGGGGATTAAACAAATACACCCATTCAAATAGGAGTTCAAAAAAGATTTTAAGAAAACAACAGTGTGCATCACAATAAATTTCAATAATTGTTATGGGTTCATCTTTGTCATTTAGAAAGTAAATTTCTCTTCAATTTGAATAATTCCTTCATCCAAACCTGCGGTAACGGAAACATGTCAAAGTCCTAGGTTGTCCCTTTGAGCAAGATGGAAGTCAAAGCACTAGAGCAAACTATATAAATGAGAAAAGATAAATGTATTAACTGACATTTAAGGTGACTTTGACTGCCAAGAAACAACATTAGAAGATTCTCATTCTAGCTTTGCCTTGGCTTGATGTCAAATGTGAACACAGAGCCAAGCCAGCCACAGGTGTTGAACTCTAATTTAACTTTAACTTTCATTATACTCCTCATCACACTGTGGCCAAAACAGTAGATCAGCCAAATCTTCATCTGGAACCAAAAAAGCTTTTAATTGGCCACCAAGGGTGAAGACAGTAAGAAAGAAGTCCTGTTTTATTTCCCATTGGGAAACTGAGAGACTGATATTAGAAAATACAATAATGAGGTACAGAGTCCCTCCATGTTTTTGGCTTCCAACATATCAGTACCTACTTTCATCTTCCAAATCATTAGACTAGCCAAAATGTTTCCTTCTTCATTTTTTATTTATGCAAATCTAAGAGAATAACTATGTTTAGACAGTCAATATTAATCCAATCACACACATAAAATAAAACCAAAATGCAAACACAGAACAACCCTCCTGTCACCATAGCTTTAGTATGTTGCTATACTAACAATGATCCATTCCCTCTCACTACCAACAGCTTTCCATCCCAGCCTAATATTAATCATTCAATCTGTTCTACAGAGAAAAATATAAGGAGTTGAATACTTATACTAATGTTGCCTACACTTTTTTTAAAAGTCACTGGGGCAGTATTAGACAAAGAAAACAAGTGGTTAACTATCAAATAACTCAGTCATTTTTGAAGATCCTCGAGTGTAAGATTCATTCACCTAAAAGTAAATTGAACTTATCATCCATTCTGCCTTTACAGTTAAAGGAAACAAAAAGTCAGTTAGAAATTTAGGTTAGTAACACTATTTTAAGATGGAGTTAAATCATTGTCTAAAGGCACCTAAATCCATTGTATATAGAAATAGCCTAAAAGAATAGCTTGACTAAGACAAATAATTGCTCATTAGCTATATATTTAATTGTAACTGAATTCACTGGGAACTAAGTGTATAATTGTCTTTCCTCTACTAAACAAGAGAGAAAAGAGGTAAAATATCACTTATTTGCTGACTAGAAGGTAAAAATAACTTTTTATTCTACGTACAGCAAACCAAAATTATTGCAATTATTTTCAGTATAGATTCCTCATTCATTTTTTTCCTCTCTAAGTTTGTGATGTTTTCTGTCTTTTTGGATCCTTTCTTTTTAGGTTTTTGAATATGGACCACGGGAAAATTGGAATTCTACAATTTTGATATACAAGTATCATGTTTTTGATAGCATTGGTCAATTTACATTAGATATAAGAAAGTTTTTTCCTAATGAGTGGTGAAACACTGCCACAGGTTGCCCTGTGGTGGTGGATGCCCCTTCCCTGGAAACACTCATGGTCAGGTTGGAATGGGCTCAACAACCTGATTTAGTTGAAGATGTCCCTGCTTATTACAGGAGGTTGGACTAGATGACTTTTAAAGGTCCCTTCAAGACCAACCATTTCATGATTATATGATTGTTGTTTGGTATAAATATCAATTTGTGAACTGAAAAATTTCTCACGTCTGGAAACACCAAATGCTGATCAATTTGCACAAGTTTCAAGAGACAGGGAATTCCTGGAGAATGGTGGCCTCTCTTCTGCTTTCACAGTCTTACTATAAACAACAAATGTTGTTTGTTCAAATAGCAGACGTTTGAAATAGGCTTCTATAACCTCCTCTCAAATGTCTGTAAAATAAGTAGATTTCAATGTTTATTACAAACCACAGCTATTGTCTCTGTCTAGCAAACATATTTCTTTCTCCTTTTTTTTTTAAGTAAAACAAAAGTGTTTCTTCTAACTGAGTGTATTTTGGCAAAAATAGCCATTTATCTGTCTAAATACTAACCTGTGTACAACATTCTGACTACTTTTTTCTTCCAGTATTAGGATTTAAAGTATCATTTGGTATCCTTGAAACAGACAGTTAATTTCCTCATGTCAGTTTTTCTTGTAGCTCCTTACCATCTAGAGAACTACCTTTATTTATGTCCAATTCCTGGATACTGCACAGCTCATATTGCAATCTCCTAATGTCTGATTTTTGGACAACCAGTTGTACTTGTCTTGTAACAAAACACTCTTGCTCTCTAACAGACTAAGAATTAATATTTACCCATACTGAACCTTTCAGACTGTACCAGAAAATTTAACGTAAGCTGTCCAAATCTCCATCCATCCTTGACTGGGAAGATTAATAATAATTCCTTTTGATCAGAATTACTCTGCTGGCCAGCAATGGTTTCCATGGTAATCAGGTGGTAGACAGAGCTGAAGCAGATTTCATCAGTTGTAAAACAGCATTAGAATTATCCTACACTTCTAATTATATCTTAGTAGGACTGACTTTTGCATAGTGTAGCTCAGAGGCATAAAAAGAAGAGAGTTTTAACTACTGGAAAGCTTCCAGAAGTAAAGACATTGTAGTGACCTCTTCTAATAGCTGGGGCTTTTGTGCGTGTTTTGGGGTGGAAGGTTTTTTTTTCTTTTAATTGGTTGGTAGGTTTCTTTTTTTTCAAGTAAGAATGTTGGGAATTAGAGGATTTCTATAAAAGGAATGAAATATGATGAACAACAGTTAAGATGCACCTCCTGTATAACACTAAGACTTTTAGTGAGTGTTTCATGTGCAAATGGGAGCAACTAAACTGCTGCCGGTCTCAGGAATTTCATGTCAGAATAAATCATACATCTTCAAAAACAGTAGGTTTAAAATGTGAGGATAGTTGATTCCAGCAGCAAGGACAAACACCTGTTCCAACTCATGCTGTAAAGATTTGTATTGTTGTTATTATTTTCTTACTGATTTTTTGTTTTTTTTCTTTAAAAAAAAACGTCCTTGGAAAAATCCAGTATAAGATTTTTTCTTCCAGCTGGTTCCCCTGGCATAGCAGTAGCCAGCGTATGATAAGCATGCCAAATGCTTAATCCTTATTTTAGTGGCAAACTCAAGAGTTAGTTGATACATGTTTAGAATATGAATTAAACTTGAAAAGAAGGCAGCTGAAAATTACTATATATGCCTACATTTACCACAGCACAGCTTAATTGAAAGGATGGTGGTACATTTACAGTAAGTATTCCTGGAAGCTCTAGATAGAGAGAAGAGTGAGAAAAGGCAGGTAAAAGAAGGGAATAACCAAGAGTTCATTACATGGGGTTTATTTTGCAGGTGAGAAAGACATGGCATAAGGCTGAATGGAGAGAAAGAATGCATATTTGATGAGTCTCTAGGATGACTAATTTGGCAGCTTTCGCTCAAATCTGGATTTTCAGCCCATAGGCCTTGTGTACACAGTTGACAGTAAGTATTTTTATTACATGAACAACTGTAGTGGTACACAGCAAAAATCAGACATTCATCTTTGAAACTATGACCTTGCAGTAAGGCATGTAGTCAATAATGGGAAATTACAAAAGAGAATGATAATGTAACTTTTCATTGTAGTAATGACTGTAGAAGTTGCCATAAAAGGACAGAAGAAAACTGTTGAAACATTGCAAATCTATAATTTTTCAAGTTTGATATTATATAAAGTTTAAGACTACTAAAATTCATTCCATAGATAATGAAGCAGGCCAGAATATAGTAAAAACTCAGCTTCCTAAAAATACTACTAAATATTATTCTAGTTCATGGGGCATATATGATCAGTGAACGCAACCAGGAGATACCAGGTGATGGGCAGAGGTTTGAGGTGCAGAGCTGCAGGCAGATGCCAGCAGGTGGAAGGCCCCACAGCAGGATTCCTGGAGTCCCAGACCTGTGGCTGCAGGGCTGCCAGATTGTCACTGCTCTCTGTTCTTGGAGAAACAAGCCCAAAATCCTTGGTTTAAGTGCTCTTCAGCTCTGCAGTTACAGTAAGGATTCTTGAAGCATCAGGGAACTCATGCTGCAGAGACCAGACTCCAAACCTGGAAATCTTCCAGGTGTCATCTGAGACCTGAACCTCCAGGATGGTACATCCAGAGGCTATGAACAGTTAAAGAATCACTCTGATGATTGTGGAGAACCAAACATTGCTACATTCATTTTTCAGATTTAATTTTGCCTGGAGATGAAGTCATTATTTACTATTAGTGTTATTAGTTTAATGCCCAAGAGATGCAGTCACATTTGAGGACCTAAATGTGCCTGATACTATATAAACATGGAATAAAAAAATATCTTGTGAAAAAAAAGGCTTTAGGGTAAGACTTAGAAGACAGTTAAAAAGGAATACTATAAAAAATTATGAGAGAAAAAAACAAAAGAAAAATAAAGCATTTTGTTGGACTGAAGGGTATAAGGGGACTATGACTTTTCAACTTCTGACAGACCATTAATTTTTATGTGAGTCAGTTCATTAACATGTCCAAATGAAACATCATTTCTGACTGATAGCTACTCAACTGCTTATGCAAATTCATCCTATGGTCTCAGTACACTTCCTGTTGGACAGATATCTGCATTACAACTGATTTTCTTGTTGACAGTATCAAGAATTCTATGAATAGAGTAGAAGTAGAGAAAACCACCAAAGAGATTTTGATTTCTTACAAAAAGCAGTTTGTTCGGTTGGCTTTTTCAATATAAGGTTTTGAAAATCTTTCAGAAGATATTCTTCGTAGTTAATCTCAGATTGACAGTAGTGATCACCTCAGCTCAGATGTGGTACTAAGCAGTATTTCAAGAAATACATGTAAAGAATAGAATCTGCATGGGAGACAGTCCTTCATGAACCTCTTTGGCGTGAGTCCATCCCACAGGCAACAGTTCTTCACAAAACTACTGCCATATGGGTGTTTCTCCATGGAGTGCAGTCTTTCAGGAACAAGCTGCTCCAGCATGGCTCCACCACAGGGCCACAAGTCCTACCAGGAAAACCTGCTCCAGTGTGGGCTCCTTTCTCCATGGATCAGCAGGTCCCTGACAGGACCTGCTCCATCATGGGCCTCCCACATGGTCACAGCCTCCTTTGGGCATCCTCCCTGAGCTGCAGGTGGATTTCTGCACTCCCATTAACCTCCATGGGCTGCAGGGGGACAGCCTGACTCACCATGGGCTGCAGGGGAACCTCAGCTCTGGCACCTGGAGCACCTCCTCCCCCTCCTGCTGCACTGACTTTGGTGTCTGCAGAGTTGTTCACACGTTCTCAGTCCACTCTTCTCTGGCTTCAATTTCATCTGTGCAAGAACTTTTTTCCTTAAATATCTTATCACAGAGGAGTTACTATCATTCCTGATTAGCTTGGCCTAGGCCAGCAGTGGGCCCATCCTGGAGCTGGCTGGCATTGGCTCTGCTGGACATGGGGAAAGCTTCTGGCAGCTTCTCACAGAAGCCACCCTTGTAGCCCCCCTTCTACCAAAACCTGGCCCCACAAACCCAATACAGAGGGCAAAGCTAAAGTAAAGTAATTTGTATAAGGTAAACTGACAACATTATAAGTGTATACACTGTATACCAAGTGCTGGGTCCTGCACTTTGGCCACAACAACCTCCTGCAGTGCTACAAGCTGGGCACAGAGTGGCTGGAGAGCAGCCAGGTAGAAAGGGACCTGGGAGTTTGGATTGACAGGAAGCTGAACAGGAGCCAGCAGTGTGCCCAGGTGGCCAAGAATGCCAGTGGCATCCTGGCCTGGATCAGGAACAGTGTGGCCAGTAGGACCAGAGAAGTGATTCTTCCCCCTGTACTCAGCGCTCGTGAGGCCACACCTGGAGAACTGTGTCCAGTTCTGGGCCCCTCAGTTCAGGAAGGATATTGAGGTGCTGGAGAGTGTCCAGAGAAGAGCAACAAGGTTGGTGAAGGGACTCAAGTACAAGTCCTGTGAGGAGAGGCTGAGGGAGCTGGGGCTGTTTAGCCTGGTGAAGAGGAGGCTCAGGGGAGACCTCATCACTCTCTACAACTACTCAAAAGGAGGTTGTAGCCAGGTGGGCATTGGTCTCTTCTCCCAGGCAACCAGCAGTAGGACAAGAGGGCACGGTCTTTAGCTGTGCCAGGGGAGGTTTAAGTTGAATAGTAGGAAGAAATTTTTTACAAAGAGTAATCAGACATTGGAATGGGCTGCCCAGGGAGGTGGTGGATTCACCGTCCCTGGAGGTTTTTAAGATGAGACTAGATGGGGCACTTAGCACCATGGTCTAATAACCACAGCAGTGTTGGATCAAGGGTTGGACTTGATGTTTTTTCCAACCCAGTTGACTCTGTGATTCTGTGATTTTAATATAGGACACAAAGTTTAGAAAAAAATAGTCATGTGCTTATCACTCTTTTTTTTTAAGAGAGAGGACACAGAGTAAGCACAGCAAAGGAAATGAGTTCCAGATTTGCCTCGTAATTTGCAAATGCTGGGTAATTAACAAATTAAGTTTAATGTTGCAAGGGAAAGCATAGAAGAAGGACAGAAGTGTAACATAATTAGAATCACATTAGAGTGAGAAGACTGAAGACCTGATTCTGCATTTATCGGAGGCAATAGCAAAACTCCATTATTTTTGACTCTGGCAAGACTGAATCCCTTAAAAATCTCACGTTTCCAAAATGCCTAAACAATGCATGCTAGCAGCAGCAAAAGGAAATGGATTGTTCAGACATTGCAAACAGAACACAATTAATAGCATCAGAAGGAAACTCAATCATATATTTATTAGTGTGTGATACAATGTATCATAAGCTGTGCAAAATCTTCAAGGACCTCTGAATTGGAATATTTTGGAAGTGAGGTAAATCTAGATTTATACATTCTCCTATCCACTTAATAAAAACTGAATCGTAACAGAAATACCTTGGGGAAATTCAAAAGAAATGTTTCTGTGTGAGAATTATCTGACTAAATCTACAACTAAGACAGAATTCTTTACACACAGCAAAAAGAACTAGTATTTTTAGAGTATGATCTCCTTTCATTACCAGGTAGCTGTTAGTAATAAATTAGTTGAATACTATGCTAGAAAAGCCTACTTCTTTTCAGTACCTAAAGAGGTAATCCAAGTAAAGTTAGGTGAGATGAATCTCACAAGATGTGTAATGGGGGGTGGGGGGAAAGGCAAACTACATCACTTGGTTTAGAGTAGGGACACTAATCTTTCACAGGGTTGGTTAATCACTACCAAAAATCTTTAAGTGGAGACAGAAGACTGATTAATGTAAGCCTTCATCATGACCTATCTCAAACATAAAATGGGCTGAGACTTGACAAGTGATCCTTCTATGCCACTATATTCACACAGAAAATGTTGGGGACCAAAGGCTTCTTTCACCTCTCTGCTCTTTGTGCAGAAGAATACTCCTTCCCACAATTTAGACTGCAAAAAGTCAGTCTCAGAAGAGCTACTTGCATCACGACAGGAAGCAGGCTAATTGCTGAGTTCCCCTTATGGGCAAATTGTGCCTGACAAACCTGACTGCCTTCTACAGTGAGAGAACTGGTTCTATGCATGAAAGGAGAATGGTGGATGTGGCATATCTTGACTTTAGCAAGGCATCTGTCACAGTCTTTCACTGTATTCTTAGTCAAATTCACAAGCTATAGACTGGATAAGCAGACAATGAAGTGGGACAGAATTAGGCTGGACTGTTGTTGGTCTTAAGAACTGTGATTGGCAGTAAAAAAATCCAACTTACAGTATTTCTGGGGCAAATATTGTTCAAAGACTATTAACAACTTGGAGGATGAGAGAGGACATTCTCAGCATATTTGCAGATGATACAAAATGGGAAGGAACAGATGACATGCTTCAGGGCAGGACTGTTATTTGGAGGGACCTGGACAGGTGTGAGGAATGGGCTGACAAGCAACATCATGAAGTTAGCAACATGTAAAATCCTGCATCTGGGAGGGAATAACCCCACGCAATCCTATAGGCTGGGGACTGGCTGGGTAGAAAGCAACTTGACAGAAATGTTTCTGAAGGTTCTGATGGGCAAGCTGAACATTGATCATCAGTGCACCCTTGAAGCAAAGCCAAAAATGACAACCTGGGATGCATCAGCAGAAGCATAGTCACCAGGTCCAGGAAAGCAATCCTTCTCTGTAGCTGTGAGACTATATCCCAAGTGCTGTATCCAGTTTTGGGCTCCCCAGCACAAGAATGACACTGGTACACTGAGTGGGTCCAGTAAAGGTCATCAAACTGGTGAGGTGAGGGGAATGGAACACATGGTGTGCAAGGAGAGGCTGTGGGAGGCTGCAAGGTCTTTCCAGCCTTAAGAAGAGAAGGCTCAGGTGAGACCTCATTGCTGTCTTCACATACCTTGTGGGAAGGCACAAAGAAGATGGACCCAGTCTTCTTGGAGGTATATGGTGATTAGTCTGGAATCAATGGACACAAATTGGAGAATGGGAGATCCTCCAATGGGCATGGGGCTGTTTTTTTTCTCATGACAATGGGAAAGCACTGAAAGACATTGCCCAGAGGGACTGTGGGGTCTCCACAGGGATATCAAGACATTTAAAATGCAATAGAGGATCAGAGGATCTCCAATGGTTCTTTCCAGTCAATAAGGTCCAGCTTCCTATGAATATATCTTGCTCTGATTAGGTACGCTTTTACTTCTGAAGGCAGAGAAAGCCATGAAAGTTTTCACTATTTACTACATCCAGCAGAAGTAATATTGCAACATGAAATCCTAGTCAGGTCAGTCCCTGGGCTACAGAGAGTTATGCAGAAAGTTTAAAAACCTTAAAGTTAAATAAAAAGAAAAAAATATATATCCTGGCTCTCAGCAATGAAGACTATTTAGAAGGCAGAATATTTAGTTCAGATAAGGGCACTACAAAGAAATGGGTTAAAGAGGCACAAAAGTGGTTAGCTCAGCTGGTAAAAGATAGTTATTTAAGGAAGTAGCAGATGGATACACAACAAGAGCTATTTGTGGGAACAGCAACGTATTAGAAAGTATTAGTTCTTATGTGATTTTGTTTTAAAGTATTTGTCCATTGCAAATAATCTAACAGATTTCATCTAGAAGTACAGTAAGGTAACACAGTTTAAAGAAAAATGTTTGAAAAATCTTGCCTTGCAGGCTGCCACTGAAGGTGACACTTGTTTTGTAGTCTATCATAGAAGCCTATTTTCAGTTCCTGTCATCTATCCAGCTTCCTTTCAGAGGACAGGAGGCTAATATAAGAAAATTAAACCATGAAGACAATCTCTTTAATGCAGTTCAGAAAAAAGTATATGTTCATATATTAGGGATAAACTGCACAAACATCTGTTCCTCTCTGTGAAACTTCCTGAGTTTAGTTTACATATAAAAAGGGACAGTAAGCATTCAAATAGGAATATGGTCTGCTTTTCTAAGAACAACTACATGGATAGCCATGGACTTCAATAATTTAAAAAAACCCCTGCTTTCTGGTGCTATTAAGTAGTCAAAAGAACGTGAAAATAGTAAGGCTTTTAAAAGCAGTTTGATAATTCAATCCTTTACACAATGGTACAGTTACAGTTTCAATTAATATAGTTCTGTACAACTCGAAGTACAAAGCTATGTTAGGACTTTTTTCTTCCTTGAAATTGTAATCTTGAAGTACCTGATAACAACCAGTGTAATTCACTACCCTTTTGTATTTTTCTTACTCACAACTTATTTAATATGCTACAAATGAAAAATCCATATATCCTTACATAATGAGCATCAGAAATTAGTATGAATTTTTTCCCTTCCTTTGCCATTCCCTTCTGCTGTGGGTAAATCCCAGTGGGCAACTCAGCACCGCACAGATGCTCACTCACTTACTTCCTTCCCATCCCCCATTGGGAAAGGAAGGATAAAAGCAAGAAAACTTGGGTGTCTAGATAAAAAAATAAAGTTTAATAAGTGAAGGAAAAGTGAAAAAAAAAGAGATGAAAACAAAACAAAAAAAAGTGATGCAAAGGCAATAATTCACCAACTCCCAGTAAGTTCGCCAGCAAAAAAAAACATTCCTAAAACCTCCTTCTTTCCCTTTTACAATACATGTTATGGTATGGAGTATCTCTAGTCAGTTCAGATCACCTGCAGGACAGCGTCAGCTCCCGACCTATTGCTCAACAAATTGTGTCACAAAATTGTGTGTAACAGTGAGAAACAGAGAAGGCCTTGACGATAGCACGTGTCTTATCAAGTATTGTTCAAGTATTGTTTTGATCAGAAGTCTAAAACATAGCACCATACGAGTTGTTATGAAGAAAATTAGCTCTATCCTAGGCAGCTACACCTTGTTTCCTTATCCCTTGCCTCCTCTCTCTTTCCCTTTGTTTCAAGAACCACATCTCCAGCATACTTTGGTTTGTACCCTTTTGCTCTCAGTAATTGTTATATATATCATTATATTTCACTTCTGCTTGTTTGCAGACCTACTGAAGGCTCTTTATGTTCTAAATACAAGCTTATAGGAGCAAACATTTCTATGCCCAGCAGACAAGTTCAGTGCAAAAGTACTTGTTTATCACTCCAGTCTTTCCTGAAACCACTAGATCACAAATATCAACTAGGGCATAGCTTTGGTGAAACAGCAGCATAAATTGCAAAGCAGTTCCTGAAGAGCTGGCCTTCACTCCTCCAAAAAATTCAATAAACAACATTTTTGTTATTGGAAAGGTACAGAATCAATGAAAATGTTGTACTTGTAATTGTTTCTGCAGAAACTCTACCCTTCATGTCAGTATTCTTCACTTATGTCACTCAGAGAAAGTACCTGGGGGTCACATGCAGAGTTGTCTCTTCCTTTCATGCAGCTAAGACATCAGAGTAAAATACAAATGCTTTCTTTTAACCAGATATTACAAGCTAATAAATAGTTGACCTCTGTCACCACAGACCCAGACAGCTATACAATTTTTAATAATTTTAGCCTTGCAATATCTGCTTTAGTAATTAAGAATTTCAAAAGGTGGGAAATGTAGGCAAAGACAGACCAAATAATTGTGCATACAAGAGCACAAGAAATCTGATTAGGAAGAGCAAAGGAATCAGATTAGTGTCCAGGTACTGGTAGGTGTTGCCAAGAAAGCTTACAGCTGCCTCAAATTCTGCTATTGCGTAGACCCAGGGGCTACTCCAGAGGCTACTTTACTTATCTGAGTATTTTAGTATCTGTTTCACACTTGAAGCCCATTTGAAAGTCAGAAATGGACTTACATCTGATAAGGAACCTTATCAGATAGGTAAGTCTGATAGATCACAGAATCAAATCACAGAATATGCTGAATTGGAGGGACCCATCAGGATCATTGAGCCCAACTCCTGGTCCTGCACAAGACCATCCCCAAGAGTCACACCTGTGCCTGAGAGTATGATTCAAATGCTTCTTGAACTCTGTCAGGCTTGGTGCTGTGACCACTTCCCTGGGAGCCTGTTCCAGCACCCAACCAGATGGACACTGCTGAATTCACTGTAGCAGGAGAAGCTGGCCAATATTTTTTGTTTGGTTTCTTTGAGATTTTTTTTAATAGGGAAAGGATCAAGGGGTGAGAGACACAGCAATCTTTTTTTCAAGATGGGAGGGAAGAAAAGGGAAGGAAAGAGAAGGGAAAAATCAAGATGCAACAGAATAACTTTGGCTTGACATAATTTATGAGGTGAGCATGTCAAATATGATGGTTTTGAGCTATCAGCGTGCTAGAAAGAAGAGGTAAGTCTGTTTCTTTGGGGTTTGGGTTTTTTTTTGGTTTGGTTTGGTTGTTGTTGGTTTTGTTTGGGTTGGTTGGGTTTTTTTGTTCACACCACGGTTGCTGTGACTTTTTGTGTGAGAAAACCAAGAGTGAGATGCACCTCCCTTAGCTTTATCCACCTAAAAACTGTGTATCTTCTATAAACTACTGCCTCAGACTCACTCTTTATCCAGTGGGGTATTTCCAGAGGACAATTCTTTAATTTTGAGATAGCTGTCCAAAGACAGGTCTTAACACTAATTCTTTCTCTTAACACTAATTTCAAGAGTGATATGAGGAATTTGCAATATTCGTGTAACACTCAAGCATATTTGCATCAAGTAATAGTCGATCATCCAACACAACATGCCTGATACGTTAGCAGGTTAGAAGTGTATCTTCTGCAGAATTAAGAGCATAAATAATGTTAAAACTAACTGGTACTAAAAGTAAATTAGGTTGTTCATTATTTCTTTAAAAGAAGTAAAGTATTTTACTGAAAGCAAAAGTTTTCTTTCTTTCAATATCTGTTGATTTGTTTGAAGTCTCAAAGCCATATTTCCAAGTTGATCCCATGAAATCTTAATGCAAGGGATAGGAAAGCAAATCAAGGAAACAGCAGGGAATTATTTTTCTTCCCCCTGTCTCTTTGTCAACTCTGATAAGCATATGAACTCATTCTAAAAGCAGTTCCAAATCCATGAGGTGAGAGTTCATTGACAAGAAATCATTAAGTTCAAAAGATAATGCACATGTGGTTTTTCTGGTGTCTATCATCTTTTCTGCCACACAACATGGTCTTTTAGCTCTACATAGTGTGAGAACCTGAGTGCTGACAGTGCAAGATTGGCTTGTGGCATTCTCATTCCAAGAGACACAAAGCAGGTGTTTCCAGCTACTGTTTCCCAAAATGCATTGAGTACCAGTGCACTCAGACCTTGCTTGTATGCTTAACATTTAGAAAGAGGCAACTTTTTCACACATAAAACCTCCAACATGCATGAACTATGAACTATGAATCATCTTTTGTGCTCAATTTGATCAACTCCAGTCATAAATTCACACAGTCATATCAAAAGGAAAGTCTACATCTAACCTTCTCACAGTTACAGGGTATACAATACAGGGGGTATTTTGAATGGACAACCATTTTTATGGTTGCATTGGTCTGTTTATAGTATGTAACACCATTACTTCAATTATAATAGCTCTGCCTCTTTGTGACCTGGTTCCCTGAGGCTTAGCAGTCACAGAAGGTTAATTTGGTTTTCTGATTTTTGATTTACTCCAAGTTTCAGTATCTTTACTTTTATTCAAGTTTCCTAGGGGCTGTGCACTGGAGTGGATACATGAACAATCTCTCATCCTCTTTAGTTCAAGCATAAACTCAGAACAAAATAAAATACTAACTTTCACAAAGCTCAGTTACTACAGAAAAAGAACGGAAGAGTCAAAACGTCATTAAAAGCAATCAAAATCAGGGGAGCCAGAAACTAATCCAAAAAAATAATTAAAAAATGGTGTGACTTGGAAATAGATATAATTTATCTCCTCTGAGCCACTGGGATTCTGAGACTCAGCCTACAGCCTGTCTTCCAAATATTTGCTGAAAGGCACTAAATTCAAAATCTGAATACTCTTTTGGGAGAATGGAGGGTGGGGGATATCCCACTCCCCATTTACATTACTATAATCTCAGTGAGAAATGAAATAGCTTCTGTACCTTGAGAAAAGGCCTCTGGGTAAAAAAGCCTAGAGCTATTTCACTCACACCTTATGAAAAAATAATACTCTATGCCATTACACATACAAGTATTCCCAGCACCTGTCTTGTAACAAATGCATAATAGCTTTTTTTTTTCTGAAAAGTCTATGAATGAATAAAAGATCATATTAACAACTTGAGACTAAACTTGAATACACAGTAGGTACATATGTATTTAAAAGGAGTATATTATCTGAAATGCCATTTCAAGTCCCAGAAGCCCACTTAAATGACCATATGGATATCAGTGGCTGAAGACATGTTTACTTTAAAAAAACTCTAATTCAGCTGAATTATCTTCAGGCATGATTTACCTGAAAATAAAATCATTAGTGAATAAAATGGTCTATCTAATACCTCATTAGGTGATCCCTTTAGGTGTACACAGGGAGGATTATTTTATTTTTGACTATGATAAACGGAAAAGACAAATATAAATATAACCAGTAAATATTCTGTAAATTGGTAAGCATTTTCAAGAAGCGATTACAAAGAAGAAACTTTTAAGTGCATGTCACTCAAGCTGATGTGGATTGTTTTTCCTCATGTGGTGATCATCCACTCATTTTCCTACCCCTCCACTTTTAAGCCTGTCTCATTACTCCTTTGTCTTTTTTTTTAATTTCTCTTCAATTCTATACAAAATGCAATTTTATGCACCATATACTTAGGTATTTTAATAACGTTCTGCAAAACCAAGTAAATTATCAGTAGCTTAGTCAGATGCATTCATGAGGCATTGTATTTGTGTCTCCTGCAAGTCCTCAAAACACGTTTTAGACAATCCTCCTTCCTCCATAATAACAAAATAAGGTAGTCCAATTAGTGTCACTGTGTATCACTACAATATTAATTTCCATTACCCACTCTTGCATGAGATAATATGGTGATGACACAAAATAGTATTACAGAAAAATGTGTCACCTAGCTGAAAACCCTGTTAAATGCAATAGAACTGCCAGTGAGGAAAGGTTTATTGAATAACACTATTGTAATTCTTTGAATCAAGGGTAAGATAATTTTAATTTTTTTAAAAAAGATACGATGATGATTTTATTTCCTATATCCTTCTCTCTCACAGCTCACTTGTGTAGGCTTTACTTAAAGAAAGATGAACATCTACTTCAAAATGAGACTCAGGAATACTAGAGATAGAGCAAATTCATTCTAATAGATGTGAAAACTAACATGCTTCCTTAACACTATATAGTATCTTAATTACTACTTACACAGAGATTTATGACAAAGTTAATAAGACCCTTTTCTTTTAAAAATAATAGTTTAGAATATTTTTAAATAAATGCAAACATATGAACACTTTACTTTTATAAAAGAGTTGATTTAACCTAAGTTTCATATGTAAGCACTGGACTGAGTTGGATAGTAATTAAAGATGCAAGCAATTAGTGTTAGGAAAAGATATTCAAAAGGCATCAATGCAAGCCTTTGTAAATAATCATTTGTAAAAAAAAAAACTATTTAAAAATGAAATAACCGTTAAGGTATTCAATCCCCTTTTACCTTCCTCTCTGTTAATGAGTTTTCATATGTTGCTACAGCCGACTTTAAAATGCACAATTTTGTTAATGTATCTGGATTCATTCCTTTGGGATTCAGTGGCAGACTGCTACAATTTCCCTAGCTGATGAAATAATTTCCTCTTCCTAGGTTAACAACAGCCTGCTTACTAACTTCCTAGAAACAGACAAAGAATTCTGTCTCTGTTAACTATTATGAATAACTTTGGCTGAAGGTCCTATTGTTTTGCAGTGCAGTCCTTAGCAGAAGTTTACTAATAAGGACTAAATATGCTAATAAGTCTTTTTAATGCAGTCACTTTACATAAGTAGCATCCTTAAGGTAGCAGGTACCTTGGTGTAAATATTCACCACAAATATTAGTAGTGAAATGGATAACCGCAACATATATTCCCTCCTTTACAAATCTTCTTCTTGTCTTTTGTACAGTTCTTTATTTTTACAAAAGCAATTTAGACATATTTTAATGAGCTAAGACCAAACTACAAACACAAGTTGTTAATTTTCCTCAAAATATACTCTGTCGTATTGTATTACATTAAGAGGTTCTGTAACTGAACTTTCACACCATGATATTACTAAGAAACAGTGCCTTATACTGCTAAAGAATTTGATGAATGAAAGAATGAAAACTGCATGGGTTATCTGGCTAATTAATCCTATGATCTGTCTTTCACGATCTTGAATTCATATGAAAGAATTGTATTTTTCCCCTTTGATTAGCATCAGAAGTAAATATACAATGCCTGAAGACATGATTTGATCAACAGTTGTTCTGCATAGATATAACAAACCATAAGAATTGTTTGTTAGAGAGAAATAACTACCATATGCAAAATGTCAATGAAAAGCCTGAGCATGCTAAGGAAGAGAGAAAAAAAAATTGTGTATCTTTTAGTTTGACTGAACCAAAGAACACTTACTTTCATAATGTCAGACTCCCATCCTCCTGTCCTAATAATCTGCAGGCAGTGCCCTTGGAAGACTATGTAGGAGGATTACTTTTTGTTTAACTTCTCTGCTTAACCTTCATTGCATTTGCTTGCTGTGTTGTCAGTAAACACAGGTCTTAAAGGATATGTGTTGCTGGAAGTACAGTTGACTGCAGCATTAAGCAACTTTTCCTCAATCTCTGCAACTGCATGTGGGAATGAGTGGATAAAATCCCCGTCTTTCTTAAGCAGAAAAATAAATTTTAAAAAAATTGAGCAGAAATTAAAGACAAGGAGCTGACAGGAAAAAGTCTCTTTTTTTTTGATGCAGACTTTTCCAAGTGAACTGCAAGTCTAATTTATTTAACACACCAAAAATAAATTATTTTCATTTACCAAGCCTCCTGTAAATTTGATTTATTATTTCTTTGTATGACAGCATCCTCCAGAGTTCTTGACTAAGACCAGGTATCCAAATTTTTTTTTTGAAAACTTTTGAGGAGACAAGCCATTGACCAATATTATCTTCATACACAAAGTAGAAAAAGAGTGCAAAGACAGATGGAAACAGAGGTCCTATGAATTGTTCTAAGTCCTATAATAGTCAGTGGCAGATTTATTAAGGGAATTCAAGATTTCTTAGTCATGGTTCATAGGTTTTACATTGTGCAACCAGTCCTATTCACCAGATAAAACTTTTAGCAAGGACAGAGGGCTCTGTAGGCCTTATTCTACTGAGAATGGGTGTTTTGCTTCAGCGAGGACTGCAGAAGAGGAAGCACTGACTGTTAAGGCAAACTAAAGTGTTCACAAACTCCATTCTCCTGTTGATAAAGAAGCAATAAACCTTATGTAAATAGCCAGCCACATGAAAAGAAATTGATCATTCTAAAATTTCTGATTATTGCATAGATCAGTGAAGTCATTGACTTACTGAAAGAAAACACAAGTTTGACTCAGAAAATCAAATGCCTTTGCAACACTGCCTCACACATGGATTCACTCAAAAACAGAGACCTTTTTCTTCTCCTTACAGAATATTGACAATTTTGATTTGCATTGACTAATATTGTAAAAGAGTTCTGTTTAGTTGCACAACTACAGAAGCATGAAAATACTTTCATAGCAGTTATTTGCCCTTGGTGAAATTCAGTGAAGGGTTCAGAAGCTTACATGCTTATGGCATAAATTAATTTGTGCTCGTCTGCCAGTCACGGAAATCTGAAAATACACATTTATGGCATTTATCCATTTTAAAATACCATTTTGTTGGAAGTCAACAGAGTACTCAGCATAAACTTCCTGAAGCTTTTCTATTTTATCTTCATTTAGTACGACTGCAAGAGTATACATTTTTTAATAAGTTTCTGACTAGTTTGTGATGTTTGGCTTCTTGAGACTATCATGTTGTGTTTCTTTACGGCACAGAGGAAGATGCAGGAATTCCAGAATATCCAGTATTCTAAATTGAAATATGTCTTTAAAAAGTACTCAGATGAAGGAGAGTCACCTTTTTGTACTGAGACCAAGAAGACTAATTTTTTCCTCAGTCTTGGTAAAGAGAAGGAACTACAGAATGAACACATCATCTCTGACATCTTCCTACCATTCTGATAAGATTTTACAGAAAACTGATGTTGCAGGCAAGTAATCAGCTTTTATCTTGTTCTTGCAACTTTATTAGCTGTCTTTCTATAGCTTACCACATGGAAACCGAAACAGATTTAATGATGGCTTGTTCAAAACCTTATTCATGGCATTACTAAGCAGCAACAAGATAATTAAACTATAATATCAGAGAAAGAGACAATCTTTTCTTATTAACCTGCTTTCCTGCACCTGAAGAAAAGATGTAAGCATAAAAATAAAATTATTAATTTTAGATAAATTCTGATTTATGTATCTATAAATTGCAATAGAAAATATACTCTTAATTTCAGTGGTTTGGTACCCTCATGATGAAGAGGAGGTAAGAGACAAATGGGTGAGTACTTATCTCATTTGATTTGAAAAGTCAGTTGAACACAATAAAACAATGTCAATATAAAAATATGGCAAAGCTTTGCTTCCCTCTGGAGCATTATCTGAAGACCATTTGCACTGAAAAAACTGTGATTTGCCAGAAGTAGGACTCCTGATCTTCACACTTTTACTTTTACTGGAGATTTTTCTCTACTTTGCACTTACAAAGCTACCAGCGCAAATTTAGGGTCCTGCTACACATTCTGGGTAGAAGTGAATCATTCTCCTTTAAGTGGCTGCCTACATGGATGGGCTAACCTAGGGCAATAGATTCCATCCAGCTGAGCAGCACAATAATGCACATGTTCAAAGGGCTCTGCTCCAGGGAAGGTTGTGTGTCATGCCACTAAGTACAACTGTCAGCAAGTACATAAGAGCAAAGAGGAATGGATGAAAAGGCAAATAAAATAATTAATGGTATTTTGTATGACTTGAAGACAAAATAGGTGGCTTTTTTGTGATACCTCCATAGGTGTTCATACTGATAGACTGCAACATGATCAAACCTGTATTTTTAAAAAAAAAAACCAAGAAAAAGCTAGGATGTCTTTGTTCAGATATTGCTGTTGTGACAGTTGCTCTTCTCAGTATAAAAGTCAGGAATAAGCTCAGTGAAACTAAAGAAAAAACTACCATTCTACCTAATAGAATAGGTACATTCATGCATATAAGTATATTAGAGCTTTAAAATCTACATCACTTCAGTGCATTTTGTTGACTTTTTTTTACTATGCATACATTCTCAATTTTTTGGGACTTAGTGAAACACATACTGTAGGCATCACACAAAAAAAAAATCTAATATCTTTTAAATATTTGGAATGAAGATCCATATCTCAAAAAAAACCCAACAACCAGAGAAACAAACAAACAATCAAAAAAACCCCCAAAAAATCCCAAGAACTGGATTTAATAATTAGCAAGAAAAATCTAGGTTGTCCTTAAGCCTATATAAGCCTATATGGGGAGACAGGGAAGGGTGAATGCCTACATGGCTATAAAAATTAATTACAGCAGCAAATTATAAAGCAGTTTTTTCTAACTGGTAGGAACACCTGAAAGGCTTTACCTACCTGAAGTGACTCCAACCCACAGAAACTGTACAGAAGACTATATTTTTCCAATATAGATTGATTGGCAAGACTACAATTCTGAAATAGTTATTGCAAGAGATGATGATGGGTAGAGTTAGGAAAACAAGTTCAGAAAAAGGAGAACTTCAATGATGGTAGTTAAGCCGAGATCAGAATGAAAAATTCTCGGAGTACATTTTTTATCTGAAGTGCTGCCGGCTTAGAAAGTAAAGCCAGCATCACCTGCTGATTCAACCCTATTTTTCTCTCTGCACTCCAACCACAACATACTCCTCCTGGAAGCTCCTATTCTCATGTCATCATTTCCATTCCATTTAAAACTTGTTCTATTGCCAGTGTTACAAACCTCAATATTCTGTTTGCTTGAGTGGTAGCCCTCAAGGCATGCGGGAGCAACCTGTAAATGCACTGTTCTTGCATTAGGATCTGCTTTAGTGATCAAGTTCAACCCAAAATAATACAGCAGCTAGAGAGGTACAGCTGTCATTTTCATACAATTACACTCCAGTTAGCATAATTATTACTACAATCTTTTAATAATGAGTAATTAATGACAAGGCCCATATTTTTCCATGAGCCATAGCGTGCAAAATAGCTTAGGTGAACATTTATTGGGAAAGCATGCAATGGTCCAAACTAAGTACATATTTGACTCAGATCTTCAGCTGGTGTAAAAGAGAATAGCTCCACCAGCTATAAAAGAATAACAAACTATATTCAAAGTAAGTCTCAGGGAAGAGATGAGGACCTCCTTACTTTGGTGACGAAAACAGGATTTTGAAAATGCCTTTGGTTGTCCAATGATGAAAGCACCCACCTTACATCAACACCTCTCCTTTGGACCCTGTACACCTAAACTAGTGCAGAACTAGGAGGCCGTGCCAGGGAATATCTCCTGTTGAATTAGCCCTCCCCTACAACTTTTAAATCATGGAAGCTCACAGGAATTGTATAAGGTGTCCCAATGCTACTGCTGAGGTCAAAACTCATCAGAACACTAAACTGAGAATTTAGGCAGGCTAACTCCAGTCATTGACAAATGGTGTCCCACAAAATATGCCAAAGCCTGTCCATTGCACACATTAATTCACCACCACAGAAAAAAAATTGCTTCTTCAAATCTGAAAGCCGACCAAAGACCATATTGTATTTGTGACCTCTTTCACAGCTTCTCTTTCATCAGATTTAGAGGTATCTACCATCATCATCATGGCTAGGCTTCGCGAACGAAGATTTGGGAAGGCTCTACCCACATTCAGCATAAACAACACATAAAGCCATTTCCATAAAGAATGTTACAATTTTTGTGGATTGCAGAGGGAAGACATTATAAAAAAAGGCTGAAGGTCTGCTATAAATGCCACTGCTGTGTGACTAGGCCTGAAGGAACAATGAAAGGCCCAAAAGGGAGAGAAGGTAGCCACAGTCCAGCAGAAGAAGATGAAATTTTGGTTTCAAAGGCTATCTGTCATCACAGGCAAGATAAACGGCTTGACAGAATTTGCTGTTCTGTCCAGAATGTTTACCATTTTTGTCACAACCTCCAGGAATATTTATGTGTTTTATACAAAAAAAAAATTTACTTTAGAAATCCAGTCCTGGGATTACATTTTTAAGTTTTGTCATCTTTCTCATTCTTCTGCATTTCTAACTATATCTATCTATGGATTTTCAGGAGAAAAAGGCTGTAAACTATGTATCCCATCTTTGTGGATCTTTTCAGTTTATGAAAAAAAGCTGGATTTATTCATTGAAAATAAATAAATTCGTACTGAAATAAACTTTAAACCTTTTCAGTTTATGAAATAAGAACATGACTCTTTTTTTGTTTTCTACTCCCCACAAATATTTAAATTGATCATACAATCACAGCAGAGAAAGAAGAAAAGTAATTTAGAAAGAAATATATTCTTTATGCAGAATATATACCTAGAGCCCAGTACTTGATGCAATCTTTTATGAAACATGCATTAATTCTTCATCAAACAGTAAAAAGATCCGGAGAAAAGTTCCTCACACACTGAATGTTTCTTTAATCAGTGAAATGTTAGAAAACATGTACAGAACCTTGTTATCCTGTGTTTTGTGTGAAGAGATTGTCCTTAAACTCCATTTCTAGGACATGTTCACCCATGAATCCAATGAGAAAGAGAATACTCTTTCAAAGGTGAGGCTGAAATGACACTCCTCTCAGTGTTTGTTGCAATCCCAAGCTAAATAGGAGTCTCGGGTTTTTTTCCTTATTTCCTGTTTCCCCAAGTAAATCCATGCACTTGAACTACTCAGTAGAAAATGCCAAGTGGAAAATAAACTACTAAATAAATTTAAACCTCTCATATATTTAAGTTCTTGTGAATCACACTGTCTAAAAACTACTCCTTCTTTCTTTTGGGGCATATATAATGCAACAAACTTACAAAGAAATATATATGTTGCATATATAATTCAACAAACTTACAAAGAATAT
The DNA here is from genome assembly GCF_001715985.3 of Manacus vitellinus. Classification (NCBI taxonomy): domain Eukaryota; kingdom Metazoa; phylum Chordata; class Aves; order Passeriformes; family Pipridae; genus Manacus; species Manacus vitellinus. The sequence continues at coordinate 22,042,350 of NW_021940208.1, read as the reverse complement.
TTAGATTCTTGCGACATAAGGATTCTTTAACTGAAGAATTCTCTCTTTATAGAGCTAGACTTGTAACTATTAATATTTCCAACAGTATATTTCCATGTTTCAGTGTAGTGCTGGAATGTACATGTATATCTGTATATGTATGATGTGTATTAAAATTGGTAAAAGTTACAGCTGCACATTCATAATGCAATGAAGGTACTCATCTTTCTCTGATTAACTATAAAGGCTATCAAACCTAGAAAATGGAAAAGAAGTAAAAGAGAGTGTGTTCCTCCCTCCCCCTTTCCAATGGTAATAAATATACATTTGGAGCAGAATGAAGAAATAAGCAATATCAAATAGAAAAGTAAAATTCACTGTATCTTCCTTCCATCTTACTATATGTAGATTAAAAGCATTCTGTAAACACCAGTCACTTTACAGCTGCACAGTGATAAGTTGCACTTTAAACCAGCCTGCCATAGAGCTTACACTCATTACAAAAATCAGAAGTTACTGTTACTTACAAAGCACTTAATTGTCCACATTAATAATTTTGTGGTTGACTGCAGTGAGTAAAGACCATGACATTTCATTTAAGAATGATGCCCATAATAAAAGTCATATGCCAAATACCACAGAATGAAAGACTGAGGTCACCTCTCCAAATTTATAGGGGGACAGTTTTATGCCATGTTTAGATGAAAAAGAATAAGTTTAATTGATTTTGGTGGCACTTAGTTTTGATTTGCACATTTTTGTTAGTAAAACAGGCTATTACTTCTATACATTTTCCTACTAGGAGTACACAGAAAAAAAAAAAAACATGGAAGATTTTATACATGCTCAGGTGAATTTTCCGTATTTGCCATGCTACCTATTATGAATGAACCACCAACATGGTCAAATATAGACAAAAGAGTTTAATGTAAAATATGTTAAGTAAAAAAGAAATATGCACTAAGACTATTTATTCAGATGGATCACTAGAAGATCTCCTTAGTTAGACAGGATGTGATCTGCTCAGTAAACTGTAGTGGCCCAAGTCAAAGTTTTAACATGCCTACTTCAGTCATCTGAGACATATCAGTACAGATCAGGGAATTTTGTAGCACACACTCAATTTTGAACTCACTAGACATATGTCATTATTAAAACTATGAACAGGCATTCTGTAGTCTTGACAGGCATTAGCTTATTGATATATATGCTAGTATATATCAGAATGCTGTGCCGCTAAGTCGCAAAGGAATTGTTTTGGGGAGGGTTCTGTTCAACAACAAATGCTGAATGGATCCCTTAAGATAATTCAGGGAGTACTACATGAAGCTTTCCTGGGTGAGTTTTCTAATTCTGTTAAATTAAGCAATTTTAAAATAAAATCTAACTGTATACACAGATATGGAAGACTGGCTACAAGGTTAACACAGTAATTCTCCAGGGCTCATTTTGCTATTATCTAAATTCCATGGAACTGGAAGAAGGGCTGTGTTCCAGCCCTGGCTCATTAAAGAGATGCAAACAAACACCTCGATATCTATATTTTTGAATCTAATAAAAAGGACAAATTTATTGACATTCTGTATTTCTACTGATTGTGCTCCAGGCTCTCTCTTTCTTTTTCCATTCCATCCTGAAGGATTTTTTTTTCCTTTTTTCTTTTTAGTCTTCATTATCAAAACACATTATTTGTTCTTTGCTCTTGGGCAGAGGAACTCCTTGAAGTCAGAACCAACAATAAAGACAAATCAGAATTAGAAATAAGGCATGATATTTTAATTAACCTTCCCAAACCTTTCCAAACCTTCCCTTCCCAAACCTTCTCTTCCCAAACCTTCCCTTTCCCCTTCCCTTTCTCAGACTTAAAATCTCAGTGCTGGTTCCCAAGCCACAGTCTGATCAGATCTTCCCAAAATCCTTTTTTACCAACCCATTTTCACAAGATTTTTCTTAGCATTTTCCAAAACACAGAGTAACACTAAACTAATTGAACCCACGCATATCCAAATTAAACAATTATGGCCTTTTAATTGGCCAGTTTCATTGGACTGAAGTTAATTCCTTGATGCTTCCCTTTAAAATGGAGTTCTCTTAGTTAATTTCCTTGTGGCTAAGCCTGTCCTTCTTATAAAACTCCAGAAGAACTGTGACACTTCTTGGCAGTCTGAGCAGCAGTGTCAAGCACCGAATAAGCAAGCTTTCAGTGCTTAGCCATGCATAGCCAGGGCCTCATGCATAGCCCTGGCCCCAGGATTGCTGCACGCTGGCTAGGCAGGCAGAGAAACTTGCATTGCTATTTCCCTTTTCAAAGTGAATCTCCAAATCTGCCCATCCATGGTCACTTTGCATAAGAACGAAGGCTCAGTTTAGCCAGCTTAACTTCAGGTAATTACTGAGAACACAGCAGGTTCCTATAGACCTCTGTGAAGAGACACGGACTCACAGATGAATGAACCATCATTTGGAAATGCCTATTTCTTCACAGAGAAAAAACTAGGAATTGTGACCCTAATTTCAGTGTTTTTAAGAGCACCTAAATTAATTTCTGTGCTTCGGGTGGCTTTCTTAAAACAGATGGATAAAGCCAGGCACGAATTTACACTATTAGTATACTAGGGTTCCTGTTGGAGATGGATAGGAGTAAGACAAGAGGCAAAAATATGTTCATACCACCTTGTTAGGACCAAGAAAGATCTAAACCACAGAGCAGGAGGAGACATACGATTGAATCATAAGGGAAAGTATTTTAGGGAAGTAAGTACTGTAAATATTTTAAAAGTAACAGGCTTTAGTGAACAAATGAATTTTTAACTGAAAGACATTTTTCTGTTTGCAAGTTTTTGCTGCTTTTTTTACTGTACAAACAAAATAGGATTTCTGTCTTTTTTTAAAAACCAAGGAAACACTGACAGTTCCTGTATTGCAGTAGAAGCAAGTCACTGAAGAAAGACACAGAAAATCTCAAATAATGACAAAAGTTCTGAGACCCAGCAACATGTTGACTAAGACCACTGTAATAGTTTAAATTCAAAGTCCTTCCCATAAAAGTGGACATTTTTATTTCTTTTTTAGAGTTAGAAGCCCTTACAGAAACACCTAAATATTTAGAAATAGATTTTTATTCTCCCTGTTTTTATTTTAAACAAGCCCAGCCATAACTGGACAAGAAAGTAGCTGAACACTATCACATCCTCTATATTTATTCAGATTTGTTGCTAGGGGTCAAATTCTGTCCACTGATGTGCATCTCAGGAATGATTAAGTATACAGAGACTTGAAAGACCTTAGTCTCTGATTTATTAAATTTGCTCTAACCCTAACTTATTTCTCAAAGGAACTTCTCTCTTCTGATAGACTTGTAGAGAGATTTTTGTCTCCAGATGGCACACAAATGCATTTAACCATAAATCAGTGACAATATCAAAGTTAAAGATACCATGAAGCACTTCAGTCTTTTCCTACATAGAGTAAGTTTGACAATTATATGCTTCTTGGTTTACATTTATGAAGAACAAAAAAAATAATTAATCACAGAAGTCAGAAGGATACACAGATGTTATATTCTACATGACATGTGCTCTTCAACACTGGTATACACCTGGTTTCCCAATCTTTCATCTTAGGGAACGTGCAGGAGAATACCACAGTTTCTTCTACCTAGAAACAGAGGTCTACTTATCAAGAACTAGGAGCAAATAGCTCAGAATTCATCCTAAGAAAAACATTAGGACTTGACTGGAGTGTGTAGCCTAACACATGAAATGGGATTCAATGTTGCATTGCATCTCAACTTTGAAACAGCCTGAGAGATTTCTCCCTAGTGAGGGAGTAGAAACACAAGTCCATGTTTCTGATAAGTTTCCATGTTTCCGATAAGTTTCCATGTTTCCTTGGGCAGATTTCACAGGCTTTCTTGCAGTTTACACCAAAGAACAATATAAACTGAAATCTTTCCATGCCATGTGGGATATCTTCTGAAAAATCACTAACATTGCCTCATGAAGATTTGACAAGTAAATTCATTAATATTTCTGAGATTCTAAAGCAGAAGGCTAGAAGTCCACAAAACCAAGTATTTCAGATGAGAATAACTCCAACTTAATTCCCTTTTCTTTTTTCTTTTTTTTTTTTTTATGATGGATAGAAAATATGTAACTGTAGAGTAAAAGAAAGTGAGCCACTATTAAACTTGCCACCACTTGCCACACAGAGATTTATATATTGAAAATGTCTAATGTATTGAAGTAAGCAGGAATGTAAACAGATTTTCTGAATTCCTCCCAGACAAGGTGAATTTTTGATAAACAGACTGTCAAAATATTTACAGAGCTTCCTCTATTTGATTTTTAGGTAGCTGTGAAACACTTGTTTTTCAAGATTTGTTCTGCTACAACCTGAAGGAAATGGGCTCTCCATCTCCCAATTTTCTATATTTTATAGCATTGTTAGCATCAGTCCAATTATGTTTGCTTTGATCTTGATGCAAGAGCCAGAATTCTGAAAAGTAGTAGGGGTGTCTAACTTCATGTATATCAATGAATAATTCACTATGAAGTCACTCAAAGTTTATTTATCAGTATACCTCACCTTTATTTGTGTTGAAACAAACTTTTAAAATCATCAAGCAGAAACTTTGAAAAAAACCTCAGTATTTCATTTTTTAAAATTGGAAAAATATTTAAAATTTTAATTAAAAAAGAAAATAATTAACATAGGTAGGCTTTACAACATGTGAAAGTGAAGTGAATAGACTATCATCAATCTTAAAGCTATAGTCCCCTACCTTGGCAGATCCATGGGCAATTCTTCTGTAAGAAGAATCTACAACATCAAATTATGTTCTTTCTCTTATGTCCCATGTTATTTGATCAATATTTGGTGAGTTTGAACTATTAAAGACAAGATATTCCCTGTGTACCACAGACCAGTGAAGTGATTGTCCCTATGTACGTGTCACTGGCGAGGCCAAACCTTGAGCATTGTGTCCAGTTCTGGGCCCCTCACTTCAAGAAAGACATTGACGTGCTGAAGCGTGTTCAGAGAAGGGCAACAAACCTGGTGAATGGCCTAGCGAATAAGTTTTATGACAAGTGGCTGAGGGAGCTGGGGATGTTTAGCCTGGAGAAAAGGAGGCACAGGGAGGACCCTATCACTCTCTTCAATTAGCAGAAAGGAGGTTGTAGCCAGGTGGGGATCAGCCTCTTCTCCAAGGCAACTAGTGACAGGACAAGAGGACATAGCCTCAAGCTGCACCAGGGAAGATTTAGGTTGATCAACAGGAAGAATTTCTTCACTGAAAGGGTTGCTGAGCATTGGGATGGACGTGCGGTCACTGTCCCTGGATGGAACGACTGGACACGGCACTTAATGTTCTGGTTTAGCTGACAAAGTGATGTACCTTCAAAATGCTAGATTTAATCCTCAGATTATTTTAGCAGCCTGTGCTGAGAGAGGAATGACTTCAACTCTCCATTACTCTTGGCTCTCAAATTGTTGAGCTAGAGTTAAACTATTGTAACAGCTTTTTCAATCTTTCCAAACGTGCACTTGAATTAAGAAGTGCAGTCAAGTTGCTAAATTTAAATTGCCTTGACTCTGAAAATGTCAGTTCAAGCTGAAACAAAATTGTTTTGAAAACTAGTAATTTAATACAAATTGACTATATTACAAAGTAAGCATATATTTGAGTATGCAAGCCCCATCTAATGCTATTCATTATACTCCCTGAGAACCTGTGAAAAATTAATATTCTATGTGACTTTTCCCTAGGAAATAATATCAAATATATTATCACATGAAAGGAGAGAAAATGTATGTTGTAAACCCACAAATCTGATGCACTATTTTCTTTCTTGTGTTATTCCCACATAGCAACAGAAGCAGAAGTTCATCTGCTTCCACAGGTACTGCCTCTTTCCCCCCTTGTCAAGCAATGAAGATTTTTAAGGGCCCCCAATCACTTCCAAATTCCAAATTACACTGAATACATAAAGAACTTAGATAATTTTAAACAAATGCATCTAAGTTGCTCTGCTTTTTCTATAAAGTCATTGGAGCAAAAGAATCACCTTAAGGTATTTCAGAATTGAAATGGCTACAGTCACTGGAAATGCTTGTCTTTCTTCTCTGTCTGGTCATTAGCACTGATTAAGTGAAATAGAAGATATCTTCTGGATGGCAGTTCCTTTGGGATTTATTGACGATATTCTCAAAAGATCAGCTTACCCATGTGATACTATGCACTCTGCACCAGACTCACACTGTCATCATCATCTGCCAAATTCGGTATCCATTTCTGTCTGATTTTCAAAGAACAGTGTAGCATTCAGTCTGGCGCAAAAACCAGTTTATTTCTTTAAAATGCTGCATTTTCTTCCATTTTAAATAACTCAAACAACAGAGCTTCCACCTCCTACCCTGCAATACTATTAGCATTGAGTTTTTCTCATACATTATTTTGCATCATATTACTAATTCACATATTTTATTATGTTCATTACTAATATGCATTGTTGTAATAATAGGTATTTAGTACTTCCTTTCCTTCAACTATCAAATGTTCTTGTTGTGAGCATATCAATGCTTTAGAGATTTCATCATAAACACAGTATTCAAAGTGGGTATTTTTTCACTGTAGTGTGACTACACTTTTCTGGTATTAATTTAGCCTTTCCTATATATTTCTTCAATGTTTATTGGCTTTGCTTTGCTGGATTATTATTCTTACTGAGATTGTAATTGCCATCATATATAGCAGTCTTTATAAATAAACATGTGAATGAACATTCAAAAACAAACCACCAAAAGAAGGAAATGAAGAGCAGTTTGCATTTAGCAGAACATCACAAAATTGCCCAAAGTAACAACAGAGAGAAATAAATATTTTTCATATTATATCCAAAACTCTAAACTTCTCTAAAGAACATGAGGCTTATCAGTCACTTACTGGGAACGAACTCTGATCTGAGATAGAGATATACTATTAGTCATGGTAGTAAACCAGACTTGACCACAAAAAATGCTGCCTGGGAAATCATTTTCCCATCAAGATTTACTTTGTAAGTTTTTATAAACTTTCTTATACCCTAATTGAAGAAACAAAGTTTCTCTAGAGTCAAAAGAGAGCTATGTCCATTCTAGAATGAGAAACAATGAGAAACAAGAATAGGCCAGCAGGGACTGGAGCTGTGCATCCCTCAGAAGTACTATATTCTAGTTCCTTACAGCAGTGAAGCAAAGCAGGGGTGTGAACTGTTCCCTACATGCCAGTGAATGCCAGTTATCAAATATTGTAGAGTAGGTCTTTCCCTTTTCTGAAAATCACTGATAGATATGGGAAATATTTCTCTGGACAATCTTCACTGGAACTGGCATGTTTCTGAACGTTTTGCTGAATTTGATTTTTCTAACAAAAACCCCCACCCTCTTTCTCAAAAAATCAATTCTTACAGTCCCAGCTGTATACTAGAAACAAAACATTGGGCTTGACAGCACACCACACTGGGCCAGATCTCAGCTGATGGACTCCTGCCCCAGTGCAGCTTATCACTATAGAAATGGTACATCTACTTCTTATTTGGTTCCAAGCTATTCAGTATTTGTGTTTCAGAATATTTTCCTCCATTAAACATTTTCCTCCTATTTTTCTGGTTTTCTGATTCCTTTCCTCTGACCTGCTCCTTTTCTTTGTATTTTTATTATTGGTTGTTGAACACTTTTAGCTACATAATAAGAAGGGGGGGGGAAAGAAAATAAATATTTGGTCTTTTAATGGAAAAAGCTAGGTTACTTCTACTCTGCTGAGAAAATAGTCAAATATTCTTCAAATAGTTTTAGAAACATATTTCAAACATTAGTATTTACTGGAAAAACTCCCAGCGAAATTAAGCTGGTGCCTTAGAGCAAGATGAGTTCTTTTGATTTATGCAGGCAAAGGGTCTGACCTCAAGAGTCTTTGCTGTAACAAAGAGAGAATAATAAAGCCAAGAAAATACTGTCTTTATCTGGACATACATCAGGATATATCAAATACTAAAAACCTGGAAAGCAGCATTTCACTCCGATTTATATACAATTTCAATTCACTACATCCTCTTAGAAAAAGCCAGCAAATTAAATAATTAGATATAGAGTTGTAGTTGACAATTTAATTTATTTTAATGTGGACAGCAATATACCTGTTTTCAGCACAAAGAAACATTGTACTTTGACAAAAACACATTATGTTGTCTCACAGTGGAAGTGCTGCAGAAACAACTATTGAGAGTATAATAAGATAAAGTGAAAATATGACAAAGATCTTTTTTCTAGTGTCATTTTATTAATGAAAATTACACATCAGAGGTTGCTGGGGCATGGTACTCTTTTATTTACAGGTTCACTAGAGAAGAAAAGGATCCTAACTTAAAACTCACAAAGTCTCAATTACATTCAGCAGTTCCTCCCCCTCATGTGTGAATGAGTAAGTATTAATATACTTTCAGCTATAATTTTAACCACTAAAGTGACAGTATTCTTCAACTCATTTTTGTCACAGTTTTAATAGAGGCAACATAATATAGAACTAAAAAAACCTAAATAATTGCTGCCTGCAGTTACCTTCCAATACAGCCAAGTCTACCAGAACAAGGGCAGGCCAAAGACAAAGCCTACTTCTGCACGTACTGACATATCACACAAGCCTAGGAATTCATCATGGCTGCAACTAGCACATGTTGGAGCAGTATTTCATTGAGAAACATGAATGGTAGATAAGATAAACTTAGCTGAAAACAGATTTACTATCTACTAAATTGTATTACTATCTGTTTTAGTTTATGGATATCACCATTTCTAACTCTATGAAAAAAACCCGCCAATTAATCAAGATCCTGATGGCTGGAGATCCTGAGAAGTTTTATTACTCATTTAAAAAATATTTTTTTCACATAATCTGTTCCCTATTTTCTTATATTAATCCCTGCTTTCAATATTAAAATATTATCTTTTATTTTTCTAATATTTTCCAAATATTTCTGGTATGGCACCTGGGATTTGAAGCTGAAATTCCTCTCCGTCAACTCTCACAGCTGAAACAAATAGCAGTGATACTGAGCAGGAAGGGAGCCACTCACTTCTTCATCCACCTCTGCAGCTGGAAGAGGAAAGTCACAGGCAAAGACCACCATCTGCTTAGTCCTTCACCTGATGAGCAGCAACGACTAATTGGTGGTGAAAATACCAGTAAGGCAGCTCGACCCATTAAAAAAGGACTCTTGCTGACTCCAAGCCAGTCCAGCTAGAGCCAGGAGAATTTAGTGAGCAGCTGAGTCAGCTATTTCATTAATTTTTTGGTAGTTCCTAAAGCAGATTAAAAACAGCATGAAGCATGGTCATCTCACTATAATTGCAGTGCTGGACACTGCCTTGAGAAATCAATCTTAAACAGCAAAGCTTTGAAAAGATTTATATAGTTTAAACAATGAAAAATCAAAATACATAGTAAGTTGACAGAATATAAACAATTTGATTTTGGATCATTCCCAGTTCTCAGTTTCCCAGTCCACACAGATGAAAATACTATTTGTAAGCAAAATTAGGGGGAAATATGCTGATTGTGTCATGTTGAGAATTAAATCCCTAGCAATACTTTTTGCTGGGCAGGAGAATTATGTAGTCTGAAAGCAGAAAGGCATCTTGAATGGCCATCTTAAAAAATGATGATTTCAAAGCATTATTTAATAAAAACCCCACAACTTATAGTTCCAGAAGGGTAAAAAGGCATAGGAATTTCAAAACTGTCAGCAATGAAGTATGACACATGATTTAGTGAAAAACAAAGAGGACTTTGGTTCTTTACTTTGTTAACTTGTGACAAGGCCCAAGTGTAGCACAATGTTCTCTGTTAGGTAAAGAGATTAGATATAAAGATGCAGGTTATGCTTCCCCTTTTCCAGTCCATGGGAACTTCACCAGACTACCACAACTTCTCAAATACAGTGGATAGTGGCTTGGCCACTTCACCTGCCTGTTGTCTCATGACCCTCAGATGCATCTGATCAAATCCCATGGAATTGTACACCTTCAGGTTCCTGAGGTGATCTCAAACCTGATCTCCTACAGTGGGCAGTTTTTCATTCTCCCGATGCATCACATTAAAACTTAGTGCATTCTATTAACATCCAGAAAGATGTCACAGTTCTGGAGGATTTCCCACTAAACAAGTGAATGATGGACTTGTTAATATGGTTCAGGCATCTGACCACTGCTCAGCATCCTGTAGCCCTGTATCACTGCTTCTTGTCCCTCAAACTAAAAGGTATGGAACCAGATTTTTGTTTGCATAACACCCAAAAGTCTCCTTAACCAAACCTTTACATAATCTTCAGAACACTGTTACTCTCATTTCACATTAAATATTTATTCCAAAACTAAATTACGCAGCTGCTTGCTTCCACCAATAAAGTTGGTTTACTGTGTGTTTCTTTTCTTTAGTTCTTGTTTTCTTGTTTTGCTTTGGTTTTTGAGAGGGGCCTTTTTTTTTTCCTGTTTCTCTCTTATGTAATGGTGACAAGCTTTAATGAACATATGCTGCCTCTTAGTGTATGAGAACTCTTAGCAATACACACTGAAGTTAAACTTTAATTGCTTTAAAAGAATCCCACCAATAATTCCTCAATAATGTATTTAATAGACTACCTACAATATAATCCATAATTTACAAGATGTGATAAATGACATAAGATGAACTCTTCAGAATATTTCGAATGTCATTCAGTATTCATTTCACATGCTCTCTCATACTAAGTACCTTACAACACTTGCCATACTTGCAAAATAAAATCTAGCTTTAGTTATTAATTTCTTTATTTAAATGTAGATCTTGATTTCCCCTGTAGACTGGTAAAGTCCTAGCACTGAGCTATCAGAAGAAAAGAAGACATTGAGTCATATATTATGTTACAAAGAAAGGACTTTTCTAGGATTTGGTGGGTAATTATTTTGTTGTTGTTTGGTTGGGGTTTTTTTGGGTTTTTTGTTTGTTTGTTTGGTTGGTTGGTTTGTTTTGTTGTTTTTCTGATGTGCTGGCAATCTATAATTGTACATATTTGCCTTTAATACCATGTTGTACTTTCAGTCACAGGACCCTATGTAAAGTAATTGCTTTTATATATGAGTCACTATGCAGATTAAAGTCTATAAATATAACAGTAATAGGGATGTTAATAATGCTTGGTTCTTCTATAGCATTCTCTTATCAATATAATTCAGTAAGTTTTAAATGGATAATTATTTTTGGTTTACAGATGGAGAAACTGAGGCATTGAAGGAACCTAAAGATTGGATTTCAATGTTTGCAAAACAGGTTATTAAGTTTTGCTTCTTCATAAATTCTTTATTCCAGGAGACTCTTACCATTTAATTGAACCAAAAGTGTTATAAAGGCGTGTAGTGAGTGCTGACTCAATGTGGTTTTTCTCAGTATGCTGTCAGCTGACTAACTGGTACAGAACAAGAGAATCTATTTTAAATGTCTTGTTCCGGGGCATTTAAAAATTAATTTTTACAATAGACACAATGAAGTCATCCAGTAGAGCCACTGAAATGGATTCCCAGGTATTTTTCCTTACTAGGACACTAGACAGTAATAACCACTTTTTTAATCACATCACAAGTTTTAATTTAATCACAATATATGCCCCCGTCTCCCTGCCCTCTAGATCCTAAAACAAATGTTACAAAGCAGTAGAGAGCAGAAAAAAAGTTTTGTGATGTAAATGTAAAATCAGAATAAACATGGTGCACAATAGCATGGGTTTGCACTCTTATTTAAGCTTTGAAGCTGGTAAGTGGTTACAGAAATGACACAAAAGAAATCTGAAATGTAGAACAATTTCTATTAAAAACAGGCAAACAAAATATCTAACATAAGAAGATGACATTTTCTACATATGGTCATTTGCTTCATACTGTACTGGTCAGCAATGAAACAGAGGATATGCCCTACAAGAAGCTTCAGTGCTCCATTTTAGTTCTTTTCGAAAGACAAAAGGACTTTTCTTTGTACAAAGTGGTGGCTATGTTGCAAAATAAAGATGTGTGGTTTGCAGAGATTAGGTAAGTATATATCTTCTAATAAAAAAGAAAAGCATAAAGGAAGAAATTTGATAATTTTATAATCTGATTTCAGAATTATACTCACTTGATACAAAACAAAGAGTGGAAACCAGAGGAAGAAGGTGCCAACTTATCCCTACAGGTTAAAAGATATGGAAATATTCTAGATGACAGGAGAGAGACGAGAATGAACATGACAAGAACACATGCTTAGAGGTCCAAGGAAAATTCCACATGCAGAGAAGGTCCTTTTTTATAGGAAATTAATCCTATTTCATTGAAAAGTGGAGAAAATAGTTGCTTGGCTAGTCTTGCAGGATAACCATGGCTACTCACAAACACAAAGAATTTAATGAGTTGGAAAAAAAGAAAGAATATTTATTTCAAGGACTCATTACTGAGGATAGAAAGAGTATCTTGCATTAACAGACAGATAATAGGATGGATTTTTTTTTTCCATTGGGCAGAATTCAATCGTCTTCAATTAGGAATGTCAAAAATGTGCTGGAATGTTTAGTGAATGAAAAGAAATAACCATTTCCAGATGACTCAGCTAATCATTAAATGAGTTCTATCCCTGAACATGAGAGATGGTATTCCAGTTAAGATGACTTTATCTAGACTGTTTCTTCCATGAGCAGAGATTCTGGATGATCACTCATTTAATTTTAAGAGTGTGTTTAAATTTAGAGAATGTTTCAACACTGACTATAGAGAAAGTCTATGGAGCTTAGACCAGATGCCTGATTTACATTACTAAAATAAATATTATCCACAGCATAAATACAAGATCATTCATGTATCTCCAGTCGCTGCACAAGGATTTACTGGTGATGGTCCATTTTAGCACAACTGCTGTTTATCCATCTGAATGAATCTATGAACTTGCGGGAAATCAGCTGACTCAGTTACAGACATTAAACTAAAAACTATCAAGGAGGTGTAACGGAGAAACAAATGAACACTCATTTAGCACAAAATCAAGATGTCAAGAATAAAATTAATCAAGGTGCCAAGAAGCTTGAACAGAAATACTTTAGTTGACTATATATGAATGCTAGAAGCCTAGGTAATAAAAAAGAGAAATTGGAATTGGAATTGCTCTTTTATGATCTAGCCTGTATTACTAAGACCTGGTGGGAAGATTTCCATGAGTAGAATGATAAAATCACTGATATACTGTATTTAGGCAGGATCTAGTGGAAAAAAAAAACCAAAAAAAACAAACACAAACCCCCAAAGTTACTTTATATAAAAAAAAATGGGTATTATCCACCCTGAGTTCTCTGGTAACTCAGAAGAAAAATATTTTGCCTGTTCATAGATTTATGTTCTAACAAACAATCAAACAAATAGCTTAGATAAGGCACTAGTTAGTGTTTATAATAAACCAACGACTTATTGTAGGAAAAGGATGGCTGATTTCTGCTGCATAAGTGGAAAAACTGCATTACAGTGTATGACTTCAACTTGAAAGGTATATGTTGGAAGTCTCCTGATTGTTATGTTTTCTAAAAATTATTGAGAAAAAATGTAATAACATTAATATTACATCCTAATTGTTTTATGCCTGATGCAGTTACCTCAACCAAGGAATTCTAAAACCACAAACTTACACATCCCACTCTATATGTCGCTTTTTTGAGACCTTTTGAGCAGCATCCCAGTGTCTAAAGGGGGCCTACAAGAAAGATGGAGAATTACTTTTCTCAAGGGTGTGTAGTGACAGGACAAGCTTTAAACTGAAAGAGGGTAGGTTTAGATTAGATGTTAGGAAGAAATTCTTCACTGCAAGGGTAGTGAGGCATTGGAACAGGTTTCCTAGAGAAGCTGTGGATGCCCCATCCTTGCCAGTGTTCAAGGCCAGGATGGAGCTTTGAGCAACCTGTTCCAGTGGAAGGTGCCCCCACCTATGGCAGGGGGGATTTAAAACAGATGATTTATAAGGTCCCCTTGAACCCAAACCATTCCCTGATTCTAGATTTTTTGAAATAATCATATCTGTTACAGGTAAACAAGTGTATTAAGTCCAAACAAGTGTATTATGCATTCTCATCAAGTTTGTGAATGACACAAAACTTGGGGGAGCAATCAATATGTTGGAGAACATGACTATCATTCAGAAGGATTTCTAGAATGGGCTTCTAGGATCATCAGAAAATTGAAAAATGACAAAGTCACAGACATGCATATGAAAAGGCAGAACCCCCTATGCTGGAACAGAAGGACTGGCTTGGTAGCAGCTCAGCTGAATAGGATCTGTAAATCCTGATGAACTGGAGGCTTAGCTTCCTTTAATAGATACCTATTATTCTACTTGACTTTTTACTGTAGCACTCTCAAGGACTCCAGATAAATATGAAACCCTAGGTTAATGTTAGAATATGGCATCTTCACCTCTGAAATTAAAGCTCAAAATGATCTTTCAAGGCCACAAAATAAAGAAATATATACATATTTTCATTTAGAAATTATGAGTTGACTAAAAAACACCACTGAAACTTGGCACAGAAGTTTAAAAGCCAGTTTTTAGGATGTGAACATGCTTTATTACTATTTTTCTTTTCCATTCTGAAGTACATTGTCAAAATGACACACTGCTAAGATTTGGAAACCTTCTGCCTTGAAGGAAGAAAAATTACTTTCCTTCTTAACTGGAAGACTAGTATGGAACAGATTCAGTAAAAGGAATCTGATACATTCCAGTTAAGTTATGTTTAGGAGATTAAAATAAAACTAAGATAGACAAGGACAAAAGTTTAGTGTTCCAGTGTGTAACACTAATCCACAGATCATACTCACAGAAGCATTAACCCTTTTTTTTGGTTTTTAACTCTTGTGAAAAAAATTCAACAAAGTATTCATCATGGCCAGTCTTCACAAACGAAGATTTAGGAAAGGTCTTTTACCCTTCCAGCCTGCGCAGTGGATTTTTTAGGTGAGACACAGTGTGCGCTGAACTGAGCGCACCCTTTAATCCTGAGGTTCATCTGCCGGGGCCGAGCGAGCTTGGACAGTGGTAGTGAGGTCCTCAGGACGTAGGTTTGTTTGGAGTGACCTTCTCTTAGATGGATGGCCTTACAGGGCTGACGAGCTCCATCTGCCTGGGGAAGTCCCCTGACCAGGAATCGAACCCGGGCCGCAGCGGTGAGAGCGCCGCATCCTAACCACTAGACCACCAGGGGGCCAACAAAGTATTACTAAGCTGTAAAACGAACACACTAATTATCACAATACACAATTTATCCTTTTATCAATGTCCATCTATGTAGGGCTTTGGTTTTGTTTTCATTAGCTTTTTTTTTCCTTAGGGAGTGATGATATACTAATACAATTGCATGCTTTTCAACAGTGGGAGGCTAAGTAAGAAATGAAGAAGCAGTGACTGAACTTTGAAAAACTTAACAGCAGAAGGGAAAAGGAGAATTATGTTGGAAGGTTTTGGAAATAGGTTCTTGTATAGCTGGTAAAACGCATATGGTGTAAGTTACTGGTTTGAATTGGATTGTTTTCCTTTTTCCGAGATGGATAGATTTTATTTATTACTATTTTTAATTATTTGTAATATAATGTTTCTTTCATTGTGATTTTTGAAGCTTGATTGTAAAATTCATGTATTTAAAAAAAAATTTAATTTGTAATAGAAACCCAGTTTTTTAATTAGTGTATTTATTTATTTATTTAATCTATTTACTTATTGTTATTATTTTATGTTTATTTTTTCTCTAGTCAATTTAAAGTCAATTTTTAGTCAATTTAAAGATGTCTTAGTTATTCTACAACATGCAATTTACCGAGCCTTCTAATTATACAAAGATTTCTCTATTATTAAAACTTTATTACCTGCAAAATATACAGATCTGAAGTTTCCATAATATTATTTCGATATGCTACAGAAAAAGCAAAACACCATCTTATTCTAGATAAACCTCACAGAAATGGTGAGTAATGGAAAAAAAATTAGAATACCTTCGGATCTGCAAAAGGTTAGTGAAATGTTTGCCTCTGTAAGTGCACGTGTTCTGTCATCTGAGTTAAACAGTACCAGAGAGTAACAGTAATTGTCAGTTGACCTTCTGATTAGACCTAGTCCTATTAAATGTTATGAGAGTAATCAATTGGTACTAAACAATGAGCAAAACAAGCAAACAAAATTATTTCATTAAATTACCTCCTTTTAACAGTATTAGCTCAAGAAAGGCATTTTTGGTTTTAGCTTGACAGAAAAGAAAAAGAAAATAATTCCCTCTAAAGATATCCAACTGCAATAAGGACAAAATCAAAATGGTTATCTAAATCCAGCAACACTCTTAAAACAGCTTCTGCATTTTCCTGTGTAGCCCTTCTTCTATCACCCTTATCCTTTCTACCCCAATAAACCCATCAAATACCAAGGTTGAAGGAAGAACAGTAGCTCAAAGAGCCGCATACAGGTCAGGGCATAAGGGCACTTTCCATAAGGAAAGTTCAATAGTTACAGAACTAGCTGTGGAATGGATCATGTACAATGACGCATATATTAATATCCTTTATAGACAATGTAGGGGTTTCCAGTTGACAGCCTTAACTTTGCAAAAGTCTCTTTTACTAGGGAAAAAAATGCTTACTTACCATCCATATAGGCCAGTACATACTTTGCTTGGTTATTTTGTTAGTTATTTTTCTTACAGTATACTCAATTGCCATGGCAATGAATTTTTATGCTGACCTGAGGCTAGCTATTTTTATTGCAGGGTGTTCCATTCACTCTTCCTTTGTGATAGGTCCAACTATTCAGCTTTGCTTCACAGTCTCCTAACTCTGAAGCAGAACTGCTCACCTTTTAAAACAAAAGTCTTTCCCCTCTAGGTACAATAACAAAATAAATTGATGGTACAGCATATACAAACTTATTTCAGCCTCCAGAGGCTTGCTTACTGCCTTTCATACTAAGACACATATAAACATTGTAATTCACTCTGATTTTATGAATTGCCTCCTGACTATCATCAGGGGGTGATGGTTAGGCAGTGCTAAATGAAAGTACCTAAAGCAGGTTGAGAATGACTGCAGTGTGTCTCTGAAGATCGATGAGTTGGCAGGTACTGTTATAAATTACCATCGGGTGCCATTCACAGACGATAAGAGCTTCACCCTGCATGACAGTCATTGATCTGATGCAGAACTAAGATGCAACCTTTGATGACACTCCTTGAGGATAAAAGGTTATACTTCACATTTAGTTGTGAAAAATAAGGTCATGTTTTAATTAAAGTAGTATCTCAGTGGAATATTAGGCCAGTGAAACTGTATGAATTAGTATGACTTGTATAGCAATTGTTGCTGGAAAACAGCCTGGTACTCAAGATAATACAGAATAACAATGAAATTACATTAATGAGGCAAATAGCCCACATCATTAGAAGGAGTTTAACTAGTCAGATCCAAAATTAAAAGAAACAATATTTTTGAGTTTATATTTGACATTAAAACTGGCAAAACAATAAAATTTGCATTTAGGTAAGAAATACTTTAGACATACACCTATATTTGGGTTACAGTAATTCAGAAAACATTTGAATTTAGAAATATTTTGTGCAAACTCTAATATTCAAGCTAAAAACAAGCTTGGGATTAACTGTTCATAGAGGTTTCTGAGTCTTCTTTTCTGGGAAACATAAAGGACTGCTCAATTTTATTTTTTTTTTGTACACTCCCAACAACATTCCTGATCAAGTTTTCTGAAAATAAAACCGGTCATATAACACACATGTATTCAGAACAGCTAGGAAATGAAGCAAATATTGTTCACATGCAGCAATTATTTTTCATAAATATTTGTGAAAACTCTATTATACAATATAATAAAATATAATTCATAAATATGTGTCCTGCTGATCCAGCAAAATACTTAAGCTTGTGCTTAAGTAAGCTATCTAACTAATACCAATTTCAGAAACTGAATTAAGAGATGTAGGGTAGAGCTATGATGCAGGCTACTCAATAGTCAATGAATGGCACATATTCAAACTGACACTCCAGAAGGTGATTTAACTAGCCCAAGACTCAGGAATTAACCTCTCATATAGCAAGTGAAGATTTAACAAGAAGGTACCATTTCTACCTTGTGCATTCTGTCAGTATGACAAACTTTATTTATTTACTTTGACATGCTGCAAAGCATGTACAACCAAGGCTGCCTTTCTTCCCACCCACAGCTGTTCCAGCTTATGGTCTCCTCAATCCAATCTAAATGTTCATTTTGCAATTACTCTGCTGTCAAATGATAAGTGAAATATAGAATATATACACAGTAAATACTTAATAGCTTTAAAAATATACTTTCTATCATAATGTCACCAGTTGCTTGTCAGAATTCATAAATTTTAAAATGTTTAGTGCTCAAACTAGCAGAACACATCCAGATCAGAAACCAGGGCTAGTGGCTCTGCAGGAGGACAGCTAAGCAAATACCTTGAAAACATAAATTACTCTGAAAAGGCTGAAAACACAAGATCAGATTGGGAGGTTAAGATATTATGTAAACGAGCTGTTCGTCTCCCATAGTGCACAACAGTTTTTCATTTTCCTTGCTTTTCCCAACATAACTGGTCAGCCATAAAGTCAAACCTAGTTGCTACAGACACTGTAATGCTTGCTATGAGGCTTTTATTCAGTCTGGGCACTGAGAGAAACACAAAATCTCAAGGCAACCACAGGACCAGACTAGTTACTTAAAACTTCAGAACTGCCTTTAAATCAAGCAAAAATGGGGTTGAAGTTGTTTTGAATTTGTTTATAGCTGTTTTACAGACATAATCCACAGCTTTGCAGAGCAGATACACAGCTTTCTCATTCTGACAAGAAATATGACATTCTATATGAAAAATGTAAATCTACTGAATATTTATTTTGCATGTGCTCTATATTGCTACTGATATCTGACTACAGCTAAAATTCCAAAGCATGGACTGAGACTCTTCTTCAGAAAGCCACACAAAATTATCCAGAATCATTACCTAAGCTTTTAAATAATTATTTGTTTCCTACAATTTTTATGCAAACTTAAGAACATTATTTAATGTAAGGTGGTACTGATTTTTCTTGCTTCCAGTTTTAGTGAGGAAATGTATATTCCTTGCTTAAATAAAAATAGAATTTAGTATGTTTTAAGACATATCCTGAGTACTGACAGTGATATGCTATAGACTTCTGCAACATGAGGAACAGAGGTAATATTATTTTTTACATCAAGGTCTTTTTTTCAAAGTATTACTAGATAGCAGTATGTACTAGATTAGAGAAAATATTCAAGGTAATGATGGGTGTACTCAGGGATTTTGTGGAAGCACAAACCAAAAATTACAGCTGAATAGATACACATTTATATATGTTGATATAATGCAAACATCTAATATGTAGCTATCCTATTTACTGCTCTTGGGTGGGAAAATAAAACTGCATTAAAGAGACTAGTTAGGGATAAAATACTGTTTTCTGGCAATACTAACATTATTTCTGCTTTTTTTGTCTTTTTTATGTAAAAGGTTTGCCTGTTTCATACTGGTCTGTCCTGTCTTGTGCAAAAATATGAATCAAAACAAGAATTGTAGTCAGTATGCTTCAAATGAAATCAATAAGAATTACACTAATAGTTTTAAAGGGATGAGATCACGATCAATACCTAGATGATATTTGAACTAATATTTTTTTTTAAATATGCTCGGATATTGCAGTTTCTAATTCAACATACATGTACAGAATTCATTGGGGCACAACTGCATTCTATCAGTAAAGGCTAAAATCTTAGAAGACAGACAATCACAAACATTAAGGTAAAAAAACCTCACATGCAGTAGTTCACCGGTCACCTACAAACTCACAGCCTCCAAAATAGTAAAGGTTTTATCTGACATACAACTTGGATTTGATTCCCAAATACTTCACAACAGAAGCTCAAACAAATTTTCCAGCAATCCAAAAAAAGAGGGAAATTGCAATAGATTTCTATGCTGTTGAAAACACATTGTGTGGAAAAATAACAGATATCTGACTAGAAAATAAAAATAAATAAAAAAGCAAAGTAAAACAAACCAAAAAAGAAAAAGAAAAAGACATAAATTATAAAGAGCCTAATAGCATATACTTTTTCACCTGAAGGCAAAGGACACTTGATTAAATGAATTTCCAGTCACAACAGCATAGTCCCAGTAAATGTCAATATTAATAAAAATTTCCAAGAACAAAAGGTTTTTGAAGGTAAAGAATATTGTTTGAAGCTCTTCTTCATTATATCTCAGTAGAAGAACATGTGTAGAAACATCCTGAAGATCAAAAATCTAAATAATTATCTTCTTTATTATTAATTCTAAAATTATATTTTATCAATGTCATAAAGTACATGTTTCAAGAATATATTACCAATATTTGAATATATTCACTTCAGTGCAAATACTATTCACCCTTTGGTGATTGATTAATTATTGTCACATCCAGAAGCCTTTGCCTTCCTTCATCCTTTTGGTAAAAACAATATTCCATTTTTTTCCTTTATTTAGACACCCTTCAAAGAGGTAACACAGACATGATCTCAATACGTTTACTATGAGGAAAATTGACTTTTTGAAGTACAAAATTGACCAATGGGATTTGACAAGAAATATAAAAAGGAATTTAAGAAATATAAAAATGAATTATTAATAACATCAATGAAAATATTTAAAAGCCTGCCTAGATTTACTTATGTATTCACCTTTATGCTAGAGTTAAAACTAATGCTATGTTAAAGCTTCTTTTGAAATCTGCAAAGGATGTTATAGACTGAAGATTGCTGTCTCTTAAGTTTGTTAAAATGTATTAAAATTAACACCAGCATTTAATTTCTGCTCCATTTCCCTTTTGGGTTACATACATTTTCCCTTATTGTGAAGCACACAGGTCTATTGTATTGACAGTCATCCACATTTGGTATGTTAATTAGGAAGCCACCTGATCACTGGGTGAGCCAGCAAACATTCTTTAACTCCACACATTAGAAGTCTTTTCAAAATAAGTATTTTACAGATTTATGTCAAAATCAAAAATAATTTTAAAATTGTTTTAAAATCACAAAGACAATTATTGGGAGGTGAGGGGAGAGAGGCTTGATTTTTTTTGGTTGGGTGTTTGTTTTTTTTCTTTTTTCACTCAGTCCCAACTGCTGATTTCAATCAAAGCTCTGGGTCTAAGACCACAGAGATTCTGCTGAGTGATTAGGACCATATTCAGCAAAGCACTTAATACTTTGGTTTGAAATGTATAAGGATATCCACTCATTAAGTTACAGAAATCAATCTATTAGAATCCATTTGAAAAAAAATAGCATATTTTACTACTTTGCATTCATCTTATTAGAAATCTTACAGAAAAAGTGGGCAAACTATTCCCTGAAAAAATATTAAAGAAAATTGCACACAAACTTACCTCCCAACACACAAACACAAAAATATAAATATCTGTATACAGACAACATACCATTTATGAAACCAAATGGAACAAAGCAGGCAATAAGCGAGAATCTGAAACTATTCAAAGACACATTTCTAATTTTTAAAAATATAATTTTATTGAGTTTTCATTGTTTTATATAGGAATATGACTTTTAACAACTCAAATCTCATTGTTATTTTATTAAACACAAATAATAATTTATTTATGCACTTTTGTAATTGTTCAAGACACAGTGCAACGTTGCAGCTGAATAACTCAGAGATCATATAATTATTTTGCCATAACAACTTGTCAGATTTACGCTAAGATATTGCACCTTTAGGACTCAGTTATGTCTCTTTTTTTGTGATATATCACAATGAAACATTGCAAAACCATGCACGGTTTTAAAATTACAGTGAAGAGTGGTGTCCCTCAGGGGTCTGTACTGGCACAAGTACAGTTTAATGTCTTCATCAATGACATAGACAGCAGGATTGATTGCACCCTCAGCAAGTTTGCAGATGACACCAAGCTGTGTGGTGCAATTAAAATGCCCGAGGTATGGGATGCCATCCAGAGGGATCTGGATGACCTTAAGAAGCGGGCCTATGGGAACTTCACAAGGTTCAGTAAGGCCAAATGCAAGGTGCACTACGTGGGTATGGGCAATCCCAAGCACAAATACAAGCTGGGCGGTGAATGGTTTGAGAGCAGCTCTATAGAGAAAGACCTGGGGGAGTTGGTGGATGAAAAGCAGGACATGAGCTGGTAATGCGTGCTTACAGAATATATTACATCAAAAAAACTGTGGTCAGCAGGCCAAGGGAGGTGATTCTGTCCCGCTGCTCTGCTCTGGGGAGACCCCACCTGGAGTTCTGCTTCCAGCTCTGGGGTCTTAAGCATGAGAAAGATATGGACCTGTTAGATCAGGTCTAGACGACAATCGTGAAGATGATCAGAGTGCTGGAGCACATCTCCTATGAAGAAAGACTAAGAGAGCTGGGCTAGTTCAGCCTGGAGAAGAGGCTCTGGGGAGACCTCGTTGCAGCCTTTCAGTACCTGAACAGGAGTTATAAGAAAGAAAGATGGGGACAGACTTTTTCCTACGGACTGTAATAGGACAAGGGACAATGGTTTTAAACTAAAAGAAGATAGATAAGTTGAATGAGGCTTTAAGCAACCTGATCCCTGAAGATGTCCCTGGTCATTGCAGGGGTTTGGACTAGTTGATCTTTAAAGTCCCTTCCCAACCAAAGTATTCTATGATTCTGTGACTTCATGAGTCTATGATTCTATTCTTGCTGTGTTTCAACTCCATGTAATTTTTCTTCATTTCTCCTTTTTTTGTTTGTTTGGTTTTGTTTGTTTGTTTGTTTATTTGTTTTTTGTCAGAGTAACAGATCCCTTTCCTTTGCACCAAACTTTTTTCTCAACCATGGATGCAGACATGCTTAATGAAGGTTCAGCCTGTGAAGATAGCAGTGATGACCAGTGCATGTCTAGCAGGTTTCACTATACGAATTGCAAAAACTGGTCAACTAAGTTCTGATCTGACTCTAGTCCTAGAAGAGGTAAGGAGAAAACCCAAAGATAACTAATTTGGCATTGAGATAAATGTGATTAGTTCTCACCACAAGTATGAAAGTCCCAAGAGGGGATCACGAGCCCTCAGTGATCTTATCTGGGTTGTAGGTTGAAATAGTACTGCTTTGAATCATTTATAGAGAAAAAGTCATAAACTGCAAACCCAAGAAAATGTGAGGAATGCATTTCTCTGTTATCCTCAAGCACTGCTCTTGGTATAATTTTACATATGCTACTTGTTATGATGATATTGATTAGTAAGTCAACAGAAGCTTTCACAAGGGACTGCAGATCTCTTTACTACTGCTCTGTAATATTAAAATATCATTACTGAGTTGCCAACTTTTTGTTCTGCTGTAATGATTCTCTGATGATTGCCTGCTTGAGCTGAAATTTGAAACTGTCACCCACAGACTTGTAGAAGTGATTCAACTTCACTTATAAGGAAAGTGAAATTAAATATTCATCCCTGGACTGCATTTCAGGTTCAAGCTGCCTGAAGTTCCTCAAGGTAAAATGTACTTAAGTCATAGAAGATTTTTTTTTTCAGTTTTAAAGATTCAAGATGTCTATTTATCAGGGTTGGACAGTCAAATAATCATTTATCTGGAACTTCTGTACACAGATACTCTTTTCCCTGTTTTACAGCATGATTTTAATTATTATGGCTAGGTAAGCTATTTCTCCAACATGGATTAATTTTAGTACACTGAACATCCAGACTGATTCGACGTGTTCAGATAAAATGACAATAAGTGGTGGAAGGGCCTAAGTTTGGACCATCTGAACTTGTTTACATTGGTGAGCATTTCTGCAGGTAGCAGTGTTTGAAATGAAGGTAAGTAATTACAGTAATCACAAAAGTCTAGTTAAATCTTTGGATGGATGTAATGTCTTGAGATTTACCTCAACTTCCAATTTATAGATTCACTTCAGGTTTTACCCACTATGGAACCCAAAAGGTCTGAGCAAATGAAGATAAAATACTAGAGTCCCTCCAGACAAGATTTCCTCTGAATACCAAAAGTGATAAAATTCACCGATCCAGAACACAGAAGCAAAGGATTCTTCCTCACAAGGGAAATTCCTTTTCTGGGCAGCTGCAGACAAATTAATTGAAAATGGCCCAGAGACTTGAAAACTAGTTCCTTTACAGAGCTCAATGGGGAAAACACTATCTTATTTGGAATTTTCTTGTTTTATTCTCACTGTTCTCAGTCTAACACTGGGAACCTAGCATAGGATTTGGTAATTCTAAATGCCATATTACTAAATTCTACTCAGAGATACATTATATTTCACGAGTGTCCCATAGCAAAAGAGTGAGCCAGATACCACAGGCAACAACATGGGCAAAACCATAAGAAACTTAGTAAGCTCTAAGTTCCAGACAGATTCAGTCTACCCAGGTAGCAGAAGAGAGGGGAGACAGAAGGATTTGGGAGAATGTAGTTCATGGTTGTTCTCCCATGACCGCTGTCAAATGACACTGAGAAATATATGAAAATATTTAATATCTTCGCTCCTTGCACTACTATTATCATGCAGTGAAAATAATAATGAGCAAATACAATCAAAGAATCAGACAATCTTTAAAAAAATGTATGTGATACAGAAAGCAAATAAAATTGCAAAAGCTTATATATTCATATGTTTGTCTAAAAAATTACAACCATCTCAGATACCAAACTTTCTATGTGTAGAAGGGCTTTCCTCCTTAAAATTCTTTAGTACAGTGTTTCTTTCTCTCTGGTTAAGATACCTTTGTGTTAAAGACTCTTATGGACATATTTTACAGGTTCCTCCTTGCTTTATTACAGATGAGATGTAAAGGTTGCAGTGGCATATAAAATAATTGCCATTAGGAAGACAATAGAAGTAGACACATATTTTTGGAAAAAAACAGTAAATTATACGACAAATATTCAAGGATCAGGCTGGAACTGGAATGAGAACCACTGGCTATAATGGACAGATGTTGCCTTTAGTTAGTACTGGTCCTTTTATCTCTGGAGTAAAACCCCAATTTCAATTAAAAAACAAAAAGAACTTACCAGTGAATACCCTGATTCAAGCACAGATTCTAACCCTTGGTTTGGAACTTCTCACTTAAGCAATGAGAGATTTATTCTAATAATACAGTGTGGGGTTTCAGTTTCACTTGTTTGGTCGAGTAAACTAAGAAAAATACTGAAACCTAGCCTAGGAATCTTTGGGTCAACTTGTCACATATAAAGGCATTTTAATTCACTTTTTAAGGAAGGACTTAGTACGATTACATAGCATTCAATTTGCAGGTAGATTCAACCCAATGAGACAGCATAATCAGCAAGACTTTTCTTCTAGATTGCATTCCCATTTTTACAGGAATTTCCAAATTCTATTAAATTAATGCTCTGCTTTGTCTTTGATCTGTATTGTACATATGAGCTCTGTTTTTCTAAGATTTTAAAATGTGAAACAGGCTTGTGTTTAAATCTATGACATCCATGCTCATCTTTCTTGCATGATGTAAGACCATGTCTCTCCCTAGGCTTATCATTTTTATCAAAGAGGGTCTTGGCTTCATCTTTTTCCTCTCAGTGCAAAATACTGTGCAGCAAAATTACTTCTAGATTAAACTTGGCTTCTGCCGAAGGTGTAAGAACCAAATTATGAAAGGACTAACTTAAATTACTAGTTGTGGAAAACATGTTTTATCTCTGCTTCTTTTTGATGAACAGCACAGCCAGAAATATTTAATTATTGTTTAATTATGTTTACTAGAAGTATATACAAAACCTATAATATTCCAGAGATGAATTCTGGTAAAGAAATTTTGGTCAATGCTGTCAAAGTAGAGAATGCAATACTAAAATTTATCCCTCCTTTCCCTCCCCTTCCCCCCATTAATTTATATTCATAACAAGAACAAAGAAATTGCTTGTTGTTCCTCATGGATCAAAATTCCTACTTAAAATAAAGGGAAACTATTAGAAGAGGATACAAGTGTCAGTAATGTGATTGAATTCTTCATCCCCTGGCATCATGAATTGTTCCTGAGTAATGGCTAAGGCTTTGTTCCCTAAATCATTAGTACATTCTTTTAAACTGTGCATGTACCTGAAATCCCAACAGATTTTTCATCTCCAAGGTGAAATAATAAAAGCAACAACATCTAGCTATTAAATGTCCATTTCGCATGCCAAACAAATTAATTCTCTTATTCTGGGGCTAAGCCTAAAGTATCTAAAGATAGGTACTTGGAAGAAAGATTACTTCTTTATCACGCCATTACTTATAATTTGCCTCTAGTTGATTTGGAGAGATTCAGCACTGGATCCTACTTTATCATGCAAGAAGGGGGGGGGGGGGAAGAGTTACAAAAGAATTTCATAAAAGATAAAATTATTCAGGGTTTCTGAATTTCATAGATAATCTTTTCTAATGGACACACTTTTCTCAATTTATGGAATCATCTTCTATTTCAAATCCTTTAGAAGTTCCAGAAAAGACAGCATGTTCAAACTCATTGGTGAAGAAAGATGAGGGCCAATGTTTTAAATATTCAGCCTATGTTTACTGTACCTACAACAAACCTAAATTAAATTTTGAAGGTTTTGAAAAGTCCTTACCAAAACAATAGGAAAAAGAAGGGATCATTTTTTTTGACGTTTATATAAACAGAATGGTTGCATTTTATCTCTTGGTATAATTCATTTTCAGAATAAATTGATAAATAATTTTTCTATGAGGGAAAATTAATACATAATGCTGACATTTTAGGACTCAGTAAATTGAAAATTAAGTTCATGAACATGTATTTCTCAGATGTGTTACAAAACTTTTATTACTTTAAAGTTATAATGTACAACTTGCAAGAGAATCATCTCAACTTTACAACACTTAAAAGTTACACATATAAGTGTGAAGTAGTCATATCAGTGTCCTTTAAAATCAATGTGGAGAATCAGAGTACAGAGGTGTCTTAAAGAGTTATCTAACATATTGGAAGAGTCATGGCACATATTTCCTTCCACTTCATAAAAATATGGTTAAGTATGCCTTCCTCCATTGATGACATCTACAAGAAATCTACCTTAATGAAGATCGACCTATCCCAGGGTGTACAAAGCAATTTTCTTAATGCAACATATTTTCTTATCAGACATTATAAATGTGACAAAAAAGTATAGATTTCCAGCAGAGCCTGATATGTAATTTTCTAAAATACTGAACAGAAAACTAATGACAAAGAAGTGCAACCTCCTTTGCTTGTACAAAAATGTCACTGTTTTACCTTAAGAAAAAGAACAACACTGAAATCAGTTGAGCTATTGAAATTCATATTACGGTTTTTAAAAAAGGGCTAAACAAAGTTTTTATTAAATGGTACGGAGTCATCTACATGATGATGATGTAGATGTAGATGTAGATACATCTATATCATTACATGAGAACTCACAGAAACTATGTACTAACTCCTTAGTTCAGAATTATACTGACTGTCCAAAACAGACATGTATTGGGTTTTATAATTCTTTTAGCATTACAATATATAGTGCATGAATTCAAATAAGAACTTGAAAACTAATAATAAAAAAATGTACCTGACAAATCTCTAAGAGTAACATTTTTCCACTAGGATTGTCCAGAGCTGTAATTTGAATGGGAAAGAAGAGGCTTTCCCTTTCTTGAAATGTAGTGAAATGAACATGCCTAATAAAAACACAAGCAAGAGTCAGCTTCACACAAAAAAAAACAATAGATGAGGATTAATGAAGCATCTAAATTTCCTAAACCCTGCTAATAAAACATCTTTTGCCTAAGCAGATTCTTCTGTCACAGAAATAAGATATCTTATACATGTCTAAATTCCTGCATACAAACTGTTACCAGTTTACAAATGTGTGGGTTGTGATTTTGGTATTAGAAAGAACATTGTTTGAGATATTTTGTTTAAAAATTACAAAAATTGTTTGTTCAATCACTTTAAAAGCAATGTAGAATGGTCAGAATCTTCTCAGTGGCTCCAAGTGACAGGACAAGGGGCACAAACTTTATCACAGGCAGTTCCACCTAAATATGAGGAAAAACTTCTTCACTGTGAGGTTGACAGAACACTGAGACAGGTTGCCCAGAGAGGCTGTGGAATCTCTTTCTCAGGAGATATTCAAAACCTGCCTGGACACAATCCTGTGCAACCTGCAGGGAGGTTAGACTAGATGAACTCCAGAGGTCCCTTCCAACCCAACCATTCTGTGATTCTGTGATCTTCCAGTTTTATATTAATAGCTAACCATCAAGCAAGCTACCTTACTATGGTCCCCAAAACTATTATTCATTTACAAGACTGTAGATTACAATAAAGTTGAAACTTGTAGCCAGTATTGAATATAGTTCAGTATAGCTGCTTTAATAAAAATCACACCAGAAAAAATACAAAACTTGATTGAAATAAGTTTCTTGGACTGTTTATTTAGACTGTCAAAAGAAAATTCATGCACACAAACAGAACTGAACAAAAATATGTCTGCTTATTTTATAGACATGAACCAATAAAAAACAAAACAGGCACTAGAAGAATTGTGCATTTCATTATTTTAACGATCTAAGAAAATTCCTGATGTTTAACTGTGGTGTCAAGAACATATCCTCAGTTTCTTGAAGTTTACCAATTTCTCACTCACACAACTCTGCATAATGACTGTTTACTACTATGCATAGCACTACAATTATGGGCAGTATTTAGAATCCATTCTAAAAAGAGACAGTTGTACAAAGCAATTTCTTCAATAGTCTAATTATTATCAGTGACATTTCAGAACAACAATTCCCTCAAACCGATTTGACAAAACTTGAGTTGCTCAAAAGTATAAAAGTTTGCATATATTAAAAATACACCAGGATTCTTGTATTCATACTGAAATTTGTTAATAATGCAAGTGACACTAGGCAGTGTAGAGTGCAACTAAAGTCTACAGTGTTTTCCCTAAAATCAGTAGCTAGGATTGTAGCTTGTTAGGTTTTGACTTACAACATGAAGCTAATGTTTCACAACACATTTTAATAACAGAATTATTAACGATTTGGGTGACTAAAAGCTGCTATGCACATGATATTCACACCTATGCAGCAAAGAAGATAATTAGAACCCTCTCATCAGAAGAACATCTTTTCCATTCTTCATCTCTCCACATCTTCCTCATCTTCTTTTATTTTTAGGTGGGTACATGAACCTTAACTCTTACTGGTGCAGTAGGGCTTACTTAAGGCTGAGGCATATGATTGAGGGAGTCAACCTATCCATGGGATTAGTAATCATCTGCTTGTTCTTAGCTCACAGAAAACGCAGGTAAACTGATGCACATTCTGGCTGTGGTAGTAGTAGTTTCACTCTGCATCTAGCTTAATTGTCCTTATTGTTCATTTCCTACGGCTTGGGCAGGAAAGTGAATGCAGATAGATGACTCCAATGCAAAGTTCTTTGCCTCAGCTGCATGATGTTTAGCAATAGGTATCATATATATCAGTACTTATAAATCTAAGTATGACAAGACAACAAAGTATGTGGCTCTGAGTAACCTGATCTAGAGGAAGGTGTTCCTGCCCAGGGCAGAGGGGTTGGAAGTAAATGGTCTCTAAGGTCCCTTCTAACCAAAGCCATTCTATGATTCTGTGATTTTGGGCCCTGATAGGTGAGTTGCAATATCATCTTTCTTTTAGAGTGTATGTTCCTCCATAACTTGCACAAGAACTCTCAGCCCAGTAGGATTACAATAACAACTATAGAAAATATTACTATAGTGCATGTTCCTATCTTGTTTTCCATAAATATGCTTTGCTCTTAGTCAATAATTTCATTTCATAAAAATACATTAATCATTTTTTCAATTTGTCCTCCAAACAAACTAACCTTCTCTAGTCTAAATGTGACAAAAAATAAAACTACAGGATTTTTTTTTTTTTTTTAACAAGAAAAATTACTCTGACAATTTGGACTTTTAAAAATGAGAAACAAATTACACTATCATTTACTTGGACATTGACAATGGGATGCGTGAACTGTCTACGAAATGTTAAGTACATCTTAATGTAGGATATATTTTGCGGTCCAGTTTAGACATCTTAAATATCTTAAAAAGTAGTCATACCTTTTTGTAATCCCAATAGAAGAGATATGCACAGTATTGTCAAGGTAGGCACCACAGATATGCTGATATGGTAAATATGATAACTGTACTTTCTTTTCTTGCAAGTTTCGTGGGGATTTTTTTTGGGGGGGGGAATTTTAAGGGGATTTTTTTATTACCTTTTTTATTTTAGTGACAGATATGCAGATGGGAATCAAATTATATGGAATATCTTACATTCAGTGATTGTACATGAAAAGTAAATTGTCCTTCTTTTTCAATATTGTTCTCCTTAAAGGTTTGTTAAAAATTTAAACTTTACATATGTTACAGAGTAATTTAAAAAGCTTGAATATTTTTTTTTCTGTAGCCCTTTTATCTTCAGTGATACTTGTTCTGGTGCCTTGATGTCTTTTACATAACTTTGTTCTCCAGTAAAATTCCAATGCCCTTGCTCTCTGCTTTAGACAAAAAAAATGAAACCTATAAGCTCCAGGCATATCAATCAAAAACAACAGAGTCAGCACTAACTCTAATAATGAAAACTATGATTTCATAAATCATCCTCCCCACAGGTTGGGGTCATCTTTTAAAAATTTCTTATCAGGTGCAGCTCAAGATTTCTCAGACTCTCACTCTTCTTTCTTTAATGAAAACAATAGGAAGGATGTCAGAATACAAATGATGTGACCCTCTTTAGCTTAAAAATATCCTGAAAATGAAAAGATTATGCTTTGCTTTGTCCTTCAAATTGTGAAAGTCAGTACATCTACCTCTTCTCCCACAAAGTTCATGGAAGTTGTTTCTCTCAAAGCTCCATAATGAAATAAAAGTATCTAATCTTATGTGGACTTAATTTAATAAACTGCAGATTTAATTTGAAGACCCTGGTGCTATAGGATACTTTCTCTACTGCCTGATTCAGTATGTAACAGGTTATAAGTGTCTAATTGGCTTTTGCTACTGCAAGTCCTTAAACAAACCAGGAGCCCTCTAGTAATGAAATTACATAGTTTTAATTCCATCAGTAAATTTTAATGCATTACTTTACATTTTAGACATTCCTGTAGTTTGAAAAACCACTAGTAAAATAGGAGTCCATTGTTCTATCTTCCAAGACTAATATATAAAAAGAGAAAAAAAAAGAAAAATAAAGATGAGTACAACACTCAATCTCTGCTAATAAAAAGCAGATTTTTCAGCCTTCACCTTCTGGACCTGATGCCCCACTGTGTTTCTGTTTTTCACTCACAAAGCCTCACGTGACAAAAACATGCAAAATTCCATTAAGTTTTTTGCAAGCATCAAATCTACTCCCTCATGAAACAAATAATTACCTCCCAGTAAAAAAAAAAAAAAAAAAAAGAAAAGAACAATCAAGTGCAAAGATCTAAGGGAAGGAAAAAGAATCAGTTTCTATCCGTAGAACTAAAAGAGGAGTGTCCCACCAAAAGGATAATTTTAAAGAAGCATTGCAAGACGGCAATATCTATTCTAAGTAATTGCATCTGCACTGTTCTGTAAACAAAACCTTGCTATTGATTTGTACTAAAATTAGAAAAGTTTCTATGTTAATATGGGATGGCTCATGACCATTTGTTCAGTTTCGCTCTTACGGAAAGATACAAACTCCTTGGATGTATCTGTACTACTGGCTGATTTGTAGCTTTAAAAATAGACTCAGACACTGTACAGAGGGCAAAACTGCAAGAACAGATCCAATCTAATCAAAGTATCCTTTCTAAAATAACACATATATGAACAGAGATCACGTTGGTTGAACTACGTACCACCCATTATGAAAGCACAGGTAAAGCCCTTGATTGCAATGAGAAATACCAAGTCATGGATGCTATCTTGAATGGAGAAAGATTTTTTCTGTGATAACACAAATTAAATTCTTACCATTGAAGCAATATAATTAGCACAAAACTTAAAGAGAGAAAACTCCAGGAATGGTTCACAAGCAAGAAAG
Source organism: Manacus vitellinus (assembly GCF_001715985.3). Taxonomy (NCBI): domain Eukaryota; kingdom Metazoa; phylum Chordata; class Aves; order Passeriformes; family Pipridae; genus Manacus; species Manacus vitellinus. Next base: position 22,010,154 of record NW_021940208.1, on the reverse strand, counting down.
GACAATGTCTCCTGAAAAGTTCCGAAAACTGTACTGCAAATCTGATTAGGTCAGACCTCACCCTGACCTGGTGACGTCAACTCCGTAACAGCTTTCTCCTACACCTAAGGATTTAGATCATCCTGAGCACAGTTTTGCTGTCAGCACATGTGAAATCCACAATTTGAACTGCTGAAATGCTATTTGGTGGTGATCCGTCTTCTAAAGTCTATGTAGAAGGCTTCTGAGTTTGTTGCCCCAGGCAGATATTGCTATTAACTTTATAAAAGAGTTTGAGATACTACCCTGCAAAGTGAACAGTTCAAATATGAGCAGACCATATAACTTAGCAGTAAAAATTTATTTGACTTTCAGGACTCCATCACTTAGTAAGAGGGAAATATGAAAAAAATGTTTTGGTAGGAAACTACTATTTATCAAGAATTTATCTTTTAACTTCCTTTTTCAGAATTTTGGAGCATATCTGTATTTAACTGCCCTGAACTCATGGGAATTTTCATCCACACTGAACAGTCTCTGGGGGCCTGTCTTCACTGTGCCATATATAAAACATGATCCATCCTGAGTTATCAAAGTAAATGTTAAGCCTCAATATAGTTGAAATAGTTTTATTTTACCTCTTGCTTGACTAATAACTTCCTCTTCCTATGCAGCCCAGGATCTGTTTGGTTTCTGGGCTGAAAATGCATATTGCCAGCTCATATCTAATTTTTCACCCACCAGTACCCTCAAGTCCTTCTCAGTAGGGCTGCTCTCAATCCATTCATCCCCAAGCCTGTACTGATACTGGGAGATGCCCCAGCCTAGGTTCAGGACATTGCACTTGGCCTTGCTGAATTTCATGAGTTTTCCAAGGGCCCATTGCTGCCCATCAGGGTTAACCCACAAGAACAAGAATGTATTTTAATGTATCTTTCTACCTATCACATAAATATATGACACTGTATGCATATGTATATAGAATGCATACAAAATATATACAAACAATACATTGTATACTTGTATACTGATTGAAATGTTTTCATTATTGCAGGACACATATAGCACTATATAGTTGCAGCAGATTCAACTCATTTTGAGTTAAGGTTTTAAAGGAAAAACGTTCGTAAGCACTTCATAAGCATAAGCACTGAAAGTTTATTGAGAATCTAGACAGACATATCTGAATGACTGCTTTACATGTCATAATTTTACAAATCTTGAAAGAGTCATGCTTTGGATTAGTATGAGTACATACTCCTCAAAATTCACAATACAGAGCAAATTCCTACTCTAAGCAAGTCCTCAAAAGTTCTGTGCAAATTAATTTGCCTGTAGTACAGATTAGCAATAAATATTTCAGCACTTGATGTTAAAAAACTTGTAGTTAGGAAGCAATACATTTGACTCATCTTAAAATGAAGTATAGACATTAAAATGCAAGTTCCAGGCAAAGATACAGTCCCTCACTTTCCTATACTAACTGAGAAGACAGATATCTAACCTCACAAGACAACTTTTTTGTTGTAAAAACTTGTTATGTGCCAATACACCAGCACCAATCCAAATCCAGAATATTGTGCTTAGAGAAATAGACACTTTATGTTCCCTTTTGCATTCCTTTTGGTTTTGTGTGGGTTTTGGGTTTGGTTTTTTTGCTTGTTTGTTTTTAAGATTTCCTGGTTAATAAGGTTAATCAAGTAGAATATATAATTTGTAATTTTATTCTTTTATTCTGAGGGGCTATTTTTGCTAAACTGAACATAATGTACAATATATGGCAAAACAGGATGGTATTAAAAGAAATTAACTGATCCTTACTAAGGCTAAGAAAATATCTTTTTAATATTATGAGAATTCTTTACATGTCATTTTAATGTTATTTGAATCCCTCTATTTTAAAAGGAATTAGTGTATCAAAAAAGATTACTTTTATCTTTCTCATTTATTACTAACCTAAGGAAGTATGTAATAATTCAATTTCATTTATATTTCCCTGAAGAAGTGCAATTCAATGGATAATAAATGCGGAGCTTCTGTATTAATAACACCTACCTGGAGACAGTGGAATACATATGGTATGTAGTGGTTACAATTAAGTGGGAAGACCTGAGACGGAGGAATTTACATCAGCAGCTTTGTACTGCTTAGGAAAATAATGGACCCCGAGGCAAAGCTGAGGGACATCTTTATCTGCTATGATTAAAACAATTGAAAAATCCCAAAGTGGTAGGTTCATCTGCTATTCCAAATTATATTGCTTAAGATATTAATGAGAAAATAGAAACATTGTCTGTGCTATTTAGTTAATACCAGAGGCCATATTTCATTTGCCAGTTCTACTTCAGATTATTCTACATTCTAGTTTAGATTAGTCTACATTATTACTGCTGATTTCATGTTTTATGAAATGTTGTTTGGCTTAACCCTTCTACTAAGAGAATATAATAGCTTTATCAGAGTGCTAGGTCTTTTATTATATCCAAAGAATATCTTTATTGTGATGGATTCAACATTTTCACCTATTTCTATTCATCAATATTTCGATAGTAATCCAAGTTAGAATAAAATTTGTGGTTTAGATTAAAATTACTTCCATATATGATATTGTTTGTAGAAATAATGAAATGGTGAGTACAGTAAAGAAATGCTACCCACAGAGGAGAGTGGTAGAACAGTCTCCCCTGTAATCATTACACTGAAATGGTGCTTGACACTCATCTCCATCCAACACAGACTTTGTTAACACTGAGAGTTGTCTTATGAAGTGGGATTAACAATTCCATCTAAGCAGCAACATATTAGAAGAGTAGGGATCACTGGCTCAGTCAGACACATGAAGTCAAAAACCAAGCAATGAGCTGAAGGTCTGATTATAAGTTGAATGTCCGCTTGTGATGTTTGACAGTGAGAAGCAGTCATGACATTAACTCTACAAAATGGTTGCTGGGAACATGAGATAGTAAAAAGCATAGGACTCAAAAATCCACTAATATCAAAATTTTAAAAAGCATACCTAACTATTTACTAGGTGAAAGATGTTATTTTGTCTCTCTCTAAGCATAAGGAAACTTATGCCATTAAATTACCATATTGAAGCCTGTGAGCCACCACCTTTTCCATGTTAATTGTTCTATTTTTATATTCAAAAAGAATTTTGACAGATGTCCTTTGCTTTTGTTCTGTCTGGGATGCCCCTTTCTATGTCTGGTCAGCAAAACAAATAAAGAATTTTAAATTAATTAATTACGTTTTTAAAAAGGAAAAAAAGAAAAGGACTCCATACTTCTAGTTTGGGAATGTTTGAAACCATGAAAAATAATTAAAAGTAATTAATGTTCTTATTTAAAATGAGTCTTTGCATAAGAGCACTCATATTTAACTAACATCACGTGGACTCACCCACAGATTGAAATGGGTGAAGGTGTCGTATGACTTCCCAATGTTCACAGGATAGGAGAAGTACTCAAGTATGTGAACTCTAGAGGCTATCCTACTATTTCCATTACATTTCTGGAGTGTTAGAGTACCAGTACTTTAAAATAAGGGCTTGGCATACTTTCATTTGTATTTATAATACCTGTAAAGATGGCTTCATGTATTTACTCTGACAGCCATAAAAAAAGCTTAAAATAGTGATGTTTTGGGAATAGTAGAGTGTGGAAGAGAAAAGAATCTGGCTGGTCTGACGGCAAGATTTAGAATGAAACCCAGATATCTCAATATTTTTTTTTCTGAACTGTGGCTAGCCATTCAGATTAGCAGAATTAAATGATAAGAAGATAAACATGGTAGAAGCATAAGAGGCTTGAAGATAATAGGAGACTATTTGAAGTGACACAGATGAGATAAGAGATTGTCTATTTCTACCATCTATAAGGTGCTCAACAGCCAGTTTGTGAGCCACGCTGTCTGAACAAATAGGCCTAGGCAGTCAGATTTTCCTCTTACTCCTAAAATTTATACCTTCCTTCAGAGCCAGCACTCTGATGGAAGAGACTGAAACATGATACCCCCAAGATTAAATAGGGTTACATATTTCTTATAGAAAATTCCAGTTAGATGGAAATGAGTTTTCAGATAGAAGCTTTTGGCTTTCACTAAAATAACAATTACATTTCAACTTTTCCATAGAAAACAGACATATTTTATACCATATATTATGTATTTCAGATGTATTTCATACCACCATGAAACTATACTATACCACGAATACAAGTAATAATACCCTATACTATATACTATGAATACACATGCATACAATTATATAAAAAAACATTTCCATAACTGTGGTGCAGAATGTATGCTTCCTACATGTGTACAATTTTGCTATCAGTCTTTATTAGCAAAGAACAGAGAATGACCCTTGACTACTTTAAAAGGGAAAATTTTAAAATTTGCAGAATTGGTAGAAAAAAATGGATTAAATATTTTATAAGCATAACCCAAATATGTTATTTATTTCTCAAAACAGTATGTTATATTTCAAATAGGACAGATAGACAGCTAATGCAATATAATATCTCTCTACAGAATTCATAGATCTATGCTTATGTCATAGTAACCAAAATTCCATACATATGTTGAAACCATGTTATGATTATTCTGTTTTATCTCCTTATATAATATCCTTTCCTTTAATTATTTTTTGTTCTACAATAATTGAGCTCACAACAGACAAAATTCTTCTGAATTCTGACTTGATTGCATGATAGATGTCCTGTTTTAATTTCTCTGACCATTGTCAGAAGTTTTGGTGAGATGGCTGTAGAAAGCAGCAATGGTTTGCCTTTGATTGTCTTTTTAAGACAGAAATACTAACATGTTTAAGCTACACAACTTACTTTTTTTATTTGACAGATCAGTGGCAGTCCCATTAAAATAAGATATATGCTTTTACATTACCCTGACAAGGGATTACACTAAATAAAATGTTTTTGACTGGCATGAGTTTCCTATTACTCAATTTGTCCTTTGCTGCCAGAACAGAGATATAAAAAACTACATAACATGAAAAGTCCTTGTCCTCAGGCTCCTTGAAATTACTTGGAGGCCAGAAGTCCTGAAATTCATATGTATTCTTTATTTAGGCTTCACTAGTGTGCTGTTTTCTAATCATGATAATACCAACATTTAAATGCATATATTTCTCAAAAATAAATACCATTCTGATTGATAATTCACTAACAACAGTTTTATATTGACATTTTTGCACACATGCAGAGCTATTCTTTCACCTCAGATACCTATCTAAAAATAGTTGTTATTCAACATGTTATACTATTACTTTTCTGTTGTATTTTATTTCTCTGCCAAGTCAGAAGGTAAAGGCTGATGAGCTTGGGCTCTTCTGTGATACTTTTAATCTAAAAAGGGTGATATTGAACAAGGTCACCAGTGCAACTGCTCAATTAGCAGCCCTGGTCTCAGATGGACAGTTCACGGTCTGGTTTCTAATCTGGCCAACATTATATCATTCAACACTTTATGTGACCTTCAAAAAATTCAGTCTTTGTCACTCAAACTAAAGAAGAACCTCAGTCAACACAGAAAGAATTACATGAGTCAACAAATAGCCTATATTTTTTAAATGAGCCAAAAGAAGGGTTTCCACCTGCTCAAGCAAACATACGATGTATATCCTGATTGGAAATCACTTTTGCCAATTTTCTTCTCCTTGGTGGAAAGGAGACATCAGAGTTCTTCATCAGGAAGAGCCAAAAGCTAAAATAGACCTAACCATCCCACAGGATTATTCAGTCCTTAGCTACAAAGTGTTCCTTCTTTATCCTGCTGAAGAGAAAAATCCAAATTGTTGTTCATTGCTGGACAAATTAATAATTCACAATTAAATCTAGACTCTGCACATCTTATTCCTGTTTTTGAATCACTGGCTCAAGCAGTCCCTCAGTTTCCATGGAGTCAGAGGTTTCTGCCTCACCAAATCAAAAGTGTGAAATAATTATGCTTTACATCTAACAACTCAAGTGGGTTCACACAGGCTAGTGACTTGCAGACACTGAATGCCTAACTCCTTTGATCCAACTATACTAGCTCATTAAGCAATATTTTCTCAATAATTTTTTGTATGTAAACATTGAACAAAGGGCTAAATACTGTGCCAGAGAAGAACTGAGTACTGCACAGCAGGGTTTGATGATAGCAGCCAATTGCCTCCCCTGCAGTTGGAAGACAGCTTGGATAACTATTCCAAAGATTAATGAGCAATCAGTTCTAAATTAAACCAAGACCTATGTTTAAATCATTCTCACTCACACCCTTTACAAGTCTGAATTAGAGTTACACTCACAGAGATAAAATGCAGTATTTGGCTTTGTGTGTTGTAGAATATTATTAGCAGAGTGAAAAATTGCTTCTTTAGCATTTCCTTCACATTTTTCAGCTTTTATTTTCTTGAACAATTGGAAAGGAAATGGACCGTGATGAGGTTTGCTGCTTCTGCATCAGGCTATAAACAGAAGTTTCCTGTCACTTATTTCTAGAAACTATACAATCCCATTTTGAAACTGGAAGAGAAATATTAGATCTGTGAGGCTCATGACTGCTCTGACACACCATTTTCATACTGAACTCACTTTTTAATGACCGACAAAACATTTGTGTAGTGTGAAACAAATACCAAAGTGAACAATGTGAAGGAGTGTCATTGAGGGGCTTTTCAGCAGCTCAGGAAATATCAACTTGTGTCTTTGCAGCCTCTGTAACTCTGCACCTCTACCTCTGTATTAGTTCAGTTTCTAAGTACAGTACTGACATGGTGAACACTATTTAGTTAGCAGTAGTTACATATTATAAGTACCAAAGTCGTTTTTAGATTAGTCTAGGTAAAGTTGTCTTAGGATAAGAATTCCATTCTATACGTCACCACTTGTGGACAGATGACAAAACTAACAGAAACTATTTTTCTACACATTTCTGTTCTAATTTCCTAACTGCCCTCTTTTTCCCTTCCTCTTCCCTTAATTCCAGCCTAAAAACATGAAGAAATTCAAAGGCACCTCAAAGACTGCCAAAGAGATCAGAGATGCAAAAGCTACCCTATAAGAAAACTTTCAGAACACGTTGATTTGATGTGTAATTTCCTCCTACCGGTGTGAATTTGCCTCATTTTGTCCACTCAGCTTATTGTGCATGTATGAATACAGAAATCAATGATACATACCACCAAATTGGGGGTTTCACTTGTTCTTTGTCTTGGGTAAAGAGCAAAACTAAAGAAGATCATTTTGCTGATTTAAATCTCCTAAGGTTCTAAACATGTTGAGATTAATTAAGGTACAATGAAGCACAGAGTAAATAGGATTAAGAATATAATGGGGTTTGGTAAATTCATTAAAAAATTATCACAGTGATACTGGCTATTTTGATACTGAGTAGCAGTCACACCACACGCCCCTCTGACATTCAGAACTGGATTTTTCCTTCTCACTTTCCAGTATTTCTCAAACAAAGGAGACATATTTAGTTTACAGATTTATTTTCTTAAATAACTAAATCAAAGAGGGAAAAAAGCAGCATGACATCACCCATGATTTTTGTACCTTCTTTTGTACAAAAAGTTGACAGTAAAATGTAGGAGTTTGATTGTTGGTTGTTGGGGGGGAGGGTTTAAAGTAGCATATCTAAAGAAATTTCCAACAAAAGGCATCCTATTCAATGAAAAAAACCCATGAAGGTTATAACATACAATAACTGTATTACAATACAGTTATTACAGGTCAATTAGGTGATGGTGGTTAGATGAAATATGATCTCTCTCATGGAGGTCAGCTGTTATCTGAAAGTACACTCGAGCTTTGTGAAACAGATAAAAGGAAACACTTCTGAGTTGGTGGAAAATATATGAACTGATTTAATACATTGAGTTTTGACAATGTGCTTAATGTTACACAAAATACAGCAAACTTCAAAGTCTTACCGTTTTCCTATCTACAAAATCATTATTATATGATCAACTTCCAATAATTTCCATATACTCATATAAAATCTATTTACATTGATTTTTTAATCATGCTTACTGTTATTACATACATGTATTTTATTTAAAAAATGCAATTATTTTTAAAGTCAAGCTAAAGAGATGAAATCTCAGTGAATTTACTCAAAATTCAAGATTTTTGCTTAGGTGTTGCTAGCTAAATAATCTCATTAGAATACCCATCACTACTAGAAACATTTTATAATCCTGATGGGGAATGTCCTGTGCAGGGCCTGGAGTTGGACTCAATGGTCCTTGTGGGTCCCTTCCAACTCGGCAGTCTGGGATTCTCTAATTGAACCTGGGACATGCATTGCTCACCCACACTGGGTAATGGACCTCTGAGCTGCAGTACCATGTCTCTGTTCATCCTATCAGGAGACTTGGGCTACAGAAACTGTATGTCTGCATTCAGTTTCCTGTCAGGAGTTATCAGTTAGGCACAGAGCTGTGCAACAATAGTTTTGGTCCTTCTAGACCCGAGATATACCAGCTTAGGAGTTTCTGTACCAAACTCACCTATTTATAATCTATATGATTGCAGAAAAAAAAAAGATAAGACTTATCTGCAGTCATCCCCAAAGATAAGCCAAGAGACTGTATCTGGTACCTTGATAGCTTATTTTATATGTGTCAGAATCCTCTGCATATCTAGTTTCATGGATCGTTTTCATGTATTTGTGTAGCTTCAGTACATAAATACTAAACAAAGACAAAAAAAAAAGTCTCTGTATTACATAGTTTTGAGTGCTTTCTCTGTAAAAACCACATGCTGGAAGACCACTACAAATTTTCCTGAAGGTATTTTCACACCGCTCACCACATGAAATGTTTATTACTGGTAACTTAAGTTTTCCCATCAAAAGTTAAGTTATTTATTTATCCATCACTATTTAGTTATGTAAACAAGAAATATGAGTCATAAATAGGGAGACAATCATAAGTAAGTTCTTGTTTTTAAAAAGCTCATGTTCACATTATTTTATCACCATTGTGTTAGAGAAATCACTGTGTTATATTCAAATAAATGAAAAGTAATGGAAAATGAAAATGAAGAATTGTCTGTGATAGAGATTGAGAGTTTAATAAGCAACAATGTTGTACAATGGTTATTAATTTCCTTTAAAACCAAATATGCCCTTTTCTCACACATATTAGATTATAGTTCAGATTTTGTTTTTCATTACTTGTTGATGCTTACTCTGAGTGATTGGTTATCCAAGCATGTCAAGAATATACCATTGTACAAGCTTGGTCCCAGCATTACAGAGAGTTTTTAGAAATGTAGTATTTTTTCTCACATATTGCAATTGAAAGCTCAAGACATTTATTCACTTACTACTCTAACTACCTTGATGTCCTAGTGTAGTTTCCACAAGAACAGCAAGTGCTGTGCTTCTTTAATTGGCACTTCCTTGCCAGCCCTCTGTCCCATTTATCATCTCTGTCTACAAATGGTCAGCTCTGAAGGGCAGATCAGCCACAAGTCTCCAGAGAAGTCAAAGATGAGACACACAAGGCAAAAAAAAAAAACCCAAAAAACCAGGGACACTGCTAAAGGAAAAGAGATAAAAAGACTGAACAAACAAGTGAACTAAGAAGAAATCAGGAGAAGAATGTGTCAGAACAGATTAATTTGAAAAGATGAGGCATAAGGCATAATATTAGGAATTTTTATGGAGACAGGCAACAAGAAAAAAAACAAGGGGGGAAAAAGGAGGGGTGAACAAGATTAACAAAGCCTTTCAAAGAATATCAGAATAGCCCCAGACTAAAATGAAAAGAAACTTGTCAAAAAGGGAAGGATAAAATAAATGGTGGGCATAAGCAAGGAAGAACTTTGTAATAAAATACTAAACAAGGAGTGTATGTAGAAATGTAAATTACTGGTTAAATACATTGGTTGGAGTACACCTTATCCAAATAGACTAGGACATCACCTTCAAAATGTAATTCCAATGTCACTTGCAGTAAAGACCAAATAAATTATGTGTCACTTTACTCAGAGGAGGCAAAGTTCAATTTGTCTATGCAGCTGAGAAGCTTGGGCATTGCCTACATTCTCTTTCCTTTGTAAAGTAAGAACATTCAGATAATGCTGAATTATACTTTAATGAATGCATTTAACAGCCACAGGATTAATTAGTTATATTTTTACACACAGTTACACTGAATGTTTATTTGTCAGCATGGCCCATGAATATAGCTTTTTTCTCACATTTATAGTCCAATTGTTGAAAATCACGTTACTTACCTGAAAATTAAACATTTTGTGAGCATTGGCTGAAATTTAGACTTCAGTTCTCATGGGAGCTTAAAGGAATTTGAAAATATAAAGTCAACAGAAAGGTTAACCGAAGGTTAATAGTTCTTATGACTGAGCAGAGTAGATAGAAAGTAGGGATACTTTAGTAGCTCTTTCAGATGTTAACTCATTTGAGCTGCAAATCTCTGAGGGCTGTCTCTGTTTCTCAGATGAAAACAATCTAGGGACATATTAGGGCATTAGTGTCTAATCAATTTGACATCAGTTGAAGAAAAAGTGCAAAAAGTTATATTTAGGAAATCAAAAGTGATCTATACAAAAAGTATTATACAGATTAATCTTCTAAATAGATGCTGAAAGTGAGTAATCAACCTCAAAAATAGCTGGCAAATTTCTTACCTTGAAACAGTATAAGATACCCTAGTAATTGTAGATATGGTGATATTTTACACTGGATTATAAAAGTCAAAATAGAATGTTAGTAGAAAACAAAATAAAGAAAAATAAATCAGGCAATGTATGCCTGTGCTACTTAAACATGTAATAGAATTCGTATTCTTTGATATAAAGTCTTAAAAACATGTAAAAGTCAACTTTTATATGGGAACTTTAAAAAAAAAAAAAAGAATAAATTGAGGGTTAAATCACAGCGTTTTCAAAATTGACAAAAGGAGGAAATAGGTTAGAAACCGCTCAGTCTTACACGAACAGAAGTTTAGCTATTTGTTTGCCTGAACAGATATGACTCTTTTTTCTTCTTCTTTACAAAAGAATATGCCAGAAACAATTCTGGGAGGTTCTGTCAATTTACTACATATAAACAATTAAAAATTAATGGGAAGAGAAACAGAAAGCTGCATGTTTATCTCGTGGATAGATGTTCTAATCATCAGGCAAAAGTAATATTTTCACTCTTGGGTCCTGTAAGTATTTAAATAACTTCCCATATTGAGCAGAATGTCTGCAGCAAGATGTACTGAGTAAAATCCAAGTCTAAAATCCCTGGAGTCTAATATTTAGGAACCTGTACTGGAAAATGGAAAATAATCATTTAAAGCTCCTCAGACACTGAATGGATCTTGCTCTTTGCTCCTTGTTGAAAGTTTAGCCTCTGAAACTTTGTGTAAAAGGAAAGTCACAGCAACCTTTATAGCCCAAGATAATCACAAATACAGCAGAAATACAAGTTTCCAACATAATTTAAAAAAAAAAATCAACCCAGGGAAGGTAATCTGAGAAAATACAAAGGAAAAGGAGAATCTTAGATGCATCTCTTAAATTACACTGCAGCAGACATTGTGTTGGTTATGAAACAAAGATGAATTAGAAGACATTTGGCTGGCTACCCCATTTTCACATACTGCAGCAATAATGCAGCTCCACTAGGTTCCTCACGAAGGAATACAGCATCATTAAGATCAAGCCTCTGACTTGACTACACCCTTGCAATCAATATCACTGGGTGTTATCTGGTGCCTCTCTAATGTGCACTAAAAATACTGGATAGCCAGTTATCCATCAGAAAGCCGGCCAAGAATCACAAAAGAGAGGAAACAGATATACTCTGTATCTCACTTTCCCCCTAAACCGCACTTATCTCCAGTGACAGTAAAGGGGAAATAAAACCAAACATTATTGAGGAAATATTAAATATGGAAGACAACTAAACTCTAAAGTAATGGGAGGGGGTGTTTGGATTTTGTTTTTCTTTGTTTCTTAATTCCCTTATAGATTGAAGATTTTCTTTTTTGTAGACGTGACTCTTCTGATTAACTTCCTATTTCTGAAAAATATTAAAAGAAAAGACTAAGTACCAAAAGCTAAGTTTATCTTACCAGTCACTGAATTGCTTAGGGAACCTTAGAAACACATAGTTCAAAACTGGTCTAATACAAAACCTGTATATTAGTTATAAATATCCAAGTACTGTCTCTGATATACACATTTATTATTAGTATTTTATATTAGCTGCCAAAACATTACTCAGTCTTTTGTTATAAAATAGAGCATGTGGGCATCTAAATGATTATCGTATCAGACCAAACTGGGCAAACTCAGAAGAACAGCCAAAAAAATTGGTATCAATTTTAAGATATCCTGGCTAAGGTTAAGGGTGGATTTGAAGACAGAATACCTCCAGCAAAGCTGACTTAAAGATGACAAAAAGAACAGGTCTACAATATTCACTATTATTTGAACTTCAAATTTTTTATTCCCTTCTCTCTTCTCTCCATATCCATCAAGCACATACCTCACATTTCCTGAATGAAAGTAAAAGTATGAGGAAAATATTATATTTAAAAAATGACATTACATTGCTTGGATGACACCACAGATTATGCCCACTATAATCAGATATGAAAGTCAGTGCTGATTTTGAGAATTATTTTAAGGGACAACTTTTTTTTCCCCCTGAAGAACTTTTTTCAAATCTTACAGTGGCAATAACCAAGCAAGCTATTTTACATGATTCACAGTTTGGAGCTTGAAAATATTTTGCTGTTTTTTCACTACTAACACGGGAATTCAGTTTTTGGCTTCCTGTTGTACTGCACAGGAAAAATTGGAAAGTTATAAAATTAGAAGAAAAGGGTACGTTTGCACTTTAATCACTTGTCTGGATTTGCTTCACATAAATCAGACAGTCAAACCCCATCAGCATATCCAAAATTATACTCATAGACTCTCACTGATATCATTTAACAATCTTATATATTAAGTGCTTTATGTCACAGAAATTTATGGGATCTAGATTTCAGGTTCTCTTTTTTCCCTTTCCTTTTAAAGTTTGGAGTTAGAATAAAGGGAAAAAATAAAAAAAAAAAAAAAGGAGCTTTAATTTTGTGATTTGTTGGAAAAAAATGTTATAAACACAGACAATTATAAAAAATCCTTCAATTAAAAACTCCTTCACAGTATTGGCAAACTTTCAGGAAATATATGATTACCTAAAAGTCCTGTTGTATAAATCCCTGAATCCCGTACAACTTGCAATCACTCCCAGAGTACTGTAAGTTGGTGTTGGTGAGAGATTTAGCTGGTCATCTTTTTTATTTATACAGACATTGCAATTACTGGTTACTTCTCAAGGAGAGACAGTGAGGATGGTCCACAGGACAGGAAGTTGCCTTTTGTTGTTGGAGTACAAGCTAGTTAAATACTGGAATATACATTGTTGAACTGTTCTCTGTTTCAAAATCATATCATCTTACTGTACCTTTATAATAGGTACATCTATATTTATCATTTCCTAACGCTCACATTGAGCTTTTGTGGAATATTGAATTTATATGTACATACCAAGGCTTTTTGTATATCACAAATGTCATGTGATAACAAAAAACCTTCTCTGCACAATGACCTTTTTATGTAGTGACATTGATTAGAATAATTAAGTTGATAAAATAAAAGTAAAAAATTAAGTACGTTCCAAAGTAGGACAAAATAAAATCCTGTTACAAATTATCTTCATTATCTTCAGAAAACTTGTAAGTATCCACCACCATAATCTAATATTTCTGACTTTTAGTTTCTCATAAAAGGAATACTGAGAGACAGACTTGACAGCAGAAGCTTAAAGCAGATAAAGATCATCCAAAACACATTAACTTTAAGGCTAAATAGTACTATTTTAGTCACTTATTTGTTCTCATATACAAAAGTAGAGATTCACCAAACAATCTCTTCTTTCCTATTTCTATATGTAAAAATCACTATTTTTAAATAAAATTAATTCCAATAACATTGCACAGATTCTAAAGAGTGGTTAATACATCATGCTTATGGTAAATTGTGCCTAGGGTTAAATAACAATCTCCAAAAGCGTAATTTATTTTCCTTATAATTATCTTTTAACCTCTGAAATTCAGTTTTAAAAATCTGAATCTTAGAAGAATTTAAAAATAAAACAACTCATAAAAAACACAGGAACAATCATTGTCAACACTGATACTTTTGATATAAAAATACAGTAGATATAGTGTGTTCCATAACAAGTGAAATGTTTTGAGAGTTCATTAGATAATTATTTTCAATATATTATTTATCAGAATACACCACATATATCTATATCTATATAATTTCAGCAGCTCATGTTTCTTCATAAAGAAGTCCCTCCATGCTTTTTGTTTTTCAAGAAAAAAAGGTCACATTATTCCACATAATTTTTATACTGTAACTATTTTAAAACCACTATTTAAAAAGCCATTAACCCAAAACAGTGAGTACAAATAATACTGGTCTGAAAAGATATGGCAGTCTACATTTCCTCCCTCCAGTACACTGAAACTACTCTGCCTGGCAGATAGCTTCTAAAACTGTTCACAGCTCCCACTGAGAAAAAAAGTATCTGCTTTTTTTACAAGCACATTCTTTAAACACCTCCACCATTTCCACAATCTGCTGGCTTCTATAGTTAGATAGGGATTAAAATCTGCCTGGCAGTCACTTGTATTAATTCCACTGAGGAGTGGCAAAGTCAAATGGGGCACCACTGCCAAGGCTTGAGTGGCACTGCTCCCGCACAGCCAGCTTCCCTGGGGATTGATTGCTACCACAGCAGCAGAGAATCTCTCTGCTAATCTCCTCTAACTGTTGTTGACCTATCTCTGCCTTCCACTCCCAAGTATACAATAAATCAAGCACATTTTACATGAAAAATGAAGTAATTACTCAGTGAATCCAATGGCTAATTGCACACGGAAGCCTCTGGGAGATGTGGGACAAATCCATGTCAGATTTTGAAAGGCAGAGAAAAAGTAAACTAAGTTAATAACTCCGCAGATACTGACAGACTGAGAGGGATTGAAATGCACCATTTCTTCGAAGAAACCAATACCCTGCTTAAGGGAAATGGAAAATTCTAGCTATATAGTTTAACTTAACAGCAACAGCAAGAGTGATTTTGAGGAAACACTGTACCAAAAGCAGCCAGTTTCTGGAAAAAAAGTCATGGGGCTGCAGCTTCTTATGTCAAATATCATATTACATGTTATCTAAAGTAACCTTCTCTTTTTTTTAACCCTCCTTTCTTTCCACGTCTTCTGCAACTGTGTACTTCTGAGTCCCATAATTCCTCATTCAATTTCATTCAGTTCACTTGCTGCCTCTTTCCCCAGCTGCTCTCTCGATTGCTCCTTATCCAGAAAAACCCTCCCCGAGCTCCTATTACCAATGTAGCACTCTGGTTGTTAAATGCCATGTACCTGAGCTAGTCAGCTTTCTCAGTCACACTGTGGAGGGAGAGGAGAAAAGGGGCTGGGACAGGGAGAAAGCAGGTGAAAGACAAATTCCCTTGCTCCCGTTTGAGTTCCTCGCCAGCCTTTGCTCAAAGCAGATCACAGCAGGTGTGATTAGTTTCACCCTTGCAGCTCTGATCTGAATGAAGTATTTTTGATGTATTTGAGCATAGCATCATCTGGACAGTAATAGGAACTGTAAGAGATGAAAACATGTTCAGTGACTTTTTTTAGAGGTAACAGTAGTGAACTTCTGGTAAGCATCTACTGAGCATATGTGCTTTTTCAACTTGGCTAAATTTGCTTGGATTGTCACAGGATAGCAAAAGAAACATTCATGACACAAATGGCACTCCTCTGCCAAGTTTCAAGGTCACTTACAATTTAGCTCTAAAAAGTAACACATTTTTCTCCAGCCTAGCTGCTGGAAACAACTGAACCATTTTGGTGGACTTTTTTCAAGTCATAGTCCTGAGACAACTAGCCAGAATGGAAAATCTTAGCCTAAATAGGTTTAGAACCTCTCAAGCCTAATATGTTTCATGTGAGATACATATTTTCACTTATTTCCTAGACACTCCCAGAGCAGTTACATTCATCTCGAATAGCTACAGGGCTTTGCTGAGGTCTCGCCCACAACTCAAGACAATAATCAGACTGTAATCAGCAGGTTACAGCTAATCGGCTCATGAGTTCTTTTCAGGGAAGGGGAAAAGAAAAAAAAAATCCAAAATTTTCAGTTAGTTCTTTAAAAATACATCATTTAAAAATTTGCAGTGACTCTTAGAAACTAAATTTGTAAGTCTGTTCTTCTCTTCTCTTTATTGGTAATCCTTCTCAGCAGGGGGTACAAGCCTTGTTACATTAGGGGAGATAATATGAAGAGAGAAAAAGGGGAACTTAAATCTGTTACCTATAGTTTCTTTAGCTACCTGAAATAAAGCACATTTAGACTCAAATGGTTTGGATTAAAGAGTTTAGTTCAGCAGTGAAACGTCAAGATTTTTCAGAAGTAGAAAACAGGAGACATTTGCCCAAGAGTTAGAACATTTTAACACAGAGAAATATTCAAAAACAAAGAGCAAAAGGCTCTTGGGCATTGGAAGATCTGAGGTAATTGGATTTGATCAGAAAAAGAAGGCGGCAATTATTTACATAACAACAAAAAAAATCCACAGAGGAAAAATAATCTTTCATGATATCTAGAAACAATCAGACATCAAACATTACTTTCATGCAGCCATGTTTTATTGTCTCCTTAGGCTTAATCAACATGCACGGATGAGCTGGAGACACTCAGAAATTAAAACTTCAATTCCGCTGTCTATGTTTCCTTGAATTCTGTTCAAAAAGTTTAACTTTGTTAGTCTAAAGTACTTCCTTATGTAAAGCAAATATAATTTCCTTTCAACACAGCAAAACAAGTGACATGTGTCACTTGTTGGCACACGTGTCACATGTTGATACATGATGGATGATACAGGTACTATTACAGCTGTTGCAGCAAAGATGCTAAACTTGAAAAGTTTGCACCAATCAGCACAACAAGTTGAATAAACAGATGGACACATTCAGTCGACATTATACCACATATGGGTGTATAAGTGTATGCTAGAAAGGAGATCATTCTTACCTCTTTCCTCTTTCTAACAATTACTTTTTTTCAAAATAGCTCTGAATGCAGTTCATTTGGCCTTTCAAACTCAAATTTCTGGCATCATTTCAGAGCACCTGAATGTCACTGTCTGCACCTCACAGTTGAGAGGACAGAAAAGACAGGAATAATCTACTTTGTTGCATTCATATGCCTCATGGGTTGGAGGAAAAAATTATGTTTTATTCTGGTGTTAATTGTTTGGACAGAGGAAGGACATTCAAAAGAAGAAGGTAAATGAAGTAAATGAGTTTGCTCTGAGCTTTGTGCTGACATGGCTAGCACTTCAGTTAGCTTGATTACACACAGATAAGACTGCAACACAGAAAGAACACAAGGAGTCAATGTGGCAATATATTAGTGTCAGTGAAGGAATATATGGGGGAGGAATGCTTTTATTTCTATTTATGCCAAAAAAATTTAATGCTGTACAGAACAGCCCTTTTTCAATCCCCAAATACTCCAATTTGAAATTCCTGAGAATGAGTATTTCTTCTTAATTATACTGAAGATGGACATCTATGCAATTACATGTATTTATATGATCAAAGCCCGGCAATATCATATTAAGTCCTAAACATATTTTTATATTTACATATATAAAACATTTTTCTGGGAAAATATCTTGCCACCAAGGAAATGGAAAGGAATGCAACAAACACATTAGCTTCTTAAATACTAGCCTTTGCAGACAAAATAAACAATTTGGAATAAGATAAAAGAACTAAGAAATTTGTCTGTTTTCAGAAACATGTATGTTTTCTAAATTATACCAAGTGTAATTCAATTTTTTTACATTAAATTTTGTTAAATTTACAATCAGTTTTAGTCTTTTCTCAATAATAGCCCCCCCAAAAGATTTTGCATGTTTTAGGTAGTGAAATGGTATCATCTCAGTGCTGTTTTCTAACACTGTAATCCAAAAGTTTATACTGGGTGAAAAGTATCAAACGTGTTTTCTGAAATTCTTGAAATATAATCACTGATTCTTTTGAAGTATTTGTGTAATTATAGTAGAAACTGATTTGCAGAAGAGTTTTTTGTTTTCTCCTCACTCACCTTCAGTATTTTTACACTGTCTCTAAAGGAAACACCAAATTATCTTTTTAATGTCACACGTGTCTTCTAAGTACTTATTATTATGCCAATAGTCTTTTTTAAACTGCATAAAGGACAACCTTAAATCACTATGGAAAAACATAACGCTAAATATTGAACCAAATATTAAACATCTGAACCTCTCGCAACTCAGTTTTTGCTTTATATCTGTTACAAGACTGTGCAGTGATAAGACAGTGAGTTTGATGATAAAGTGCTGAATCTGACACTAAAGATAAATGAGAATTACTGATAGAAAGCTGCTCTACTTTTGCTGCCCTGTATGGGAAGGTGAGTTCATTTCCATCTCTCTGTCAGGTACCTGAAAACAACAGGCCTTATGCCTCCTTAATCTCAATGGGTTACCTTCATAAGCTCTTTAAAAGTTATATATGGAAGCAAGAGTAAGCCGATTAGCAACGGTTCTTTGCAATCGGACATCAGCAAAGTACATAATAATACTGCAACATTACTGAGAACACAGAATGAGGATGGTACTACTGGAAAGACATAGCAATGTTATTTAAGACACAGAAGGGTTACATGAAACTCAGAAAGCAGACTTGTACATTTTCAAGTACCCTCTCTTCCATCCTGAAACAGCCATTCAAAATTTCCTGACTTAGAAGAGGTACCTTTGGTGACACTACTCAACCTAAAAAAACTTCATTGTAGATCACTTTCTAGATAGGTATTTACTCTTTATCAAATTTTGACTTACTGAAATTCTACAACAATGATTGACAGGACTCAGTTATGTCTATTAGGTATATTTTACTGAAAAACTATCTGTATGCCTAACACTATCCAAGGTACATTTTGTATTACTTACCAGATTAATGAAGCATTTAAAAATCCACAGTAGCATTTTTTACTGGATCATTCCCTCATTAATATTTGTACTGTGAGAATAGTTCAGTTACTATTTCATAGAACCATCATAGAACCATGGAATGGTTTGGGTCAAAGGGACCTTAAAGACCATCTACTTCCAATCCCCCCTGCACAGGCAGGGACACCTTCCACTAGACCAGGTTTCTCAGAGACCCATCCAGCTTGGCCTTGAATACTTCCAGGGAATGGAGTATCCACAACTTCTCAGGACAACCTGTTCCAGTGCCTCACCACCCTCAGAATCTCTTCCTAATATCTAACTGAAACCTGCCCTCTTTCAGTTTGAAGACATTGCCCCTTGTACTATCACCACATGCCCTTGTCCAAAGTCCCTCTCCAGCTTTCTTGTAAGCCCCCTTTAGATACCAGAAGGTGCTATAAGGTAGGTGTCCCTTGAGCCTTCCCTTCTCCAGGTTGAACTACTCCAGCTCTCTCAGCCTGTATTCATAGGAGAAGATGATCAGGTGCTCCAGCCCTCTGATCATCTTTTTGGCCCTCCTCTGGGCTCATTCCAACAGATCAGTCTTTCTTGTGTTGGGCGGCCCAGAGCTGGATGCAGTGTTATATGTGGGATCTCACAAGAGTGGAGTAGAGGGGGAAAATCAACTCCCTCAACCTGCTGGCCACACTACATTTAATATGGATGGCTTTCTGGGCTGCAATCTCACACTGACATGTTATGTCAAGCTTCTCATCCTCCAAAGTCCCCAAGTCTTTCTTCTCAGGAGTGCTCCCAATCCATTCCCCACCCAGCCTGTATCTGTGCTTAAGCTTGCTTCAGCTTACATGTAGGACCTTGTATTTGGCCTTGTCAAACTTCATGACGTTCCCATGGGCCCACCTCTCAAGCCTGTCAAGATCTCTCTGGCTCCTATCCCTTCCCTTTTTATATATTTATCTTCTCTTTTTAATGAGGCAGTTAAACCAATCTTGAAAAAACTATGTCTAATATCCCCTTCTGAAAAGATTTTAGCATGCCTTGCATCCTTTGAAATGGTATCTGTGTCATGTTTGCTCATTTGTCAGTCCTGAATAACAGTAAAAATTGAGAGCACAGAAAAAAGAGTTGATTAAAATAAAAAATAAGGCAGAACAGCATATATGTTAGCTAAAGTTCTGTATGATTCTCCTCTGAGATCAGACAACCTTTTGATTTAATTTTTTCTGACAGTTCAGTATAATATCATAATAGACAGAATGTCCTTGGCTATCACTTTTGCTTCCTCTCACTGTTTGTCCTTGTCTAGTGCAGATGCTTTGTCTGGACCAACTTTTCAGACGAAGCAAATAAATCAGAAAGTTTTTTACCCACAGGTTTAGGTGAGAGTAATATGAAGGGCCCATCTATGATCTTTGTTTACAATTCTAAGTATTGATCACCTTTCCTGTCTTGATCATACAGCATTGTGAAAGGGGAACTAAGACATATGGTACCTGCCAATAGTTTGATGAGCCTACATGCCAAATTTTTAGGCTAGACTTATCCCCTATTTACATCAGAAATGCTCAAAGGTATGTTCATATATGCCCACAGCCCAAGTTCCTTAATATCCTGAGCACAATAGCATGTTTCTGTAATTTTGTTGATCAAGGATGACCACAGCCAAGCACAGAACAGCCCAGACTGTATAGTAACTCCTAAGTACTATGGAGGTGCTTTCAGACTTTGCCACAGCTGTGCTACAGAAAACAATGTAGTCAGAAATAGTGGATGCCCAAGTTGGTGAAGTAAAGCCCTCTCTTCCCCCTGTAATATATATAAACAAAGTCACCTAGAGGTACAAAGGTATCTAACCTTAGCAGGGGGTGGATGAGATTTAATATTAGGGGAGTAGATGACAGGAGGTTGATAACAATTAAATGCTAATGCTCAGATCCTAAAGAGGTTTTAATGACATATCCAGAGTAACACATGATATTTGGGGTGGATTAGGTCATACAACATATTTATACAACTGAAATTACTTCCTTATGCAAATACTGGTCGCTCTTCCTTAAGATATTCCTATACACCTGGATATAAGGGAATAATAGAAATATTTTTAAAATTATTTCTCTCTTGAATCCTTGTTTCAAAAGGAGAAACTGAGCTAGATTTTTGGCTGCAGACTTGCACATTTTAATTATAATGTTAGCTTTGGTTATATTTAACCCACACAATTTAGTCCATGTGCATTGCTAAATATTTTCCAGGAAAATTATTCTAAGAATAAAAATATAAGCATATTTTGAATGCCATATGTATGAGGCTATCACTTTATCCTTAAAACAGTGATATCTTCATATTACAACGTCCAACAATACTACAAAAATGTACTCTTTAATAATAATGATTATTACTTATCTTTTCATTTGTATATCTCTACAGTTTTGTTAGTACAGTCATTTTACCCCTGAAAAAGCAAGCCAGTGACGAGTGACATCTCTTTTCCCATAATATATCAGTAAAGATTGAAAAAAACCCCTCATTTGACATGACCCAAGATCTAATCTCCCTGTTGTCTTTTCATTCTTTAAATGTGCATATTAGAGAGACAAATAGCAAAAAAGGAAAAAAGGTAGATGAACCATTTTGATTAAACATAAAGTGACTACAATTTTTCTGAGAATATTCAATTATTCTTTTGCAGTTACTGTTCCTCAATCTACTAAAAATATTTTTAAGTCTGCAAGCATATTCTAATTTTTCAAACTGGGAATTGAACTTCTCCCTGGAAAGGCTCAGTATCCTACTCTTCATGGTTCACATGCCTCATTACTTGCCATTTTTTCATTGTAATGATTGCAGAGGTTTTTAAGGGACAACAGAGGTAATCTAGCTTTGAAAAGATCTAGGGATGGATGGGAAATACTTGCTCTTTCTTTTTGTGCACTTAAGGTGTACAAGAAATGCTTTGAGAATGAGAAATTGATTGGCTGCAGTTTAAGCCACCAGTAGAAGTCTCTCAAGAATACACACTGAAGATGTTTTTAAGTAGGATGATATCCAAATCCCTATGAGGTTGCTGATTTTTAAGCTGATTCCTTTACTGTTTTTATCCCATTAACTAATACTTCTACTAGTTAGTTAGCCATACTGAAAAGCTCACAGTAAGTGTACTGGTAAACAAAGGAAGGTATAAAACTAGCTCTCTAGGTTTTACAGAAAATAATTCTATTTGTTTTAAACCAATGATAACTACTAGTGAAGGCGGTGCAACTAAGACCTGCCTAAGCTCTGATTGCAAATATGTTTCTGTAGCACTGAAAGGTAAGTGCAAGACTTCAGAAATTATTCAAAGTTCTTTTAAATCTAAGACTACCATTTGCATATCCAAAAAACAGACCAGTTACATTCTCTTTCCTACCCAATTCTGTACACTCACATTAACTCTTGAAAATGTGGATATGTACAAAAAGAACCTATATAAAACGTGATAAAAGCCTGCCTACTGGAGAGGCTAATCCCTGGTTTAGCTCTTAGTGCAAAAGGATAGCTTTACATTGCTTACAAATATTGTCCTGCATTTTCCTGGTCCCATCTGGCTTTCAGCACTGTGAGATAATCACTCATCCATATATTCAACATGGCCAGTTTTTTTTCACTTCAGCAACGGCAACAGAATTAGTCCTGTGTCTTTTAAATTCTGGTAAAAACAGTTAATTAACTACATAGACACTAAATAGACCAATACAGCCAAAGTCTGACCTGTTATCACTGCCAATAAAGTACTTCAGTTCAAGTATCCAACTGCTACCCTTTGGATGGAAAATCACTGTGATGTCATCTTTAATTTATCTCACCCTTTGCATTTATCTAAAATGTGATAAATAATGAAAACAAAAGGGATTGAAGTTGCTAAAATTATGTTCTTGAAAAGTGCTCAGTCTGAACTTTATTAGGATCTTGTTCCCAGGCATCCTGAAAGGTTTTGTTCGAATTTTGATTTTTAGAGGCAAAACATAAATATGATTGACTTGTATATATATATATTTACACATATGTACATATATATACTTATATATATAAAATTGAGTGTAACAGTGAGTCTACTGGATAGGAGTCTGGAAAAAAATCTAGATTTTAAAAATCCCAAATGAACATATACCCAATCACATACCCAGTTCACTAGCCCCCTTTTCTGGTAGCTAGGTAGTATATGGGAACAAAAGTGAACAAGAATGAGATAACACATTTTTAACATGATATTTGATTGATGACCCAGTCCTTCAACCTTAATCCTGGATGTAAAAGTGGAATATAAACATTTCAGTTATTTTTCTTTTTTCCCCCCTTTGGTTAAGCTGTTAAAAAAAAAAAAAAAGAAATATATTTACCATATATTTTTATAGGCCCTCACATAGTGGAAATGCAATAGCATTTGAGCTTTCTGGTGTTTCTTGAATACAAATGAAGGAAAAAAAAAGGTTTTTATTTTCTCTGTGAAAAGTGTACATATACATTAATAAGTAAGCAGTGAATTAGAACATCCCAAAAGATAAACTGTATGAAATCCTCTGATGTAAGGATATAGAAGTCTTTATCTGTATATATATATATTGGATGTGTCGGAGACAGTGGAATGTAGAGCCTCCATAGCAACAATACAGTATGTTGAGTATGTCAGCTTGAAAACTGTCAAGTGCATTAGACGTGCAGGTCATTTAGGGTTTTTTTATTCTCTTGGTGGATCAGGCCCATACTAGTGCTTTATGTTAACCATCTCTATTATGCATAAAAAGTCCCTAAACCTTCCCAAGTTAAGCAAGAATCACTACAGGCTCTAAAAATCATTGCATACTTGAATACAGTTAGGAGAACACTTTGTTTGTAAAATGTTTTGGAGGTAAGTCCTAAGCAGAGCTTTTAATCTACACAAGCAGTAAAATAGACTGCAGGTTTGCACACAGTTGTATCAGAGAAAATTGTGAGTGATTTTGAGGAAAAATATATGGTTAATGCAGTGTTCTGAAAAGCAAATAAAAAAATAAATTAGAAGACAGTAGAAGTTCTGAGATCTAAAGCCACAACTGTTTTCTCTTTATTTTCCTTCAAACTATGACCTACACAATTTTTAACATCTGAAAATGTGCCAATCATTAATATTTTTGAAAGGAAAACTATTGAAAGGAAATCTAATTCCTGGGTTTTGGTCACATGGGATTCTAATTCTGAATGTGTCCATAAAAACCAAGGAAATAATTGTGTCCTTATGAGACTGTAACCATTAGTATTTTTGTTAATTTATAGGGCTCTTGAGCTTTTTTGAATGATCAGAACATTATAAGAACACCACATATTATCTCAGTTACAATCAAGTAAACAGGTAGTTAATTCAGATTTTGGGCAATCCTGAATTTTGATTTTCATTCCATTTACACAAATAAATGAAAACATTTCTTAAACATAAATAACTGAGTAGAAGATAAATGCTCACTAAACTAACTACATAAGATGGTGCTCCTAAGTTTTCCCATTAAATCCAAAGTAAATCTCTCTGAGATCTCAGCAGTTTAGATCCTTCACAAGAAAAACCTGCACTCAGCTTCAGTATTTTTCAGTTGTCATACTTTATCCTCTCAAATTTAATTGTGATGAAGTTCAGCCCTCCTTAGTAAATATTTTTTGGTGAAAATAACTGGTTTTATGGGTCTTTCTTTCAGCTCTGTCTTCCATTTAGCTGTAGGCAGTGCTGTGGAACAGCAGCAGCCACAGCATTGTTGCAGAGGTGGCAGCACACATTGGTACCCATGGACCCTAGGGTGTATCTACAAATGTACCAAGGTAATCTGTTTTCAGAGTTACTGAAATGCACTACGAACTTTAGAGTGCTGTTTTTTTTTTTTTTTTAACAAGTGACAAAAGATAATAGTTATTAATACTCAGGATATTTTTTCTTTCTTTTGTGGTGTCATAAGAGACACAGAATTTTTTTTTTCTGTTCTTTCCCATGGTGCCTTCTCTCCCTATGACTTCCATAGGCCAGGTGTTTCCAATCATGTGGTTTTTTTGCTAAACCATGCCTATAATAAAAATCTTCAAATAAAAGATGGAACAGGTATGTGAAAAGCCTGTAACTAAATTCAGGTTGCCCGTTAGGAAGCCTTCATACCCCTTTAGCCACTAGAAGGTATACGTGATGACTGAGAAAGCAACCTCTGACCCACTGGCTTTTTCATGCTCTAACTAGTAAGTAGGAAACAACAGGGGTTGAGAGGAGCTCTATGAAACAGTGCCCGTCAGAGCGTGACAAATTGGAAAATGGGCTCTTCTGTGTTCTGTAATGACAAGAATATTTAATAGGCTACGTAGGGGGTACATTAAAAAAAGATGTTAGCTAGCCTGAAAGTACATTCCTGGGGTGAAGTCCTAGCTCCTCTTGAAGTCAGTTGCAAAATGTTCCATCAGATAGAACAGGGCCATAATTTCACTCCTTGTGTGCAACCAAGTGAAAGCATCTATTTAATTTTATAATAGATAGGAATTCCGAAGTACGCTTTTGATCTACACAAACCACTAAAAATACCTGTTTAGGTGAAATGGCATATGCCATTACAGTTCCTGGGGTTTAAACTAAACCAAACCAATTTAGTCTTCCTACTTCACCACTCTCCAAATAAGAGTCTGCCTTTAGATGCAAGGTGGTGAATTATGTCAGTTGCACTTTTTTATCGCACGATTCAACAGGGTGTAGAGGACCATAAAGCGGATTATTGAAGATTGGTTTGCAAGAGTGCAAAATAAAATTTATCTAAGTTGGCTTTTCCCCACTCTTGGCTCATAACTCCAGTATTAGTAATTTTGCTCCCACTGACATTTATAAGAATTGTGACTGCAGAAAGACTGAAAAAAGTATTGTAAGGAAGTGATCTAAGGGCTGGGGCATAAACTTATGATCTGTGTTAAAGTCCTTTCTCTTCCAGTAATATCTTGGTGAAGTCACTTTGGATTCAATTTTTAAAGATGTTAGGCTTCATGAAATACAGACAGGCACCAAATTAGATTTTCAAAAAGCTTTTAAGGGATCTAATTTTTTAAACTTCTATGCTGACTTTACAGAATGGGTGGAAAGGCAGAGATTTCTCAGACAGCCATAACAGAATTGTCATACTTTACACATGACTCATAGTCATTGTCAAATATTTCTGTACACGTAATTCATAAATGTTTTAACAGTCAGAAGAGAAAGACAGCAATGAACAGGTCCATAATTATGATATTTTTCCTTAGAATGAGAAATATCTTATTAATCAATTTTTATATATATATATATGAACAGACATGTTGGATGGTGAAGTAATAAAGTATGAATAAAGGTAGCAGTCATGGTCTAAAAGTGATTTTGTTTTTACATGCAACTTTAATTACCATTGGATTAGACTGAATGTACCACTTATCAGTCAGAAGCGGTGTACAGGAAAAGGGGGAACAGAAGAAACCTTAGTGTAATTATTATTCTTTCTAAGTGACTCAGTATGCTTTACATGTCTGTTTTATTTAATCTACTAGTGTAAAAATCCTTTTTTGCAAACTGCTGAAGAGTTCATTTCATTAATCCTTTAGGAAGAGTTTCTGTCAGATGCTTTAACTAATGGCTCTTAGCCCCCGGATGAGTTCGAAAGGAAAATATTACTTGGATCAATAATTAAACACCTGAGTTTGGGGGTTACTTTTTAAAAAGGAATTATATATTATTATTCTTGTCAACCTTCCTTGGCATTGACTAGTGACTTTAGAAATACTGTTATAAGACAAATCTTTTATTTGCCATTGGCCATTTCCTTTAAGCTTAAATGTCCTAAACAGCCTGCTTTGGAGAACATACCTTCAAAGTGCTCTTTAATCACCACTATATTAACTGCTGTCAGTAACCAGCCACTTTCATAAATATTTAATACTGGGATGACTGGTTTTTACTAAACTTTGTACTGACCATAGGTAAGTAAACACTTACAGTCCAGAAAACCTATGCATAAAAACCATAAAGCACACATTGAAACAGCTTAAATTTTTCTTTTTTTCAGTATGGCAAAAGCTCATTTATTAATTCTCATCTGCAAATGAGTCCATCAATTATAGATTCCAAACACTGTTATTACTACTTTAAGATAGATTTTAATGTTCTTACTCATACTGGGTAGCACTTCACTGTGAAGCAACTCATTATTGATTTTAATAGGTCTATTTATTAAGTTAAGTAGTTTTCAATGTAAATCAAGATTTAACTACTAAGTATCTATTCACATAGTCTAATTAGGTATTTTAAGTAGGGATCAGCATTTTACTTTTGATCCGAAGTGCATTTTTGAAGGGAATATCTTGAACTTCCCATTTACTGCTCTTTGGCTCAGCACAGGAACTTATTAGAGCACACAAGCAGAATTTTTCTAGGATTAAATTAAGACACCAGCAATGGGTACTCAGTCCACAGGATCAAACAAGTTCTACTCTTAAGAGTACACATATAGACCCCAAAACATGTTCAGTGAGGACATAGGGTCCTTGACACTACCTGTTTCACTCTATACATCTGCTTCTACTGGGCCACTTATTACCATAGACATATTTCTAATGCACTCTAATGCACTAATAGGCATTTAGTCTAAAAGATGAAAATAAAACCAGTCTAGAATAAAACCTTTGAAATGTACACCAATGAACACTGTACCCTGTGAGAATTTATTTGCATTGGTTTATTATTTATTCGTTAGAAAATAAAAATAGGATCCTAAGTTCCCCATATGTTTAATGGAGATAAGATAGAGAGTTGATTCAGTAGCGACAAGTCAGTGATATATGGCAAACAGAGTTTACACTTTTCTGTGACTACTTTACTCCTTTCTTTTCAACAAAGAAAATCATGTAGAGAAACTGTTAAGGAAAGACCACAGGCTGGACAGTTCTGAGATACTCTGGCATAACGTTTTTCAAGTACACAGCTGAACATTAAGCTGTCATCAGGAGCTGTAAAACCATAAGTATCTCCCAATTATCATTTCATGACTTATAAACACTTTCTCTTTCATTATCATTTTAAGAGATTGCTACTCTATCTGCTTATCTCTCAATGCCCAGCCACTGAGCTCCTGCTCACTGCTAAGTTTCATTCTCTCACTTAATGTTTATCTCCATCAACAGCTGATTCAGCTGTTGGCCTAACTGATGGGGTGGAAAGCTTAAGTGGTGAAGGAGAGAGAGAAGAAAGGGAAATAAGATTAAAAAAAACAGGGAAAAGCAAGCCAGCTTTGCTTCTGAGAGAGAGAAGCAGTGCTTTTAAAGTGTTCCTGTCCTTAATATATCTTTCCTATCCCCCTCATTTTTTCTTACTGTTTATTATATCAAGTATACTGTAAAAATAAATAGCATTGCTATATTTTTATTCTGGTTTATTTTCGGGTCTTGAAGATTTTCTTGTCTCTGAATACTTATTGAGTTTTTTTCCCAGCACCTGTTGTGACAAAACTGCAAGAGAGGGGTAAGCCGCAGCAGGAGAAAATTGAATATAAATACTATTTCACAGCTATGTTCTATGTAGGAATATGGACAGAGAGATAAGGTTTGAGGAACAAGAGTCTCTGTCACAAAGAAAATCCTTCTTGTTTCACAGTATTAGCTAAAATAAGGAACTCAGCTTATCTTTGCCATAAGACTGCATTGAAGTAAATCTAAGTTTCATATAGTTAGTAAGTGCTCCAGTTGTCCTTAGTGGCACTCCATATATGTAATACAAATATTATTTATATTTAATTCTTTAAAAAAATATATATTTATTTAAGGTGATTATAAAACCATGTGGGGTTGAGAGAGCAGGAAATGGATATATGAAAAATAGTTGGGTTTTCAGAAGTAAAGGGAAATGTACACTGTTAAGATTGCTATACACCTTTTTCCTACAAATCTCATTACTACAGATACAGCAAATGGTTGCTTTGACCTTGATTTTTTTAGGTGTGGAAATATAGTTTAGTATTTAGACAATTCACTGTTGGAAAATAGACAATGCAGAATAGTAACATATAAACCAGCATTTTCTTCCTGAAGAAAGGAAAAAAAATTATAAACTATTTGTTAAAAAGAAAAAAAGTGTATTAACAAAGGTCAGTGAAACAATCCAGACTTCCAATTTAGTCACTGTCACACTTTTATTTTAGACAACTATCACAACAGGTTCTGCAATTATGACTATTATTTATATCTGATTTTCAGATGCAGCTAAGGACAGGAAATAGGCCATGGCTTAGTATTTTTCTCTAGTCTGCACCCTATTCACCAACTGAACATTTTAATTCCAGACTATAGATATCATATCTTGATACTTACTGGGCTTCCCAGGCTTAAAGAAAAGCCTGCTGAAAGCAACACGCCAAGTAGGCAAATCAGGTTACAGGCAGCTGCAGTTGGAAATCTGCTTGTAGCTACCTCTTTAATCATACAACTTAAATTAGGTTCTTAAAGAAAGCAGACTGTATCACATATAATTTTCAAAACTAATCACAGCTTTTGAGGTTGGTTCTAAGATGACAGTGGTGTAAGAGCTGGTATAAAACAGAAAAGAATATGCACATTCGTCAGTTCTTTATTTTTAAGCAACTGGTTGAATATTCCAATGATCAAACTGCTAAGTAAGCTGATCAGTTCAGTGCCAGCCCCTCTCTCATTGAAAGACAATTATTTTGCAATTCTAAAAGGTCAGGTAATTTAAAGGAAATACAAGCAATTTGTAGAACATGATACACAGCAAATAAAATGTACCAAGAATCAATATGCAGAATCACAGAATCTCAGAATGGTTGGGGTTGGAAAAGACATTTGGAGATCATCTAGTCCAATCCCTCTGCTAAAGCAGGTTTAACCTAGATCAGGTTGCAGAGGACTGTGTCCAGGTGGGTTGTGAATATCACCAGACTCCACAATGTCTCAGGGCAGCCTGTTCCAGTGCTCTGTCACCCACATATTAAAGAAGTTTTTCCTCATATTCAGATGGAACTTCCTATGTTTAAGTTTGTGCCCAATGACCCCTGTTCTGTTGCTGGGCAGAACTGAGAAGAGTCTGGCCCCATCCTCTTGACACCTGTCCTTAAAATATTTATATGTATTGATGAGATCCCCTCTCAGTTGTATCTTCTCCTAAATGGGCTCAGTCTAAATGGTCCCAGATCCTTCAGGTTCTTCTCATTGGAGAGATGCCCCAGTCCCCTAACCATCTTCAAAACTCTCCTTTGGAGTTACTCCAGTAGTTAATTTTCTTTCTTGAACCGGAGAGCCCAGAATTCCACACAGTACGTGAGATGTGGCCTCACCAGGGCTGAGTAGAGGGACAGGATCACCTCACTCGATGTGCTGGACACTCTCTTCATAATGCAGCCCAGGATTCCACTGGCCTTTCTTTCAAAGATGATGGAGAGAGTAGCTGTCGTGGTTTGACTCATCTAGCCTCCCCTGGGGCTGGAAATGGTTAAGTTTCAGATGCAGGGCCAACTGAGAGCTACGGTTCACCCCTGCAAAGTTAGCGTATTACACTGGCCAGAAAGAGAAGTTGTTGGCAGAGAGAACTGGAGCCATGAGGTAGCTGAGGGGAGCCCCAAGTTTGGGGGTGCCCCTGGGCACCCCGCGGCCCCGGCACTATGGTCAGGACTGCAGCAGTTCCTTGCCGTTTTCCCTCCCTTGCCGTTTTCCCTCGCCCCTGTGAGCGGGAGAGGCAACAGTGGTGATTGTGAAGCAGAGCAGAAAGAATTCCAGGCAGAGGAGAGAGAAACTTCAAGCATCTCGCTGACACTTCCCCTCCCCCATGGTGGGGGAGGGAGCGACCCAAGTTGCGACTGGAGCAACAGAGATGGGCTGAGGGCTCGGAGGTGCACTACGTGGGGTTTGGATGAGGGCAGCCAAAAACTGAAGGACAAGGAATGTGGGCGATGCCCGCCCCCCCCCCCCCCCCTTGCCATGTGGCAGTCGAGCTGATGCTGCAGCTGAGAGAGAGAAGCCAAACCAAGCAGGCCTTTTCTGGGTAAGGACTTTAATGAAAGCTATTTGTGGTATAAGACTGAGCAAAAACCCAGAAAGTTTTGCAACCTAGGGAGAAGAGTGGACCCAAAGTGGAGAAGACTCTGAATTTTACTCACTAGGAGGAACCTTCACGAAGCAAGGGGATAGGACTCAAAAGCTTTGACTCCCTGTAACTCATGATGCAGACCTGGTGCAGCAAGTGTTCCCTTGAAGTCCAGGAGGAGACCTTGGCAGAGGCCAAGCAGATGGTGAGAGTGCAGAAGACCCCTCCCCCGTACCCCAATGAGAGAGAGACTTTAGCTATTGTCCTGAAGGTTCTTCTGGATTGATGTGGGAGGGCCCCAGGGGTGGTAGAAATTGTATTAACACTGTGTATTTATTTGCTTTTTAGTTTCTATAGTTTTTTATTCTGTTAGTAATAATATTTGATAGAATTCCCCATGTTGGTAGTTGTGCATGTCTGAAAACGTCTCTCACACTGGAACAAATTGGAGGGGGGGCTTGGAAATTGGATTTTGGGGGCTAAACCCATGACATTGGCTTAGCTATAACATCTACCAGCTCCTTCAGCACTCATGGGTGCATTCCCTTGGGGCCCAAGGATTTGTTGATGTCAGGTTTGCCTAAGTGATCTCTAACGCAATTGTCCTCGACCAAGGGAAAGTCAAACTTTCTCTAGAATTTCTCTCTCCTCCAGGATCTGAGATTCCTGAGAGCTGGCCTTAGCAGTAAAGACCGAGGCAAAGATGGCATTCAGTAACTCCACCTATCAACCTGCCTACTCCTCCAGCTACTACAGAGTTGATTCTGATTTGAACAAATCAATAAGAACTATCCCATAAAGCCAAAAGTTGAATGCTTTTCTTATTGTCATATTTTCAACTGTAACACAAAATAAAGTCCCAAGCTACCTGGTTGGCTGCCAGGAGCCCACCTCTCAGTAAATGACCAAATGACAAGTGAGATGAAATAAAAAATGGACTGCTCTTTAAAACACTGGTCCTTCTGCATCAAATCACAGTGCCCCTGGAGTCAGAATGCAGTATGCCTTTTACTGTAACATGTTAAGGTTACCAATTAGTCTTTTGCTAGATATACACACTATAAGCATAAAACCTATAACAGATTGGAACAGTTATTTTAATTAGAATAAATGAGTGGTTTAGCCTTGATACCTTTGATCATTGTCATGTTAACAAACTGAATAACAATTAACTATTCGAATAGCAAGCTTTGCTGGGATTTCTGCAGCATAGAATGTCCAACTACAGCTAAAACCCATTAAGCCAATACTTTTGTTTCTTTATGAAGTTTCGTCATACAGGTAAATGTTATCCAGTACATTACACATTAAACACCATCAATGACTCTTAAGTCTTTTATAGAGAATTGTTACTGTCAAAGGCTAATCTTCTTTCCTTTTTATCATTATTTTTCTGCCTGACAAAAGACACTGATAGGGTTTATACAGATACAAGCAATGTCTGCTCACACTCATTAGACTTATCCTACTTGTCTAGGTAAGAGACAAAGGTGCACTCAAATAAAGCTTTCTATCTCAATGACACGTGAGTAGAAATGCAGATGTTCTACTCATGCTTTTCATTAATTTATCTCACTTTTATGTGCTTACTTTCCTATCTACCTACAAAGAGACAGAATAGGAAAAGACAGTGGCAAACAGTTATATAAACTCACGTACATTTTAATGCTCCACTACTGCTAGCACTTTATTGTGTCTTCAAGATGCTCATATTTTCATAGCAGACATTTTAGTTCACAGGATGAACTGTTTGTTCTTTCAGTCCCCAAGTACAGCTCATCTCTGTGTGTTCTATTTGATTAAGAAAAGGCAAAAACATGGGACAGCAGGACTTCTTATCAAATAAGGCCAATAGTTTAAAGCAGCTTTAATAGCTAAAAAAAAAAAAAAACTAAAAAAGGAAAGCCTGTCATCCTTCAAAACCCCTATAGGTTTTACAAAGTGCTGGAAACAGAGCGACTTGCAGGGAGCAGGTGCTAGGCATCTGACAGAGGAGTTCACAAAATCTAGCTAATGATTAAAAAAATGTCTCCTAGCTCATTATACAGAATGGTGAAAGAATACCATAATCTGACCTTGCAGACAGAGTCATCCAGAATAGTAAGTCTGCAGTGTCCTTAACACTGCTTCATCATCATCATCACCCATCATTCCCACAAGCTCACTGGTATTGATGCATTGCATCAAAATACAGCCACGCATTGGCACCACCCAGCATTACCGCTACCGAGCTTTTAGTCTCTTTAATGTCCCAAAACCTGAAAAGAGTGACATAGGAACCCTGGGGCAAAATGACTTCCCTCACTGTGGACACAGCACAATATCTTACTGGAAACACAAAAGGAAGGAGAAAGGTTTTCTTTTCTCCCCTTATTTTTCTTGCTGCCAGTGCCGGCCTACTGAGTCAGGTCCTTCTGTGGTCCTGCAGAGAGGATTTGTAAATCCAGCATGATTTCTGTACATTTTACCAGTAGTTTACTGGATAATATAGTATTTTTATTAGTGAAGTTTACAGATGACACAAAGAATGATGGAGTAATAAATACTAAGGACACATTACTTTTACAGAATGATGTGGGTCATTGAGCTCGAAGGCCCCATTGAACAAGATGTATTTTAATAGTACGAATAAAAGCACCTGGGAATTAACTATCAACGCTGTGCTTAAAAATTAGGAGACTAAGAAAGCAGTGGCTTAGAAAAACGATTTTCAGAGCCCTGAGTGCATTCTCAGGACTCACTGGCCCTGCCCAGGCCCCCAGAGGCCTCCCTGTACCCTGCCCATGGCCCAGGACCCCACGTCAGTCCCCTGGGACTGTCAGTCCGTGAGGGCCATCAGTCCCTCCCCCATTAACTCCACAGTGGGGTCAGTCTCCAGCTTCCCAGAGTCCTGCATTGCCTTGCAATAGGCACTGCTGAGCTGGGATCACCTGTGGGCCCACTGCCTGGCCTCAGCCTCTTCCCACCCCTATGGAGGTGCCCAGTGCCCAGGCCTGGGGCTGCTTCTGTGGCCTCTGGCTGCCCTGGCCCTGGCTCGGGCAGTGGGACAGGTACTGCCAGACCCTGCCCTGATGGTCCCCCTGGGGAGCCTCTGCTGCTCCGGCCCCAGGGAGCCATTTGGTACCTCAACAAGTAGTTGAGAATTAACGTGAATTACTACTCTCAGTGTTATAAGCTGATAAAATATTTTAAACTTTACAGACTTGACACTGGTTGAAATGATAAAAAGTCAATGATAAAAAAATGATAAAAAACAGGCAGGCATGCTTCAGTAAATACCAAGAAAACACAGGACCCAGCTCAGAGCTCATCTGCCAGACAACTGAGTGTGTGACTTGGCCACTGTCTGCAAGTGCTTGCACATCCAAAGTGAAAGGTCAGATAGCAGTAAGTTTCAGTCTTCCAAACTGAAAAACAGTACCAAGTGGTTTGAACTTGAATTTAGACAAATTCAACTTTGAAACAAGACTTTATTTTTCCACCTGTGTGGGTGAATAGTCTCTGGAAAACAGGATCACAGTAAAGACTTGCACCATATCCTGTATGTGTTGTAACCATAACTCATCATTACCACTTAGCAATTACTTGTCATTTGGAAGGGTATCTTCCCATCTAGAGGTAGGAAAATATTTATACGGTATGAATTCAGGAACTCATCCAAAGTAACAGAGCAATCACTGGATTTCTGAATGGTTTGACTTGCCTCATACACATCAGGTGCTTGCTCATGCAATTGGCAATTTATCCACACTGCCTGAAAGAAGGGGGACTGAAAGTCACTCAGATAAAACAGTAAATACTTTAAAACAGTGAAAGGGGTGCTTTGAACATATGTTTTCTTTTTCTATACATAAGGATGAGCAAATCTTTTGATTTGTTCTGTTTTAACTTCATAATGCAGTGTTTAATTCTGTGCTGGTGCTATGCTTATGCAGTCCTCCTGTAATGGGCTCGGACATAGCCTCCTGTTTCTGTCTTTGGAAAGTAAAAAAACTGACTTTTCCTTTTTCTGGATTTAAATCATCCATGATAGTTAATATAATGACTAAGAATAACTAAACATAAAAACTAGCAAGTTGCCGGATTCGAAGGTTCAAATGGTGCAAGTGTTCCACCTTCCTATATCTGAAGATACATGAAAACTTGAAAATACAGGAAAAAATGAAAAATGAGTTCACATGGAATGCAAACCTCACTTCATTGAGCATATTGTGGAGACTGATAATGGCTTTTCATTGACTTTTTATCAATTCAATCACATTGTCATTGTGATTGAATTGTATACTGCAATTGCCATATTTTGCTAAGTATAACTTACATTCATATTGTGTTCTCAGTATATTTTGTATCATTTCACTAAATTAGAAATCCCAAGTAACATCAGCTGTCTTCAAATAAGTAAATTTGATATAAAAATTAACCCTCCACATGTGGAATATCTGAAAGAACTTGATGAGAGAGTATTGAACTCTGACACTTTATAAGCAATAAATTTAAGTCTCTTCAGGAGCCCCTGTAGCTCTTGATACTGAAGCTAATTCTAAAGCTGGTGTAAATCAAAGTGGTTTCAGTTATGAGTGAAATTATGCTAATTTACAGTAGCTGAATATCTGATATGTGAAGTCCTCAAGATATAGAAGACTAAGCACATGCTTCAATGATTTACTGAATTAGGATGATAATGGAAAAAACCAACATCACACGTAAAAAGTATGCTTACCTGATTTCAGGCATGCAGACAAAGGAAATCTCATAGCTCCTTCAGAGACTGAGCTGAAGATAAAGCACTAAATGGCAAATTACATATGCAGGAGAGTACAGCACAAGGTTAATAGCCACAGGTGCTTCACAGTGGTTATTCAGAAGTTTGCTTGGTTTTTTCTGGTAACCAGAAATAGAACAGAAGTTCTTTCTCTTAAAAATGGTTGTCTTTTACAAAAAAAGATAACCTCTTTTTTCTAGTTCCCTAGCACTTCTTTATGGAAACAGCAGCCCTTCAAAAGGTGGAACTGATTGCAGAAAAGGACAACTTTATCACAGTTTCTTTAAATGTAGGTTATACTGGAAAGGCTGCAGTCTAGTTAAACTATGTTCATGATACTTATCTTTCTCTGCAGCATTGAAGGGGAGAAGTGTTCTGTGAGCTTAGAATAGAAATTTCATTGACAATGTGAAAGCCTATGAAAATCTGACAAGGTATATTCTCCCTCACAGGGATCTAAAACTCTAAGAGAAACACCCTTCTCCCTCCTAAAACTAAACAGAATCAAAGAACTGAATAAATGTAAAAATGAACATAAAACCTAATGATCAAGTTCTTCCTGCTCAGAGCAGGAGAAAACAACAAGACTGGCAACAAAATTTTTAACTTTCCCTAAGATTATTGAAAAACATCTGCTAGATTATCATAGCACATTTGATATGGCTGTGTCAGTTTAGTCAAGTCATTTCAGCATGAAATTAAATTTGACCTGAACCTATAACAAACTGTCATTTCCATTCACCCCAAAAAAATTCAACTTCTGCTGTTAGAACTCTTGAGTTTAGTCTTATATGTGATCCCACTGAGGACACAACTAATTGTTTATGTACACTTACACTGCTGATAGCCATGAAGGAAAAAAAAAAAGAAAGAAAGAGAAAAGGATAAGGTCAGAAAACCTGCACTATTGTTCCTCTGTAAGGGTAATTAACATATATTCCCAAAGGAACTACGGAAAGGAGGAAAGAAACTGAAGATTCCCTTTGGGGAGTATAGTAACT
Source organism: Manacus vitellinus (assembly GCF_001715985.3). NCBI lineage: Eukaryota > Metazoa > Chordata > Aves > Passeriformes > Pipridae > Manacus > Manacus vitellinus. Next base: position 21,973,238 of record NW_021940208.1, on the reverse strand, counting down.
GTAGAAAGCATTAAATATGAAAGCAGCCATTAGGAGTGATTAAAGATTAATTCTGTGTCATAGACAGGACTTGAGGTCATTACAGGTCATGACTTCCATCTTAATTATTTGGCTTACTGTTTTTATTTAATTAGCTTGGTTTAATGAGTCTTTGGTTATAGATGTCTGGCAACCAAGATTATTGTACACCATCTATTAAGTTAAAGGCTCAGCTATATAACTTCCTAGCAGGTAACTTTCACAATTTCAGCAATAAGATTCTGAGTAAAACCAGAGGGGATTATATGTAAGAACATGATGTTACAACTTTATTTACCAAAATCAACCTTAGAGGTTCTACTGGAATTGGCGAGATGTGTGAGCTTATAATTTGATGACAGTATTTCAGTGCTACCTATTTCATTAATTGCATTGGTAACATTCTCTCTAAGTCAAAAATCATAGCTCTCAATATGTGCTGGGTATTGTACTGGCCACGTCAGGGTATTTCAAGTCTTTGTGTCCTGTGCCCTGTTTTTTAACACAATATAGTCAGTCAAAGCATGGAAGTACTAAGTACATAAAAAATTAATTTTAATTACATTTTTTATCTAAACTTCAATAAATATTTCCATAAGAGAGGTATGACCTAGACATTCATATACTTTCCAAATAGAAAACATTTTCTTTTGCATTTTGCATTTTTTAACTTAATATTTGCAATTTGCTTTAAAGATCTATCCTTTCTCCCCTTTAAAAACATAAAAGCTAATCGTTGAATTAATTCTTCTACTTTTTCCTAAACTTTGCCTAGCAGTCAATTAAATCAGCAGGACAACTGAATCTCAGTGCCATGTGTTTTTCCCCTCCTGTTTCAATTAGAGGGACAGTTAATCAAACAAATAATAATTAAATAGAGCACCTGTAAGAATGAAAGAACTGAGGGAAAAAGGCTTATGATGCACGCATAGCTAGGAGAACAGTAGATTCTCTTTCATCTTCTTCTCAGATCCTCTGTCTCCCATACCAGAATGAAAAGGAAATTACCCTGTCCTTGAAAGTCTTGAAAAAATAATCAGAACTTCAGAAAAAACAGAAGCAGAGGAGGGTTCCCTTTCTCAGTGCACCAGAAAATGGATAGACTTTCACAAGGTAAAAACTAACAAAACCATTACATAATTTTTTTCTGTAAATTAAGAATGCTTTTAAGGCACATGAAGTACTGGAGAAGACAACTAAGGCCATTGTGGTCCAGAATAAAATGAAGACAGATAAGGCTTAAATCAGACTTCATGAAATTCACAGAATTAACATTAGAATAAATTTACAGCACATCTGGTACACAAATTAGCCAGATATACTGGTAAGCTACTAGGTAGCCTGGTACATACTGGTTTAGAATCTTTAAGAACAAAAGGAATCCCAGTTAATCTAAGTTGCATTCAGAATTTGCTGAAGGATGAGGCTAAGAGACATGAAGAACAGGGAGAAGATGTTTGCCCTAAGCTCAAGTAACTAACATGTTTTGAAATAATGGAACGAACTATGCTTCAGTACATTTTTGTTACTTTTAGGCCTAGCAAGATTCTGTCAGAGATATCAAGGATGCTTGTCTTAACACTTTGGTAAAGACAAATATTTTACCTATGAAATGAAAAAATTCTTCATATTGAAATATCTGAAGACTGCTCAAAAGAAAAGAAGATCCTAGAAAAAAAAGGTGGGAATGCACATCCTGGTGTCAGGCCTGCTACAAGATTGGAAGACTCTATCCAGCAACTTTTGACATAGATTTGTTTCAGTATTGGGATAGCAACAATAGGACAGATATTTTTGGCCATTGATGCTTGTAATAATCTTATTAAAAATTATATCCAGAAAGAAAGTTAATGATTTAATGGATTCTTTATCCACTGAGCCCCAAATGCAGCCAAGTCAGCTGCAAGTTCTTAACTGTGCATGAAGGATGAAGCCATTCTCTTATTATGAAGCTAGTGTCTCTTCAGCACATGCTGATGGCTGGGTAACAGGCAGATTACCTCTTAATTGTTTACTTTGATAGTGACCAGAAAGCTTATAAGAGAATAAATCTGAAAATTCAGAGGACCAAATTCAATGCAGCGATTAGCAATGCAATTAGTGTGATTTATTAGAAATGTTTATGAAAGTTTTTCAGACTGGCAGTTTGTGCCAGAATCTGAAAATCAAAGGCCTGGAACAGTTTGAACTATAAAGCTGCCAATATCGTATCTTCTGAAAATATGGGAAATGCACAGAGGTCTATCAGATATATCCAATAGACAAACTATTTATAGATGATAAATTCTACCAGCAGAACACTGCGACCTTGGGGACTGTCTTTGGCAAAACTACTTAGAATAGGAAAAGATTTCAAACAAGCTACTTTTCATGCAATGGCAAATACTTATGACATGTATAACTAAGTAAATTTTAGACCAGGAATTAGGTTTGTACCTAAAGTTTTCACACGCTGAGCCTCCAACTTAACATCCTCTCTTCTCCATGTAGAAGGAAGCAATTATGACTCAAAGCTGAAAGTCTTACTTTAGTTATTAGGTATTTAACTAAAGATCAGAACAAGTTAAAGTCGAATCACTCATACTGTTCCTCTTCCTGGGCTTATACTGATAAATTCTGCATGCCTACATCTACATAATTTACTCTGTCACCTATTTCCCTTCATCAATAGTGTCCTTGGCTGCATTCCCATCCCCTTTTCCCTACTCAATTTTGGAAATAAGGACTGTGCATCACTACAGGGAACCTGCATTTAGTTCAGTATTAATAGAGCTTTACTATAAACACATGGTGCACTGAGTACAGAGAAAGAACTGATACTTTGGAATGTGTCCAAGAGCTATTTAGTTCAATATCCTGTCTCTGACAGAGGAAGATTATAAGAAACCTATAACAGGCATATCTAGAGTTATTCATTCTAAAAGACAGAGCATACTTTAACCTTTAGATTGAAATATCCATCCCAAGAAAATGGTTTATAATTTGTTAAAAGTTAAATATGTTGTCAATGTCATTATTCATTTTTTTAAAAACTTCCTCAATTTTTGATCTAAACCACGTCTTGCCTTAATGAGCTCCATAAACCATTTACATGTGCATGGAACACAACAGTAAACCTACAAGCAGTTTTGGATGTCATAATATTTAATTTCAATTTATTGTCCATGTTTTCTTGCGTTCAGTCATGTAGAATTTGGTATGTGGAAATATGTGATTTATAACATATATCAGAAAAACTACTATTATAATGTTCCTCATTTCTCTTTTCTTTTGTGGTGGTTTTGTTTTCTTTCAATTGGACTTTTCTACATACTTCATTACTGCATTACATATCACTGAACCTCTTTTTGCTCTGTGATATCCTTTAAGATACAGGACAGACAGTATTGCATAGCATTCTAGAAGAGGTATTTAAAGCAGTAAGGCATCTTTTCTCTTCTTTGCTATCCCTTTTCTTACACACACTAAAAACTTGTCTTTTTGTCTTAATACATCCATATGTTAAGCTGAAATGCTCCTTAAGTTCTGTACCACTAGAAATTATACATATACAGTTGTGGATTTTTAAAGTTGTTATAGCCAATTTAAAAGACTGTAATTATAGTATTGAATTAAATTTTAAGCTATTTTTCCTACAATTCCAATGTATTGTACTATGTTTCATTTGCCATTTGTTTCAGCTTCCTTGGATACCTAACTCCCCCTCACCCCCCCATTTCTCTGATCCTGAATGAACATCTCTTTGAAATGAAATATGTCATCTGCAAAAATATCTACTTCATTACTCTCTGTATTTTCAGGCTATTAATATGGATATTTAAAACAAAGGTGAAAAGACCAAATACAGAACCTGAACTCAGACCCACTGCTGCAGTTTTCCCATAAGAAGAAAAAAGCACGACTTTTTCTTTGCATCATGTTTTATTGAATATTTGAACTGTGACAATATTTCACTTTGCTATGTAGAATTAATTCTTTTAACAACCTGTCAGAGAAATAACAATTGCTGTGTTATAACGATATTAGCAACATTAAAAATTGAACCAAATTCATTGATAAAGGACTATTGCTAGGTCATCAGAATATTCCTTCAGTTATAATCCCATATTGTCAAAGAAATTAAGTACTGAATGTCTTTCAAATATTTGTTAATGCTCTTTTTTTCTCAAAACAATAACCATTTCTTTTTTTTAGTTTTCACCATGCAATAAAGATAGAAAAACATGTAGAAGTAAACCCAGAATAATTCAGAAATGGCTATCACAATTCTCATTAGCAAAAATGCATAGTCAAAAGAAAATGTCATAACAGCATGATACTGGAAATTATCTCTATTTTAGGTAGTAAACAGATAGGAGAAAAGTCAGTGGTTGTTAGGTGGTGCATTTAGTTCTTTACTCAACACTCAGTTCCCTGTGTGTTGTATTAATAGTTGATCTTGAATACATTGCTGAACACAAACCATAGAAAGAGTCAATTTTCCATGCCAAAGACTATATTTATGGAGTGGTATAAATGTTTTGTGTGACTAAGTTTTCAGGGAAAAAAACCCCAAACTTTTCTCCTTTCCATTTTCTCATTTTACATAATGCTTTCCTAAAGGAATGGCATGAAGGAATGGGGAAATCAATTGTACATCAAACTGTAGAAACACTGACACATTCCTCTAGATCACTAAAGATATCAGGCAGTGAGTGAAAAGTATACATAATTTGTCCATCAGAAATTGTCGAAATATTATACAATGATTCATTAACGCACAACAATTCTAATTACATTTGGCACTAAAATTTTGTATCTGTCTTGCTAACAGAAGTTGACCAAGTCAAATTTCTAGAGGGATAAAAATAGTGCATCATAAGTAAAAAGTCTAGTTTCACTAAGGAGAAAAATCTGCTTAGTCCTGTCATTTCTTTTTCCCCACGAATTTCCTGGTGGTATTTGAGGTTAAATAAGGAAAAAAGAAAAGTCTCACAGAAGATAGACTCAATGTTACAGATAGAAAAAAAAAGGATTATATGAAAAAGAAAAAGTTATGGAGTCATGGTAAGTGAATAAGGAATTGTTCCTTGGAAGAAAATGTATCTCCACACAAATGCATAATTTGTGATACATCAAAAATACAGATTTGTTTATTTAGTAATGAATAAACTGAATTCACTCTATTGCTACCTATAAGGTTCATTTGTGTATTGTTTATGGATACTGGTGTCAGAACTGGTATCAACAGAAAGTGATTATTATGCAACTTACCATTATTTAATTATGATTTTATAGATTACTAATTACTTGTAATACTTTATTCTCCACATGAGACTTTGACTCTTCCTGTTATACAATGAAAATACACCATCTATTTTACAACTTGACATTGACTGTCATTGCTATATGCACCACAAATACAGATCAGAAAGGATTTCAACAATCTTCCCCCTATTCATTGGAAACTATGTATACTTATTTTCTTTTTCTGATGCAACAGTATTTTTACAGATTCAATTATCATACTGTGATTAAAAAATAAGTAAATCTGATAGTATTTCCAGAGTAGCCTGTTTCTACTCTTTCTATGCTTTGGAATTCTTGGCTACTCAAAACCATCTAAATGAAAAAAAAAGTTTTGTCTTTGGATTTTAAATAGGAAAAGTCATAGAATCATAGAATCAACCAGGTTGGAAAAGACCTTCGAGATCATCAAGTCCAACTCTTGATTGAACACTGCTGTGGTTAGTAGACCATGGCACTAACTGTCACATCCAGTCTCATCTTAAAAACCTCCAGGGATGGAGAATCCACCACTTCCCTGAGCAGCCCCTTCCAATGTCTGATTACTCTCTCTGTAAAAAATTTCTTCCTACTATCCAACCTAAACCTCCCCTGGTAGAACTTAAGACCATGCCCTCTTGTCTCACTGATAGCTGCCTGGGAGAAGAGACCAACCCCCACCTGGCTACAACCTCCTCTCAGTTGTAGAGAGTGATGAGGTCTCCCCTGAGCCTCCTCTTCTCCAGGCTAAACAATTCCAGCTCCCTCAGCCTCTCCTCACAGGACCTGTGCTTGAGTCCCTTCACCAGCCTTGTTGCTCTTCTCTGGACCTGCTCCAGCACCTCAATATCCTTCCTGAACTGAGGGGCCCAGAACTGGACACAGTTCTCCAGGTGTGGCCTCACCAGTGCTGAGTACAGGGGCAGAATCACTT